>NC_136057.1:1579634852-1580234852 GCF_964261635.1 Lissotriton helveticus
ATTTACAAAACCTTGAAAATTCACTGAAAAAACCATAGGTTATAGACCATATATAGTTAGGAATTAGCATTTAAAAAACCTTATTTTACTCACACAAAACCATTGAAATTCCATATATAGTTAGTTGCACTAACTATATATCGCGCACCCGCAATCCACTGCTGATGATGTCACATATTACATCATTCATGACATGGTCAGTGACATCACTGATGACATCACTGATGACATCTCAAATGACATCACTGATGAGATCACTGATGACATCATCCAGTGACTGTGTGTTTCTGTAAAGTTTAAATATGTTTTACATATTGAAGAATGAGTAGATGTATAAGTGTCTGGACGAAGGATTTAGTAGGTGCATGACTGAATGTATGAGTGAGTGATTAAATGTGTCTCACTGAGTGCATGGGTTAGTGACTAAACTGTCTTAATTTGTGCATCATTATGTCTGTTGTTCTGTAAACTGCTGCATGTGTTGATCAGTAGCTATATGATTAACTATATGGGTTATTGATTGATTGTCCAAGTATTTGTATAGGAGACTGAGTGTGTGTGTGGCTGGCTGGGAGGTGTGTGACTCTGTGCAGATCAATGTGTACTTGTATCAATGATTGTATAAGAAAGTAAGTATGTGTTAGTATATGTTTGAAAATGTAAGGAGCTCTATGTTTAACTGTATAGACAAGAAAATGGAAGTGTGATTGATTCTTTACAGGACTGACTAGGTGTGTGAGTAACTCCATGGATGAGTGGCAGAGTGTAAGTGTCTGTATAGGTGTATGAGTGCATATGATAGTGTTGTAAACATGAGTGATTGTATGTATGAATGATTGTATGGGTGAATGAGTGAATGTGTGTGTAGACGTAGGAATCAGTGAGTGCGTATGTAGTAACTAGTATTGGTGTGTCAATGGTTTCAAAAATTATACTCTGTATTTAACACTGGGTGTAACAGAGGTTATATTAAAGTGTGAGGAGATGCATTGTATTGTCACATTAATGATATCATCATTGATGTGACCATTGATGTCAAATGAGATATCATCAGTGATGTCATTTGAGATGTCATCAGTGATGTCATCAGTGATGTCACTGACCATGTCATGAATGATGTAATATGTGACATCATCAGCAGTGGATTGCGGGTGCGCGATATATAGTTAGTGCAACTAACTATATATGGAATTTCAATGGTTTTGTGTGAGTAAAATAAGGTTTTTTAAATGCTAATTCCTAACTATATATGGTCTATAACCTATGGTTTTTTCAGTGAATTTTCAAGGTTTTGTAAATGCTAATTCCTAACTATATATGGTCTATAACCTATGGTTTTTTCAGTGAATTTCAATGGTTTTTTAATAGCAAATATCATAAGCTGTCGAATGTCAAGTACGTGGTAAGTAAAAACATTTTCGTGTTTATGCACACTGATCTGCTTTGAATGCTACCCCCCACCCCTCATTTCTATTAGGAGTACTCTCTCTTTGCAGATAGTGAAGGGTAGTTAACGCAGCCCTTTGCCCCCTTTGTAATCCGTCGTGCCTGCTTCTCTCTCCATTTGATTGATTGTTCTCTTTGGTTCATTCTCTATTTACAAACAAGCACAGAGTCAAAATACTCTGTTTAGTCTTTGCAGATAGCGAAAAACCGTGTAAAAAAACAAAAGGAATCGAGCAAAATCAGTAGGCCACTAATGGGATCTCTTTTTGACCTCGCTAAAATAGAAACATTAGGAACAACCTGTTGAAAATAGCAATGCGTATGTACATAAGCGGCGTTCATTTGTGTTCACAGTACCCCTTGTTGATTGTTTGAATCGAGCATTGAATTGTTCGAAGTTGGTTCTCTTAAGGATCTTCTCTGCCTGCAAACGAGGAAGAATAGGAATATTCTCTCTCCCTTTGCAGATAGTGAAGGGTAGGTAACGCAAGCCTTTAACACGTCGTACCTATTTCATTCCTCATTGATTGATTGATTGATGCACCTGTTTCACCCGGACCATTTACTAGACATACGTCATCTGGCCCGACCAGAGAGCACCCCTAGTGAAAAAGACATATGCAATAATAACGAAGTGATCACTGTATCCTGTTAACAGAAACTTTAGCATGAAACAACCTGGAAAGAAAAGAATAGGAAATCGAAAATCAGTAGGCCACTGATGAACATGAACTTTTATTAAACAACGAACAAAGAAACGATAACATAACGTAATGATAAAACCTATTAATGTCCTAGAAACAAGAAAACGTTAGAAATATGCCAGTGGTGAGAGACCAGAAAAACAGTAAGAGAAACCAAATCACCCCTCGCTGTCCCACCGCCTGCCACGCCCAAAAAATCGATAGACTAGGGAAAATGCAAGTCAGTAGAACATCCGCCCCCACTCTGGAAACTTCCAAGGTGGGGCAGGGTTCCGGCTACGCCCAGCCGGGAGCAGCCCATATAAAGCAGGTCCTGCTGCCACGCCTCGGCCAGGAGATCCTAACGTAGGGTGTAGCCGGAGGAGAGGCCGAGACCAGCGGGACCCGGCCAGGGGATTGCCTTTACAACGCTGAACAGTTGCAGGGGGGGGGGAATGTCTCCTCGACCCTCCCCTCTCTCTCCCAGTCCGGCCGCGGTGGCCCTTGAGAGTTGCAGGTAGTCCCGCCACATGCTCTTCCGGTCCGGCCACCAACGGTCGGGGGGCCGAGGCCGACGGGATCCGGCTGCAGCCAATAAACCAAGAAACCCGTTAATGGGGCCAGAGCCAGGGGCGTCCGGCCGACATCTACCGGAAGCCCGGCCCGAAGACGGACGGGACACTTCTTCTTTCTTGAAAAATGGCTGCGACAACACTGGGGGGGGGATGTCTTGCACATGCCTCCGACCCCCCCCCCCTCGTCCTCATCGCCTGGTCCGGCCATAACAAATCTCAAGCGAGACGCCGTGGGATGCACTGGCAGGGAGAGACGGTGCGAACAGGCCTCTCCCGCCTCCCCAGGTGGAGGCTTCCCAGCTGCACCCTCAGCGCTCCAGGCGCCCGGAAAAGGGTTCTTCCACTGTGGCTATGCTGCAACGTCTCGCCCGGCAGGGTGGAGCCCGTCCGCTCATTTGACCCCGCGATCGCCAGTAGCTACCGAACTCTCAAAATGGCGGTCGACCTGGCAAGAGCGGGCCCAGCATAAAGAAATGGCCCGGTCACTGGTTGACTCCACCACCGTAGTCCTCCACGACCTTGAAGATTCTAGAGGAGCCGCGGGAGTCTCCGACCCCCGATGGGGAATGACTGCCATGATCACCCGTGGAGTGACGAAACTGTATCCGCGGGACGTCGGCGCCAGCCTCACTTTGAATTACTAGAATCCTGCAGACCTCACTTCCGGTGAAAGCACAGTGTGACCCGGTAGGAAAAATTGTTGCACCCCCTCCCCTTTTTGACTGATAGTTCAAACCACCGATCCTTTCCTTTGCCCTTTTAACGGAACTTTGGACTGCCTCCCCCTCTTTTACATTTTCTAGAGAAAACAAAACATTAACCACTACAATAGCATAGCAGTTGACACCAGAACTGTTTTCAAATTGAAAACCAACAACATCTTCAACAGAATCCTTTTTGTTTCTGCTGTGACCCTGCTACAGCACAGCCATTGTCCCCAGCAGTAATTCTGCAATGCCGCTAAGAATAGCTGTGGTGCCTACTGGACTCACTCACCCCCGCGGCGCCCCACGCCGTTATTTGCTGGGCGGCAACTTGCTAGACATCACTTTCGTGCCATCTAGATTTCAGCGCGTTCTGCTGCCTTGGAACTATTCGCACAACAGACCGCTACTGACAAGAATATTTCATTATTGGTGCTGTCAATTTCAATAAATCTATTGGATAATTCAAAAGAAATTGCCACGGTCTCTTCGTTGTTTAAATGTTTTTACTGTTTTTGTTTTCTTGTATATATTTATATGTTATTAAAGTTTTATATTCCTACTACTTTGTTGGAGTGCTATATATTTTTAATGTGACACATAATTGTAAAAACTTTGATGTACAAAGAGTCATTCCTGGAATCTTCCGCTTCAGGCTCTGTCCCCTCCCCAATCACAATACAGGATAGTTTTCAGATAGTAGCAACACGTGTGGTGTGACGGATCTCATCGGGTGTGGGCCTTGATCTACTATAACTCCTTTGAAGAGGGGTGATTCTTTACAGCTGGGGCCATAAACTACATCTGCAGGGCTAGCTGATAGCCTGGACAATCGGACACAGAGGAAGAGGAGTGTCAGAGGGTGCGGTAGTGAATAGGGCGAAAGGGAGGTGTCGGGCGGGCACAGTGTGATTCTCAGGGAAGAGCAGCGCAGATGGGGGGAGGTTTATTGCCCATGCATAAGACAGAGAGCGGGGGTGACCAGTGCCTGGGGAAGATGCTTGCGAGGGTGAGGAGCCATGCTACGAATCGACAGCGTGCAGAGAGTGGGTCTGGTCAAGACATCTAAAATGGCTGCCGTGCACGACAAAAGTGTGGCATTTCAAAAAAGGCAAGATGGCGCAGACAATGTTTTTCAACACTTCCTCATTTCCTTCGAATCGAACGTTAACAGACGTTGGGGCATATTACCAAAGTTACGCGATATTTATCGCTAACGATGCTTACCAACGAATTTTTTACCGCTAAGCATCATCAGAAATTACCGAAGATAAACCTTGCTATTATCAAGGTTTATCACAAATGCGATAATAAACGGCCGCAATGCATGAATATCGCTAAAAACTCAGCGATATTCATACATTACCGAGCTAATGCTCTTAGCCATGTTATCCACCTCCCATTGGATAACATGGCTAAGAACTGCTCAGGGCAGGTGTTACTTTTTGGAGATATTCGCGCTTAGCGCGAATATCTCCAAAAGTTGGTAATAGGAGATAGATATCTTGCATGTTGTAATGCAAGTTATTGTGGTATATGGAACTCATACCATAATCTCTCAGGAAAGCAGAAACTGATCCTTTTGGGACCGCCTAAAAAGGCCTAGGGGGTGAGGAGTACTCTACTTTGCCCCCTTTTCACGTTCCGAACTATTTTATTTTACTCTCTTCTGTAATTACACAAAATACCAGCGATAAGATGCATCGGAGACACACACTGAGAGAAAGGAGGCCGGAGATGAAGAAGACATGTCAAATACACATTGGAGATAATATAGTGGCAGAAGGGAAGTAAATATGAGTAAACTTACCATGTAACATAAAAATGTTGCACTCTATACTATAAGTCTCATTTTATACTACAATCACTTCGCTACAACCTCATAAATTAAAAATAAAAATAAATAATGTCTCAAACAATTTTTGATTTCTAAATATAAATTTATTCTTCAGAATTTTCTAAATTTGAAACAACTAGTAACATGTCCTCATCAGTAATTTCCTCTTCAATCATCTCATCTGGAATCTCCTCATTAAAAGTCTGCAATGATGATTCTTGTAACTCTATGGTCTCCAAACACTCGATAAATTCGCCATCAAGAGATTGATCAAAAAAATCATTCAAGTCATCTCCTCCTTCTGACAATATTTCATTATTGGTGCTGTCCATTTCAATCAATGTAGTGGAATCATTCAAGTCATCTCCTCGTGACAATATTTCATTATTGGTGCTCTCAATTTCAATCAATGTAGTGGAATCATTCAAGTCATCTCCTCCTTGTGACAATATTTCATTATTGGTGCTGTCCATTTCAATCAATCTAATGGAATCATACAAGCCATCTCCTCCTTGTGACAATATTTCATTATTGGTGCTCTCAATTTCAATCAATGTAGTGGAATCATTCAAGTCATCTCCTTGTGACAATATTTCATTCTTGGTGCTGTCCATTTCAATCAATCTAATGGAATCATACAAGTCATGTCCTCCTTGTGACAATATTTCATTATTGGTGCTCTCAATTTCAATCAATGTAGTGGACAATTCAAAAGAAATTGCCACGGTCTCTTCATTGTGAGCCATTTTATTTTGAAATTGCTTGCTGTAAATTGCAGAAAAAAATAATCACTTTCATTTATCGTTTTTAGTAATACATAATATAAAACTAACTTTATCAAGTATTTAGTATAACAGAAGGACTGCAAATAAATAACAGAAAACATTTTTCAAATTATCTTCAAGTGTACAACATAGTTCCCCTTACAAATTAACAACTCACCTTTTCAAAAGTAGGAAAAGTGTTAGTACTGTGTAAATCAAACACCAGAAATTCACCACCAAAAATTCCTCACAAATGTACCTCAGACAGTAGTATCACAAAATGGCTGTGGTTTCCTCTCATTTGACATATATACATAACCAATTAACTTTCATCACACACAAATACAAAACCAAAGTAACATTTTAATTGGTTCTAAATTTCAACACTTTCAAATGTGTTTTCCCCATGCAATTTTCCATAGGACATTTACATACGTCTACAGCCTGAATGGCTGAACGGAATTACACCAAACTTGACAAAATGGTACATCAAACCTAAGAGGTCAGGAAGGATCTACTATGCCCCCTTATGGTCATTTCCCCCTTCGCTTTGGCCTCCTCTTGTCTCTCAATCCTACCGAGAGACAAGATGGCGGCCGCTACGGACTGTTTGGAATGTTGACAGACGCCGGAGAACCAATCAGCTTCGCGAAGCTCCGTAACGCGAAAAGTACGCGAAGCGGAGCGCTGTTACAGATATATATCTTTTTTTGAACGTTAATTTCTCAAAATCCACTGGAGCACATATATTGAGACCTAGCAAAGGCACATCGGGCTACCAGTCCCTAATATTTTGCCAAGTTTCGTGCAAATCCATTCAGCCGTTCGATTATTATTATTTTATTTTTTTTTTGCCCCGCGGAGCCCTTTTAAAACCTCCACATCAAACGTAGGGGGTCAGCGAGGATCTACTATTCCCCCTTATGGTCATTTGCCCCTTCGCTTTGGCCTCCTCTTGTCTCTCGATCCTACCGAGAGACAAGATGGCGGCCGCTACGGACTGTTTGGAATGTTGACAGACGCCGGAGAACCAATCAGCTTCGCTTCACAAAGCTCCGTTGCGCGAAAAGTACGCGTCCTGGAGCGCTGCCCGGTCCGCTGTTACAGATATATATCTTTTTTTAAACGTTAATTTCTCAAAATCCACTGTAGCACATATATTGAGACCTACAAAAGGCACATCGGGCTACCAGTCCCTACAATTTTGCCAAGTTTCGTGCAAATCCATTCACCCGTTCGGGCTAAAAGTGAGGCCAACCGCCCTATGGAAAACTCAATGTTAAAAACACGTTTTGGGACCCCCCTTTTTTCTCAGCCCCCCCTTGACGAACCCCCCCCAAATTTTCAAGGGCTGCTCAGAAACAAAATGTTCCATTTTCCTGAAAGTTTCAGCCAATTCCGTCCACAAACGCCAAAGTTATTAGACATAGAATTTTCAAAAAACCCATAGAGAAAAAATCCTAACTATATATACCTACTGGCGACCGCCAGTAGGTAATATATATATATATATATATATATATATATATATATACACACACACAAACACACATATATAAACACATATATAGCAGAGTCAGGAAGCAGGAGGCAACAAAACGAAAAGTGACAGAGGTTCAGTTCAGGATCCAGAAGGGTGTGATTTTAGGGGTCAGAGACCCAGTACTTATACCCAAAAGCTCCTTTGATATGGGGGGGTGACTTCAAAGCAGCCCTCTGAAGAGCACATGTCACTATTTGTTCCCAGTCCAGTCTGCCTGGCTACCTCTGGGTGGGTCAATCAGCGCTTTGTGTGGGGACAGGACACTACCTATTCAAATGAAGTGTTAGCCCATCCCTTCCGTCCTGCCAAGGCAAGGACATCAGAATGCAAGTGTATGTAGTTGGTTTCTCAGCCACACTTATCTTTCCTGTGTTTGTGGCTGTCTAGAGAGAATGCACAAAGTGTAGCTGTCACCAAGGCCAGAGGTGTACTGGAGGCAGGCTGTCAGGCACACAGAGCAGTAAGTGCAGAGAAATGTCCACTTTACAAAAGTGGCATTTCTAAAACAGTAATGTTCAATCCAACGTCACCAGTAAGGAGGATTTATCATTACCATTCCAAAGATATAAAACATGAAAAAGCAACTCCTTTCAGAGCAGTAATTACCACATAAAAGAGTATAAAGGAATTCCCAATGTTAACCTATGAGAGTTGTAGACCTCACAGTAGTGAAAAACGAAATAGGCTGTTTGTCATTACCAAGACATTCCAAACCCAAAGGTACATATCCTACCTTTTACTTACATAGCACCCTGCCCTTAGGTTTACTTAGGGCCTACCTTAGTGGTGACTTAGATGTAATAAAAGGGAGGTGTAAGGCTTGGCAAGTAGTTTTAAATGCCAGGTTAAGGTGGCAGTAAACTTCACACACAGGCCCTACAAGGGTAGCCCTGGGACATGTTTGAAAGGCTTCTTCTATGGGTGGCACAATAGGTTCTGCAGCCCAATGGCGTAGCAAAAGGGGCTTTGGGGATGGCGGCCTACCCCCCGCTGTTACCTTCGGCTCTTGCAAGGCAGTGCCCGCAGGAAACACCAGCCCCCGCCCGCCGCTCTTTCATTCTCACGCTGTGGGTGGCGTAAGGCCTAGCTACGCCCAGCAGCGGTGCGTCCATTGGGGCGTAGGGGCGTCGCCCCACTCAGCCTGGACGCACCGTAAGCGTAGAAGTGTAATCAAGATACATAAACAACACTAGCCGCAGCGCGGGACACACGGGGATAATTTACCCTCGGTCCGGAGTGCACAGGGGTTGGGGGCGGGGCTGCTGGTCTGCTGCTGTGAGTGACAGTCTCTGCAGCAGGCCAGCAGCACTATGCGTGCATGAGGATAATGGGCTGTTACTTGCCCGAGCATGCGCCGATGCGCTGTCCTGCAGTTCAGCGTAGAAAGAGGGTCAGAAAGGGCCGGGGTGCTGCTTCAGCCGGACCCCGGGTTTACAAAGACCCGGCAGGGCGAGCACACAATGGGCCCCCCTAGCCAATCCTGGTGCTGCATTCAGCGCTAGGATTGGCTGGTCCACTGCGCAACATCCATTATTGGATGCCGGGCATGGGTGGGGGCAGTGGCAGACACTGCTCAGCATATGTGGCCAATCACTGTGTGACTTCAGCATGAAGCCAGCAGTGATTGGCCATTCAGGCTGCGCGCGCCGGTGACGTTGTGTAAGTTTCTGTTTGTTTCTAAAGTCGCCGCCACATGCACTGACTAGTGCCAACAGCAGCAGACGTCCGACCTGCACCGAGTTCCACACACGGTCACCACACAGCAGAGACTGTCACGCCCGCGTCGTCAGAGTCAGACTGGTCACAGAATGCACTGAGACACAGGAGGGTGCGTGCTGCCTGCATTCCTTTGTGCCCGTTTGAGTGGTTAAAAAACATTTCCCGTGGCCGTGCACACATAACACACAGACTTGGCATTATTTCCCGAGCGTCTTTGCTAATTGGAATTTCAGCAGGAGTGCGCCCCGGCATGCCGGTGTTTACTGAGGAATGGACACGTTCTGGCTTCTCCTGTAAAAAAAAATCTAAATATCGGCACCATGTCTGTTTAGGTAGGTCATTACCTGGGTGCTTTTTGGGGAAGTTTAGCTCATCAGAAATTCCAACTGGCAGCGCTTAATTTGTAAAACAATGCGTGCAGGGGTCCAAAGATTTTTTCAGGAGCGCAGTCCCGGTCCTGCTGAATATATTGCATTTGCCGAATATCCTTGATTCCACCTCATGCATCTTTGTGCCACCACCCTCCACTTTCTGTTTCTACACACTTTGCGCCCCACCACTATCAAATGTCACCCACCGCGCCTGGCTACGCCACTGCTGCAGCCTACTAGTAGCATTTAACCTACATGCCCTGGGTATATGGTATACCACCTTACAAGGGACTCACAAGTAAATTAAATAGGCCCACCAGGTGTACACCAAATACACACATGTTTGTAGAAGAGAGCACATGCACTTTAGCACTGTTTAGCAGTCCTCTGAGTCCTAAAGCCAACAAAAATAAGGTCAATGCGGAGGAAAGAAAAAAGGTTAGGGTAACTCTTCAGTGAAGCCCATTTTCCAACACTGTTTTTCGGCACCTCTTCAACACTGGACCTAATCAGAATTTGACCATCTGTAGTGTGCAAACCCCCAGCCTCCAGAGCCATGCTGCAAAAAACTTAGAAGCTAATTGATTATTCCATCTCATTTAAGCCCGAAGTTAAGAACACTGTCGGAATGTGCTTTGCCCTACTGAAAGCTCTAACAAAGATCCACAAACTTCTTCCAGAACATTTTCGAAAATACATCATCCATGCCCTAATCTCGTCAGGCTTTTATCCTTGAGTCATTTAAAATGTTGCGTTTCTGCTGTGCAAGGGCCCTGCTAAAATATGTATTCTCATCAAACTTCAACACTGTAATTCGAATGCTACTGCTTTCTTTATAATTCATGTAAGCTCAGTTGTAAAGCGAGCAAATGTCTTATTTTATGTGTGCTAGAAACATAATGTAACCACTTTCTTTCACACTCTTCGCTTTCCAAAAAACCCAAAGTGAAAGTAAACAAAATGAAAAAAAATGGTACCCGTTTGTTCTGTTTTACAGTGTGTGGCAGAAGCTGCCGGAAAAACACCTTAAGGGCCTCTTCGATGCATTTTCTCATCTCCACCTTCAGGGTTACCTGGGGGTGTTGCCACACTCTGTATCCCTCCTTCCAGCACCACTGCCCCAAGCCAAGGTGGTCCCTGCAAGCTTCCTGTGCTACATTTCCTCTTCCTGTAATCTTTATTTCCTCAGTAAGCTCTATATAAGGTTTAGAGCCCTCTTAGTCACAGGGCCACAATGAAGTTGTAGTGGATTCCGGCAGGTTCCTTGCCCCTTTGCCTTCCTTTTTGTCCTACATTTTTTCAGCTACATAGAAGTAGAAGAAGCAGAAATTACAAATTAGACCATCTTTCACATCTTCCTCAGCTCCGTTTAATGCGGTTTTAGTGCTTGAATTAATCTGTTACCCTCTCTGCACTCCTAGTTTTCAGCTTCTCACCTCTCGCTACGACATGCTGTCTCCTTTGTGACTCATTCACGTGCCCTCCTGCCCATTGCACATTATCCAATCAGGTGAAGAGGTAAATGTGTTATTAAGTGAAGTTGTGGACAAGTCACTTCACAAATTTCAGATTGCTTGTTGCATTCTACATTTGACAAGGTGCTTAACTGTAATCATACATACTATAGTGCTGTATTCTGGGAATATATCTGCACTTGTATCGCCTCCATTTTGGTGGCCCCTCACTTCCAGCAAAGTGGTTGATTTCAAACGCTCCCACCCTGGTGATGTGGAGTAAATGAGGAAGTCGTAAAAGAAGGTCAGCTCTTGCATTAGCCATTATAATCTAGTACCTTTTTGGTAGAAATGATGCATTTACTATCAAAAGGATTGTCAGGTTGCTTCCTCCTGGGCCTTTGTTTGTTAGAGCTGGAACCTCTAGTCCTTTGCGAGTATATAGGGACTGGAGATTCCTTCTTTAACTTTCAAAGACTTTCTTCAAATCCCTTCCGCAAACCCACCTTACTTACAAAGCACAATGGGAGGCATGTCTTCAATCAAAATGATATGTATGGTCAGATAAATATATAAGCATTGCAGGTGCGACTCTTCCTCCGCAATCCCTTTGCTTCACCATATGATTATAAGCAGCCACAAGTTATCATAGCACCAAACATATGTAAACTACACTATAAACCGATGCACTACAAATCACTACAGTGGAGAAGTGTGGCTCAATGGTTAGAGCGGCAGACCCTGATGCAGAGGTCTAGCCCGGGACCAGGGTTCAATTCCCTGCCTCGGTGGGTCTTGAGCTCAAAAATTCCACGGACCTGATAATTCTCGCCTCGGTGCCTATTCCAATCATGGAGTCCCACTCTGCTACTCTGGGCAATAGCTTGCTTAATCTCCACAACGGCCCCCACAACGCTAAGGATGCCTGGCCTCCACCTTGGGGGTGCCCAGGAGTGGACACCTCACAGGGAAAGCCAGTATGGGTTGCACAGCGGTATTCGTACAAGCGCCTTGAGACCCTTGCGGGTGAGTAGTGCGCTATACAAGTATCAATTTACATTTATACACAACAAACTTACTAGGTAATAGATACTGGCCCATTCAGAGAGCCTCGTGAGGGCTATGAAAGTGCTAAAATGCTACAGCACTATGCAATGTAATTCTCATGCAGAAAATTATCCAAAATGAACATAACCATCCCATCCACAACAACACTCTTCTGGAAACCATAATAATTCCTCCCACAGCACACACACCCCTCTCTAAACCTCATGCATCTCACCATTACTGAGATACCCCTTTCACTAACCATCTGCTGTCCTACCTACAACTCCATTCCCATCCCCTGCCAAAACTCAATGTTTCACACCCACAAACACACAACTCTCTCTGAAGGCCCCACCTATCCCACAAACAACAAAGGTTCACCAGAACCTCCACTCTAACTTAACAATAATGACTTAAATACAAGCAGCACGCTGTTAATGTTGTTCCATTGCTTTATGGTTTTTAGGTCTGGCAGTTTTGCAAAAATGTTCCTCTTGCATGGCTGGATGTGTTGGTTGGTTCTCTTTCTTAAAGTAAAGAGCTTTCTCATCAATGGATGGTGCTTTAACATTGCTTCCCTGGTAGGGTGTATTGAGGGTTGGGCGCTGATGCTATGGCATTTTCCAGCTTGTGGCTGGTTGGCAGTGCAGTGGTCCTGGGCTCTGCAACCTCCTCATTTTGCACCTTTGCTGGCTGCAGCAGGTGGATGGGCGTCACATGCCCTGATCCAAAGCTGTTGATCATGCTGCTGCCCCCAGACCTGCTGCAGTGCTGAGGCCTCTGCCACATCCTCCTGACTCTTGGCCTCCATGGCAGTGGGTTGTTTGTGGTTCTAAGCAGGGAGTGACAAGTCATTGATTACTAGCACCTTCTGCAATAGGCACATGTATGTGCAGTCACACTACCCTACATAACCACAACTCTCTTCCTCACGTGGAATCCTACCCGTACATATCCGCTCTGCACCTTGCTGTGCTGTTCCACAAGTTGTACTCCTGGGCCGGGGTTTGGTTAACTTTAGGGGTTGGGTTGACATTTGTGTTAAGAACGATTTAAGAGAAAGAACTATGGTTGGGGTTAGAGTGATGGCTACAATATAGTCAGCCACTGAGGGGCAGAGTACGAGGTGGAGTGAAGGTTTAGGAGTTGGTTCGAGCAGGATCACAGTAATAGAAGAGAATGTTATTTTTTAAGTGGAAAAATATTGTGTGGTAGCTTGGTTGCACAGGACATGGTTAGTAAGGGGGTCATTGCAGTGTGAGGGTAAAAGGCCAGAGTAATCTTTAAGAAGGGAAATTCCGAGGTTAGGCTTAAGGCTAAGGGCTAATGTATTTTTTGGACAATTCATAAATGGACTAGCAAAAAATATTTTGAACACCTTGGGGCAGATTTACAAGGCACTTGCGCCACTTTTGCGCCACTTTTCCCATGTTAAAAGTGACGCAAAAGTGGCGCAAGGGGCTTGTAAATCTGCCCCCTTATTTTCGGCATTTTCTACAGACCTACATCTTAATGGCAAACTAGGTTTTTGATTGTTTTTAAATCTAGCGTGTTGAATTCTAATGTGCAACATTCAGGTCTCAGACGCCTGTCATGGATGGGGAGCAAGCAGCCTGACAACCTTAGTCACCAATCGTGCAAAATGACCAGATTACTTGTGACCAGGTCACTCTGCTCATCTTTTGCCGAAAATAGTGTCTTGGAGACATTAGTTCCTGCAGTAAATACTGCACAAACTGGAGAGCACTTCTTAAACAAGTCTCTCACAGACTTGTGTCCTGTCCAGCATGTCCATGCAGCCAAAAATCCGACAACGGCACACCGAGCTGCCGGGGAACGTGTCACCGCTGTGAATAAGGGTTGCCTTTGCCCCCCAAGAGTGGCAGTGTAGGAAAACATGTGCCACTGCCATGAGCCACTGACTTTGTCATTCCATCTCCCGTTGCTGTAATTCCTCCGTCAGCATGAATGTGGGACGTGCACGGATCATTTGCTAGGCCCCCTACAAGGATTCAGTGAGTTGTGGCCGCCGACTCTGAGCAGTGCTTTTCAGCCTCGAATAGCAGCAAAAAAGCTGATCCAAACATGCATGCACGGATTTTGTAGACTGTTTTCTTTTTTTTTATCACATCGACTACGCAAAGGTGCTAAAGTAGCAACATTTTGAAAAAACTCTGAAAAGCTGTGAAGTGGATGGCGGCAAACCCTATAATAGGAGTGGTATGTTGTAGACAAAACAAGTAAAATTGTGCTAAGTTAAATTCAAATTTAATAATGAAAACATGGTTCAGCATTTATTTTTTTGCCAGCAGCCATTTCCTGCTTCCTGCAGCATTTGACTGTGGTGGCCCTAAAAAGGCAAAGCTTAGTAGTTCCTATCATAGTAAGAACATGTAATACATTATAAAAGAAAACTGGTGATTTAGTAACTGTCCCCATCCAACACACCCCTTCTCTATCATATTACCCTTCCAATTGGTCCTAGTTCTAGAAATACTGTTGCTCCTCACTCACCCTCATACATTTTCACGATCATGCTAGCAGGCTTATTTAGAGCCTTGCGGTTGGCTTGCCAGCCCATCAAGACTCGGGCTGACCAACTTGTCCCCGGGGGTCGCTTGAACGCTCTGCCCCTCGTAGGGGGGGGGGGTGAGCAAGAGGGTGGACCAATGTTTCACCGGATGTGGGAGGGGCTATCCTATCACCACAACCGCTAAGCACCGTCTGGCCAAGCCCGCAATGCAAGTTGGCCCATCAGATGGTAAGCTGCGAGGGGCGGCTTGCCTTTGGATCGTCTGTAAGATAACCCACCATGTTGGCATAGTTGGTATGCTAATAAACCTGCAGCAACGTTTTCCCATCAACAAGTTGTCTGGTCTCTTTATTTAATTATGTGATATGTATATTTGCTGTTGGAGGGCTGGTGAGTGGGGCCGATATTGGCACTATGGAGTCCCATGCCTCTGCCTTTTCAGCAGAGAACCGTCCAACAGATGGAAATATCTCTGCTGACACAGTGGGGATTGTTTGCTGAACTGCATCCAGAGGTGTGGCAATGAAAGATCCTGGAGGTGACATTCGCAGCTACGGCCAAATGGTTCAAGCCAGGGCAAGTATGGCATGATTGGCGGCGCATGAGCTCGGTCGACAGAACTTTGACCGTTGACTCTTCTGTCAGTTAGGCGTAGGCGGTTCAGGGAGGGCTAAGTGTATTTGGTGTTGTTGGGGCGTTTCTTGAGCTTTATATCTTTGCTGCAATGGCCAAATTGGCCGTGACAGTTAGGGAAGCCTTAAAAATACTATGCGACGCCGGGCGGGAAGATTTATTACAGCCTTGCGTATTATCGCAAACCTGGGCTGGTGTTGAGTGCAAGAAAATAGCTGCGGCTGATGGTGTATCTGCCACCGTTATGGCCTGCTATTCATATGAGGCTTCTCCTAATGGCGCGCGTTAAAATTCTGTCTTCCAAAAGGAGGGGGAGCACGCCTTTGAGCCTCTTACCTCTGCCACGGGCGAAGTCTCTGTGTCTCTGAGGAGATGGTGGGGCCGGGAGCGCATTGAGGGGGAATAGGGCAGGAAGAGGCAAGCTCCTTAAAGGGGCTAAAATAATTAAATGGGAGTTTGAATTTAACTCTGGTTAACTCCGCTTTGCTCCTTGCTGGTCTAATGTCAAATGAAAGGAATTTAGACGAGTTTAAGTTCTCGTCAGGTAATTTTTTGGGGAAGAGGCCCATTCATAATTTTGGTTTGTCTGCTCAGACTAAAGAAAGCTGTTTTTTCACCTTTTTTGTAGAGAGCAGCTTGTCCCTAAGTTTGTGTAGCAGTTCAGGTTCTATTATATTTAGAATCAAACATTTTATTATGCGGTTAGAGTATCTTATAACAGAGCCCAGCCGCCTACATCCACTCGCCGGCAGGGCGGATTCACATTATAATAGAACACAGCGTCTGGGTCTACATCCTGGAGGCCGACCCCACGTATTTGAGGAATCACCCCCATCTCACCGGAAGCATAGAACCTGCTTTTAGGGGAGAAAATCAAACGGACAGAAAGAAAAACAGGACCCCCTCACCCTTACCCCCACCCAACCTATGTACCCCACCTCCCCCTCCCCACACCAACCCCCCTCCGCATCAGCTCATCCAAACGACATTTGTCCTCCATAGTTCAGTCCCTCTCTGCTTGTTACAACTAGGAGGCCTTCAGGTGCGCGGCAAGGCCCCAGCAGGTTCCAGGGGGATAAATTGTAGTATCTGCAGGTATTTCGGGCATGTCACTTCCCGAAGCTCTTTAGATAACAATTGCAAGAACGGAGCCCAGAGGGTAGCATATTCAGAACCTTTCCCATCAATACTCAAGGAAAGGCGCTCCATAGCATGGGTGTGCCACAGTCGCTGAAACCAATCCCTCACATCAGGTAATGCCGGGGAACCCCATTGCGCAAAACGACTTGCCCCGCCGCCAATAGAGCCAGCGCTATTTGTTTACCCCTAAGGGAGCGCAAGGGAAAAAATTTAGGGTGGGGAAGCCCCAGCAAGGTATGTTCGGGCAGTCGGGGTAGTGTGATCTGGAAAGCCGCATCAAGCTCGTCAAGGACTGTTGCCCAATAGCGTTCCAGTTTCGGGCACCGCCATAGAAGATGAACTAGGTTCCCCGACATCCCGCAGTCCCTCCAGCAGAGGCCCGACTTCGCTTTGTCCCAAGCGTTTACGCGCGCTGGGGTGTAGTACCAATAGGTCGCTGTTTTATAGGCCGATTCAGTTCTTGTAGTGTTAGAGGTCGTGTGATGAGCCCGGTAGAACACCTGTTCCCATTCCTTGGCTGATAAGGGGCGCCCTAATTCCGTCTCCCACCGCACCTGCACCTTCGTACGCTGCTTTCGGGGGCCGCGCATAATCATGGCGTAGAGCTTCGAAATAAGGCTGCGATCGTCCTTCTTACAGACCAGCCAATGTTCAAAGGCCGTCAGCGGTCTCGACATGAGGGCCACGTTAGCCGGCCGGGTTACGCAATGCGCCACTTGCGCATGAGAGAACTCATCTTCAGGTTCTATTATATTTAGGAATAATGTTACGTCAGCTATTTTATCAACTGCTGAGGATTTTATTTAGGGGGAAAAGATCAAAAAAGGAGAAAAAAGTGGGCAAAATTAGTCACATGGACATGAGTTTAACGCAGTTTTAGATAGGAAGGTTTAGATAGTGATGGTGCAAAGCTCATTAACAGCTATCGCATCCCAGAAACCGCAGGAAAGTGAGTTTGGATTTCTAGTGAAGCGGGCAGTGTTCCAAGCTTACGCAAGGATAAACAGGTTCCTATGTCTGCAAGTCATAGCGGCTGGCAGACCCACGATGGAAGAACACCGCAGAATGACAAGAAGTGCGGTGAGAAGTCTTTAAGTAGGTCAAAAAATGTTCTGCGAGTTCCTGGCAGAAGAACGGGAGGATGTTGGCGCAATCTTCTCATCATCGCTGGATCCCAAGCTTTGATCATGCTAAGCAAGTTCAATTGATTGGAGCTCCTATGATGGTGTTGTGGGGATGGCAAATTTCTGGTCGGGAACCCGGTCAATTCTGATCGGCTTTTGAACGGGTTGGTAGATTATGATGAAGACATGAAGACTTTTAAGAGGGGGAAATTGATGATAATGAATGGGGTCATTTCAATGGGGGTGACAGATGATTTGTGGGGATGCTAAACATTTGTAAAAAGATCATATTTTTTCAGGAAAAAAAATTTGGGAATGCTTCAAATGGTTGCAGAGGGGTAAACCGAAGTTAAGACTGGAGGAAAAGAAAGACCATTGTTGTAAAGGGGCAAAACAATAGATACAGGTGAGACCCAGGGTTGTTGTTTTGGATACAAAATATGGGGGTAAGGCTGATTCTATTGTGGTGAAAGAGAATTGGGGAAAAATGTTTCAAATTAAAGAAGGAAAATTGAAAACGAAGCGGTTAAAGCGGCCGCCTTCCAGGGCGTTTTTCTATGCTCTTAGGGGATCATTTGAGTAAAATTCATATGATAAAATTTGTAAGGGGAAGTTAATAGATGGGTTTAAAATACTCCATAGAGAAATTCGATCAAAGAAAAGGTCTAGGAAAGAGGCTTGGGAGCTAGCTAACATTGATTACGTGGATATCAGCCTTATTGGTTTTCCCTAGTGGTTTTTAAGAACATTTTCCTGATAGAGCAATAGCAATTTTTAAATGCATGGATACCGTTAGAAAACCTCATATAGAATTTTGGGAGAAGGGGATTGCTTGGCTTCATTACGTTGAAATGTTTTAGAGCCTGTTTAGTGCTTACCGCTGACAAACCATGGGGGAAGTTGATAATGTGCTATGGGTTCAGTGAAAGTATCCACAAAGACCTTCCCCAATTATGCACACGGCCAGTGGTTTAGTGGTTCTCATCGGCTTTATCTCTCTAGACCCACCCCAGGGGGATGGGATTTTTGGAACGAGCCACAAACAGCTGACTTTATCGTGCCTGCTTACCATTTGCAGCAATTTCCAATATGGTTACAAGGACTTTTACGCCAATTAATATAGAGACCGTGTATTTTTTAGCTGAAATTCTATCACTGCAAAGAAGAAGCAACTTAATTGGAATCGAGCTTCAAAGAAGGTTTCAGATTCGGCATCAGGGATCTAGGTGTCATAGGGGTGCTAAGAATCTTAAGTTAGTAAACGAGTACCCGCAAGTAGTGGGTGAGAGGCACTAGCGTAACGAAAAGTGAGGTGGCCTCTGGGCTCAATCAGGAGCTCTCCCGGCCAGAGTTCAGTGCCGAGGAGGCCCCTTGGAGCTAGGCGCCTCCCCGCACCGGGTGGGCTGCGGGGGCCTGTGTTACGCCCCTGGTGAGAGGATATATAAAAAATATGGGTAGAAGTAGCGGAATGTAGGATGGCCAGCCCTCCCTTTTTTCATCATAGCCTTTACCTGACCTTATTGTATCTACTTTGAGGGTAGTTCCCAAGAAGGCTACTGGTGTATTTAGAATGATTCATCATCTTTCATGGTGCAAGGATTTTCTCTTAACAATTTATTTGCAAAAGAAGACACCATGGTCCATTTTTGCTTCTATAGACATGACCTTAAGTCTGATTATGAAAGTGGGTTGTAACGTAGTGCTAGCTAAGTGCAATATTAAAGCAGCTTTCCATCTCTTGCCAGTTCATCCTTTGGATTTTGAATTGCTAGGCATTCATTTTGAAAACAAGTTTTGTGGACATGGTATTACCTATGGGTTTTGCCATTTCATGCAAGCTTTTTGAGAAGTTTAGTCCTTTCATACAATGGCTTTTTTTCAATCAGAACTGGTCAAGCAAATGTTACACACAATTTAGACGTTTTTTGGTTCATTGGTACAGCTGATTCACAAGAATGTGAAGCAGCTCTGGAGAATTTTGAGGCATAAGCTAGGGACCTAGGTGTACCACTAGCAGCAGAAAAGACTGAGGGTCCGACTAATTGCCTAGTTCTTTTCTTGGCATTTAAATTGTTACTATTAAGATGGAAGCATTCTTAACAGAGAAAAAGGTTAAAGAGATCATTATTCTCATAGAGTAGGCCAAGCTATCACCTAAATTGTCTTTACGTTAAATACAATGTCTGTTGGGTCAGTTAAAATTTGCTTGTAGAGTGATGAAAGCAGGAGGATCCTTTTGGCGAAGGCTGGGTTTTGCAATGTCTGTACCTAATTTAACACACCATAGAACCAGAATTTCAGCAGACATAAGGGCTGATTTTGACATTTGGTTGCTGTTTTTGTAAGCTTTCAACTGCATTACTATTTGGTCACCAGATGAGGAGTTAGTGTGGCCTATTCAAATTATCTCAGATGCTTCAGGTGCCAATGTTTTTTGGTAGTTTCTGAGAAGGTAGATGGTGTGCTGAGAAATGTCCAGACAAGTGGTTTGCGAAAAAAGAAGCATAGCCTTGTTGGAAATCTTTCCAACATTTGTAGCTTTAGCTGTTGCACGGATCCTGCTCATACACAGAACTGTGCACCGAGACCTAGGATGTCAGTGAATTATGGTGTACCAGAAACTCACCTCCGTACTTAGAAAAACCTCAACCAGCTAGCATCAGTGTCACATTAGCTCTTCATCCTATAGCAAAGTAACCAATTATTAGACAACCTAGAACATGCGACTTAGGGCCATCTCAGGAATGGTGGGAAGTGAGAACACTCTTTTGTTATACTCTCATACCAGTCTACAACAGGAGTAAATAAGAGAAACTGTAAGGTTAAAATATTTATTTTAACAACATGATCTCATGTGCAGTATCTTAGCCAACATAAGCAGACATATGATTAAAAATAATATGGTCAGCATGGTTACAATTCCATAAAATACAAAAGGAGAAATCATATTACAATGATGGTGAAAACAGGTCCTCTAGCGCCTAGTTTTAACACCCTCCCTAAATAGGAACTATGTATTATAAACTATAGAAGGTCTCTTAGGCTTGTGTGGGGGACCCCATTACCTTTCCGCTCAGTAAGAGTAAATTACATCTGGATCAGCATAGGCTCTCTGCATCCCTGGAAACGGAAATCTTCCAAGTGCATGAAATCATGGCTAGTGTGTGATAATAGGGACGCCAGAATCTTACTTGGCTCACAGCTGCCAAAATGTTGTGTCTAGAAAACGTTACCCGAACATATCGAAAAACAACAAACATGTTTTGATAACCTAGACGGCTTTAGCACTCACTGTGCAGACTAGTGGCACGATGTAAGTCTAGAGATGTCGAAAACAAACCTTTTCTCATTTATAGACCTTGCAGTGTCGTGTACAAAAGCAGCAAAAGGTAAAATGGCGTTTAAACTTCTAATGAGCCATTCTAACATAACATGCACACAAAGTAGGACCTGGGCCATACTACACCATAACGAACCGGGGGTCTAAATGCCTCAATTCAGGCAAAGCAAACACACTCTCCTTGTGGTGGAGTGTTGCCTATATCCTACAAACAAAACACCTAAATATAAGGAACTAAACGCAAGGAACCCAAGTCTATCCGTGATATATGGTAGGTATAGGCCTTTGACAAAATCTGGATAGCCATCAACTCTTCGAGGTGATCAATTTTATTATTTGGTCAGCCAGCTCAAGGGATGGTGAATCCCTTGATCATAGAGGACACCACGCCAGTGTGTGCGAAGCTGGATTCCGCCCAAATTCACTCTGGAAGAGTACAGTGAGCAATGCTTTAAAACCCACTGAGAAAAAGGAAGGAAGCAGTACAAGAAAAAAAGGTGTGTGGGGAATTAAAATAAGGTAGTGTGCTCCAACAAAGAAAACGTTTATTAGGAGGGCGGACACAACCCCCTATTTAAAAACAGAACAGTGCAAGACGCAGTTTGAAAAAATAACTGCCAAAAAGGGCCAACATGTTTCAGACAGGCGGGCCAATCATCCCTAGGCTTTCTTCAGGGCCTCTGCTCTCTTATAATTGCTACTGCATATATTAGTGAAATATACATGAAAATGAACACATCAATAATATGAAATACTTGCTGTGATTAAGTGAATGAGTAAAAAAATCTGATCCTCCACATCAAGGGATGCGAATGGCATCTATGATAGATCAAAATAAACAAATATAAGTCTCTAGTTCCTTGCTTAATTCCTTCTGGTGAATACATATAAATCTGCAATAAACTTTAATTCGCTCACCCAGCTTGACCGGGGACTGGACCTCACCTCACCTGGATCATGCTCAGGATGTTGAGGCCCCGCTCTGTAAACAGTAAGATAAAACAGAGCGATACAAGGAGTGGAACCATGGAGCTGAATGTTAATCAATTCCAACATGAGACCATAAATTTAAATCCCTATTTATTAATTCTAACTGCCCAGAAGGTAATCTATCTAAGATAACTCCTGGTATAACATATAGCAACCAATGCAACTCAAACTTTCCAATGTCCTGTGATTATTAGTTGAGCACAACTTAACCTCCAATAAATTAACTTCATAGAAATTAAGTGAACTCGACCTCTAAATTAGACATGACTCATGCTTGTGAGTTTAAATGCTGTAATTTCAAAGGAAAATTACACAGTTTCAAAGTAATGCCCAATAAAGAAATGTTCCATTAGAACGAGGTCTTATTAACAAATTGCCCGTACCCTCGTGAGCACAGCCCAACCTCAGCCTAATGTGTATTATGTATTAACGCCTACCTCTCCGTCGATACCTCGAGACTTCTCTGAGTCTAGGGGGAGGCACCAACTCGGATTGGAGGCTCCTATAAGTAAGATGGAAAGCCGTGTTTGTTGTCCCGCCCACCCGTGGATTTTGTCTAAAGAAAACACTCACCAAATGTCTAGCGGTGTTACTCATCTCTGTCCATAATACTTAACAAAAAATCGAAGTACTGAACAATTTGCCGAGCTTAATTCACCACCGCAGCGCGTGACCACAAAATGACGTCAACAAAATGGCGTGTGTAGTTCGGCGCGCAATCGGTCGGGACTCATTGCCTTTGTCTAAAGAAAACTCTCACCCGCTGTCTGGCGATGTTTCTCAACCCTGTCCATTATCCTCAACAGCACAACAAAGTGCTACACAATTTGCTTAGTAGTCCGAAGCACATCGGATTTATAAATTATCAACTTAGCGACGCCCACTCACAAAACACTAATTTATCAAACTTAGTATCCCCGATCATAGTAGTATCAACACAACCATATATACAGTGTCGACAAAATTCATCACAGTTTAGACTACTTGTATAAAGCATATACATTACAATAGAATCACATCAATGACATGTGTATTATGGTGATTAATACATGTCCCATTCCAAAGGCAGTCTCCAACTGGCGTGCCAAAACAGTGCCTGTCCGGAAGTTGTGTCATCCTCACATTGGTGTGTTGCAAAGGCCGAAGGTTGAAGAATATTGCCATTGTTGGTATTAAGGCATAGACTTCCTTGCCCTTCTTTTTTTTTTTTAAATAAAACTTTCTGGCCTGCCCTTTAAATCGATGTTATTGTTAAAGTGTAGTGTATGTGAAAAATATTGTTTTAAACCCCTGTCGAAGCATATGGTTAGCCCACATCGGGTTCATATCCGATATATTTGAATCTACAGTAAAAGGAACCTGCGCCCAGCAAGTACTGAACAGGTTTCCAATCCGGAAAATCAGAAATATCATACTGGACCTTATAAGCTGGTCCAAGGTATGTCATCGTTAAGCCCCAAAATATCCGAGCTGAGCTTGAAAATCCATTTCTTGTCTTTTAAGAATAGATATCTTGAAACATCACTAATATGTGATGGGATCACAGGTTTCTCCAATACTGTCCATTCAAAATCTTCTTCATCATGATTTTTTTTCCACGTAGTGTTTGGTGAGTCTTGTGATGGTTTTTTTACAACGAAAGGAGCTCTTATGCTTGAGCATCCGACTCCGCACTTTACGTGTCGTCATCCCCACGTATTTAGTTGAACAAGGACAGGTCAGAAGGTAAATAAGATTCGAACTATTGCAGTTGGAAAAATACTTTTGGACCCAAGGACGGTCAGTGCCAATGTCCCCAGATGTGGAATGTCCAGAATCAATATCTTAAGTTTACTGTGGAGATCAGTAAAGAGAGGGCTAGCATTTTTGGATTTATCCATATATGTGACACCTTCAGGCTTGCAGAGTGAACTCTTTCGCAAGCCCATGGCAAGAAACTCTATTATTATATGAGAGTCAACATCCCAAGGCTCTCAGAGACAATCTGCCTTATGGCCAATTTCTTCGGCTACGAAGAAATTGCTCAACTGATCACACCTTTAGGCATCATGCGAGAGACCTATCCAGACAGCTTGCAGAGAGACATTACTCGTTACCTCTGATCAAGCGCTCACTGAAGAGAGCGAAAAACAACCATCGTGAAGCGCTATTGGAACCTCCAATACTTAAACCACCTATGGATAAGTTGACTTTTGTGAGCACTTTTAGTACCAAAGCCAACCATATCCAGAAGATAGTCCGGAGACATTGGCGCTTATTGAATCAGAGTAGGGACAAAATTGCCCAACCTTTGTTTGCATTTAAGAGGACAAACAGCATACGAGATCGACTGGTCCACACGCGTCCTAAAGAGGTGCCCAAAATAATGATCGGCTCTCGGGGCGCTAGAGGGCGCGTGATCAAAATGGCCGCGCATTAGCGAGTCTCTGGCCAGTCTGGGTGGACAAACACCCATAAACCCCATCCTTCACTACCACCCTTGCACATCAGGCACCGCCGGGAAGAGCCGCTGCCATCCTGCCTGCGGCAAACTTACTCCCAGCATTCGGGAACATTGGGCGGCGGAGAAACGTGCCGCTGAATATCGCAGCGACTGACTGGAGGTGGGCGCCGGAGCTCCGAAACAGTCGAGCACACCAGGCAAGTCTGGGGATGCTCGGGCCCAACTCCGCAGTGCGACAGACGCTAGGACTCCAGCTGCTGTGACCGCATAAGCGGAAAACACTCACGGATTGATTGCGGCAGTGAGCGGGAGTGAGCATAAGAGACCCCGAGCTTGTTTCCTAATCTATAAACGGCGCGACGTGCTGGGCGTGAAATTGCAGACCGAGTGGCATGGCCCAGGGGTGCTGGTGAGGAACAGAAGTGGCGCAGGCGGCAGGAGGAGTGCCATTTGAGGCTGCAGTAGCCATATCGGTCATAAATACTGCCTCAGGTAACCCAGTACACAATCTGACATACATAGACCCCTGCACGGAGCACAGACACCTGCATGATCGTGGGCAGCGGCGGCCGCCATTTTGAGTGTGCATAACCTCAGAGGGGGAACGGACGGCAACTGCACACGGAGGCTAGCCTGGGGAGAAATTCGTGAAGCCTTGCTGTTGGCCAAAGTGTGTCAGAGAGGCGGCGCCCGAGTGGAGGATCAGAGGCCTGCTACCGAAGACGTTGACGGGGGACGCTTAGGCCACTTACCCCTGATGACCACAGGCGCCACGCGGAGAGGTTGAGGTAACGGTGAGGAGTGGTGCGGGGGAACCCACACAAAGAGGACCTCTTTCTCCACAAAGGCGTGGCCTTACTGGTAGAGGGACCACTGCACAGAGACGACCCCGAACCTGGGCCAAGGGGCTGCTGCACACCATTGAATAAAGAGCAGGAAGCCTTCACTGCGACGCCATATCCCACGCGCAGATCATTTAACCGACGGCCCGAAGCACAAGACGTCACCACCATCACAGTATGGGGCGCACAGAACCTAAGCAAGCCAAGCTCTCATTTGACTCCCGTACGGGGCAACGGTCCAGCACAGCTGAGCACAGAGATAAAAGTCCTGAGGAAAAGCGCGATGATGATTGGAAGGCGATTCTGATAGGTATGAAACAAATCCTCACGTCCATAGACGCCAAAATTGACACCATGAACTCCAGAATGGATTCCGTGGTTAACAAACTCGAGCAACACGACCACAGGCTCAAGGAGGACCGAGACCAGAGTTAGAGGATGGCGCAGCGACGACGAGCACGCAAGTGCTTCAAATGGACAAATTGCTAAAAGTTATAGCAGATAAGAATGAGGATTTAGAAGAGCGCTCACGCCGTAACAACGTTCGAGTCATAGGCCTAGAAGAATCCACCAACACGGGCCGGATGGAAGATTTTATGGAAAAACTGGTCGTGGAACAGTTTGGCAGAGAAGCCTTTTCAACACATCTTACTGTCGAAAGGGCACATCGCTCACTTGCCGTGCGGCCACCTCCGGGAACACCTCCGCGGCCGGTCATTGTCCGCTTCCTCAATTACCGAGACCGGGACACTGTGCTGCGACTGGCCCGGGAAATAAAGCATGTGCGCTACGAAAACACGACCTTAGCATTCTTCCCGGACTTCACCCAAGCTGTTCAGGAAGCAAGGCGCAAGTACGCAGCGGTAAAGATGAAACTCCTGGCACAGAATATCCAGTTTGCAATGTTATACCCGGCGAAACTCAGGATTACTCATTTAGGGAAGCAGCAATTTTTCACCGACCCTCAGCAAGCCGAAGACTATCTCAGGAGGAATCGCAGGGCCACTTCCCGAGAGGCAGGGGAACGCAGGCAATCCAGATCCCAATCGCCCATGTCTGATCCGTACTCGAGCTACTCTAGAGGTGTTGCAATCTTGGTGAAACGCGGGGTACATTTTGTGCAAGGGGGGATGGACGTGGATGTGAATGGACGGTATTGCTTACATTAGGGGCCACTGCACTCCCACGATGTAATGTTTGCCAATTATTATGGTCCCAACGTAGATGACCCGCATGCCCTACTGGAAATATGGGGTAAGATCCAGACGATGGGTATTACCTACGTGATATGGGGCGGAGACTTTAATACCGTCATTGACCCTAGGATGGATAGGTCATGACCAGGACCCTTGCACAACACTAATGCCCACGAGACACTCCGCGATATAGTAGCCACTAATTATCTCCTAGACACGTGGCGGTACAAACACCCCACAATGCGAGAAGGCACACACCACTACGCTGTGCACGGGACTTGGGCGAGACTTGATTATGTGCTGGTGTCGGTGGGAATGGCGCACTGGATGGAGAAGGTGTCTCATCTAGCTCGCACTTATTCAGATCACTCGCCTGTCATGACAGAACTACTTCCCCCGACTGCCCAATCCCCTTACATTCACTGGCGCCTCAATCCCCAACACCTACAAGACCCGGTGTTCAGATCGGAAATTGAACAAGAAATAGGAGAATTCTTTGAACGTAACATGAATTCAGTGTCCAGTTTGACGGTGGTGTGGGAAGCCTTCAAGGTAACGGCACAGGGATGGTGCATTTCCAAAAGGGGTGGTATCCTGAAAGATTTGCTCAAAACCTTACACACCCTTGAAAAGGAACTTAAGGCCCTTGAGATAGAATTGGCAGAGGGTGGAGAGAAGGGCGCTACTAGAGCTGAGATGCGTACTAAGATAACAGAATATGAAGAGATAGCTGGCAGGGAATGCAAGTTTAGAGGGAAAGCTTATAGAGTGCAAATGTTTGGGGAAGGAGACCGTCCCGGGAAAGCACTTGCGAACACGATACGCCCCCCTAGATTTGCAAATTACATTGTGGAAATTCAGGACGAGGCAGGCCAGTCACACAGGACTTTGCCGGACCAATTACACACGTATGGACAGTATTACAAAACACTCCCAGAGGGGGCCGCCGTTAGATTTGCAACACTATTTCGAAGACACTCCATTGGCGTGGCTAGGTGATACCCAGCAAAAATTCCTCGGTCTGGAACTAGAGGTTGACCAGATAACTGAGGCGATCATGCACATGAAGTCAGGACGGGCACCTGGGTCCGATGGACTGCCGGTGGAATTTTATAAGACTTATGTCAAGACACTGGCCCCCATTCTAAAGGCAGTTTACTATGAGGCACTGGAGGAAGGAATGTTACCCATGACAATGAGGGAAGCCCAAATTGTTACATTGCTGAAGACGGGGAAGTCCCCGATTTCTTGTGATTCTTACCGACCGCTGTCGCTCCTAAATTGTGACACCAAAATTTTGGCGATGGTGCTAGCAACGCGCCTCAATCTCCAGCTTTGTCCCGAACAGGGCGACAGCCCATAATCTGAGGACCCTCCTTGCAGTGATGCAAGATATTGATCCTGCTAGTGCTGCTGTGGCGGTCTTTTTAGATGCCACCAAAGCCTTCGATTCCGTGGAGTGGGATTACCTAATTGGTACGTTGGGGCATATGGGAATGCCTTATGCCTTCATAAACTGGGTAAAACTGCTGTACTGTAACCAGCGAGCCACAGTGTTATTAAATGGAGCCAGATCAGACAGCTTCCCCATTTCCGGGGGCACGAGGCAGGGGTGCCCCCTATCCCCGATTCTCTTCGCGCTGGCAATCGAACCTCTAGCGGCGAAATTAAGGCAACATCATAAACATAGGGCCCTGATATATCCCGCTAGGCAATTGTTAATCTCCCTCTATGTGGATAATATAATGCTTTACATTCACAAACCCCAAGACAACTTAAACCCAGTACTCAGGGAAATCACGAAATTCGGCGCCATATCAGGGGTTCAGATTAACTGGACCAAATCAGCTGTATTCCCATTGACAGACAGAACAGAACAACATCAGCTGGACTACCCACTGTAGTGGGAGATGGAGGTGTTTAAATACCTGGGTATACATATTACCAGAAATAGAGAAGAGCTGATGCGTGCAAATTATGGTACTGCTATAGATAAGATAACGGACAGTGTTAGTAGATGGCTGAGGCTTCCCCTCTCGATGGCAGGCCATATATCTCTCATCAAAATGACGATACTGCCAACATTTTTATATTTATTCATTAACATACCATATTATCCGGTAGTTTCTTCTTCCGCACATTAAAAACACAACTTATCGGCTCATATGGGGAGGGAAGCAGGCCCAACTGAACTTGGCGACGATGATGTTGCCCTACCAACAGGGCGGCTACTATGTCCCAAATTTTGAACAATACTACTATTGTGCGCAGGCACATTTCGCAATATACTGGCTGCATCCACCCCCTTTCATGGCGCACTTGGCGGTAGAAGATGGGTACATGGCTCCCACCCCTTCATCCGGGTACTTATACATGCAGGTGAAAGAGCATAGCCGGGACCCGTCCACGGTGGATTGTACCGTGACTGCATGGAGATGGATGGCGCGCAGGCTTAACGTATCCATAATGTACTCCCCCCGATTGGCACTGATGGGTAACCCGCTGCTACGAGTGGCATGTGAGAGTCTGGGCTGTAGGATGTTAAGGACGCTGAAATATAATACATGGGCCGACCTATACACGGAGGGAAGTTTCCGCTCTTCGAAGCAGTTCTTTGGGGACCACATACCAACTAGTATGGAGACGTTTTTATATACCGATTATGACAGAATATCAAAGCAGTTACCCCAGCATTCCCGACAGAACCCGACATTTTTGCACCATTACACTCACTGCTACAGACCGAGACACCTACTCATGTTATTTCCCTTCTATACAGACAGGTTAGGACCGCACCCCCGGACCCCTACGTGCCAGGACGGAGTGGGACAGGGATCTGGAGGTACCACTAACTGATGATCAGTGGGAGCTATGCTGCATACAGACAGAGGCGATTACTGGCAGTAGTCGGCTGAGGCTTATCCACTTCAAATTTCTACATCGCCTGTATCATACCCCCGCTAAATTGCACCGCTACCACCTCAGGGATACTGATTGTTGTGAACGGTGCGGCAGGGAAGGCGCGGACTTCATGCATTTAGCATGGTACTGTCCTAGAGTGGCAGAGTACAGGACGGAGGTCTTAAGGGGAATGTCTGTGATGTTGGGTGTACACATTGAAGCATCTCCCCTCATTGGACTCCTTGGCTTAACTCATGTGGTGCAGACGGTACATAAGAAATTCCTTGCAATGGGAATTTTAATAGCCAGGCGAGTGGTGGCATGCAGATGGGGTCGGGGGCGGGCACCCAAATTTAAAGACTGGATACAAGATCTATCTACCTGGCAGGAACAGTTGCACAACTATGCTGAGTTGCTTCCTATGAAATCTCGGCCCAAAGACATCTGGGGACCCCTGGTGACATACCTCCTAGCACAGGAGAGGAGCGATGAAGGGGAACCAAGACCAGTAGAGGAGGGATTAGATGGCATCACTGCTGATGTAAAAGCTGCGAGCACAGAAGACCTAAGCTGAAGTGCTGAGACGGTACAGGGGACAGCAATTACTATGGCAGACTGGGTTAGACTAGGAACATGACACAGATGTGGGTTGACATCATTGCTCCTAGCACTGCAAGCGGAATACCCTCGGGACGGGACGTGAGGATACAGACCCAAGTAATCATAAGTGTACCAGAAAGTAATGTACCTGTACAGTCGATTCTGATGGATGTTGTGGGAGGGGGTGGGGGAGGGGGGATGTTCACTAGGAAGGGATGAATACACACTTTGCTGTTCTACTGTATAAGATGCTTCATGACTGAAACTGTACAAGATCTATTGAGCTATGCTTCAATAAAGGTTTTTGAAACTTAAAAAAAAAAAAGAATGATCGGCACTCTATGGAACCTTCCTGATGCAGTAGGCCACCATCCCTGTGGTAATTGTTCCATCTGCCCACAAACGAGACATTCCACATCTGTGGACATTGGCACCGACCGTCCTTGGGTCCAAAAGTATTTTTCCAACTGCAATAGTTCGAATCTTATTTACCTTCTGACCTGTCCTTGTTCAACTAAATACATGGGGATGATGACACGCAAAGTGCGGATCCGGATGCTCGAGCATAAGAGCTCCTTTCGTTGTAAAAAAACACCAAAAGACTCACCAAACACTATGTGGAAAAAAATCATGATGAAGAAGATTTCGAATGGACAGTATTGGAGAAACATGTGATCCCATCACACATTAGTGATGTTTCGAGACATCTATTCTTAAAAGAGCAGAAATGGATTTTCAAGCTCAGCTCGGATATTTTGGGGCTTAACGATGACATACCTTGGACCAGCTTATAAGGTACAGTATGATGTTTCGTATTTTCCGGATTGGAAACCTGTGCAGTACTTGCTGGGCGCAGGTTCCTTTTACTGTAGATTCAAATATATCGGATATGAACCCGATGTGGGCTAACCATATGCTTCGACAGGGGTTTAAAACAATATTTTTCACATACACTAGACTTTAACAATAACATTGATTAATAGGGCAGGCCAGAAAGTGTTATTTAAAAAAAAAGAAGGGCCAGGAAGTTTATGCCTTTATACCAACAATGGCAATATTCTTCAACCTTCGGCCTTTGCAACACACCAATGTGAGGATGACACAACTTCCGGACAGGCACTATTTTGGCACGCCAGTTGGAGACTGCCTTTGGAATGGGACATGTATTAATCACCATAATACACATGTCATTGATGTGATTCTATTGTAATGTATATGCTTTATACAAGTAGTCCACACTGTGATGAATTTTGTCGACACTGTATATATGGTTGTGTTGATACTACTATGATCGGGGATACTATGTTTGATAAATTAGTGTTTGGTGAGCGGGCGTCGCTAAGTTGATAATTTATAAATCGGATGTGCATCGGACTACTAGTGCCATTAATGTGACGCACTTTTGTAGTCCATTAGGTGCTTCTTATTAGACATGGGACGATGAACTCAGCTCGGCTCGCCCTTAACCCCTTGTGTGCTGGTGACGAGCTCAGCTCGTCATGAGAGACGGTTGAGCTGCCCTCATGATGAACTGAGCTCGTCACAGCCGTTGAAACGTTCCCACGCAGGGATAATTTCCCCGCTGTGCTGAACATTCGAAAACGGGTGTGGCTGTGACGAGCTCAGCTCGTTATGAGGGCAGCTCCGCTGTGCCTCATGACGAGCCGAGCTCGTCACCAGCACAGCGGCGCCACGCGCGGCCCCCCTCCCCCCGCACAGCAGGGAGAAAACACCCTGCAGCGAAGGGGTTAAGCAAATTGTTTAGCACTTCGTTGTGCTGTTGAGCATAATGGACAGAGTTGAGCAACATCGCCAGACAGTTGGTGAGAGTTTTCTTTAGACAAAGGCCACGAGTCCCGACCGATTGTGCGGCGAACTACACATGCCATTTTGTTGACGTCATTTTGTGGTCGCGCGCTGAGGCGGTGAATTAAGCTCGGCTCGCCCTAAACAAATTGTTCAGCACTTCGATTTTTTGTTAAGTATTATGGACAGAGATGAGTAACACCCCTAGACATTGGGTGAGTGTTTTCTTTAGACAAAATCCATAGGTGGGCGGGACAACAAACACGGCTTTCCATCTTATTTATAGGAGCCTCCAATCCGAGTCGGTGCCTCCCCCTAGACTCAGAGAAGTCATGAGGTACCGACGGAGAGGTAGGCGTTAATACATAATACACATTAGGCTGAGGCTGGGCTGTGCTCACGAGGGTACGGGCATTATGTTAATAAGACCGCGTTCGAATGGAACATTTGTTTATTGGGCTTTACTTTGAAACTGTGTCATTTTGCTTGGAAATTACAGCGTTTAAACTCACAAGCATGAGTCATGGCTAATTTAGAGGTTGAGTTCACATAATTTCTATGAAGTTAATTTATTGGAGGTTAAGTTGTGCTCAACTAATAATCAGTGGACATTGGAAAGTTTGAGTTGTATTGGTTGCTATATGTTATACCAGGAGTTATCTTGGATAGATTACCTTCTGGACAGTTAGAATTAATAATTAGGGATTTGAATTTGTGGTCTCATGTTGGAATTGATTAACATTCAGCTCCATGGTTCCACTCCTTGTATCTCTCTGTTTTATCTTATTGTTTACAGAGCGGGGCCTCAACATCCTGAGCATGGTCCAGGTTAGGTGAGGTCCAGTCCCCGGTCAAACTGGGTGAGCGAATTAAAGTTTATTGCAGATTTATATTTATTCACAAGAAGGAAGTAAGCAAGGAACTAGAGACTTATATTTGTTTATTTTGATTTATCATAGATACCATTCGCATCCCTTGATGTGGAGGATCAGATTTTTTACTCATTCAATTAATCACAGCAAGTATTTCATATTATTGATTTGTTAATTTTTATGTATATTTCACTAATATATGCAGTAGCAATTATAAGAGAGCAGAGGCCCTGAAGAAATCCTAGGGACGATTGGCCCGCCTGGCTGAAACATGTTGGCCCTTTTTGGCAGTTATTTTTTCAAACTGCGTCTTGCACTGTTCTGTTTTAAATTAGGGGGTTGTGTCCGCACTCCTAATAAAAGTTTTCTTTGTTGGGGCACACTACCTTATTTTAATTCACCACACACCTTTTTTCTTGCACTGCTTCCTTCCTTTTTCTCAGTGGGTTTTAAAGCATTGCTCACTGTACTCTTCCAGAGTGAATTTGGGCGGGATCCAGCCTCGCACACACTGGCGTGGTGTCCTCTATGATCAAGAGATTCACCATCCCTTGAGCTGGCTGACCAAATGATAAAATTGATCACCTCGAAGAGTTGATGGTTATCCAGATTTTGTCAAAGGGTGATCCCTACCATATATCACGGATAGACTTGGGTTCCTTGCGTTTAGTTCCATATATTTAGGTGTTTTGTTTGTAGGATATAGGCAACACTCCACCACAAGGAGAGTGTGTTTGCTTTGCCTGAATTGAGGCATTTAGACCCCCGGTTTGTTGTGTTGTTTATATTCAAGTATTTGGGGATGTGAACTTGGACTGGTCTTAAAAAATTCCCTATGACCCTCCTTCTCTTCCTTTATGCCATACTACACCATCCCTTGATCGGGGAACGCAAAATAAAGGGGGCAAGATCATAGAACGCAGAGTTCAAGTTCGAATGAGACAGAACCAAGTTCAGGAATTTTGCCAAACTCCATAATTGGGAGTAAAATCCGAATTAAAAAAGAAACCAAGTTAGTGAAAATAATCACGGGTGGCCATGGTGTGAAAAAATATCTAAAAAATTAAGAAAAACATTAAGGCAGTACAGGGGGAGAAAAAAAGTCTTCACAAGTTCAGTACGTGTCTATGAAGCAGAAAAAATCACACTTCAATCCAACAACGTATAGGCACCATAGGTTGCAACTGCCTCCAATAGGAAGTCGTTGTCATCATCCATGAACATTTCAGCCATCCAATTAAGTAACGGAAATGAACATACATGTTCTTCAATTGCCAGAGCCTCTAGCACCATCAGAGGACAACTCAGGCTAACTTCAAGATAACTGCGTGCCAGAAAGTCGTTGGCAGCAGTCCAAATGTTCCAATTGCCTAGAACACCATGAGCCGCTGCTCAGGCCATAATCCGAAACTAGAACAATCTAATTCATGAGCAACTAAGGGACTCATTAGTAGATTAAAATCCAGGTCAGGAGACACTGTGTTGCAGAGACACAAATCCAGGGCCCATTCAAATCCACAATCCAGGCAATGGAAAACAGGCTGCACGCAAGTGAAGAATGAGAACCAGAAAGATAAACCATACGCCACACTCAGAGTCGCCAGAGGCAGCGATCCATTGTATTCTAGCATCCAGTTACGAAGCTGGAGCAGCCGGGGCAGATCGTTGTGGGGCACAGCCTGTGCATCCATTCTGGAGTAAACAAATTAACAGCAGTATGCCCGCTCCCAAAGCGAGAATTAACGGGAAACTGCCGAAGACACTCGAAAAAATCGAATGAAAAAATGCAGGGATCACACCAAATATAGTTTGAAATGAGGTCACAAGGCCAGAACATACTACTTTAAAAAAATGAGCCAGGCCAGTGGTCGATGAGGCAATAAAGATTGTGTGACTCAAAGCACAGAAATGCAGGGGCAGGTCTATGTTTAATAAGGCATTCACCTGAGTACGAGTATTTGCAACGTGAGGACGAATGTCTCACACGCAGATGTAAGGGGGACTTCCTTCTGGGACAAAAGAGCTCTTATTCGACTCATCCAGACCAGATGGAAACATTGAGCCTCCCATGTGGAGGAGGAAACTAGTAATTCTTACAGCAAACCACACGCTGGGAAACCGTAACGATCTAAGGAATACCGGCAAGCATACCACAACAATCTTCATTATTTATTAACAAATAACTACAGTTTGCAAGCAATGTGAAAGTCTGTGTAATAGCCGGAGTGGGGTGCCTTTCAAAACACATGCAAGATTTGGTGTCTGGACATTGCAAGAACCGTGCAATTGCAGATTTCTGCGGACTAATGAATGATCTGGTGTGGATGTGCGATCTTCACCTTTCAAATAAACTTCCTTTCCTTCCCTCAAGCACCTATATGTGAATGGGAGATTCCAAACTTCATGAGGATAAGCACTACCTAAAGGTTCATATCTACCTATGGCATAGTGTTTCATGCAAGACTCAAATTTAAATGGGGGGAAAGGTAGAGTTATCAATCCATGGATGAGCCAAACTGCAGAAATCGATTCGGCTACTAAAAATGGTAACAATTCCAGTTTTTCAATATGCAACAGTGAAAACATGGCATCCTTCATTGACATAAATTGTTGTTTAACAGTCAAATTAAAAGGCAAAAATACAAACTCGTGTTCATGTAATCCTAAGGCACCTTGCCATTTTTCAACGTTTGAAGAGTCCATGAAAACTGCATAACAGAACGCAATTGATTCTGCCCATGGTACAGTACAGCAACTTCTTCTTGCACAATATCAACAACAGATCAAACAATATTGTCTAATGTGTAAATGCGGGAGGAAAGGGTGTTAATGCTATTATCTACAACGGCAAGCACTTTTTCTAAATTGGCCTGATCTATAGCTCTGAACCTAGAGCAGCTTCAATCTGGGACAGCTTCCAAACATCGTTTTAAGCAGCATATATCTATCTTTTCGATCTGACTGTTGAAGGACCTTTCACAAAATCATTTAATTCGACGGTGTCAGTCAGCTTGGACAAATGCAACTTAACAGACGCTAAAGTCGAGTGTTTGAGACAACTCTGACACAATTTGTCTACAGAATAGATGGTGACTGAATGTTGAGTCTGAAAACGGGGATCTATCCTAACCTCTGTGTACCCAGGGGTCAGACCAAGAAAACGGCGCTGGCAGGAATCTGCACTTTTTTTGCCAGAGCAACCAGCCTTCAGGATTAATACCGGAGACATTAAAAGAGGAATTTTTCAACATGACTTGTGAATCACTTAGGGAAGTACTGGTGTAATTATTCCAATGGGGAAATTCACCCAAATCAGGGAATGAGGGAGCATTTAATTTTTTAGAAGTAGCCAATCCAAAGCATGTGGTTTGTGAAATAGTATCATTCAGAAACAACATATGGTTCGGGATGAGACATGCACGATGCAAAGCCTCAGAGCCTGGCACTTGCCAACTTTTAGAACCCCAAACAGATTTAAGATCAATTGTATCTTTCCACAGTTCATAGCCCCAGCAGCCAACTGGTCAATAAAGGACTTCGAATACAGTAATTTAGTGTGGGTAAGTCTAACCTTGGAAGAGGACTTCTCAGTCAACTTAAAATAAAATGCATCCGGGTTGGATTGATTAAAATCCGTAAAATAAAAACCTTTTCCAAAAGCCTTTTTGAGGTATCTTCCACTGGTGCGGGACAATGTTCCCACTGTGTGTAGTTAACCACATTTCTAAATGAATTTGTTTTATGCAGAAAGTGGTTGCCAAAATGCTGGTAACAATACAAATCACCACAGTTTGCAGACTCTAAATACAAATAATCAGCATCAAAGGCAGTATAATATTTCAAATCAGAAGACAAAGCCTGTACGGCCTGGACGTCCCTATCATCAGAGCGAAAATTTTGTTTAACCACATCCCCCATAGAAACACGGAGTACATTGGGAACATTAATAACCTCTGTGGGACCATGAGTCTGGAACTTTACAGCATCCCATACAATCCCATCTAAAACAGGCCAAGCAGTTATATTCACAAATGTCTGGTTCCTCTTCATTTTGTGCGAAGAGGAGTGGGGGACCAAAGTTCCATCAATTAGTCTAATTGAAGTTCTTTCTTGAACGTAATCTCCATTAATAAAATGAAACAAATACACCACAAATCCGATGGACATGAATAAAAAAATTGCAAACAGCACCAGCCAAAAGTAAGTCCAAGGGGGAATCAAAAAATGTTGTTAAAACCAGGTAGCAAAAATTAAAACTTTTGAAGGGGCCTTAGATGTTGTAGAGCCAGTGTCAAATGAAAAACGGGATTGATTAGCCACACGGGTCTCCAAATCAGGCATAGACAAATCAGTGGGGTAAGTATCTTCAGTATCATTAAGAGGATCACCAGCAGTTGAATTCAATAAAGGATTCGCAACTTTTTTCATTTCAATGACAACATCAGGCCCGATGACAGGATCGGGAATTAAAACAGAGTGTTGCACCATTGCTGGACACGAAACGGCAGGAGTCATACTATGAAGAATTGGCCACCCTGTGTAGTTTGACATTGTCAGTGGAGATGTACCTGTTCCCCTTTCGCCCAGGAAGAGGAGGTAAAATTACTGTTCTTGTACCCTGCACGCCAAGCACAGCAACTGTAGCTTGATAGGAAGGACCGAATTCTTTCTTGTTGTCGATCTTCTCTCGGACCAGTTCTCCAACTTGGGGTAGCCAGCCGACTACTGGAATCTGCAACGTAGCATCTGATGTGGACGGCAAGTGTTCCTTTGCAAGACTGTCTCTGTTTTTTTTGTAGGTTCTGCAAAACTTTAGAATGTTCATCTACGTCAAAGGATGCGGTTGCCGCCACCATGTCTAGACCATCAAGGTCCGGGACAAACATTTTGATGCCAAAGAGTATTTCGTATGGGGTCCGCCCACCCAGAGACCTTCTAGGGAGATTATTTAGTGCACACTGTATGCTATTGAGGTGGTTAAGCCAGTCTCCACCAGTACCTTAGCTGTCAAGGATTGCTTTAAGTCATGGTTCATCCAGTCCACATCACTATTATCCTCAGGCCGGTATGGAGACGAAAATTTGACCTGGACCCCCAATGAAGCCAAGGCATCCTTGTACGCCTTAGAGGCGAACACTGGACCCTGGTCCAAATGAAAGGTACAACACGCAAAAATTCCCACAAAGACACCCAAATCCCTTACGACAGTTCTGGAATCAGTACTCCTTTGAAGCCATAGCCACACAAAGCGCGTGCAAGAGTCAACTGCTACTAGGATGCACTTATACGCAGTATCAGATGAGAACGGACCGCAGTGATCTAAATAAACACATGCAAGTGGTTTATTAGATATATACAACTGAGTTTGGGGCGGACGCGCTGCGGTAGAAGGTTTAATTTGCTGACAAATACCACATTGAAGGACATAATCATGCATTTGTTTGTACAAACCCCGCCACCAATATCGGTGCTGGAGAAGAGAAACAGTAGCTGACACGCCGGCATGCGCCAAAGCCATCCCGCTTGGGCTGCTGTAATCAAAGCCTGCCTGCGGTCCGCGTTGGATATTAACCAGTCACCAACGTCGTTAATTCTCACATAAGGACCTTTTGTCAGGGCTTAAATGATAAGATTATTTAGAAGGGAAACCCCTAGGGTAATTACCTCCCTTCTCTGTTGCGGCAACAGCTGCCAAGATGTCATCATCAATCTTACTTTTGGAACGTGTAACCGCTGCTACTGCATATGTTGCAACTGCTGTCTTCGCAGCCTCATCCGCGAGACAGTTGCCAACAGCGTGAACTCTAACACGCTGGTGACCAAGAGTATGAATTACTAAGATAAGTGGCAGCCTCTCTTTAAGCTCAGCCACTCAAACCCAGATCATTTTATGTTTTATTGTGCGCCCCTTGGAGTCACGATAATCATTTTGAGTCCAGAAGGGTAGATTGTCATTGTAGGATTGAACACAGTAGTAAGAGTCACTTACAATTAGAGTGGTCACACTGGGGTCCATGTACTCCAATGCAAGCATCAGAGCACGGAGCTCTGCCAATTGGGCGGTACAGTCCCCTAATGTCTGAGTATGTACGACATCGGACTTGGATTCACCATCCACCATAGTACCAACCACAATTGCGCAGGCTGAAGAATATGCATGCTTAGAAGCTATAGCCGCTTGCGCGCTTCCGTCAGTGTATATGATACAACGGAAATCCTCAAGTGGGCGCATAGTCAGAGGAGCAGGATGAACAGATTCATACTGCAAGTACTCTTGAGTCTGCAGTGAGGAATCAAAACTGAACGTGACATCCGGAAATGTCAAGGACATGGCCAATTGTATCCACTGAGGGTGCAAAGCTTTGGAAATTGGTACACTGGCTTTAGTCACTGCCTCCAAGTCAGAATACGGAGTAACAACCAAAATGCGCTTCCCTGCGACAGTGCACGTTCCTTTAGAATCGCCATTTGCACTGCTGTCAAAACTTATTCCACAGTGGAAAACCGCAACTCAGCCGAAGTGTACAAGTGTGACTTGTAAGCGATAGGGACTGTGTCACCCTCATTAAAAGTGAGGCACGATTCTTATTATCAGGTTGGTGTGGTTATCACGGGTTAACAAGAATTTAGATTCAGACAGATCAGCCTGCAAAGATTGCAAGATGGCTGAATGCTCAGGCAGCCAGCACAATTTGGAGAAAGAAGGTTGTATCAAAGCGTAAAGAGGCTTGATACGGTGGCCATATTCGGGAATGTAGGTACATCAGAAATTCAAAAAGCCCAGTAAGGATTGTAGTTTCTTCAGTGTTGTGGGAGCTCGCAAAAGTATGCATTTCTCCAGGAAGTGAGGAGCCATACCTCCACCTTCATTGTTGAGCTCGTAGCCCAGGAACAACACTGTGTACTCTGCAATGTGTGATTTTGCAAAGTTAAATTTGTATCCAAAATCCGCAAAATTGCAAATTGTACGGTCTACTCGAGACAGATGCGGCCATAATTCGTCATCTGTGAGATAGATGTCATCCACATACGAACATGTATCTGTATCGATCCCCTCCAAGAGAGAGACAACGTGGGCGGCAAATACGCCTGCACTGTTCTTATAGCCCATAGCCAAACGGCGAAAGTGGCGCTGTTTGCCACCACTGATAAAAGCTGTCCATTGACTACTAAGTGGGGACAGATTGTGGGCAAAAAAACATTGGATATGTCAAGTGTGGTTTTGAACTGTTTATGCACGAGACTATCCACAAGAACAGAACTGTGAGTATTCTGCACCGTGCACGTACAACAATGTGAGTTTAAGTGGCGGTAATCCAATACCAAACGGTATGAACCATCTGGTTTGGTCACAGTAAAAAGGGGGTTATTCATCGGAGCCACAGACGTTTCAATTACACCTTGATATTCCAATTGTTCAAAGATTTCCGCAACGGAAGCTTTTACTTCTCGCCGCATGGGGTATTGGGGTTGAGGCTGTGGCATGGACAGCAAAGGAATCTCATGTCGAGGGGAGAATTTGTCCCGCCCACACTGAGTACGGTACAAAGCCGGCGCAAGCACCTTAGCCCAATCTTCTGCAGAATGCAGCGCCTGCTCTTTCGGCACTGTGTGCGTGAAACGAGGGAGGATTACCTCCTCCCCTTGGGAAGCAGCTAAGACAAAGGGAGGGGGCCAGTCGACCTCTGCCAACATATATCATAGGAAGTAGTTAGATTTTCCAAAAATGCCCCTTTTATCGTGCGTTCTATGTCACCTTCAATTACAAGGACAATTTCATGAAGTCTGTCAGGGGAGCCCCTCTAGTGTCTGCTGTCTCAACCACAACGAAGGTGTCAGACGCTGTCACCTTCAGTAGTGGACCCAGGGCCTCTCGCACTATGGTAATCTCTGCTGTGCTGTCCAACAGCGTCAGGGCCCATGTCAGATTCCGAAGCTGCGTTCTCACTATCTGTGGCATATCTCGCTGTTACAGCAGCAACTTTCTTCTTTTGAAACTGGGGTCTTTGTCGCTGTGACTCGTCTTGCTAGCCTTTTCTGTCAACCTTACGAGGCTGTTCACGGATCTGTTGGGCACCTCGACCTCTGCCGCCGCCTCCTCCACCGGTGGTTGAGACCGATGTTTCCTGCAAAGAGCAAGGAGAACGTTCTTCAGGAACCTGAAATCTATCAGGTGACTTAATAGTACTGCGGTCGCGCAACTCATATGTACGCTCAGTAGAAGCAGGTGTAGGTGAAGCAGGACGGGACCCCTATTTCTGTTGCTGTTTCCCCTGTTTTTTGTTCTTACTCCAATTTTGTTTCTGAACTTTTGGGCGCTCATCTTTATCAGATGACGCTTGTTGAGTTTGCTGCTGTGTTTGTTTTTTAGCAAAAGGCTTAACACCCAAACTATTATGGCCAAAGGTCTTATAAGCCTCCGTAATAATTGTCGGTAACTGACGGGGTTTGTCGGTGTCGGGGACATCGCGCAAAGCATTAGACACCTGGAAACTTACTGCATCCCCCTTAACATTTGCAAGGACGAGATCGCGTACCATGTCAAACGCTCCTACGAGTCGCATTCCCAACTCCACACCCGCCTCCGGCCCGTGGTCATCATGAACACGCTTAATGATGGAGGGTAGGACAGCCATTGACACGGTGCCGAAGCACCTAGTGTAGACTGCCACAAAAATCACACCCCAAGTTGTACAGTCATTTACGTCTGGCACTAAGTCTTTCTGCAAACTTATGGTTAGGATCCTGTGCTTTTCCACAGGAGTAGTATTGGGGAATACTGCTTCCAGTTGGTCGAATTTCTCGGCAAGCCAAAAAGGCATCTCATCCTTATCCTGGGGATGCTATCCCATGACCGCATTAACCATGACAGGACTAAGCTTCAGCCTGCCTCCTCCAACTGGATGCGCTGCACCACACGGGACCCCACCCGGGAGGTTGCGGGTAATGTAATAAACCAGACCCCTCATTACTGACACTGCAGAGGCATAAAGGTGTCTTAGTTGCGGAGCTGTTAACTGCCCCGCCTGAGGATGCGGTGTGTAGGCAGCCAAAACAGCCCATGTAGCGCCTGGGATTGACAACGGCCCTTGTCTGGCCACCATTATAATGTGTGGGAGGGCGCTATTAAACCAAACGGCATGCTGCCAAGCCGAAATCGGAATTTCCACAGTCCTATACGGAGCGTACACTGCAGGCACATCAGCAGGGGTGTAAGTGTGAAATACACCAGACACAGCATCTACCGCAGGAAACGTGACCCATGAGTAAAACAACTCAAACGGGTACACTGCGTCAGCTGATACAACAAAAACAGCCTGCCCCTCTAAATTAGGTAATCCTGCAAATGATTCCGCACAGCAAAGTGACTGTGTGCTGGGATATCAACCGCAGCCATAATGTCACAGTGATAGATAAGTACAATGCAATAGTAAAAGGCACAACTGGGTAGCAATTCAATAGAAAACTGTTTTTAAAATATCAAGCTTGAAAAGACCTATGTAACTATAGGTAGGTTTTATCCGTTACTACTGTCAACCGGCAACAATAGTGAGGAGGTCTAGACTGATATAAACACTACTCAAGTGTCTCACAATAAGACCACACTTGTTAGCGGTGCCATGTTGCAAGAATCCTGCTCATACACAGAACTGTACAGAGAGACCTATGACGTCAGTGAATTGTGGTGTACCAGAAACTCACCTCCGTACCTAGAAAAACCCCAACCAGCTAGCATCAGTGTCACATTAGCTTTTCGTCCAATAGCAAAGTAACCAATGACTAGACAACCTAGAACTTGCGACTTAGGACCATCTCAGGAATGGTGGGAAGTGAGAAGACTCTTTTGTTATACTCTCATACAAGTCAATAACAGGAGTAAATAAGAGAGACAGTAAGGTAAAAATATTTATTTTACCGACGTGAGCTCATGTGCAGTATCTTAGACAACATAAGCAGACATATGCTTAAAAATAATATGGTCAGCGTGGTTACAATGCCATAAAATACAAAAGGAGAAATCATATTACAATGATGGTGAAAACAGGTCCTGTAGCGCCTAGTTTTAACACCCTCCCTATATAGGAACTATGTGTTATAAACTATAGAATGTCTCTTAGGCTTGTGTGGGGGACCCCATTACCTTTCCGCTCAGTAAGAGTAAATTACATCTGGATCAGCATAGGCTCTCTGCATCCCTGGAAACGGAAATCTTCCAAGTGCCTGAAATCATGGCTAGTGTGTGATAATAAGGATGCCAGAATCTTACTTGGCTAACAGCTGCCAAAATGTTGTGTCTAGAAAACATTATCCGAACATGTCGAAAAACAATGAACATGATTTGATAACCTTGACGGCTTTAGCACTCACTGTGCAGACTAGTGGCACGATGTAAGTCTAGAGATGTCGAAAACAAACCTTTTCTCATGTATAGACCTTCGTGAAGGCTAACTTACAAAAACAGCTGTGTTGTGTGCAAAAGCAGCAAAAGGGAAAATTGTGTTTAAACTTCTAATAAGCCATGCTAACATAACAAGCACGCAAAGTAGGCCCTGGGCCGTACTACATAGCGGTATGGGGTGCTAAGCTGGTGAACAAGACAGTTGTTTTTTTTACGTTAACAATAAGACAGTGGTCAAGCTATTTAACAGCCAAAAAGCAAAAGAAAAACATCTTCTGAAGTTACTCCGAAGATTTATCCTAGGTTACTTAATGCATAATATAATATGTGAAGTAATAATTTTGCAGAAGCATTATCTCGTTTTCAGTGGCAGAGATTCTGTGGTTTGGCGCCCCAGAGCAGATCTGGGGAAAATTCTGATTCCTTAAGCGGTATCGGATCTAGCAATTTGAAAGTACAACACCTGGTTGAGAAATTGCTGGCTGTGGGGGCGTGGCTTGAACGCCGCACAAGATGGCGGCTTAATAGCGGAGCTCCGACAGTCATCCACCGGAACCGGCGATTTTCCCCGCATTCGCCAAGCAAATGCGAGCGCTGTTACCAGATTCCGCCGCCGGAACATGAGGTGAGCGGAGTGAACTAAGCTGCTCTCCTCTAAACCGGCGGTGTCAGATTTTATCAACACTGACGCGCTTCGCTCTTCAGCGGCCGCCATTTTTGCCAGTCACGGCGCGCACCGTTCCTTTTCTTCATACGCCGCTTTTCCACTGAAATATACGTCATGCGGTTGTTTTTTATATCATGAACTATTGACTCTACTGTCTCTTCTCCATCACTTTACCGCTGCATTTGTGGAGTGTATGTGTTGCCTCAGTGACAGGGAATAACGATGTTTTTTCTTATCTCCTGACTGAACGCTATTTACTCATGCGTGTTCACATACTTTTTACATCGTTCTGTCACGCAGCTTCACATTGACTTTTAGGTTATGTCAGCGTTTCAGTTTATTTTTCTCCTAGCCATGAGGTGATTTTCTCCCTCCACAATCTTCCTGATTTCCCTGAGGAGACAATATATATTTTTTGTTGCTGAACATTGTGCTTAATTTCTGCATTCCTTGATAAGGTGTGGTGTCATTACTCTTCTTTTTTCCGTTATTTATGGGGAAGCTTCGCAATCTCAAGCTTACAGCATCCAAAGCTAAACCACAGCATTCCTCAGACTCTGACTCTGCGCCTCAAGTTATGGAGGACTCTGCTCCCATTAAACCTAACAATGCTCACGGCGCAATTCCGAAAACTACTACAACAAGTAAGAATCTTCAAAATACCTCAATAAAACGTCTGAAAACAACCCCTCCATCCCCAGACTCCTCGGCGCATGCTGCGTCGATGGATCTTATTTTGGAGGAGCTCCGGGCACTCAAACCCTTCATGGCTGAGACGACTAAAACTTTGCAGTTCCTTCACGACAAATGGTCTACTCTGGAATCGAGGGTTTTATTGGTGGAACAATCTACAGAAACTCTTCATAATTCCTGCGCAAAAATTACACTTTTAGAAAAGGATATCTCTCTCTTGAAGCGACAGTCGGAGGAGTTGGAAAATCGCAACAGGAGGAATAACCTTCGCCTTTATAATCTTCCGGAACTTACAGAAGGATCCAATCCGACAGCCTTTTTCCAAACATTTTTATCAAAAATTTTGGATCTTCCTTCTTCCACCTCTCTTAACATTCAACGTGCGCACCGACTTGGTCCTAAAGTCTCCACCAAACCCAGAGGAGTCATCATGCTGTTCCTCCAGTATACTGATCTTCTCCAAGTATTATCAGCAGCAAAGACTAAAAAACAAATTATATGGGAAGGTCACAGGCTATACCTCTCTCAGGACGTTGCTAAAGTCACAGCTGATCGTCGGAAGCAGTTCCTTGATTTAAGACCGCGTTTGAGAGATCTTGGCGCTCGATATGGACTGCTACATCCTTGCCTTTTCAAAGTGACCTACAGAGAAAAAACAACTACTTTTGAAGATCCACTCATCCTGGAGGAGTTCCTTCGTCGTCATGAAGCTGTTCACATGGACACTGCAAGACCTGTCTAACCATTTTTGTTTTATCTTGCTCTCTCGATTTGTCTCCCTATATGTCTCCTGCCGTCTTTTGTTTCTAATGCTTGTGTTTCACTAAATACCTCCTATATTTCTATATCCTCCACCCGTTGTTCAATTATTGGAATACTCTCTTCTCCTCTTATTTCTCGTATGTATTTCTAATATTTTTTCCAATTTTTATCTTTCCGCAGATCCCAACCTTGTGTCTCTCCAACCTGGTGTATTCATATGTTCATTCATTTGTTCCTTCGCTGGTTCCTCCGGTGTTCGACGATGTGAGTCTCCGTTGTTGATGTCGTCTTCTTCTGGCGTCGTCATCCCTCATTTTTCTTGCTTTCTTCGTTGTTAGTTATAATGTTACTTCTCTCTGTCCTCATTGCTCTATCTTTTCTAGTTACTTCTCTTTTCTCTTCCTTTACTCAATTCTTTCTCTTCTATTCCTTTACTTTATCATCTTTATTTTCTTTTGCTCCTTATCTCTTACATTTCCTGCTTCTCACATTTTTCTTCCACTTCTCTTCAATTTCTTACTTCTATCTTACTATATCTTACCTCATATCATTTTACTAAGATTACAAATTCCGAGTAGTTACATGGAATGTTAAAGGGTTGAATAACCCCATTAAACGCCAACGTGTCCTCACTCATTTGGCACGTCTTAAGGCCGATGTAGCTCTTATACAAGAATCCCACCTTTCGGACACAGAAGCTACTAAACTTAAACGCAGCTGGGTAGGACATGTATTTCATTCTCCTGCTTCAGGTAAAAAAAATGGTACTGTTATTTTATGTCATAAGAGGTTAAATGTTTCTGTTGTTACTCAAGAACATGATGATAATGGCCGCTGGGTTATTACTAAGCTCCTTATTGATAAAATACCTATTGTTATCTTTAATGTTTACGCACCTACAGGTGTTGATAAGTTGTTTTGGCCTGCTATTTCTGATAAATTAGTTACTCTTAATGAACAATATGTTATTTTTGGTGGTGATTGCAACCAAGTCCTAGACCCTTTTCTTGATAGAAATTCCAAAGTCAAATTTATCCCTTCCACGATGCATTCCCAATTTATTACCTCGATTCAAAACTATGCTCTAGTTGACATTTGGAGATTATGTAATCCTGACCTTAAAGAATATACGTTTTATTCCCCCACCCATCATTCACAATCTCGTATAGATTATCTATTTCTTAGTAAATCCCTAGCACAACTAGTCACCCATTCAGAAATCGGTTCCATTCTAATCTCAGACCATGCCCCCGTTTTTGTCGATATTGACCTTATCCCCTTTTCCCCTACTTCGGGACGTTGGAGATTTAATAATTCTCTACTTTTGGACCCCATTTTCACCACTAAATTTAAGACGTTCGCCTCTGAATTTTTTACATTGAATCACCTCCCTGAGTCTTCCTTTGTCACTGTTTGGGACTCTTTTAAAGCAGCCGCTAGGGGATTTATCATTAATTTTGTCTCTCAAAAGAAAAAACAGTCGATTCTTAAGTCAACTCAAATTTTGGATAAAATAAAGAAATTAGAATATACATATTATAAATCTTCCTCTGAATCTTCACTTCGTGAACTTCTCTCTGCCAAAATTGAGTTTAATAGGTTTACTACTAACGCAGCTTCCAATTCTCTTCTTCAATGTAACTCCCGCTATTATGGAGGTCAGAACAAAATGGGCAAACTTCTGGCTAATTACTTAAAAATACGCAAAGAAAGAACGAAGATTGAGTCCTTGCTAGATGCTGCCGGAGTTTCTCAATTCAAAGACAAAGATATTCTAGCTCAGTTTGTCTCATTTTACCAAACTTTATACACTCCTGAGTCTAGCCCTGATCCTGCTGACATTTTATCATATTTCCAAGATATCCCTTCCCCTCAATCTTCTCATGTTGATTTTCAATCCTTGGATTTGGACATTTCCCCTTCTGAAATTTCACGTGCGGTTTCGATCCTCCGTAGAGGCAAGGCCCCGGGACCGGACGGTTTTACTATTGAGTTTTACAATCACTTCTCCTCCCTTCTCCTCCCTAAGCTTTTACTATTATTTCAGTCCTTTGTCCAATCTGGATCCTCTCAGGGATCTTTTCAGGAAGCATTAATTTGTCTCATACCCAAACCAGATAAAGATCATACGTTATGTAAAAATTATCGCCCAATTTCCCTGGTAAACACTGATTATAAAATTTTCGCCAAAATTATAGCCCTTAGACTTGATCCTCTCCTACCAGAACTCATTGGCCCGGAGCAATCCGGATTCGTTAAGGGTCGCTTATCGTCCGATAATTCTCGTGTTTTCTTTAACATCTTAACTAAAGCGACCTCTCTTCCATCTCCTCTAGCTGCCATTTCTCTCGACGCCGAGAAGGCCTTTGATAGAATAGGATGGGATTTTATGTTTCAAGCTCTTCGTTGGTTTGGTTTTCCACCTAAATTCATTTCTCTTGTTTCCTTACTTTATTCCAGCCCCCATGCCTCCATCTTTGCCAACGGTATTACTTCTGATTATTTTCCACTTCACAGAGGAGTCCGCCAAGGGTGTCCTCTATCCCCTCTTCTTTTTATTCTAGCTTTAGAGCCCTTCTTAACTAAAATCAGACGAGATGACCACATTTCTGGTTTTCAATATAACTCCCAACAACAGGTTAAGTTATCGGTCTACGCGGATGATATTTTATTTTACTGTTCCAACCCTCAAACAACCTTGCCTTCCTTCCTTAATCAAGTATCTGCTTTCTCTACCGTATCTGGATATAAACTTAATACGGAAAAGTGTGAAATACTCCCCTTGAACCCATTATGCCACAAACATCTATTTGACACATCTGGATTCTCCTGGCAACCCTCTAAGATTAAATATTTGGGTGTCTGGTTTGCCCCTCGCCTTTCTGATACCCTAAAATTTAATTTTGAATCTCTCTCTACTAAGATCACTACTTCTACTACACGTTGGAATCCTCTCTTTCTTTCTTGGTGGGGGCGATTGGACTCCATAAAAATGATGCTGGCGCCTTTGGTTCTCTACACCATTTCTATGATTCCTATTCGCATTCCATTTCACTACTTTAAGTTAATAGATTCTATCTTGCTGAAATTTTTATGGAAAGGGAAAAGATCTCGAATAGCTCTTTCTGTTTTGAAGAGGGATAAATCTATGGGAGGTGTTAAATTCCCCAATTTTAAAGCATACCATACTGCCTTTTCTTTAAAACAAGCTTTACGCTGGCTCTCTTCTGATCTTCCGTATTATCCTCCACTTTGGCTCACGCTAGAAACATCCTTCCTTCATCCCTATGACATCAGTGAAGTTCTTTCCTTTTCCTCTAATGTCTCCTCTCTTCGATCTCCTATAATTTCCCGGACTCGCTCCCTTCTTCAACCTTATTTATTATCCTCTTATCCTTCTACTTCTTCTATTCACACTCAACCCATTTGGCATAATAAGCATCTTCAAATTCGCAATCGTTCTCTCTATTGGAAATCTTGGCACTCTCGTGGTTTAAAATGGATTTCTCAACTTATTTCTGATGCTGTTCCTCTCCCCTTTCACCTTCTTCAAGAACAATTTTCATTACCTTCCTCTACCCGTAAACAATATTTATCGCTAATCCCATCACTTCTCCAATATCTCTCCGATCTTCCCAACACCAATTCTATCCCTATACCTCATCTTTCTATCTCTAATGCCCTTGACCAATCCCCCTCTGCTTCTTTTCTATATAAAACTTTACAATCATCGACTGAACGCTCGAAATCTAAAGTTGAGTTGGCTTGGGAAAAAGACTTGTCTCAAAACTGGCTCCCTATTTTTTGGGATAAAATTTGGTCTAAAATTCACAAAACGTCTAGAGCTGCCAATACTACCCAAACCTTATTTTTTCTTTATAATCGTACATTATATACTCCCTCTATTTTATCATCTTTCTCAGCAGACACTCCTTCCACCTGTTGGTCCTGTTCTTGTCCTATAGCTGATTTGAAACACATGCTCTTTGAATGCCCCCCCATTCTCCATTTCTGGCATTTAGTTTGGTCCCAAATCCAAAAACTTTTCAACATCACTCATCCCTTTTCCATCCTTCATATTTTTCTAGGTTCCCTTTCCCCTGATCTTCCTGGATCCCACCTCAAACTCAAACTACTGGACCTCCTGATTGCCATAGCTTTTCATCATATTACATCACATTGGAAACAGGCTAATGATGTCTCCTTCACTGCATGGTGGAATGCAGTGTGTTTTAACCATCGTCTAGACACAAATTTTGTATCACCTATTTCCCTAGCAATTCAACGTGACCTTTTATGGATCCCCCTTACCGAATATTTGTCCCAGATCTCCAGACCACCTCCCATTTCTCCATTACGCAATGTCGAGGTTCAAAAACCACCATGAATGTTTTGTCTTCATATATATAAATTTATTGTTACACACTATGTTTACTTATTGTTATTTTTCAGATTTATATTTTAATGATTTTTTCCTTTCTCCTCGATACTCTAGCATTTCTTCATTTCATGTTGTTCTTTTTATTTTTATGCATAATTCTACTGTAATGTAAGAGAAAAGTTGTGATTTTTTATAACTTATGATTGTTTTTTCCTGTACTGCTACTGCTTTTTATTTCATTCCTTAATAAACTTCAAACTTAAAAAAAAAGAAATTGCTGGCTGTTAGCACCAAGCTAGATTACAAAAAAGCATGGGAAGAATTTCTGACTTCAGCTGCTTCTTATAGTCCCTACAGCTTTAAAGGCTTAAGAAAACGTAGAGACGATGTTATTAATTTTATCAAGACAAATATAGAACGTAACATTTCAGCTACAATAATATCCAGCAAACTGGCAGGTAATTTTTTTTAATGGCAAACGTTTTTTGGGGTACGAGCCATAGGCAGGAGGCTCCTGCAAAGATGGGCAAAGGAGAAAAAGAAAAGACAATTAATCAGGGAACCTAATTCCCTGTAGTTATTGTACAGAATTGTACAAGTTTTACCTGTTATTTGTTTCTCTCATTTTGAATTCTTGTTTTTTAAGCTATGCATGTTGTGGCTATTTTTGGGGCTTTTATTAGGCAGATTTAATACTGTTGACCTAAAAATTTGGAATGTGAAAGTTTCCAAAGTTGCAATTGTAATTTTTCTTTGGAACTTTAAGACAGACGAGGTGGGTAAGGGAGCTAAAGTTAACCTATTTTTTTAAATAACATTTTTTATTGAGCAGAGCATTCGGTTCATGATACATTATATACTTAAAATCATTATTACAATCAAATACAAAGAAAAACAATAAAACAGCCTTTTAGCTAGAGCAGCTAATCCTATAGTCCTTCACAAAACAAAGTGCAAAGTGCAAATGTATTTTGTTTCCTAGCAACAATAAAAAAACCTCCTACTACGCCTAAAGTGCAATATCAATGAAGTGCTAGTGCCAACTTATCGCCAAAAGCCATTATAGCTACCATCTTTTCAAACACCAGAAAATCGGGCTATAATGGCTCATTATCTTATTGACCCCAATACAAAATACATAATTCTATCAAGTGCACAGTCTAAAAAGTGCTAATGCATCTAAAGTGCAATACAATAAAGTGCATAATACCTCTTTAAAAAGCTGCTACATTGATTTACCACTTCCAGGGTTAAGAACTCTTTAAACTTCTCTAATTAATTAAAAAACTTCCAATTTTTTTCAAATTTATGGGTAGCTCAAACCCTCCTGGCGTAGGCTTCTTCAAATTTTTGAGTCCTTTTCATTTTATTAAACCATTGCAGATGAGAAGGGGCTTCCCTAGATTTCCAAGTTTGCAGAATTAAGGAACTTGAAATAAATATAAAAGCTCTTTCGGGTTTGGATCGCATCGTTTCCCCTCTGCAGATTCTAAACAATGCAGCTTCGGCCTCGAGCGGAATACATTTACCAATAGCTTGCTCGATATCCGTAAAAACAGTCTCCCAAAAACTCCTAAGGCCTGAACATGAGATAAAAGTATGGTACCACCTGCTTTCCCCATCTATCTGGCATCGAAAACACTTATTTTCAACTCCCGGGAATCTCCTATTTAAGGTGGCCGGAGTTAGGTAAGAGAGCCATCGCAAAAGGAAGGCCATTCTTTTAAAATTGGCAGCACGTAAAGATTTACTTCCTAAATGGCAGATAGATTCCCACTCCTTCCCGGACAACGTTCATCCGGTTTCCCGAGTTATTTTCTTCAGATAATTGTTTATTACAGGGACTCATTTATGTAGCAGCCTATACCAGTTTCCCACCCCTTTTATATTAGCCCCATAAAGGGCTACCATCAATTGATTAGGGCAATCAAGGATACCCCTAGTATTTTTTATTAAGTAAACAATTTGTAAATATTCGAGAAAGGTCGGCTTCCGGTGCCTCTCCGCCCTTGCCAATACTTCTTGCCACGAATTTGGCCTATTTTGTATTATAAAATGCCTTAACTCAGAAAGTCCACAGCCTTCCCAAATATGTATATGCCTTAATTGGAGCTGGAGACCGAGACTGGCACATTCTATTATTGTTAAATACTGGAGACCCGACAAACTCATATTTTTGAACAAGGACTGAAGTCTTAAAAGATAATCTTTTGAAGTTTTATACCGTGTTTTTTTTGGGAAGTTTAGAAGTTTTTAAAAATACTTAAATCAGTGATCCCATTTCTTGTGTCATTTTATCTATAAAAAAGCCGTCTCTAGTGGAGTTTGATCCTATCAAGCCGGACACTAAATCTAAAAATGCAGCCTCGTAATACGTTCTTAAATGCGGCAGCGTCGAACCCCCTTGATCTATTGATAATTGTACCACTTTCAGTTTGACCCTTGGAGCTTTCTTACCCCAAATAAATTGCCTAAATAAGGTATCAATTTCCCCAAAATACAATTGATTTATTTTTATCAGGACATTAGAAAATAAAAAGATTAGCAGCGGAAGTAGGGACATTTTGATTAATGATACTCTACCCACTATCGATAAGGGGAGTAATGTCCATTGTTCCAGCAGCTTCTTGATCTTATGCTTCATTCTCAAATAGTTTAATTTAAATAGTTGATGGAACAGAGTAGATACATATATCTGGAGAAACCTTATGGGGTCAGTTTTTGCTGCTTGTAGCTTCAGACAGAGTGAAAAAGAATCCAGATCGGCATTAAGGGCGAGAACCCCAGTTTTATTTGCGTTAATTTTATACCTGCCTATTTTTTCAAACTCCAAAAATTCCCTCAAGACTGTTTCGAGGTTCTCTCTCTCTGGAGTCAGATACAAAATGATATCGTCAGCAAATAATTTAAGCTTAGCCATATCGGGGATCGGTGATTGGATAGCAGCATTATTCCGCATCTTTAAAACCAGAGGTTCAATAAAAAACGTAAACAATAAAGGCGAAGGTGGACAGCCCTGCGTGGTCCCCCGGTTTATTTTTATAGTTCCTGCACAGTTTGAGTTCATTACGATCTTTGCCGTGGCCCCCTTGTAGATGTTACGCAACATATCCACCACTTGTGCAGGAAAACCAAACCGACCAAGGGTAGCAAACAGGGTCCTCCAGTTCACGAGGTCAAAAGCTTTCTCGGCATCTACCATTACAATGCTTACCGGAATGGAGTTTTTATTAATATAATCCAGAGTATGTATTAAAAACTGGGCATTAGCTGCCTATTGATCTACCCGCTATAAAACCTGTTTGATCCCTGTGTATTACCTCCTGGGCGGCCAGTAAAAAACGTTCTGCCCATACCTTCATCAGGAGTTTATAATCGGAATTCAAAAGGCTGATAGGCCTGTATGAAATAGCGTCTTCCGGATTCGTATCTTTTTTAGCAAAAGAAACAATTATTGCTTCTTTAAAAACCGCAGGAACCAAGCCACCCTCTTTAACAAAATTAAATATATTTCTCAAAGGGGTAGTAAGTTCCTTTAAGAAGACTTTTTAAAACTCAATGGGGAAACCATCCTGCCCACAACCCTTTACCCCAGCTGTTGTTTTAATAGCTGCTAAAATTTCAGTAGCCTCCACTTCCCTTTCTTATTCGCCAATCCGATTCTTAGCTCACTCCACCACCCCAGTTCTACGAAAGTTTTGGGACGTTCATATTTAAAAAGTATTCCTGGATTAACTCCCCCTCCACTAAATACTCGGTAGAGTACAGCCGGCGAAAATGGTCCATAAAAGTTTGTGAGATGTCACTACTATCAACTAATTCTAGGCCAGGCAGAGGGTCTAAGATTTTAGATAATATAGCCGATTCTTGCTATTGCCTATTAACTGGCTTTCCTCATAGACCCTCTGCTGAAATATTTGCGAGCTACAAACTTCTTCTAAAATGAAAAAATCCTTCAGCGCTGTTCTTGCCTGCTCATGTTTATTTAGGAGAAACTGGAGTTGGAGAGCATACTTGTGATCCACTTCGGATTGCAATTGAGCTATCCTACCCCTCCGGGTATTGGACTGGGCCACCATAAAAGCTATTATCTATCCACGGGCTGCTGTCTTAAACCCCCCCACACCGAAAAAAGCACGACAGTATTCTCATTAATCTGGAAATATTCCAGAATACATTCCCTGAACCCTTTGACCGACTCTTCATTTTGCAAAAGGAGATGATCCAGCTGCCACCTGGGACGTTCCCTGCTTTCTCCCCCAAGTATAATTTCCATCCCAACATATACATGATCTGAGAAAGGATTACATCCTATACGGACATCTTGAATCCGAAGGTATCTGGAGTTAGGAAAAAAATCTATTCAAGATGCCGCCCGTAAACGGTGCGAATAGCAAGTATAGAATTCCTTATCTAAATTAACTGCCCTCCATGAATCCACCAATTGATATTCTTGTATGATAGCTCCCAATATTTTTTGTGTATTTGGTTTTAGTTGTTTTTTATTTTTATTCGAGGTATTTTTTCTAATATCCTGTATAAAATTAAAATCCCCACCGAGTATTACCTGTCCAGAAGAGCCTATCAATACATCGTTGATTTGTGCCAAGGGTCATATATCATCTGAAATGGGGCCATAATAGTTTATAAAATTTAACGTTTTCCCCTGTAACTTAGTTACTACCCATAGCCACCTTCCATGTGTATCCATATGGACTTCTAAAAATTCCCAGGGAAGTTTACTGGAAAAATAAATTGCTTCGCCCCTAACTACAAAACCTGAAAATGCAAAAAACACTTTAGAAAAGACTTTGGGTAAAAAAAAGTTTCAGAGAGTAAGATTTCAGATGTGTCTCCTGCAAAAATAGGACTTGGGGATTTATTGAAGATAACCATCTAATAAGAGCGCCGTACTTCTTTTTGTTTAGTATCCCGTTAACATTAGCTTAAAGGATCTTACATTTACTGGTTTCCATAATTAACTATTCTTTGTATATTTTCCAAACCTTTCTAAACCTTCTGCTCGTGCTCTTTTTTCTGCTGTGAAATACCACCCTTCCCACCCGCAAAAGGAAAAACCCACCCAAATGTGGAAAAACCCCTATGACCCACGCTATCCACATTTCTCCCCTCCAATTTATCTTCCTGGGTGTCATGAAATTACACCCTGGGTGACCCCGCTGTCCCCTGACCCCCCCAACAAAATTGAAAAAAGAAGTCAATCTGCGTGCATGCCACGATGGCAAGAAATACTCATAATTACTATTGGCAGTTACCTATCAATAAGTGCATTTCCGAACCCACACAGTTTGTATCTCTGGGCGGCACCCTCAATATTACCATTACCACTGATAATTCTCTATACATTTCTGTATGCGCTGGACCCTGCTGCTAGATATAGGGGGACCTTTTTTTTCATTTACCAAAAGGTTAGCTCGTAATTGCTATACATAGTTGCCTATCCGTAATACATTTCCTAACCACCCCAACATGAATTTCTGGAGAGGGTACCCTAAATGTTGCCATAACTACCTGTAGTTCTAGATATATACCAGTATTCAAATGCTGGACCCTGCTAAAATCTCCTTTAGCAAAGCCTGAGCCTCATCAAGGTCTGAAAACATAAAAAACTTTCCTTTAACCAAAACCCTCAGTTTGGACTGCTGAGCGATTGATGCCTGCGCGCCCTGAGCTTTAAACAAATGCAAAATGTTAACAAATTATTTTCTCACAGCAGTAATGTCACAGAATATGCAACACTTATTTGTCTCATTCACAAAGAACTGTCTCTGCTGAATAGCTTTTGTCAGAATCCTTTCCTTTATGCGGAAATCTGCAAAGTTCAGCAAGATAGTTCTTGGTATCGTGGAGCATGGGAAAGGTTGCACAGGGACTCGGTGGGCTCTTGTAATAGTGAGGTCATCCTCAAATTCAGGCAGAACCTGCTGTTTGATAAATGTATTTACCCAAGGGAGGGGCTGGGAACCTTCTATCCCTTCTGGGACCCCAACAATCCGGAGGTTAGACCTCCGGGAGTGGTTTTCAAGCTCCTCCAGCTTGTTTTCAAGGTAGCTCTTCCTTTTAACTGCCTCTTTTGCTTCCCCCATAGCCAGATTAATTTGGTCTTCCAAAACAGAGATTTTGGCTTCCACTTCCTGCAGTCTAATGGGAAAACCGGTCATCCCTACCTCGATCTTCCCCAGTCTCTGATGCAAAGCAGCGATTTCTATTTGCTGTTTTTTTTTCATTTCCCGGACCTCCTCTAGAATCAAATTCAGCATGTCTCTAATATCTAACTGAAAGACCTCCCTGGTCTCCATGTTCTGGCAGAAATCACTTGGTTGGCCGTGAGCTTCCGTAGTCAAATTTCCCACTTCTAGGTCCGCCTGGGCTGACACAGCTTCTGGCGGTGCTTGCACTTGGGATCTCAATTGGGGTTGAGGCTGAGATTGTAACAGAGGCTGAGATGACATCAATCTCACCGAGGTATCCATCACAATCCTTCTGCCTTCATTGTCCATGTCTTGAACCTGGATAGAGTTAGGAGTCATTTCTTCTGGGGATCCTGCTTAAGCCAATCCTGGCCCGGGCGGTGAAGCATTCAAAGATTTGGAGGCTGAATTCAGGTTTTGTGAAGAGGACTGTGACAATTGTAGGAACGTTTTTTTTTTACAAACAGCGGGAAATCCTTTACTCCTTTTCCACCTTTCCTTGAGCCATCCTATACTGGGCTGTTTTTGTGGGCTGTTTTAAGCACAAGGCTGTCTTGTGAACACATTATTGATGAGACAGCGGCTTCAGCAGACTCCGGTGTGGCACCTGCTTGATCAACCATTAATTCAGACAACCCTTCACGTTGAGGAGAAACAGTGATGGACGGAGACACATCCCCAGTACTCTCGGGGTGCTGTTAAGGTCAGGGGAGCTGGAATTATTTCCCTTATCCATTTCTTTATTGGCTCGGAGTGCAGCCTTTTTAGCCTGGGCCTGGCATGCTTTAGCTTTAAGGCGAACCAAGCAATACCGAAGGGGATGATGGACGGAGCGTTTGAGAAAATCAAACACTCACCCCCAGTCAACTGATCTGGGTTTAATCCATCATCATTCTTTAGCTCACTCCACCACCCCAGTTCAGACATGGCCATATGCAAATCCGTCTGACCCTGTGCCTCATGGGAACAGTCCAGCACAAACTGCCAATCCATGTCTTCCCTGGACCGGAAACAAGCATCCTGGGACTGGTTTCGGGTTCATAACCCTCCTCAGCCAGGCTATCTTGAATCCAGTGGCAGAGTGAGCAAGGGACCCACGTCTGGGCATACACTGCCAACTTAGGGCGAACAAAGCGATACCAAAGGGGATGATGGACGGAGCGTTTGAGAAAATCAAACACTCACCCCAGTCAACTGATCTGGGTTTAAGCCATCATCATTCTTTAGCTCACTCCACCACCCCAGTTCAGACATGGCCATATGCAAATCCATCTGACACTGTACCTTATGGGAACAGTTCAGCTCGAACTGCCAAGCCATGTCTTCCCTGGACCGTAAACAAGCATCCTGGGACCGGTTTCGGGTTCATAACCCTCATCAGCCAGGCTATCTTGAATCCAGTGGCAGAGTGAGCAAGGGACCCACGTCTGGGCATACCCTGCCAACTTAGGGATAACAAAGCGATACCAAATGGCATGATGGACGGAGCGTTTGAGCAAATCAAACACTCACCCACAGTCAACTGATCTGGCTTTAAGACATCATCATTCTTTAGCTCACTCCACCACCCCAGTTCAGACATGGCCATATGCAAATCAGACTGACCCTGTGCCTCATGGGAAGAGTCCAGCCCGAACTGCCAAGCCATGTCTTCCCTGGACCGGAAACAAGCATCCTGGAACCGGTTTCGGGTTCATAACCCTCATCAGCCAGGATATCTGGAATCCAGTGGCAGGGTGAGCAAGGGACCCCCGTCTGGGCATTCCCTGCCAACTTAGGGTGAACAAAGCGATACCAAAGGGGATGATGGACGGAGCGTTTGAGCAAATCAAACACTCACCCCCAGTCAACTGATCTGGGTTTAAGCCATCATCATTCTTTAGCTCACTCCACCACCCCAGTTCAGACATGGCCATATGCAAATCAGTCTGACCCTGTGCCTCATGGGAACAGTCCAGCCCGAACTGCCAAGCCATGTCTTCCCACGACCGGAAACAAGCATCCTGGGACCGGTTTCGGGTTCATAACCCTTATCAACCAGGCTATCTTGAATCCAGTGGCAGAGTGAGCAAGGGACCCACGTCTGTGCATACCCTGCCAACGTAGGGCAAACAAAGCGATACCAAAGGGGATGAAGGACGGAGCGTTTGAGCAAATCAAACACTCACCCCCAGTCAACTGATCTGGGTTTAATCCATCATCATTCTTTAGCTCAACTCCACCACCCCAGTTCAGACATGGCCATATGCAAAACAGTCTGATCCTGTGCCTCATGGGACCAGTCCAGCCCGAACTGCCGAGCCATGTCTTTCCTGGACCAGAAACAAGCATCCTGGGACCGGTTTCGGGTTCATACCCCTCATCAGCCTGGCTATCTTGAATCCAGTGGCAGCTTTAAGGCGGGCCGCAGTCTGTGCTTTATTTGATTTAGCGGCAGTAGTGACATCCTTCTGGGGTTTGCCCATTATTACACCTAGATTATTTTGCAGTTATTTCACTATGTAACTAGTCAGTGAACCCTTCACAATACAGTCACCTGTGGATTATTGTGGGGAAAGTTCTTATCTGAATAGCTGCACTATTATAAGCTGAAACTCTCTTCAGCAAGACATCAGCGTTTTCTTCCCAACCATTTGAGGCACTCGGAGGCACTGGGGGTTGTTGCACAAGTTCTTAAAGTGGAGTGAAGCTTTGTATTTCAAGTATTTTAGGCACTTTAAATACTTTGAATGCTGCGCCCTCGGGGACTTGCATACAGGCAGTGCAGTCTCGGAATCTCAGTCCCCCATACCTTTCTCGGGGCCCAGCTCCCCTCACGCTGTCTCTCCTCCGCGTTTCCATCTCTGGCTTTTATAGATCAAAGCGGACACTTCCGCCGCTGCCGCAGCATGAAGCACCCACCTCTCCTCCGCTGTGCAGGTGGCGTTCAGGATCGTCTAAGCCTGCAGCGGAAAACTCCACCATGACCGCTTTGCTGTCCCGAACATCAAAAAGTGCGAAAGGAGAACAGGCCCCTTCATACAGCGAAGGCTCCACAACTGGCCTGGAGCCGCTGCAAAGCCCGGATGATAGAACCACAATCAGGGTCGGATTGGGATCCCAATTTGGCCCGGGCACTGACGAAAAAAGTGGCCCACATTCAAGGGGCCTGGCCCACAATTAAAGGGCGTGGTTCACATTCAAGGGGCGTGCCCTTTTCATGGAACACCATTTGGTTACTCTTTGAGGTCTAATTTGTAGAGAAACATTTAGTAAATTAAGCCTTTTAAAGCTTACAGAGCAAGTAACATTGGTAAAGACTAGGAGCACTGCAGTTCTGATAACTGAATACTTACTTGCATTCTTAACGCCCTGCACAATGCCGTTAGATACTCTTTCCCAACCAGCTATGTCCTAGACTCTAATCATGACATAAATCAGAAATCTAGCACAAAGTCAAGGAGAAAGGGTAAGACTGAAATCTCTGGGCATAGAACATGTAATAACAAAAGTAAGAATTCACAAACGAGGAAAAGGCAGTCTGGGGTGTAAAGAATGCTGGAAAATGTATCTGTACAATCTAGTCACAAATGTATTTCACAACCAGCAGGTGATGTCCATATACAAAAAACACAGCTCTATTTATGAGTACCAATTACAGTACACATGATCCGATTTTTTATTTAAGGGCCTGGGCGATGAAGTGATCTGCTCAGAATCACAGGTTGTTGAGCAGACGCTGGGACTCAAACTTGAATCCCGATCTCTGCAACTCTGGCGTCAGGCCACATATGCCTATGCACAGACCAGAGACGTTTTAAGGCATGAGCAATGTGGGCTCTGGCCCAGGGCCCCAGCCTTTCAGGGAGCCCCCTGATAGAGCCATCTCTGTTCTGGAGAGAATCTTGCCCTAATGACCATGCATACTCCTTAAACAGATTCTTTTAAATACCATTTTTTCTAATTTATTTTTAATATGGGCAATGAGTAAGAACCTATCACAGAGATTTTGCAGAAAAATGTGTTTGTTTCATGCAACATCCATAAAAAATGTCTTTGAGATCAAACAGGCCATAACATATGAGAAATGGGAGGATGTCACTGAGATTATTTTCAGTAATTTTAGTTAGCTGCTACTGTGTTGTAATATTGAAAACACACGTCAATGTCCTTGATATTAGATGTAAATACATTAAGAATTTGGACAAGTATGGTAGTGCTCTGTCCAGTGACCAGCTGAAAGAGGGCATCAAAGAGCAGAAATTGGATTATAAATTCAAATCTGTTCCGAACAGGGGCCCAAAAATATGTTTGGCCCAGGCCCCCCAAAATCCTTAAGATGTTTGCCACAGACAAGGAATGAAAGTGAGAGGATACTCTTCTTGCACAGGACACAGGGCCAAGGTGACAATGGCCTACCTGCTGAGCAACTAAAAAAACAGCAAGGCCCCTTTCTGACACAAAAGTATTCGAGCCCTCCAGGGAAGGAGCACCTAATAAGCAGGAAGCCCCTGCTATTACTAACCGACTCAGCCCTCCCCAGACCTTCAGCTCAGGAGCACATGAACAGCAGTAAGGCCCCTGCAATAAGTAAATTAATCAGCCCTCTAGGCCTCAGGGCAATGTCCTGGCAGGGGAGCACAAAACACAGCTGCTGGGTCATCCACGGTAGCCAGGGGGAGGCTGAGGTGAAGATGGTGCAAGTTGCAAAAATCACCTGGCCCCCACAGCGAGACCCATTCTTTCTCGCCCACCATGCCCTGAATGTGAAGGGCTGTGGCAAGGTGTTAAAACTAACACTGTTTCTGGGCTGCGTGGGCCCCTGGGGGGCCGAGGTGAAAATGGTTCAAAGGCCTGAGCAACACCTGGACCCCAGGGAGGCCGATTTTTGCAAACAATCACCCCCTCCCCAGCCACCCTCAGCGTGATTGCTTTGCAGGGCAGGGGGTGAAGGAGAGGCCACAGCGGATAATCGCTGTACAGCCGCACAGTGAAGCTGCATTCATTTCTCTGTCTCTGTCTCCGTGCCCTCTGTGGGCCATTTTTTTTCCTCCCCTTTCCTAGTCCACAGAGAGCACGGAGACAGAGACAGAGAAATGAATGCAGCATCACTGTGCGGTTGGGAAAGGGGAGAAAATAAAACGGCCCACAGAGGGCATGGGACACCGGCCCTTCGGCCCATGCCCGAATGCCCGCATTGCCAATCCGCCCCTGACCACAATCCATTGGCAGGATTCTCAGCAAACACGCCAGCCTGCCGCACGCCAGAAACAGACCACCATTGCTGGAGGAGGAGCAGCGATCAACTGAGGTAAATCGGAGGCGTGGTTCATAGCCTCCTCTCGAGCTAAAGTTAACCTACACAAGCTGGGAGGTTTGTGGGGCCCAGTAAGAATTTGGCTTGATTTCAGAGCAGCAGGCGGCGCCTAGTCTGAGTTTGTTTTTAGGCACCTAGATCAATCCTGCCTTAAGGCGTTCCATGTTATGGCTATATTGAGAAAAGCTTTGTGAAGTTAGGAATTAACCATTTTTGTTTCGGTACTCACTTTTTTATAATAGGCGCTGTTTCCGAAGCAAACAGGTTGGAGTTTTTCCATTACAGGAGTTAAACAAGCATTTAGAAAGCAAGAGTTAGAGCTATTGGCATTGTAAATGACAACATTTTTATTTATGTTTTGGTTTTGAAAACAGATAAATAAATGGCATTGTCATTTACAATGCCAATAGCTTAATCTCTTGCAAATGCCGGTATATCTCTCGTAAATTTGGTATAATGTTAAACTTGGATGTCCAGTCTTACCAATCAGCCCCATAATTAGTTTCTGGCTATATAAAAGAAAGTGAAGACCCTAGTGAGGGAGAGCCAGTAGGTTGCTGTAGAAAGACTATTTAGGATTGGTTATTGGAAAAAGCTTCTTTACTTTCATGAGGCCATCAGTAGGTGTTTAAAATATCGCACATAATCATCTCAAAGAGTAAGTGCACCCCTCCCAGACACTGCTCTACATTACCCACAAGAGCCCCCTTTCAAAACAAAAATTAGTAATCTTGTAAGTGATAACAGTGAACATTGGACTGGGCAACTATACGATCAGGGCTTTAAGTAGACGGGGTCTTGTCGGTGCTCAGCACCAACAGTTCTTAAAAGCAGTTGCCGAAACGGATCCCTATCGCTATCGGGCTCTCCATTTTTACCCTCGAGGTGGGGGTAAAACAAAAAAACGTTATTCTGCAATAGTAGCACCTGTCACTGCTTTTGAAGTAACTTTAAAGTGACTAATTTTCAGTTTTTAATAACGCAAACATGAGCAAAAGTTACACTACACAAGGACGTGTTCATTTTTTGAATGACAGGATGTTGAGCGGATGCCAAGCTCGAACCTGCAGCCCTACGCCACAACCTCGCCTACAAGAGCGGAGCCATTTTTAATATTCTATACAACAAAGTAATAGGTGTTGCTAATTAGCTATGTGTAATGTTACTTATTGTGTTAGATAGCTGGATGAATAGACAGAAGCAGCAAAATACCAGCTGGCCAGCACACTGCACAGATTTTTAGCGCAAGTGTTTTAAGCCACGCCATTAATTATAACAGCAACGCCCCTATGGGAGACTCTAACCCCCCCAGTTTTCCCATCCGACTTAAAGCCCTGCTTAAGATCTTTCTAAAACAAGTGAGTGAGAGAGAGAGTGTGCGAGTGTGTTGGGGGGATTTTGAGGCAGGAAGAAGGTAGACTGGTAGCTGTGGCAATTAGAAATAGATTGTCAAAACCAAAGTTGATGATAGACAAGAATAAATTACATAAATACTGCAGCCAGAACACACAATAAATGACTAAGTATGTTTAACTTATACTTAACTTAAGTACGCAGACAGTACCACAGAACGGGAATATGGCACATTTCAACGTTTGTTGACCGAAGCGCAGTAAAAACAGGAATAAAAAAGGGAAAAGGAAAAGCATGAAAATAGACATGCTCCTCTTTTACTCTCAATCTACTAGTAGGCAATAGAGTGAAAGTAGGAGCATAAAGTAAATAAAAGAAACTGAAATCTTCTACTAAGCAATGTCACCTACCTCCAGGTCATCTCGTCTAAGGCGCCGAGCATTTTTACCTACAGTATTCTCCCTAAAAAAATTATAAAAAGGAGCTGTTCTAGTATGATTTCAGGAAATTAATTCATAAACTAGCTAAGCCTGGTGAATAAGAGCAGGTATGGCTCTTAGCATCCGGTTCCTCAAACTATTTGCTTTTCATACATAGTCCCATTACCGTAATCACTCTGTATGATTCACAAGCAAAGTAAAGTGGGGTGGCTGCTGAGAATCAGTTTAAAATAAGAGACTATGAAGACTTACGCACAACGTTAAGAAAAAGAGGACTAAAAAGCAGCCTTTTAGGGGATCCAAGGAATCGAAAAGCATATGTCCACACAATTGGCAGTGTTATTAGTCCGAAATAGCAGGAAACGCCGTTGCTTTTCATTAATAGATATTTGGTGGGGCAGTCGGGCTTGTCATTTAGACTCGTGCAGTGCTGGGCTGGCCCTTAGACTCTGCGCATATGCGAGAGAGCCTCGAAGCCCATCACTCTGCACTATACCTCTGCATGAAGTTGCTAGTACTCCCAATATACTCGTGTCGAAAGTGGAGTACATTAAAACCACGAACACCGACCGCAGCTCTCTCAGTCAATGTTCGTCATCGAGGTTTACGGTATTCTGCAGTATTGAAACCTGACCTGAAATTATGTCATTTGGCTATCACTCATTAACGTGGCCTGCGATTTGTGTGATAAATACTGCTTTTATTTCCAATCCACATACAGAAGTGGGCATCACTGGTTCAGCAGGTGCAGTGAAATCGGGGCAAAGGGGCCTGGGAACCCACTGCCACGCTGAGGGTTCTCTTATTAAACAACGTCCTGCAAGGGCCCATTACCTTCCTTGCATTATGGCCCACGGCGACCTTGCTATGCCACTGGACACACGTCAAGGGCTTGCATCCTATACTGCCAGACCTGACAAACCATAACAAGGGGGAGGGGGCAGGTCGGAAGGTGCACCCTTTCCTGCCCGGAAGTCAATCTCGCTCCCAGCTCACCTGCTCGGGGGCATCTTTCTCCCTCACGGTGGCCAGCGGAGTCCTAGGAGACGTCATGTTTGCGGTGGACCCTGAGCGGGTCTCCGGTGCAGGGGTTGTAATACGGGCCCTGATTCAGTCCCTCATGGCGGTACCGCCTCCCTCTCACCGCGGCCATCACTGCCGGCCTCTCCGCGCCGCTCCCACAGGTGTCCGCGCGCTTGACCTCCACCGCCGGCGCGCGACTAGGCACGTGCACTGCCCCGCAACTCGAGCACACGCTCCTGTTGATACTACGGCCACCTTTCCAGCCTCCCCAACATGGCACGGACAGTGGGCGGGCGGGAGGGAGGAGGCACGGACAGTGGGCGGGCGGGAGGGATCAGGCACAGACAACGGCAGGGAGGGTGGGGGATAAACAAGGTCATGGACAGTGGGCGGGTGGGAGGGAGGAGGCACGGACAGTGGGCGGGCGGGAGGGAGGGAGAAGGCACGGACAACGGGAGGGAGGGCAGGGGATAAACAAGGCACAACAACGGGAAGGGGAGGATAGAGAACATGGACAACTTCTCGGCAAGAGGGAGGGTGTGGGGGGCGGGACTTAAAAAAGAGACAGAAACGCTCACAAATCGCGTCGTGACGGGGGAAAGAGTGATTGACAACCATCTCTTCCAATGGCTAGCCTCCATTAAGGGAGCTAGCCAATGGAAGAGAGAGGCGGGTTAAAGCCCCATACTGTAGATCAGAAGATTTTGCCTGCGCCGTGCTACGGCCAGGCGAAAGCTAAAAATTAGGTAATTGGTCTATAGGATATATCAGAAATATCGAAGCCTTTTAATTTCAGCTCGGATTAACCTTGTGTTTCTATTCGGGTAAAATTCCAAGTAATACCGGGGCTTCCTAGACCATTTGAATAATTGGACAATCTTTTGTAAAGTGGGCTGCGGAACAGGCAGAGTATGACATTTTGGGAGAAATCTAGGTTTTTCGTTCTGCCGAAATAAAAATTTGATGGTGGGGCAAAGGGGGACATGAAGTGGAGGCCAATTAATACCTTGTTTAAATGTGTTGATATCGATAAAAAGCCACCCTGCTGTTTTACTCATTCACTTGGGGGAAACTGAGTTTGTTGAACTGTCAGGTTTAGGTTTATTGTTTCGAAGAAAACTGATTTAGATTTGATCATTAAATCATAGACCAGAACAGAAATAATCTTAACAGCTTTAGTGACTAGAAGGGTCTGGGGGGGAAATAGAAAAATTCACAGCCGTAGGAAGAGCTAGGAGAAAAGTAAACCGAGAGTCGCATTGCTTTTGTAGCAATAATGGTTTAAATTGGTTAGCTTATAGTGACTTAACAAAACACGTTTTTACATTTTTTTAGGCAGGATGGGGTGCACCTTTCTTTTATGGGTAATGAGCTATATATCGTGAATTTTTTAAGTTAATGTTATCAGACCTGTCGGAATTAAAAGCTTGATGCTAGCAAGGCTGTTAGGTGACAGCCTCTCCTCTGCTTCTCCCTACCCCTCCCCCCTTCACCCAGTTTTGTGATTACAGTTGCTGCTGACTCATAGTCTGAGCTTAAGTTATTTTAACTGTTTTAGCGACAGTGCGTGCATTTTCTCTTCTTAACAGATTCAGTACATAATGTATTACGTATATGCAGCTACTAGGAAGGGGGGCAGGAAAAATGCCTACACAGGATTTTTCCTGGTGGCAGTATTTGAGGAGTTCGAGACAGGTAGGAACGGCTGGGGGCATTCAGATTAGCCGCAGACAGACGTAAACAGGAGAGCGAGGAATAAGGCAGGGGATGAAATGGTTAGAACAATGTTTGTGAAGTTTTACTTTGGGGAATCGGTTAAAGGAAGGGGCTTTTAGGAGGCTGACTTTGTATTAGTGAGGCTTTGTTAATTATTGTAAATCTGAATAGCTGCAAACCTGCCCAATAAAGCTGCCTTTTGCCTCTAAAAATGGCCTGGTTATTGTGTATATAGCCCGATGAGGGAACCTGGGGGGGCATTCTCAGAATGTCCACCCCGGGCAGCTTCGGGCAAATGGTTTAGGCTAGCGCAGGTATGGCGTGATTGGCGACGCGTGAGCTCGGTCGATAGAACGTTGACTCTTCTGTCAGTAAGGCGTGGGGGGTTCGGGTAGGGCTAAGCCTTTTTGGTGTCCCTCTCGCCCTCCCTATGTTATTATTTCCCTGTCAAGTAAACAATGTCATATCCTTATGATCACTATCTGGGGCTGTCACTTGGGCTGGTGGCAGAATTTGAGGAGTTCGAAACAGGTAGGAACGGTTGGGGGCATTCAGATTAGCTGCAGATAGACGTAAACAGGGGAGCGAGGAATAAGGCAGGGGATGAAATGGTTAGAACAATGTTTGGGAAGTTTTTATTGGGGGATTCGATTAAGGGCCGGGGGTGTTAGGAGATTGACTTTGTATTAGTGAGGCTTTGTTCATTATTGTAAATCTGAATGTCTGCATACCTGCCCAATAGAGCAGCCTTTTACCCCTAAAAATGGCCTGTTTACTGTGTATATTGCCAGAAAGCATTTTCGGGAAAACTAAATTGGGATCTGGCCACCACATTGCTGTTGTATGCTCAGCATTCTAAAAAAAAATCAGAAACAACCCCCTGAAAAACAGCAGTGGCCCTGATGCATGAGGAGTTTGTTCCAAATGTACGGAAGGCATTGTGGATTTCCCGTTTTCAGGTTGGCCTTGCATGTTGGCCCTGGCCAGGACAATCTGTATTGTGAGCCCCGAGCTAAATTGGAAAACCTCCAGTTCTCCGAAAGCTGCAGGCCCTGAGGTGGAATGGCCACTGCCAATGACCCTTCAACAGTGTAGGCTCAACCACTGCTTAATCAGTGGTGCTCCCCAGTGCTTCCCATCTGTATGGGTTGGGAGACATGCAGGTTTACAGTGGGTATCCCATTTCACTAAACCTTTACTGGTACCCTACCGGTGTATGCAAAAGTCACAAAACTTCATAAAGAAGCAGAAGAGGAAGAATGGCATGGTGGAGTCATACACCACTCCCTTTGCTACTATGGGCTCATTCCCTCTCACTCAATGCCTACAACACTCAGCCCCTGCCCCTTCATGGAAACCCTATTGCCTTCCTGTACAAATATATTTTTTTTCAAATACTAGTGTCCTTCCTTTCTACTTCACCCATTAGCCCGAAGCACCGGGCCCAGCAAATGTGGCTCCCTGTGCGGGAGTAGACATTTCCAAATCTGCCAACTGCTGTCATGATAAGGAGGAGATATTTGCGGCAGTAATTTTAGTGTGCCATCTCCCTCTAGAAATAACAATACTTGGCATGGTGTTTTAACAGGAGACCTGCTCTACTGGTATTGCAACACATTAAAAAAAGAATTATGAATCCCTTAACTGCCTGGACGTTTCTCCCAGTGCTGCGCCCTTTTTTGGCTGTTTCGTGCATAGGGCTCCATAACCTTTTTTCCACATAAGGTATCAAATTGCTTCCTTTTTTCCTGGGAATTCTAAAAGTATTAAAGACCGAGAAAAGAGGCAAAATATAACTACATTTTGGGGTTTTTGAGAAAAACAGGAAATAAGTGCTCCCGATAAAAGTGTCAGGAACATGCAGAGCTGAATAAAAAAACCGAATTTTGTTCAACAGTTTTGGCATTTTTCAAAGAGGTAGACCATTTTGGCTATTTTTGTACTGTCACCCTACTTCCAGTTTGTGGTGCAAACTAATGTGATACCCATGGTTGATAAAGGAAAGCTATAGATTTATGAAAAGTAGACGACATTCCAAATACAGCACGTGGTCATATGTGGAGCTCCCTCAAGGTTTTCCCAAAGAAAATAACTGTCTAAATAAATATTGCAAATCAGTAGGAAAAAAAACGGCCATTTGTGACATTTTTATCTGTAACATTTTGTCATGAAAGCCAATTTATGAAAACAACATACCATTATGTCCACTAAACCCTTCTGGTTGCGAGCATATATAGATTTTGTAGTTTCTCCACCAAGGCAAGGTACCCAGAGCCAATAACTGAGCTGCACAGTACAATGGTTACTCATTATGTACCTAGTAAAGTCAAATTTATATGGTGAAATATGTTGAGTAAAACATGGGTATCAAGAAAACCTATGTATTTCTGAAATGGGCACACGTTTTACAGTCTATAAATCATTTCAGATGCTTCCTTGATGGGTTCGGGGGTCTCACAAGGGCTACATAAGATGTCATACCATATTATTATGCTTCCACACAGTGATATCTAACTAGAGCTTCATTCTTTTCTTTCCTTAATTAGAGACAGTGCTCTACAAACTGACAACAGACCCACCATGTAAGATCTCAGTAAACCAAAGGAGCAAGCTCCTGGATACACACACACATTCACACACACGCACACACACACACACAATCAAACACACACGTACACACACACACACACACACACACATACAATCTCCTCTCCTCTCATCTCCTCTCCCCTCCCCCCACTCCCCTCCCCTCCCCCCACTCCCTCACCTCCCCTTCCCTCCCCTTCTCTCCTCTCCTCTCCTCTCCCCTCTTCCCCTCACCTCCCCTCTCCATTTCCTCTCCATCCCCCTTCTCTCTCCCTCCCTCTCCCTTTGCTTTCTCTCTCCATTTCCTCTCCTTTTCCTCTCCTTCTCCACTTCCTCACCCTTTCCTCTTCCTCTTGAAAAAGGGTACCGGACATAATATCTTGTATGATGATGATTTTCACATCTTTAGTATGAGGACATTCTAAGCTGGCTGGCACGTAACCACCTGAAGTTAAATGCTTTAAAAACAGAATTCCTCCTAATCTCACACCACAAGCATTCCCCGGTCTTGGAACAATGGTTAAATCAACTCACAGCTCTAAACTGTAGACCTCTCCTCGTTGATTCGGCATCTTCTCTGGGTATCATTCTAGACAAAAGCCTGAACATGTAGAAGCACATCAGCTCCCTTACCAAAGGAGCTAACTACCAACTCAGTATCTTGAGGAAACTCAAACCCTATCTACCGGCTCAGGACCTAAAAGTGGCTGTGCAAACACTAGTGATCTCCGAGTTGGACTATGGTAATGCAACGCTTTGCGGATTGCCTAGAGTAAAGACAGATCCTCTTAGGGTTGCCCTCAACTCCACTCAGGCTCATAACGGGCACTAACAGATTCAACCATATTTCTCCGGACTTGCTGGCCCTGCACTGGCTACACTATGAAGCGCGGATACAGTTAAATATTGCATGATTGGCACACAAAGTCATACACTTCAAGACCCCACTGTACCTCGCTCAGAAACTGGAGCTCTCATGTGGTTCAAGAGCCTCCAGAAGCGCCAGCACCCTTTTACTCAAACCACAAAAATTTAAGAAAAAGAAGACATACAATCGAGCCTTCTCAAGTATGGCACCGAGGATCTTGAACTCCCTTCCCCCCAACGTCAGGGTAAATTCCTTCACGGACCTCTTCAAAAAAAGAGGTCAAAGGGCTCCTGATGATGACATTTTTGCCTCTGTTGGGCGTCCCCATCTGATTCGGGGCCAGAAACGTAGATTTGTGGCCCAGCTGCTGGGCTCACGAGAATGTTCGGCCAATTTTTAGACTGTTAATCTGTTGTTTTTTGTTGATGTTGTTTTGATTGCTTGTATTCTGCCGGGTTTGTATACACTGTAAAGCGCTCTGAAACCCTCGTTGGTCATGTTCGTGCCAAATAAAACTTTCAAAATAAATAAATAAATAAATACACTTCAGTAGGTATCCAAATTAGTGCAGATGATGCAGTGCTTGGACAATGAACAAATATATATACAACATAGAACAAGACAGGGAACAGATATCAAGGTGGCATAGGATTTTATATCAAACAAACTTAAGCAGAGATCCTATCTGTTCATATATGATATCTCCTGGCAAATCATAACAGGTTTTGAAAGCAACTTAGAGAGCGAATGTCGACGTTTTGACCTGTAGTACTCTTTGGGTCTAATCAGAACAAAAGCCTTGTGACTAAAGTTCCCTAGAAATTGTGGAATCTTGGGACCTTCATTAAGGCATCCTGTAAGCAATATGTGAAAGAATACTTCAAGACAGAGTTTACAATGTATAACGGGTCGCTCTGTTAGTCAGGCACTTCTGGTGGGGTAAACAAATTATTCTGGAGAAGTACACCTTTGTATTGTGTGGAAAAAGTGGTGACACCTACACATACATGAGTATTCATAGACAAATCCAACAATGCAAAATGGGCTACTCAGTTCCTTAGATGGTCCCGTACAGGTAAATAGATTAATAAACCTTCTGTAGATCCAAAAATATCAGCTAATGCTGTTCTCTAGGTGGTTAGAGAACAGCACAAAAAACTAAAATACCTCCCATTCTGGGCATATCCCAAATGGCAGTGTGCTAGCAAAATATTAAAAACAACGGGGCCACACTATGTATTTCAAAGAACAATTTTCAAATACGCAAAAAGCTCCAGGCTTTATAGGCAGTTGTGAAGGTGCACTTATATGCAGAAAAAAGCTTATCAATCGGAGGGATATTGTGGAGTGGGAGTCCCCTTGATTTATCTTACCTTATTTCTATTTTTGAGTCATCTTCCTATCATCGTTCTTTATATAGATGTTCCCTTCTTCCTGTTTCTTTCCTTATGTACTTCTTTTTCTTCAATGTTTAATATTTATATAATGCAGTTTCCATATTTGTGTAATCTTTTCTTCCTTCTTTCTTTGCGTCTGTGCATATTTCTGTCCCTGTTTTCATCTTTGAATTTTTCTTCCCATGGTCATTTTCAATATTTTTCTTCCTTACTTCTTTTCCATTTTTCTTTCTATGTTTTTCATCTTTCCTTTACTTCAATGTATTTCCTTATCTTATATCCCTTTCCTTTCTTTTTGGTTCTTACCATATGTCCTTCTTCACTTCATTATGCCTTTAATTCATTGTTTTCATATTTCTTTCTCTTCATCCCCTTTCCACACTTCTTTCCAGCTTTTTCTTCTCTTTTGCTTTCATTTAAAAAAACTTTTCCATCAATCTTTTTCTCCATCCTTAGTTCTGTCATGTCTTATATTTATTCCTCCTTCTCTCCACCCTCCAATCCTTCTTTTTTTCCTTCTTTCCATCCTCCTTTCAGATTTTTCCTTCCTTCTTCAATCCATCTTTCTGACATTTTAATATTGTGCTTTCCTTCCTTCTATCGTCCCTTTTGTCATTCGGTCTTACATACTACTGTTCCTCTTCCATCCATCCTTCCTTCCTCCCTTCCATTCCTCCATCCACCCATCCAGTCATCCACCCATCCCCTCTTTCACCTATCCTACTTTACATGTATTCTTCCATCTGCCTGTCCATGCATCTCTCCATCATCATCTTTCCGAGCATTAAGGTATTCTTCTCGCCATCAATCCTACCATCCAACAATTCTTCTCTCCCTTCCTTTTATGCTCTTTTTTCTATTTGATCCCTTATCCTAAAACTCTGTCCTACTCTTGTCTTGCAGTAGTATTTATAAACTTCTCTTTGGAGACCAGCCTATCTGAGTAGAAGTTAAAAGATCAATAAACAGCAATTTAAATAATAATTGTTAAACTCTCCACTGGCATCCACAGCCAACTCTAGCTGCTAAATTGGCGGAGTGGAGTTCTTAGTGCCACAGATCTTCCCTTACTCAGTAAAATCATGGCAAGGGAGGTAAAGGGACAATACCAATATTTCCCACAACCAGCAGTCTGGATTCAATGCTGCTGGGCGGGACCAACTTATCCCTCACCAACATCAAGGAGGAGGTCCACTTCCAGGAAAAGCTTAGAAAATTAGCCTGATCCTCTTTCAACGATTTGCAGCTCATGACACTGTTGACCACAAAATTCAGTTTGAAATGGCGCAGCAATCGGCAGGTATAGCTGATCCTACCTTGTCATGGATCCTATTTTTCACGGCCCAAAACATAAGGATAAGGTCAGCTGTTTCAATCCTCAAGTGCTGTGACTCATGGATTGCCCTAAGGATCTTCCCTGTGGTGTCTCTTGCTCAATATCTACATCTTGGCCTAGTCATTAGATCAATCCTACATTACCTTTCAAACATACACTGATGACAGCAAATTAATTTCCAGCTCGACAAGAGGATAACTCAACCAACATCTCAATATGCGTGAATCATGCGGTTTTCTGGATGATAAAGAGGTTTCTCTCCATTAGCAGGGCTAAAACAAAGGTTGTAGTTATTAGAGCAACCGAGGGGGAGATTTTTTTAAAAGTCACGCAACGCAGCACAGCCTGCGCTGCATTGCGGGACTGGGAGGGAGCAGAAGAGTACCATATTTTCAGAGCTATGGCTCTCTCCTCTCCTTTCCCTTGCGCCGGCATTGATTTCAGCTGCCGTGCGCCATGCACACGCTATAGCACTAGGATATGTGTGTGCAAGAGTGTAGCATAGGTTTTGTACAGGAAGAGTACCCTTCCTGTACAAATACTATGCTAGGCATGATGCAAAGCTTTTCCCGCTTTGCATATGTGCTACAGGATACATGCAAAGCCAGAAAAGGACAGAGAAATTAAGGCATTTCTCCTGCTAACGTCTCCTTTGAAGGGGTGTTACTTTTTGGCGCAAAACCATGTTTACAGATCTTTGTAAATATGGTTTTGCATCACAAGGCTTGGGTGGTTGCATGGGAACGCCCATGTACCACCCATGGATCGCCTCCTGGGCGCAGCGCTGCTTGCGCTACTTGCGCTACTTAGAGGGTGCTTTCCAGTGCAAAACAAGTTTTGCGCTGGAAAGAAAATAGCACCAAAAATAAGTGTGCAACGTTTAGTGTCACTTTTGTGAAGCTAAACCAGCGCAAAAGGTTTAAAAATCTCACCCCATGTCTAACTCTCAACCTTTCAACTGAGTCAAAGGCCTTAGAACTCCTCCAGCCTCCCTGAAACGAAGACATTCATCGATAATCTTCGACTCTGAACTTTTCAGCATCCCGATCTCTTTTCCTCTGAAAACTTCTTGCTCTTTTTCCAAACCTATCACAGAGTACATCTAGCTAGAGCTTTGGCCTTAGCAGGCATGGATGACTGTTACATCATTTACATTGGCCTACTCAAGAACCTCAAAGCCAAGCTGCAAAGAGTACAGAACCAGGCTGCCACATTGTGCTTAAGCCCCCACAACAAAGATCACATCACTCCCATCCTGAAAGTATTTTAATGGCAGCGGTTGATGCTAAGACATCAATCAGAGTCCTTTGCACCATCTACTCAACACACTGGGGCAAAGGTGCAGGACAGTTACTGAAGCCACCTTCACACTATACATCTCCCAGGAACCTTCGCTCTACATCTGCTCACTTGATAAACCAATGATCCTTCAAGAGGGTAAAATATGTTGGCAAATCCTTGGGAGTACAAGGATCTCGGATATCCTACATCGCGAGATTTAAACTTCTGCAGCCAATCACATGCGCTTATTACAGAACAATTTTGTAAAATTTTCTTTAAAGTCAGCTCCAAACAGATTAGAGGTTGTGACTAATGAATACTGGCAATGGTCATTAATCCAGAGGGTGGAATGCTTGCTTAGCCTCATCTGACACTGATCATATTTTCTACTGCATGATCCTTCGTGATTTCAAATACCAAATCGGTACAAAAGGGGGTGGTGATGGACAGAGCATCTGAACCAATCAAACACTCACACCCAGTCAAAAGATCTGGGTTTGATCTATCACCGTTCTTTAGCCCACTCTGCCACCCCAGTTCAGACATGGCTATATGCAAATCAGTCTGACCCTGTGCCTCATGGGAACAGTCCAGCCCGAACTGCCAAGCCATGCCTTCCCTGGACTTGAAACAAGCTTCCGAGGACCGGTTTCTTGCATTCCAGCCGTCTTCAGCCCGGCTTGCTTGAATCCAGTGGCAAAGTGAGAAAGGGACTCATGTCTGAGCATACCCTGCCACACTTATGGCGGCCAAAGCGGTACAAAAGGGGATGGTGATGGACAGAGCATCTGAACCAATCAATCACCCCCTTTTGTACCGTTCAAATACCAACAGCATCATATAGCACTTTCCAAAATGTCTAAATAAATACATGATCTTTTTTTAACTGTTTGATGGTCAGTTATGTGTAGGGGTATGTGGCTCTATTTCTGATCACGGGAAGTGGCTGTCTCTTCTGAAAGAAGCCCAGTGGAGCAAGGTCAGAACCTAGAATCCAGCCTTCCACTCTCATGGCAGCTAGTGGGAGGCTTGCTTTTGAGTGACAATCTCTCTCCTCCCTGGTCTCCAAGTGCCTCTTGCCAGCGGATTTTTACATTTCTGAAATGTAGAACACAGTGGCAGCCCTTAGGAGACTCAGACTGCCTTTGTATAGTATGGTCTGATGCACATGAGTTCTGTGACAATCAATAGCTGCAGTGAGGTGTGTCTATGAGCAGCTAGAGGATCTTGCTGATGTCCACCTCCCCTGCCACACACCTGTGGCTTCCAGGGACTTGACTTCAGCCTAATTCCTGTGGACTAGTCTAGCAGATCAGGCCTCTTGAAGAGGGGAGTAGAAAGTGTTCTGCAGCGGCATTGTAAGGGTACCAGCGACCCTAATGCAAGCTAAGAAATTAGGCCCCATCCACTGGTTTGGAAATTAAAGCAACCATTCTTTGGGTTGGCGTGCCTCCCTGGGCCCTGTAGTGTCCTAGCATGGACACGTTCTAGTGTTCACGAGTGATGTATCATACTTTACACACACCCACCACAGACGTCATGGTGTCACATGACGCTGCCAATAAAAGGGGCCGAGCGCACGTGCTCGTGGCCATTCCCACTACCCCTATCTGGTGTCTGCGTGTCCATCATTGCTGTTCTCTAACATGCGGGCCTAGGGCCCTTCTCAATATTACACTGGCGACGAGGTCGGTAGTGATGCCCATGCGTGCCACTGCCCAAAATTCGATGAAAAGGGGGAGAGAGCTGCCCGCCTAGAGGGCACCCCCTGCAACACGGCGGAACGCGCCGAGAATCCTGTGGGCGCGTCGGAGCCCCGCAGCAACCAGGAGGCCCACAGCAAGCCGACCGGAGCCCACCCGCGTCGGCCGCCACCAACAAGTGCCACCAGGAAAGAGCGGACCGCCCAGTGCCCACCTGAGACGGCCGCGAAGCAGTGACCCCACGGAGAGGTGTACCGGCCGGGCGGAGCCCACCCGCCACGGCCGCGACCGAAGATCAGGCCCGCCGGCCGAAGGTGAGCCCGGGCGAGAAGTGCCCGCCCACGAACAATGCCCAGCAATAAGCAGGACCAGCGGAGCCCACCCGCGGCCTGCCAGAGTCGTCCCCTGCCCCCGCCGCGTGTGTGAGTGGAAGCGGTGGGGCATAGAGACTAGAGATGGCGTGGGAAGGGGCGGCCGGACCCGCAATCACTAAGAACAACGAGGGGGAGGGAGCGGAGTAGCTACCCGCCTTCTGACCCCCCTCGCAACGTGGTCCGGGCAGTCAGCGGGCCAGCGGAGCCCACCCGCGGCCCGCCGGTAGCACCCCCAACATAGAAAGAACAAGCAGTGCCAGCGGAGCCCACCCGCGGCCTGCCGGCAGCACCCCAGCGAGGAAAGACACTGCAGAGCCAGCGGAGCCCACCCGCGGCCTGCGACAAGCATGGCAGGTCTCCGCCGCGCAGCGGGTGCAAGGTGAAGCTGCTGCGGCGGGAGACCGGAGAGTGGAGCCTGCAGGGCCGGATAATTACCAGCATTTGAATGAGCAGAGCCGGCGGAGCCGACCCGCGGCCTGCCTCGAGCGCCCCCGCCCAGGGAGGAGTGACGGGAGCGACGCGCTCCCCCGCCTGAGGGACGCATCAACACACCCCCCCGCCCGCGTGAGGACTGCCGAGGCTGCCGTGGGCTGGGAGGGGAAAGCGGGAAGCGCCTGCATGCGGCCAGCGCCGCCGAGATATAATGTGCCCCCACCTCGTGGGCTCCATGTGAGGAACAAAGCGCCTATGAGCGGCCAGCGCCGCCGAAAGTACATATAACTGTGTCCCTCCCGCCGAGGCAATAAATGGAAGTGAAAGTGCCGGTGCACCCGGCAAGTATGTGAGCATTTGCCCCGTGATCTATAATAACAGTGCCTCACACAGAATGTGCCCGAACAATGAGCCTGTGCCTATGCAACACTGGGAGCAATCGGGTGCCTGTGCCTCTCTGCCCCAATAGAAAAATATGCAGAAGGAGAGAGACTCACCAGGTCGCAGCTCCAGCCCCCTGTGTGCACTGAGGGACAGACAATAGAGTGCTCAATCAGGGAAGAAAGTATTAAGCAAGGCAGGCTGCTGCCAAAGTGAAGTTTACTGCCACCCAGTGGCCAAAAAGGAAAAGCGCACCTGCCACCAGGAGAAGAAAGCAAGCATTGCACAAACCCACGATGGGTCAACAGCAGCACAGGGCAACAGACTGAGTAACGCCCCCAAGGAGAATCGACTACCACGCAGCAAGTAAGTGCGCAACCACGCAGAAGACACCCACAAACACCAGCAAGGAGTCGGCAGATGCCACTTCCAGCGCGACGTGGGAAGAGGCACGAACGCCTCACTAAGCATCCAAGCACTGACAGAACGTCTGGAGGAAACGACTGCCAATCACTGGAAGAACGTCCAGGGAAACGACTGCCGCGATCGAAGGACGGAGAGAGCAGCGACGCCTTGTGGCCACAGGCGCTCACCGCAGCATCAACCACTCCCGCCAATGGTCCAAAGCAGCAAGTACCTGACGTCAGCCAAAGCAGCAAGTACCCAACGACACGCAACAGGCGTCCCAGAGCCCTGAACAGCAAGTGCGCAGACAACGCGCCACGTGGCGATGCACAGCCACCGCAAGCAGAAAGAAGAGCGCAGGCAGCGCCATCGCGCAGAACAATTATCGCGGACGACCACACGACGTGGCGCCTCCCAGAAGCCGATCAGCAGGATGATCGCCCATCAAGTGCTGACCCACGACGGGTCCCCAAGAATTGTTGTAGCGCAAAAGGACGACCACACGACGTGGCGCCTCCCAGGAGCCGATCCGCAGAATGATCGCCCATCAAGTGCTGACCCACGACGGGTCCCCAAAAAGATTGTTGAAGCGCAAAGTCCGACAGGACGACCGAAGGCAACCTGCCAGACATCGGCAGAAGTGGACCGCCAACCATGAAAAGGTCTACGGACGTGGACCCCCGAACGTCACCAACCAGAGTCAAGAAAAGAAGGTTCGCAACACCAACTCTGGCTGCTGAGGAAGAAGGAGAAAGTGTCCCCGACGGGGATAAGACCAGGGGTACACAGGCAGAGTGCGTGCACTGCATGGAGGAGCCAGGTCAGGAGAGAAGACACAAGATCGGTCCAAGTGATGTCGCGAAGCAGGAGGAAGAAAAGGAGAGATCTGAGTGGCACGTTTGCCACTGCCAAAAGGAAAGAAGAAAAGGAAGAGATCTGAGTGGCACGTTTGCCACCGCCTGAGTGGAAGGATGTATATCCATGTGGCCTGCTGCCACAGTTAAGAGTGGAAGGAGAAGTCAGTGCGAAGCAACGTCCCCACAGTGAACCAACTAAGGAAAGAGAGAGGAGTGCAGGAAGACCACTCACACTCCCGAAGAGAAGGAAGGCAACAAGTGCCAGGACAACGGTGCGAAGAACACGAGGCCGGAAGAACACCAGTGGCAAAGAAGACCAGCTGATAGACGATGTTTCCGCACACCCAGGATCTGCGGAGAGGAGCAAGCGAGACCGTTGTGACATCCACCTTTGGGGTCACACGGACACTGGACAAATGCCAGCCGTGGTGACTCAGGGGCAGAGGCCTCCGGGACGCAGGTCCCCGCGACGAGAGATGGTCCTCCAACGCCCATCCGAAAGGTCAGGGGAGGGCGAAGACATCGCAAGCAAAGACAGAAACCAACAGCTACCTCGGGACGAGGATGCGGAATCTGAGGTGAGGCACATCGTCTCCTCCATACCCCCACTGACGGCGGCGTAGGAGCAACCTGATGTGGCACATCCATCCCAGCGCAAATCCGAGAAAGAGGACCTCAAGGATATCCCGTGGCAGGGGAACACCGACGAGAGGGGTCATCCTGGTGAGAGGGATGCCTTGCAACAGATCTGACTTTTGCCAAGTAGGACACAGACTACAAGTGAAGCCAAGGCCAAGACCGGAAATCGTGCATCATTCCCCGGCGAACGACAAGAACTCTAACTGCACCCGTCGCCATGGAAGTTAGCAAAAGAAGGACTGTGAGGACAATTTTGGCGCAGAGTCGTCAATAGACTGGTTCCATCGAGCACCCCAAACCGGTGCCACTGTGAACTGATGTTCCCCGCAGCAGATTGAAGATCATCTGTGATTCCAAGCAGCGGCGGATAGAAGGACTCAGCGGAAGTTGAACACTGTACTACATCCAAGTAATATGTGGTTTTTCCCCACAGGTTGAACTTTGGCGTTGGGTTTTTGTTATTAAAAATTGGGAGGGATGTAGTGTCCTAGCATGGACACGTTCTAGTGTTCACGAGTGATGTATCATACTTTACACACACCCACCACAGACGTCATGGTGTCACATGACGCTGCCAATAAAAGGGGCCGAGCGCACGTGCTCGTGGCCATTCCCACTACCCCTATCTGGTGTCTGCGTGTCCATCATTGCTGTTCTCTAACATGCGGGCCTAGGGCCCTTCCCAACATTACAGGCCCCAGAGCGACTGCACCTTGTGCCCTGTGGAGAGCCACGTTACAGGTGCCACGGCTTTTAGCTCACGGCCTCTGCCTTCAGTCCCTCCAGGACAACACATTCTCCCTCAGTCATACACGGGGAGAGGTGTGGCGCCGCGGCCAGGGCGACTGACGCTGGAATCTGGGGATCACGGTTCGATCCCCGGCTCCGGCGGCAGGTTAGCCCAGCACCATGTGACTCTGGGCAATAGCTTGCTTAATCTTCCCGTCGGCCCCCAGCGCCTAGAGACCCTTACGGGTGATTGTGCGCTTTACAAATGTGGATTATTATTATGAGGCATGTGTGAAGAAATCCCCCTCTTCCCTCCTGCCTTACTACCATCCGAATTAAATCGGCATACATTAGGCCGACCAGGAGATGTATTTTGATGCTCTGAAGACATATATGTACATGGATTAAATGTACATATTATAGGATTAAATGCATCAAATGTACATATTATAAAGCAGACGTATACGCCCATGCGCACTCTCAAACACACACACACTCATACAAACTGAGAGCCAAGCTGAGAGTGACTCAAATGCATACAAGTAGATAGATCCGAAACAAGCATTCATAAACAAATAGACATGCACACATTCACACGCAGAGACAAACGTACACACACAGACACACATACGGCCAAAAGGACACAAAAATACACCAGGCGCTCATGTAGATAATTACTGGAACGGGAGCAACACACTGTCCTATATCAAAATGTACACTCTCAGATGGCAGGAATACTTTTGAATTTAATAACTGACTGACGCTTATGAGTTCTACTACTTTGAGATGCCAGTGACTTAAAAGTGTTCTCCTCTGAGACACCCTGGTCTTAAATGGATCGTCTCAGCGTGCTCCTCTTCATATCAGACCCATACGGACGCCCCCGGTCACGACGAACACGACAGCACTATAGCTTACGTAGCTGGACCTCTGGGGCCTTTCTCGAAGATTCCTCTCAGGCAGACAGGGGGTACTCACTTTAAGAGGCAATAACGGAGCGATCACAGCAGTATTGACGGAGGGCTTTACGCCAGAGCCCCAGTATTGAAGAGCGACACACACGGGCACGGGTCTGACCCATAAATAAACAAGAAAAGTGACGCCCTGCAGACTGGGTCTCGGCTGAGTGCTTCACGCCCTTTAGCAGGTCACGAAGCCACGCGCAGAGGCGAGACATTCAAGTGTCTTAATGTGCTAGGTTTACTGTAACTGTACATATATTAACACCAACAGCTGCTTTGAAATAAGAATGCTAATTTTCTCTGTTACTTTGCGAAAACAGCTCGCCTGTCACGCTTTACGATTCAGCATGTCTGTGACATTAATTGTTCCAACTAGAAGCTCCTCATTAGTGGGCTGGGAAGCGGGGGGACGTAAAATAATTAAAGAGGAGGTCAGACATTTCAGGAAGAGCGTCATTGTTCAAGGGGAGGACAGTATCTGAAGCCCATGCGCAAGCACATTTTTGTGTTTGCTTAAATGTGCTGAGACACCCGGCCTGACATGCTGGCAAAATACATAGCCACACACGCACATGCATGTAGACCGACACACAGTACACATTCACACAGACAAGGGCTCATTTACAAGCCCTGTGCGCCCCCAGAGCGTCACTTTTAGTGACGTACCAGTGGCTCACAGGGCTTAGCGATATCAACAAGAGCACATAAAGCCACCCTGTGTGGCTTTCATGGCCTTGTAGATATGAAGTGAGGCAACACAGCACAAGTCGCTGCTTTGCCTCACACTACAATGGGGAGATGTGCCATGGGAAATACGGTGGGTGTTCCCACATAACACCCATGGGATTTGACACATTCCCGGATTTACAACAATGTAAACCTGGGAATGCGCCAGGCGGTGCAACGAGGAGAAATAACACTATTTCTCCTCGTTTTTTCCTCTGGCTATGTATGCTACATTCAGCAGTACACATAGGGGGTCATTATGATGACGGGCGGACTTAGTCCGCCCGTCATCCTAGCGGGATTCGGGACCGCCCGCCATAAGGGCGGGGGTCCCGGGGGTGGTATTAGGATGTGCCCGCCACAGTGGTGGGCACATCCTGCATGTTAAGCATTGTGGCGGGCGGTGCTCTCAGCACCGCCCGCCACAATGCAGAAAAAGCACTTTCCACCCCGGCCGCAAGGCGACCGGGGCGGAAAAGCGGCGGACGGTCTTTCCGTCCGCCGAGGTCCCCCCCGCCATACTAATATGGCGGGAGGAAAACCAGAGCGGATGGCGGGCGGATTGCCCCCGCCAGGCTGGTGGTGGCTACTGCCAGCCTGGCGGGGGCAATCCGGCCGCTATCATAATGGGCCCCATAGAAAGAGGAAATCCCCTCCATTGATTGTTTTTGTGCAGGAAGATGTCCTTTCCAGCCCCCAAAAAACAATCCCGATGCAGACACTCTTGTGGTGCATGGGTGCCTTCGTTGGCGCATGGCAGCCAATTTCAGCGCCAGAGCAGGGAAATCGGACAGGGAACCGCTGTATTTGATAGATACGGCATATTTCTGCCTTTTTCTTTTGCCATAGGGCAGCGCAGTCAAAGGGGCTTGTGGTGCTGCCCTACAGCACAAAATTGTAAATGAGGCCCATAGTGCTTAATTTGCACTTATGGTGACAGCTGCTGGGCACCAGTTCTCACATTTGGGACCTTTGCTTGGGTTTTATTATCAAGCTTTAACACAGAGCAAGAGTAAAACGAAAGAAAAGGGAGAAATAGAGGGGAATGGAAAATAAAAAAAATGGTTGCAAAAGAAGTAGGTAGGGATGAAAAAGAACCAGCAAGATTGAATTAAAAAGATTGAAAGTCTGGTGTAAAGATAAGAGCGCGCATACACAAATGGACTGTTATAGAAAAAACCACTATTGTACGCTCCACCTACATATATATATTTTTGTATGGTCTTTTGTATGCCAATAAAAGTTTTTAAATAAAAAAAAAAAAAGAAAGTCTGGTGTAAAAAAGACATGAGAAAGAATCAACACAAGGCAGCATTTTTAGGTCTCGCCTAGACAGCATGTTTTTAGGTTTTGCCTATAGGCAGCACATGCGCTGTCTCTTTGAGACATGCTGTGCCTCCTCTGTGGGCATTCAGCACGGCGCTAGCTTTTGATTTGTTTGTGTGTCTTTCGAAATTCCTTTCATTTCTGCGGTGATTTGGTCAGATTTGTCCCTCCTTTCTGTTTGCGGTTCACGCCCATTGCAACTGGCCCTGTTACATGTATTAATTCCCTTTTGTACATTTCTGCTAGTTTTGTCACACTACTTTTCACTTTACTTTGGGTCCAGTTTTCAGAATGTTGTGCTTTTTAATCTTTAATAAAATGTGCTGATTCCAACGGTATTTGGGTCCTCTGTTCTCCTTGTTGTTTTTTGTAGTTGTTTAACTAATGCGCTGTTTATCCTACAGTATTGTATTTTCTATTCTGTTTTAATAACTGTGTTTAGTGTGCTATCGCTTCGTTTTGTGTTTCTGAATTTGCCGCTTTGTAGTATTTCTGGGTTGTTTAACAAAACACGCTTAATCCAACTTTATTGTATTTTATATTCTGCTTTAATAACTGTGTTTAGTGTGTGAACACTTTGCTTTGTGTTTTTGAATTTGCCTCTTTGTAGCTTTTTACCCGAAAAGCTGCCGTCATTACATATTTTTGGCCAAATCCCTGCACTTACCTTTTTAACAGAAGTGCAAACATGGGTGTCAGGTTTTATCAGTTTGATAAGATGCCTCAGAGTTATGCTTCTGTCACACGTGTCCTTCTTTAGTTTCTACCATAAGGTATGTCCATGCTAGCAGCAACATCCCGAGCTTAGAACCAATAGTAAGGAAGCGGTAGCAATTGCAGCATGGCAGTTGTGCCCGAAGTGAGGGGATGTAGCAAAGAACATCGCTAGACCAGCGTCCACACACCAACACATGTAGGTGTTTTTGGTATGTAATTACCTCTCAGAACTATTGCTGTGTTAGCTGTTTTCTCCATATTTCCTGGTCCAAAGCTGACATTGCTACATATAGCCCCCTACTGTTTCTTTCCCCAATCCGAGAGGTAAGCATTTTCCCATTCCCAATGCTTTTCAGTGGGCTTTTTCAGGATCCTGACAGCTCATGAAAGGTTGTTATTTTGTCCTCCCTAAACGCGCTTCTTAAAATATCAGCCCTGAAGATCGAGCTGTGGTGGGTGCCAAGGGGCGGCCAGATGCTCAAGCAGTAGGTTTTACTGAGCAGAGGAGGCTGTGCAGTGGATCCCACACATACTCACTGAAACAGAATGTAATTGCCTCTCTCTTTGCACCAACACAGCATAGGGCCCATCCAGGTCAGCGGCTATGTTGGGAATGTGCTAGGTTTGTCTGTAGCTTATTTTTTTCCCACCGATGTCTCACTATGTCCTGCCCCAGCTGTTCCTGTCTGATGTCCTTATCTGTCCCTGATATTCAATGATTTGGGATGTATGCATCTATTGCCCTTGTTGCAAGGCGGGCGCCAAATGCGGCTGTTATGAAGTCTGATCTGCTGCCAGTGATTTGCCCAGATTAGGTTTACACAGTATACAGACCGAGGTCTTGCTGTGAATTATGCCATTGCTGCTTCAGGATTTCATTTCTTTTAGGCACAGGGTCAGACTGATTTGCATATGGCCATGTCTGAATTGGGGTGGTGGAGTGAGCTAAAGAATGATGATGGAATAAACCCAGATCAGTTGACTGGGGGTGAGTGCTTGCAATGTTCAACACTCCGTCCATCATCCCCTTTGGTTTTGCTTTGTTCACCCTAAGTTGGCAGGGTATGCCCAGACGTTGGTCCCTTCTCACTTTGCCACTGGATTCAAGCTAGCCTGGCTGATGACGGCTGATTAGCCAGAAACCGGTCCCATGATGCTTGTTTCCTGTCCAGGGAAGACATGGCTTGGCATTTCGGACTGGACTGTTCTCATGAGGCACAGGGTCAGATTCATTTGCATATTACCATGTCTGAACTGGGGTGGTGGAGTGAGCTAAAGAATGATGATGGATTAAACCCACTTGACTGGGGGTGAGTGCTTGCAATGTTCAACACTCCGTCCATCATCCCTTTTGGTTTTGCCTTCCTACACATAAACAATCAATATTGGCGATTTGTAACTTCTATGTCTGCTGCATTCTGCAACACATGTAGAAGTTGCAAAACGTAATATTTTTAATGATTGTTTATGTGCAGGAAGGGATACCTTCCTGCTCATAAACAATCACTAATGGAGAATAGCTGTGTCTATGTGTGCTGCAGAATGCAAGCCAGACTGGACTACCTTTCAGCCAGCATTGCAGTGTAAGTCGGCCATAAACGTTATCAAGAGTGCCGGGGGAGGCAAATGCTGTTCAGCCTAATAATTAAAATGCCAATAAATACATTCACAACATTGGTAACTCTCAGGGTTTTCTGGATATAAAGCAAATTTAAAGTTTTGTCGTATGAGACGGGTCACTGCCACAGATGCCACCTTTGAAACTGGGGAACCAGGTTAAAGTTCCTGCCCTGTCTCAACGTCCTATGATTTTGTGCAAATCACTTAATCTCACAGAGCCTATTAACAAACAATGAAAGGTCCCTAACCTCTGTAAGGCCCTAGCCTGGGGCACAGTCCTCAACCTCCTATGATTTTCTGCAAATCACTTAATCTCCCAGAGCCTAATAACGAAAAATGAACGGTCCCTAACCTCTGTAAAGCCTCTAGCCTGGGGCACAGTCCTTCTGTTTAGCCTTTGTAGGCTTCAGTGAAGTCAGCTGACGTTCTGGGGCCTACAGTGGGGGGCAAATTCCTGGAACATAACTGACCCTTCCCCAACCCCATGGGCTTGTTTGCATCACTAATCTGCCAGAAAGGTTTGACAGTCAAGGTGCACTTTATAGTTTATATCACTGACATCTTGGCTCAGATAATATAGCGCTTAGAGGGTGGGGCAATCCTGGCGAGGAGTTTTATGACAAGAAAAAATACTATATTCTATCAAATATTAAAGACATCAGAAATGTGCAACAAGAATATTTGAACACTACTTTTGCCGGACAGAGAGCTTTTTGGCTATTTGTGCACTAGAAAGCAATAGAAAATGTGCGAAAATTAGAAGATTTCAGATATTTCTGTTCACTTTGTTCTTTTGCAGTTCTGTTGCATTGTCACAAATTTCAAAGCATAAGTCAAATTACTTTGGCTGTATCTTCAGTCTGTATTTCAGTCAGGTTTGCTTGCTTGATAAGTAAAAGTCACCTCCAGATTTTATGCCTTACCAGTTGGAAAAGTCACCAACGGTCTTACCCCAACTTTTTGCCTGCTTACCTCCACTGTTTTCTGCATCTTTTTGTTGGGCTTAGGACTCTGAGTACTTTTAGCACTGCTAACCAGTGCTAAAGTTCATCATCTCCGCCCCCAAACATGGTGACATAGTTATATACTTGATTGGCATATTTAGTTTGCTTAAAAGTCCCTTGTAAAGTGGTATACCATATAACCAGGGCCTGTAGTCTAAATGCTATCTGTGGGCCTGCAGCACTGATTGTGCCACTAACACAAGTAGCCTTTTCAACCTATCTCATGCCTGCCATTGCAATGCCTGTGTGTGCAATTTACTGCCACTTCGACTTGGCATTTAAAACCAATTGCCAAACCTTAAATCCCCCTTTTATTACAGATAAGTCAATCTTAAGGTAGACCCTAGGTAGCATTAAGGGTAGGGTGCTGTGTAAAAAAAAGATAGGACATGTATTTTTAAGTTCTACCTGTCATGATAGTGCCAAAAAGCTAAATTTGTTTTTCACTACTGTGAGGCCTACTCCTCTCTTAGGTTAGCATTGGGAATTCCTTAAAACACTTTAAGCAGTAACTCTCGATTAGAAACGAGTGGCTAACTCATGTTTCACATCTTTGGATTGGTAATGATAAATCCTCTTTAGTGGTGAAGTTGGATTTAACATTTCTATTTTAAAAATGGCACTTTTATAAAGTGAACATTTCTCTGCTCTTACTCCTCTGTGTGCTATGCAGCCTGTCTCCAATTCACGTCTGGGCTGCATGAGAGTTACACTTTGAGCATTCCCTTTAGACAGCCACAAACACAGCAAGCGGAGTGTAACAGAGGACTCATCTGCATCCATCTACATTCTAACAGTCATCCAGGGCAGGAATGGGGAATGGGAGTTGACACTTACAAATGAATAGGCAGCGTCCTATGTCCCACACAACAGGCTGATTACCCCACTCCCCCACACAAATAGCCTGACAGGCACAACTGGGATGAACAGAGACCTGTGAACTTCAAGGGGCTGCTTTGAAGTCACCCCTCTTCAAAGGCACATTTTGGTATAAGTACTGGGGCTATGACCCTAACAAGATAGTACACTACTGGACCTGTCAAGTACTCGGCCAGGAGTAATGACTGCTGTGCTGCAAGAATGGCCACTCTGCTTGACTGACTGTTCTAAGAAACTGCTTCACTGCTGTGCTGAGTTGCCCTGCAGCCTGCCGATCTCTGCCCTGCTGAGGGCAAGGACTGGACACTTCTCACTTGAACCCATTGTGACTCTAATGGCTTGCTGGCTTGCCTCCTGTTTTCCGGAGGTCTAAGGGCCATTAAAGACATCTTGCAACTCTGCTAGTGCTGTTGGACTCTGCCATCTGTGAGTCCTATATTTGCCTGAGGGCCCTCCATCAGTCCTGGGTCTCAGAAGTGGGTTCTGCAGTGGTTCTAACCCTCAACGTAGACCCAGCAGGGACTTTGTGCTGATCGGAACAGACACATCACCCTTCGATGCATGGGCTACTCGATGACAGAGATTCCATAGCTGGCGTTGCTCGACAACATTGGACAGCGCAGCTCGAAGACAGTGCATTGCCTGCATTGGACAGGGGCTCATCAACAAAACTTACATTGACAGCACTGATAGTCGCTGACACTCACTTCCATGCCGGGATCGATGATGACGTGATGCTTTCTGTACTCCTTGTCTGGAGTCCTCAACATCGATGCTTTTGCCCTATCCAAGGTGCTTTGTCAGGATGACCTATCTGAGTCCTGTAGCCAACCTGCCCTCCATTGCGGTCAGCCTGAACTTTGGCTTTACCCCGAACTAGCATGACCTTAAGTAACCTTTTAGCAACTTTTTACTTCTAAGCACAATTTGTGGTTTATCCTTTAAAATTCATAACTTCTGTTTTACTTATTGGATTTCTGTTGTTTTGGTCTTCTTTTACTCAGATAAATATCATCTATTGTTCAAACCATGTATGGAGTCATGTTGATGTATTTTCATTGTGTAACTGTGTGTGTGTGTGCTGCACAAATACTTTACACATTGCCTCTTAAGTTAAGCCTGCCAGCTCTGTGCCAAACTACTAGAGGGTGAGCACAGGGTAATTTAAAGTGTGTAGCATTCTTACCCTTACTAGGATTTTGGTCCCTACTTGAACAGGGTGCATACCTCTTCCAACTAGAGACTCAATTTCCAACAGTGGATCAAGCTGACAAATCAATAATTACATCAATTGATGACAGGAAAGAGAACAAAAGTACCCCATACACATGTTATCTTACACCTGTACTCTCTCTTCCCCTAGTCTCTGTACCTACGTAAGGAGGTGCACGTATTGGTCATTCTATATTTGTTCAGCTGTCTTCCCTAAAGTGTTAGCCTAAGGACATACAACAGAATTTCCAGTATCTGTCATATACACCAAAATTAGCAAAGCAGAAGGTTGCCCATCACGTTATACAGCACTTCCATACTCATAATATCTTCACTCAGTTAATACATCATCCATTAGTGCCATGCATTGCTATATAATATCTAAATGTCATAGTCAATCAATGTCCCAGGTTCCAACAACACTTTTTTGTGTCTTCGTTTCAGCATAAGAAGATTAAAAGATACATTAACTTCCTTGTTACCCTGCAAATAATCACCATAAATGATGCAGCATAACTGGCAAGTAAACCTGAGATCAAAGGTGTGAGTGCAATAAATGACTGCACTTCTAGATACATCATATGAGTTTCTTGCAGGTTCAGCTTAAAACATAGTTGCCAAACTGTGCATTTCATAGCAGGTAGAAGGTGAAGTGACTGATGCCATGGTTATAGTGAGGTGAGCGATACAAAAGAATAGCTATGCACTGCATGGACTGCAGTGAACTGATTTTCCTTGGTGTGCAAAATAAAAAAATCAGACCAGCATTTATTGGTCTTCACTTGCAAAAATGAAAATACTGTTTGTTTTAACAAGTGGCTGTTTTCTTTTCCTTACATCTGAAAAATTATTTTGTGTTAATAAGAGGTTGCTACACAATGTACGCGGACCTTTTAAAAACATAGATGGTGGCAGAATCTGAAGCTAACCTAGGATGCCTGCATGAAAGCAGGACTCCATGCGCCACACGCTGTCCAAACAGTTTGCGTACACTATGAAGTGCACAGCAGATTCCACGTGATTGAAGGTTGCTGTTGGTGGTGCCAGTGGATGAGGATCTGGTGAGCCAGCGTTAGCTTAAGGCGCCATACAGTGATTTGGTGGTGCATGGTCTCAGAACCCTGACAGCAACAGGGGCTGTTGGTGAGGCTGGGGCTGTACACGTGTCTAGTGAGCCTTGCCGCCCAATGCTGCTGCTGGTGCCCCAAGTGCCCCATAGGCACCGCAGATGAAATTGCCTACTTGGCACACATGCAGTTGTGCATGTGAAGATAGGGTGAGCTGAGGAAGCGGAGCTGCTCCAGTTCTGGATGCCAAGTCCAGCAAAGAATTGCAAGGGTCTCATATTTGTGTGCCAGGTGAAGCCTTGCAGAAAACAAAAGGATGATTTTATGTTTGACCTCATATTATTTGAGTGACATTGGATCACGCACCTCCCATTGTCCTCCTCTATCGCGATCTTGCTTATCAACTTCAGCCCACCGATTAGTAACCCACAGTGTGGACTATGCAGGAGCCCACTATTGTTGATATGTCCAGGTGAAATTGAGTCTTGAGAGCAACTTAGTACCTGGGCAATAAGGCATCTTATAAAATATGGAAGACTTCATGCACATTGCTTCTGCTCAATTGCTGTCAATACCTGGTGTGAATGTTAACAGTCCATATGGTGAGAGTAAAGAATTGAACTATGGGGGAAGGTGAAACTTACAAGTGGAATTGCCCGTTGAGTTGAGGCAGACTGCCCAGCACAAGCCTAATTGAAATGAGGACATGGGTGACATTCAACACCATACAGGAGTCACTGCTGGGAGTGAGAATGACTTAAAACCTTCATGCTAGAGATGAAAAGCAGTCTTATACCCTTACCGCCAGTGTGGGTGAAACACACACCAAGCGTTAGCGTTAGCGTTAATTGTAGATCTTTACCACAGCATAAACTCGATATTTTTAATTTTTTACTTGACAAAGAACCCAGTGTCCTGTTGCTAACAGAAACATGGCTGCACGAAAGTGCGGGCCCAGATGTAGCAACTGCCCTCCCTTCAAATTACGCAATTGCGAGGAAAGATAGACAGGGCCAAGTAGGCCGGGGTATTGCTATTATTTTCTGTAAAGAACTCATTTGCAATCTGGAGCCTGTCAATATTCCAGACAGTGAAGCAGCACTTTTTAAAATCACTCTAAACCCCAATTTCACGTTCTCCGGTCTTCTAATATATAGGACCCCCGGAAATGCCAACAATTGGGCGGCTAACCTGGCAAACCATATTACTCCTTTCCATCTTGACTCCAAAAACTTCACGCTTCTTGGAGATCTAAATCTGCACCTTGAGGATTCCACCAATATAGCGTGCTCCAACTTACTGGATGACCTGGCGGCACTGAACGTGAAATTATTAAATTCTGGTCCCACACATAAGGCAGGACACTTATTAGACCCCATCCTTTCCAATATTCCCAAACTAAAATGGCTACAAACTAGCCCTATTTGCTAGTTCCCACCATCTCATTCACTTCTGTCTCACACTATCGAAACTCCCTCAAACAAACAGGGCCTGGCCAGCTACTTCCATGAGAAACTGGAAGCAACTGGATGTTGGAAAACTAAACCAAACCCTCGCCAAGAAACCCCCAGCCAGGCCCTGAACATGGAAAGTATAGCCGAAGCAACCCATTCCTGGCTGGAAAACGCAGCGGATGAATGTCTTCCTCCATCTCAGGCAAAAAGGAATGTCCATCGTCCCCCAGCCCCTTGGTTCAATGAACTCCTAAAAATCGAAAAATCAAAGTGTAAAGTCCTCGAAAGACAATGGCGGAAGGACTACACGCATGAACAAAAAGTGATATACAATTAAAACCAGAAGTCTTTACCACTCCGCCTGCATCAAGGCCCGTGCCTTGTACGTAGCAAATACCATAAACACTGCCGCCAATAGGGCAAAAACCCTCTTTAACACGGTTAAAGACCTTGCAGGCGCTCAAACAACCGCAACGACCCGCCCTCTAAACAAGAAACAATGCCAAGACCTTGCCTCCTTCTTCACTGAAAAAATTGACAAAATCATCCATGACATTAATTCAATTTCCGCCGCAAATGGGTGACATGAAGACATCCCCGTGAGGTCGGCTGAAATCAACATCTTAGAACGCTGGCCTCCTATAACCATAGGCTCTCTGAAGTCCTCCCTCAAGACCATCACATCAGGTTCCCCTCGTGACCCATTACCCGTCAGTGTTTTGAAACAGATTGATGCCCCAGCCTTGACCATCATAGCCGACACTCTTAATTCCTCCCTCCAACTGTCCACAGTCCCATCATACTGGAAACACGCTATGGTCACCCCACTGTTGAAAAAACCCTCAGCCGACCCAGCAATATTAGCAAATTACAGACCAATATCTCTGCTCCCTGTCTTCTCCAAACTCTTGGAAAGACACATTCATTCTGCCCTCACTCTCTTCACCGATGAAAATGCCCTCCTTCACCCAACACAGTCGGGCTTCAGAGAGGGATTTTCCACGGAGACCACCCTACTGGGCGTGACCGAAAACATCAGGAAACTTTTAGATGGTGGTCAAACAGTCGCACTCATTCTCTTAGATTTGAGTGCGGCTTTTGACACCATCTTACATAGCAATCTCCTGGCCACACTCGGGAGGAATGGTATCCGGGGCGACGCACTAAAATGGATTGAGTCATTCCTTACATCGAGGACTTTCCAAATCAAATCTGATCTGGCCTGCTCGGATACGTTCAGTGCCCCACATGGAGTACCTCAGTGGTCCATCCTGAGCCCACTGTTTTTTATTCTTTATCTCAGACCCTTAGCTGACCTAGCCGACAGCGTAGGACTTACTCTCATGACCTACGCTGACGACTCCCAGATCATTTTTTCACTGTCAGACTCAAACCCTTTAGTTCCCTCCCTTCTCAAACATGGGCTTCACAAAATCTTCAGCTGGATGTCTACCAACCAGCTGAAGTTGAACGGTGACAAAACCGAGATCCTCCTCTTTGGAAAAAATAAAGAACTATGGAATTCTTCCCACTGGCCCCCCGAGCTAGGAAACCTCCCCACTCCGGCAACCCAGGTAAGAAACCTAGGGGTCATCATCGATGACGCCCTCTCTCTGAAACAACAGGCCAATAAGGTGGCAGGCCTTTGTTTCGCCATCCTGAAGTGGCTGAGAAAAATCCTATGGATGCTGCCCCTCGCCACCCAAAAGACAGTAGTCAACGCATTGATAACATCACGCCTTGATTACGGCAATATTCTTTATCTGAGCTCAAACCAGGCAGTCATCAAACGGTTACAGCTTGTTCAAAACTCAGCTGCAAGACTACTGTGCAGAATTACAAAAACGGCTAGGGTGTCTAAGCATCTGAACGACCTACATTGGCTCAGGGTGGAAAACCGTATCAGTTTCCAAGCCCTGAGCTATATGTTCAAAATTAAATCAGGAACGGCACCGAAATATCTGCAATCACTAGCCACCCCCTACCTACCAGTAAGAAACCTGCGCTCCCAAACTGCAGCAAACTTCGCGGTCCCTAGGTTCAGACTGACAAGAATGGGAGGTAGGTCTTTCTCTGTCAGAGGGCCTCTTCTTTGGAACACACTTCCCTTCTACATCCGGAAAGAAGAAAACTACGCCAGTTTCAGGAAGAACATAAAGACCTGGCTCTTCCAGAAACAACTATGCTAAATCATGCTCATCTCATACCTCTGCTCAACTACATGTCATCGGCGCCGGGAAACCCTTTTTGGGTAGCTGCGCGCCATACAAATGTAAAAAAATAAAAATAAATAAATAAATATGTATTCCTTTCTGCTCATAATACAGGGCACTTGGGTATTCAATAGTCAACTTGAGGAGTTCTGTGACACCTATATAGGTAAGACATGTCTCTCTCTGTGACCGAATGATAGAGCGGAAAGGAGAAGATTTGTGCACTTGTATGAGAAGCTATTTCAGAGTACATGTACAAGTAGACACATACCTGAGTTACGAGAGCATGCAGACCTTTAAACTTGATAGAGTGCACTTCCCATTGCAAGCAGACACCTACATTTATACAGCTTGCTTCAAGTGTACCTTTCCAGAGACTCATACGAAGTAGCCTAATCCCTCTGCCAACATCTCTTAAAACTCTAAAATGCACTTTTGTCTGGCAGCATCACTATTCACCGACTGCTCAGAATGCTGGGCCTACCCAAATATAAGACAGCAACCCGTACCATGTCACCATATACTCACTCAGCTATACAGTCACTGACAGAAACATGCACTCATCTATATAACCACTCTCACATTCACCTCACTCACGCATACAGTCACTCATATACCCCATCACTCATGTATACTGCCTTTCACATACATAGTTACTCACCCATATTGACATGCACTCAATCACCGACACAGCCATACAGACACTCAATCACTCATACGTTTCACGCATGCAACAGTACCCCATACAGCCACTGACTCACCCACTCACTGATCCATGCAGGCAGTCACACACCTCTTCACTCACACACACAGACACCCAAACAAACCATAGACGTAATCAAACAACCATTCAAACACCGATTAACCCATTCATGTACCCACTAACACACTCATGCACCCACTTAAACATTAACTGACAGACAGATACACACATTCATACAACCAATCACTCACCCATACATTCACTGACACACCAAATCACTCACTTATACAGTAAGTCACACACACACTGAGTCATCCATACAGTCACACATAAAACCACTGATTTACCAATACACCTTGATATATATATTTGACACTCATAAACTTTTAAAATACACTCACAGCCACTGGAACCAGCGCTCAGGAATTTGGCTATTTGGCTGTGTAGGACTTAAAGGAAATACCAGGAGGAGTACTTGGCCCTCAAGGTACCTCAGGAGTAATGTGGACTTCATCCCCCAACCAGTAGTGCGCCACATACTCGATGGCGGGCCGGGATCCTTCAATATCTTGAAGAGGAAAAAAGTGCTAAAGCAGAGACCAGTGAGATTCAGGCCTACTTGTGAAGCGGGGGCCTCTGTGCCGCGTCTCTGGTAACCGCGTGTGACATCTCCAAACAACTCCTCCCAAAGAAAGAGCAGAGGCGGCATCAGGGGACAGAGGAGGCTTCTTTATTTAAATAGTTTGGCGAATGCATTTCAGCCTTTGTCCGGCCTTCATCAGCGCCATGATGTGACAGAAGGCGTCTAGTGTTGTGCATTTAAATATATCTTGCCGCACTGCGATTAGTGCGTAGTCCGCTCCACCCCTCTAGTGTTGTGCTTACCTATTGCGATACCTAGATGGCTTAAGGACTGTGATTCCAAGGCTGCATCAGTATATATATATAAATAAATAAAATCCAGTACTTGTATCGCGCACGAATCACCCCCGAAGGGGTATCTCGGCGCTGGGGGCCATTGGGATGATTAAAAAAATACTGCGATACGTGGTTGGGTAGCGTCTTGCGCAAAAGCAATAAGAGTAAGATGATTATGCGAGCTATTGCCCAGAGTCGCATGGTGCTGGGCAGACCCCTGGCGCCGGAGCCAGAGATCGAACCGTGATCCCCAGCGTCCAGCATCAGTCACCCTGGCCGCGACACCACACCTCTTCCATATATATATATGCTCCATGCCCTCAGCGGCCACCCATGTACCCTTAAGTGGACTATTCCATACAGGGAGCTGCTGAGGGCAAGGAGGAACTGTAGCACTAAGCAGAAATTCTCAGAAGAACAGGAAACAATGCTACAAAGGTTCCGTCAGAGAGGATATCCCGAATGGGTGCTGACTAAGGCAGTGGATAAAATTAAGAATGTAAGTAGAGCTACATCACTTGAACCAAAAGATGAGGAGAGTAAGGATACATCTAGTGACATTAGGCTGATAACAACGTATAACAGCAGATCATACAAGGTGCGTAAGATACTATCGGATAATTGGAAAATCTTACAGACTGATACTATTGTTGGGCAGGATATGGGAGAAAGACCCCTCATCACATACAGGCAAGGTAGAAGCCTATGAGATATATTAGTGAGAGGAGACATAACCGAGAAGAAAACCAACAGTTTCCACAAACAAAAAGGTTTCTTTCCCTGCGGACATTGTAGGGCCTGTAAATTCAGTCACTCTGTTAAGGAATTCTATATCCCAGGGAGAACAAAGAAATGGAAAATTAATCAATTTCTTACATGCAGCAGTAATTTTATTGTATATGTACTTGAATGTCCATGTCAACTCAGGTATGTGGGGAGTACAAGATGTATCGTAAAAAAAAGAGTTATGAAGCATTTGAGAGCCATAACAAATGTAAACATACAGTACCCCATTGCCAGACACTTTCTGGAATGCCAACAGTCCAACAATTCCTTACTTAGATTCTTTGCAATTAAACAAATAACTTTGAGCCTAAGGGGTGGAAATTGGGAGGTGTCCCTTAGACAAAAGGAATCTAAATGGATACTTGAGTTGGAAACAATATTGCCCCGGGGGACACAACCTTGATGAGGAACTGGCATCACATCTCCATGTGGAGTAGTACTGTCTATAATAAGGGCAGATAGCATGTAATAAGGAGTAATCATGCAATCTTGTTAGATTACAATCATGTGGAATTACAGTGTGTGAAGGTTTGATTCTAATTTGGTTTTTATAATTAAAAAAATTTAAATGATCTTTGATCTTTCTTCTGTATTTCTCTTTCACAGGAGGAAAGGAAGGGGCCCACCTGGTGTAAGATATTCTCATTGAATGATCCAAATATGAAGGGTACTAGACCGTGAATAAGAATACAATGAGTCAGCAGCATGATGTGACAAGGACAATAGATTATATATGTAGACACTACAATTTCTAGGATCCTTATTACTGGAGTGTAGAAATATAATTTTCCAGTAGTCGGAATTAGGCTGAGAATGATACTTAAAAGGAACTGGTACACTACTATGCACTTGAAATCACCAGCGCATGCAGATTTAGATGTAGTTGGTATACTACTCTGTATATCAGGCCACTAGTGCTTTTATAATTAGTGGGTAATGTAAGTCATTTGCCCCCTCATAATTCACCTGAGAGAAGCAATGCTTTTATAAAGGCCAATTACTTGATTGCAATGTAACAGCCTCCGAATGTATATGCCACTAGTGCGAATATACACAAGATCCTAATTTACTTTGTGTAACAATTGAGGATTAACTATGGTGTCCACTAATGAGTAAAAACTAGCAATATGATACTGCTAACAATATGCTGCCAATAGAATGAAAACAGATAAGAAACGTATAAATCTCATGATGACACAAAGTTATTGAGAAATATTATGAGAATAAAATGTGTATGTAGCTGTACTACCTAGTATACACTAGAACGCTATTAAATTGATGAAAATGAATGTAATTTTAGACAGTGAGGTTGCTAGATTACCTGTTTAAAAGATAACCTATATTGCACCTTACAAAATGTCTGCCACGGTTCTGCAAGTAGAGGCCTTTGTTGATTTTCATAAATATCAATGAACTTTATTTAACTGCACAGAAATGCTGCAACTGTTCGTGTGAACAAGTCTTATTGACGAAACGTGTAAAAAGCACTTATTAAATACAGCGACTTTACATACCTAAGACTCCGAGTGTGCGTTACTGAAGGAATTGGAATATAATTAAAAATTGGCGTTTGTGGGCGTGATCGGCGACATACACCAACTGAACTACGGGCTTGGTTTCCAAACGACCCGATTCGAGGAAAGCATATATATATATATATATATATATATGGAAAGAAAAGGTTTGCCCCTAGGCGAGACACACCCGCAGAAGGCAAGATTAAGATCCGGGAAAGGTCTCCGGTGACTCACAGCGCAGCCAATTCTGACGCGTTTCGGGCTTCCCGCCCTTAATCATTGGATGACTGCGATAAGGACGACCAGCAATCCAGGTTTCCAGTAGAATTCCCTCTTTTATTTCACTTTTGACACAGGTAAGTATCGCTCAGCATTATGGGACTGGAAGTCTTTTGCATAGTACCCTCGTGGGCTGCTGGTATCCCGCAATGACACAGTTCTTAAAAACATGATTTCACCTTCAATCTCACTTCCCCCAGTGCTGGCCATCATACCCTGCTCCGCAACACTGTCAGAGTTCAAACTATGCAAAAGACTATATATTATTTACATTAAGTCTGATGAGTTGTTATATGTCTCTAGATAGTATCGGTTCCATGTATAAACTGGGTTTTGAATTGGGCAATGTTTTGGTATTTTACCGAGATTTCAATAATACATGTCTGCATTTGACCTAGTATGACCTGCCAGTATGTCTTCTATGTCTTCTATGTCTTAACACTACCCTCTCATGTGACGATTATCATCCAATCACTGGCTGTATAAAATGGTGTATCTCTCATTACAACATTGTCATGTGAACAAGGCTCTTGCGAGCCGAAACGTCATGAGACTGAACCTGCACCTCAATTAAAAACTTGGAGCACTTTACTTGGTCCGTGTCCGTTGATTTCCTTCCTGGCTGGAGTAGATGCAGAGCGTGAGAGGAGTGACGGTGTGTTCGATATTTCAGCCGTGTTGTTTCCGGACCGGCTTTTACACGGGACCCTTCTTGGATTTGGACGACGCCTGAACCGGAAACAGTTTCCTGAACTTTGTTCTGGAAGTAGTAACTCCGGAAGGAGTAAGGCGCCTGACCCCCACCAGCCGAGAGAGTTTGACGCTGCTAATCTGAAGTCTTGGTTGAATCATTCCGCTGCCTTGCGGACCGGACGATTGGTGATCTGACAAATCCCAGACGAGATCAAGTAAGCACGCTATTTGGCATGGTGGGAGAGAAGCTTTAGTGCACGGCTGATTACACTACAGGATATTTGATCCGAGTCAGTGGAAACGCCGTCATATTGTTGGAGGTATTGCAGGGATGTCTAGTGACAATGTTCGGGATCGGGAGACATTGGAAGCCACGATGTTCTCCGACAGCACCCCCCTCCCTGTTGACATCAGAGGGAGGAGTAACAATGATGCTAGTGGCAGCGGCAACAGTGCAATGAAGGATCTATTCAAAACGCTTGAGAAGAAGTCCCGCCTGGAACAGTCAAAATGGTGGGAATCTAAATCTCTACGAAGTTATATAGAGGTAAATCGCATACCACGAGGTCTCCGCATATTGACAGCCCCAACATACGAGGACCCTAACCCTGAGCTTATGAGGGAATGGGCTGAATGCAATTTGGACGCATCACGACGCCAGGTCCAAATCTTGATCAAGTATGCCGACATCGATAGGGCTAAGTTACTGAGCGAGATAGCTAATATCCAGGAAGAACTGGAAAGTATGGGAGATGAGGAGGAGCGAACAAGTCTATCTAAAGCTATGAATGAACGCCTTAAAAGGAGGAAGGCAAGATCACAGAAAGGAAGGCTTATAAATTTGCAAGAGACCGCAATGACTATGAGTTGGGCCAAATATTTACGTTTTCACGCAAATATGATTCTCTTCGCAAAGGGGCAGCGAAACCGCCACCACCTAAAACCAAGACCCCTCGCCAGAAACAGACGCAATCTGACTCTACGAACTCCTCCAACTCCATCGTTAGCTCAGACATTGAAACTGAATCTGATACTGACCGCCGCAAGCAAGTACAGGCGGAAGGTGGACCTAAACCCTCTCCTGGCCAAGAAATTGCTTTTTTATGCCAGGAGAGATTAAAATCGCTGAGGCCGCGAACGCAACCAGGTCAAGCCGCAAATGGGCAAATTACCGGAGGCGCAAAAGAAGCAGGGCGGCAAAGAGGAGGTTTCCAGAAGAAAAGAAGGGGACGAGGACGGGGGCAGGGAGCTGCCGCCCCACAGGAATAGTGGGGGACAGTAACCGCACCATCGTTAACCTCACATCATTGAAGTTAACATCAAAAGAAGAAGAAATCCTCAAATTAGGATTAACCTATGCTTCCCCATGTAACTTTAACTATTCAGCCACACGATGTGATGTGTACAAGGCAGTACGCAAACTTAAACTATGAAAATTCTACGCCTTGAAAGATAGAGCCAGAAATCATCCATTTCAGACAATGAACACTGATAGTGATACAACGAATGCCACTCAAGGGACACAAATTATTACTGAACTGTGGGAAACAGAAGGGATTGGCTATGAAAGCACTTTGAATGATGGTGGTAAAACATTTGATGAAAGGGGCAATAGAATTTCAACAGAAGCCCAATTCAGGCCACCCTCTGTATTTGTACCAATTTTACCAAGGGACAACATTGATGTCTTCCACGAGAGCGTGGTGGTGGACTTAAAACAACTACATGGTGAAACCGCTAGGAAAAAGTGGCAATACAATGGCCGTGCTCAGCAATAAGAAGCTCTAACAAAACGACTATCCAAGGATAAGGAAATCATTGTGAGAGGAAGTGACAAAGGGGGCAATGTGGTCCTTATGTCCAGGACCAACTACGATCAAGAAGCCTATGCACAACTCAATGACCGGACATGCTACGAGCGTGTTCAACTTCAGGTATTGACTTCAGTCAAAACAGGTTACCATCAAAAATTGGCCAAATGGAGGGCATCTAAACCTATCAGCGAGGCAGAGTACAAATATCTAAAAACTGATCACCCAATCACGCCTATTTTGTACTTTCTCCCTAAGGTGCATAAAGACCCCCTACACTCACCGGGCAGACCGATAATTTCTGCTAGGGCAGTCTTCTGGAGCACACCTCTGTGTATATTGACTATTTTTTCCAGGGGTATGTGCGGAATTTAGATTCTTATTTAAAAGACACCGGGGATTTTTTAACTAAAATCATGGACATTGAATGGGTGGCGGGTGATTGGTTAATTGCCTTGGATGTAGCAGCGCTGTATACCAGCATCTCGCATTCTGATGGTCTTGCAGCTGTGGAACATTATCTATCAAGAAGAGGCCCTGAGTTTGAAGAACATAATAGAATGTTGTTGAGTATGCTCCGATTTTGCCTTGCAAACAATCTGTTCCTGTTCAATCACCAATTATATCGCCAAATCCAGGGGGTGGCTATGGGGGCCAGCTTCTCCCCGAGCTTTGCGTGCCTACACATGGGGGCTTGGGAGGAGTTGGTCCTCAGGCAAAACTACCAAAGTATCATTAGCAACAAACTGGTTGCATGGTACCGGTACATTGATGATTTGATGATAATTTGGAGGGGTGACAAAGAGGAGGCTTTAAGCTTTATTGAGAGTATAAATAACAACAATCTCAACCTCAAGTTTACAGCAACCCTTAGCCAGGAATCCATCACGTTCCTTGACACTGAAGTGTATATTCACAATGGTAACCTTGAGAGTAGAATTCATCTTAAATTGACTGCAGGAAATAGTATTCTTCATGCTGCCAGTGCACACCCGGCACATTTAATATCAAGCATCCCCTATGGGGAGATGCTTCGTCTATGCCGAGTATGCAGTAACCCCCTAGATCTAAAACTGGCTCAAAAGGAGAGCATGATGCGTTTCTTGGAAAGAGGTTACTCTGAACAGAGGGTTCGAAAAGCCATAGAAAAATCTATGATACGAACTAGGGAGGACCTCCTGGTCAAACCTTTGGATCAAACAGTAGTTGGAGCTGTGGAGACTAAGAGTAAGAGAGATGCGGAAAAGAACAACTTCCGCATTATAACAGGTTTCAGTAGGCAACACAATGAAATTTACAAAATTATGAATCGACACTGGCCTCTAGTGACCCGGGACTCTGTAATTGGTTCTTCCCTACCTAAGAAAGTTTCCCTCACTTTCAGCAAGGCCCCTTCACCACGTGACAGAATAGTTGATACCAGTCCAGAACCCTTCAACAAAACTTCTTGGTGGCAACAAAACAAAGGATTTTATCGCTGTAAGACCTGTAAGGCATGCGTCCATGGGGAAAATACAAAAACCTTCATGGACGGTTTCACTGACCATCCTCATACCATCACACAGGTTTTGACCTGCAAGACCGAGTTTGCGGTCTATGTTCTACAATGCCCCTGTCTACTGAGGTATGTAGGTAGCACGAAACATGCTGTACATAAGCGCATTTTACAGCATTTACGTGCGATCACCAACGGTGATAACACATGCCCAGTGGCTCGACATTTCAGGGAGGCCCACCAGAGTAATAACACCTTACTGAAATACTGGGTGATTGATTCAGTATTAGCCAGTAGGAGGGGTGGAGACAGAGAGAGCAAGCTGAGGAGGCTTGAGACTAAATATATCCTGTTGCTTAACACCAAGAGTCCTGGGGGATTAAATGTGACAGAAGACCTCTATACATGCTTACCCTAATGACTAATACATGAATACACTATTGATGGGTCAGTGATGACAACCTTGTATTTTTACAGAATTTCCCCGGCTGGGTGAAGTAAATACGTAATCTGTAATGTTTTGACTTTGGATCTAACATGAATCTGTTTCTGCTGCTATTTTGATTATGAAAGATTTTAACATTAGATGGGTGAGACTGGATTTAAGAGGACTTGACGGGTCCTTATTCCCTGACAGTCTTATAAATCCAGCCTACTATACATTTTAATCACGGTGATTATTGAATTTTAACATAGTGACATTAGAAAGAAAGGACTTGTGGACGGATATCTCTTCATGAAATTAGCTGCTATTTTTATCATCAATTGTGTTGTATAGGACCAGTTAATTGATACTACAATTGCTTTTACCATATTTTATAGTATAGGTAGTTGTCTAGTTGATTGCGATATTAATTGTACATTGTATATACAGTATTACAGCCGGAGTGACTTTTAGAGTATACTGTCACCCTTCTGTTGACAGCAGCAATTTTTGCACTAATTTGCGGTATTTTGCACATTTAGTACACCTTGACATTTTTGCACCATTGCGATTTGTTGCACATCAAGTTTTGCACTAATCTAGTTGTTGCACTTTGAAAAATAACATGCATTTGCACTTTACTGAACAACAGCGTGCTGTAAATATTGTAATATAGTTGTGGTATTTCACCGAGATTAGACAACATTGGTCCTATTATTTACATTAAGTCTGATGAGTTGTTATATGTCTCTAGATGGTATCTGTTCCATGTATAAACTGGGTTTTGAATTGGGCAATGTTTTGGTATTTTACCGAGATTTCAATAATACATGTCTGCATTTGACCTAGTATGACCTGCCAGTATGTCTTCTATGTCTTAACACTACCCTCTCATGTGACAATTATCATCCAATCACTGGCAGTATAAAATGGTGTATCTCTCATTACAACATTGTCATGTGAACAAGGCTCTTGCGAGCCGAAACGTCATGAGACTGAACCTGCACCTCAATTAAAAACTTGGAGCACTTTACTTGGTCCGTGTCCGTTGATTTCCTTCCTGGCTGGAGTAGATCCAGTTACAAAAAGGGGGGGTTTTACCCAAGAAAATCCACAAGGGACCTGGGTGCTATATAGTATACAAAATAAAGGTCCCTGTGAACTGAGTAAACATTATTCACATTTATTTAAAACAATACTGACAAAACATTATGCAGACTGTAAATTAATCACAATGAGCAAATACTACAATTTATAAGTTATCATAAACAGTGCCCCGAGAGGAAGAGAGTGAAATAGCGTGATGCTGTGAAGGAGGAAGGGATAGCTAAAGAAAGATAATGATCGTGACAAAAAAATGTTTTAAATTTTAGATAGAAATTATCGGCTTCAGGTCCCTGAGCCAGATTAAGGATTCAAGAGATATCCTATAAATTCTCAAAAAATGTCTATATTGACACTGGTATATAATATCCAAAAAATGTGGGCGGTGTCAACTGAGAAGAAGGGTAAGTAGCCGTCGACGTTTCGACCCCACGCTACAGCAGTAGGCGTACTTGAGGCCTTACATCGGGGTCTTCATCAGGACAAGAGTGTAAACAAGGGTGCACTACAATTTCTAAAAGAATATAAATGGTATAGCGTTAGTAATTTTCCTATAAAAATTAAGAGGAATTACGATAATGAATATCGAAACCGTAGCAAACGGTAGAGAGATTAATAATACAGATTACCATGGTTCGTAGAGATATTTTCATACGATCAACAGTTGACAAATTCCACTTTTCAAATTCATCAAGATCTAAAAATTGTGACAAAGTAGAGCGTCTATATCATGCTCATTAATAGAATAAAGAAAAAACATTGACAGTTGTCTCAGCTTTTAGTTAATCAATGGTAAAAGAGCGTTAGTCTATCTTGCGAACAATTTGGAACACACTCCTACAACTGGACCAAGAACACCCAACTATATCTAAACTAGTGCTAATAGCTGGGACGCCATTTAAAAGAGTGGTTATGTAGACTGATGAAAAAAATTATATATAACCGCTTTAATTCCTGATTACAAGGTCATATTCTAAAGACTTTGAATAGAGCCTAGGTTTCACACTAACCCAACCGGTGCTCATAACAAAAAGAGTTATACTCGGGACATAGTTATTTGGGAATGTGGGAACACGTATGATTCTTAAGCTCACTGTGAAAAGCAAAGTCTCCCTCATATCGTAAAGAATTCGTACAAACTTGGATAACCCTCATAGGTGGTATATTTCAAAGAAAAACAACATATAGTATGTAAATCCTACCTGAGGGTAGATAGTAATTGCGTGTAATATTTAGGAAACGTTTCTTATCACAAACTGCCAGAACCTACAGAAATCCAAAAGGGAGGTATTACTCGTATTGATATCACAAAGATAGTAATGACCATCACCGTCGCTCGACACCCAGTGCTGGTATACACATACCTAATTCCGGCGAATAGCCGCGTCGTGAATAAATCAGTTTCTCGCATCTAAGGGTTTCTGTAATCAAAAGGATTACCGTCAGTTTGGAAAGATGCGTGACTGCCTCTAGGCAATATCGTATTTTTACTAGATTCTTACCTAATCGGGGCGTTTTGTGTCCCTCTATTGCCCTCCGTGACTGGAGAAGTGAGCTCTACGTGCTTACGCCGGAGCCTAGTTTTACCATCTAAGATATAGAGAAAGGACTGAGACTAAGTAGTTCCGGGTCGTTGCTACAAGCAACAAGGAAGCCCGTTTCTGCAAATCTGGATAGCGTCTCGAATTCTGTTCAAAACGGGAATAGATACAATCAGATGTTCTATATATTATTTTCTAATGGGACAGAGTGGTCAAATGAAAACATAGCTAGTCCCCTTTGATAGGCAAGTCTAGTCGGTATTTCAAAAGAACGCACATTCAGCTAAAGGTATGGAAATTTGTTCGATAATATTCTGCAGATGTTTATGGTTAATCAGGCCAAGAAAATATAAAACATTAGTTCTACATCCTAAATAATACTGTACAGGAAGACAATTTGCCATGCACCTCTCACACAGGAGGGTGAAGGCAGCACATGCATATGTTGTTTATAGAGCCTTAGCCAAGTCTATATATTATTTTATCATCGGACAGAGTGGTCAAATGAAAACATAACTAGTGCCCTTTGATAGGTAAGGCTAGTGGTATTGCAAAAAGAGCGCGCATTCAGCTAAAAGTATACAAATGTGTTCAATAATATTCTGCAAACATTCATGGTTCGTCAGGCCAAAAAAAAAAAAATTGTAAAGCATTAGTTCTACATCCTAAGTAATACTGTGCAGGAAGGCAATTTGCCACGCACCTCTCACACAGGGGGGTGAAAGCAGCATATGCATATGTTGTTTATAGAGCCTTAACCAAGTCTATGCACAACTAAATGAGGAGAGATATGCAAACACCTATATTCAGGATGTATCAAAATATACACAAAGAACTGTTCAGTATAACATAAACATGTTATCAGACGTTGCAGGTCAGGTCTAGAATCAAAACCATATATGCAAACCACACAGTCAATCAATTATGAAAGATGCACCTCTCAAACATGAGGGTGAAGATCTTCTACTTGTATATTCAACGGCCAAATCTGGCCAACTGCGCATGACTACTTTCAGCCTCATTTAATCCATTCTGGATAGTGTCTAAGGTGGTCATCCACTTGGATTCTCTCAGGGTGAGGATGTGTGTTATATCACCCCCTCTTGGGCCAAGGCTAATCTTTTCTAGAATTAGCCATTGTAAGGACTCTGGAGTGTGGCCATGTCTAGTACAATGATCTACCAAGGGAGCCCCCTGTACTCTGCATCTGATCCGACTGCCGTGCTGTAATATGCGTGCTTTAACCTTTTGTTGAGTTTGGGCCACATATGCCAAATCACATGGGCATTTGATCCAATAAATTACATGAGACGTATTACAGTTGGCATGGGATTTAAGTGGGTAAGTTCTACCCCTATAGGTCAGTTCTTTTGTCTGAATTGCGGTATCGCATGCTACACAGGAACCACATCTAGTATGCCCTACAATGGGAGGCAATTGCCACATGGATTGAATTGTAGGACTCCTAGGTGTAGGTAGAAATGATTGAACCACTTGATCTTTGATGTTACGTGCCCTCTTAAATGAGTGCAAGGGTAGGGTATTCTGTCCAGAAATTGTGGCACTAAGAGCTGAGATACTTGGAGATAACACTTTAACAAATGCTAAATCTGCTTTGGAGACCCTAGATGCTACATTGAAAGACTTTGATGTAACCACCCAAACTAAGAAATTGGAGAAATTGGCCAAAGACCTAAGAGCATTTGATAAGAAGAACGTCTACCCTTACCTTCAACCAGATTATTGCAAACAAGATAATCAGGGTCGCTTTTCGAACCGAGGTAGAGGCGGTAGAGGTAGAAGAACATATACTACTTTTTCGGATTCCTCGTATAGTTCCGGTAGTGAATCAGAACCAACAACATCAGGACCATCATATAATTATCATTATCCAGACTATAGCTACCCTCAGTATCCGCCACCGCCTCCTCATTTTTTAGGAAGAGGCCAGATGCAATGGAGACCACCACGAGGTCGCGGGAACTGGTCCGGGGCACAACAGCGCGGACAACAATCCAATACTGGGAACCAGAATGGAGGCAGGGGAAGTGCACAGAAGCAAGTAACGTTCCGTCCAGAATCCCATGGAGAAATTTCCGCGAGGAGGAATACTTATCGGTGGTGAATACTGCACCTGCACCGGTTACCGAAATTGTCTCTAATCCAATAGTGAACATCTCCAAATATAATCTATCTGAAGAAGAACAAAAAGTGTTGAGCAAGGGACTCTCCTATGTTCCAACTACTCCGCCTAACAGGTTCCAATTGAAAACTGAACTTTATAACTTTTTTAGGAAGATCCGTCTCAGATATTTTTTTAGACACTCAACTGCCCAACAAAGATCATCTGTAACTGGATTAAGGGAACCTTCCACTTTCTTTCCACCATCCTATGCCATGAGCAACAAAATCCTTGCTTTTGAAATGTAGTTATCCAAGATGTAGAGAATGCAGTTAACAAACCGAAATACATCAGGTTTAACTTGAGTAAGAATCAGAAGATGGCTTTAAAAGGTCTGAAGGAGAATGCCGAAATTGTGATCAAGCCCGCGGATAAGGGCGGGGCTATCGTGATCTGGGATACCACCGCCAATAAAAAAGAAATCTATAGGCAATTAAGAGATGGAATAAGCTACAAGCAAATCAACAGTGATCCATCTAAAGACCTTGCCCTAGTGATGTTACAGACAACACAAAAAGGCCTTGATGGAGGATTTTTGTCTGAGCAGGAATTTAAATTCCTCAATCAGAGTCACCCTCGCCTTGCAACTATTTACACCTTACCTAAGGTGCATAAGGGCCTAGATAACCCTCCCGGACGCCCAATTGTGTCCGGGTGTGGATCCATGCTGGAACCGCTCTGCCAGTATATCGATTTCTTTTTAAAACCACTCGCCACAAAAACCAGGGCGTACCTACGCGACACTACCCAAGTCATCAATCTCATTGATCAGAGACCTTTTGATTCAAATATTCAGCTATTAGTAACATGTGACATTGTGTCGCTGTATACCAGCATTCCCCAAGTAGATGCCATCACAGTAATGGAAAAAGCTTTGGACACCAGGACTGCACCAGTTCCAGTCCCTACCTATTTCATCTTGGAACTTTTAAAGATTGCGATGATGAGTAATTTCTTTATTTTCCAGAATGACTTCTTCCTACAAATGAAGGGAGTCGCAATGGGGGCTACATTTGCCCCGAATCTGGCGGTTCTATATATGGATGATTATGAGAACAAATTCATCTTTAATAACGCCAATCCATTCGGACGCCACATGGCTATGTGGGTCCGTTACATTGATGATGTGCTTTGCATTTGGGATGGCACAAAAGATGATCTCACCCTTTTCCACGCTTTGCTCAATAACAACAATACAGATATTCAATTCACCCTAGAAGGAAGTATTGAGAAGATTCCCTTCTTGGACGTTATGATCTACGTCAACCATGATACCAACCTTTTGGAAACAACTCTGTTTCGCAAACCATCAGAACGTAACTCCTTACTAGAGTATAATAGCCATCACCCGAGGGGATTACGCGACAACCTTCCAGTAGGCCAATTCTTTAGAATCCGTCGCAATTGCTCTTGTAAAGATAATTACATGACTGAGTCACAAGATCTCTCGAGCCGCCTACTAGCTTGCGGTTATCCAGCACGTTTAGTAAAACGTGCACGCAAAAGGGCGTGGTATAGTCCCAGAGACAGTCTCCTAACTCCTGAACTTAAAGTAAACAAAGCCATGGAACGTATTATCTGTGTAACAACTTTTTCGACCCGCAGTAATGATGTTAAAAAAATCATCAATCACCACTGGAATCTAGTGGCAGAAGATATTGGACAGAATACCCTACCCTTGCACTCATTTAAGAGGGCACGTAACATCAAAGATCAAGTGGTTCAATCATTTCTACCTACACCTAGGAGTCCTACAATTCAATCCATGTGGCAATTGCCTCCCATTGTGGGGCATACTAGATGTGGTTCCTGTGTAGCATGCGATACCGCAATTCAGACAAAAGAACTGACCTATAGGGGTAGAACTTACCCACTTAAATCCCATACCAACTGTAATACGTCTCATGTAATTTATTGGATCAAATGCCCATGTGATTTGGCATATGTGGGCCAAACTCAACAAAAGGTTAAAGCACGCATATTACAGCACGGCAGTCGGATCAGATGCAGAGTACAGGGGGCTCCCTTGGTAGATCATTGTACTAGACATGGCCACACTCCAGAGTCCTTACAATGGCTAGTTCTAGAAAAGATTAGCCTTGGCCCAAGAGGGGGTGATATAACACACATCCTCACCCTGAGAGAATCCAAGTGGATGACCACCTTAGACACTATCCAGAATGGATTAAATGAGGCTGAAAGTAGTCATGCGCAGTTGGCCAGATTTGGCCGTTGAATATACAAGTAGAAGATCTTCACCCTCATCTTTGAGAGGTGCATCTTTCATAATTGATTGACTGTGTGGTTTGCATATATGGTTTTGATTCTAGACCTGACCTGCAACGTCTGATAACATGTTTATGTTATACTGAACAGTTCTTTGTGTATATTTTGATACATCCTGAATATAGATGTTTGCATATCTCTCCTCATTTAGTTGTGCATAGACTTGGTTAAGGCTCTATAAACAACATATGCATATGCTGCTTTCACCCCCCTGTGTGAGAGGTGCGTGGCAAATTGTCTTCCTGCACAGTATTACTTAGGATGCAGAACTAATGCTTTACAATGTTTTTTTTTTTTGGCCTGACGAACCATGAATGTTTGCAGAATATTATTGAACAAATTTGTATACTTTTAGCTGAATGCGCGCTCTTTTTGCAATACCACTAGCCTTACCTATCAAAGGGCACTAGTTATGTTTTCATTTGACCACTCTGTCCGATGATAAAATAATATATAGACTTGGCTAAGGCTCTATTAACAACATATGCATGTGCTGCCTTCACCCTCCTGTGTGAGAGGTGCGTGGCAAATTGTCTTCCTGTACAGTATTATTTAGGATGTAGAACTAATGTTTTATATTTTCTTGGCCTGATTAACCATAAACATCTGCAGAATATTATCGAACAAATTTCCATACCTTTAGCTGAATGTGCGTTCTTTTGAAATACCGACTAGACTTGCCTATCAAAGGGGACTAGCTATGTTTTCATTTGACCACTCTGTCCCATTAGAAAATAATATATAGAACATCTGATTGTATCTATTCCCGTTTTGAACAGAATTCGAGACGCTATCCAGATTTGCAGAAACGGGCTTCCTTGTTGCTTGTAGCAACGACCCGGAACTACTTAGTCTCAGTCCTTTCTCTATATCTTAGATGGTAAAACTAGGCTCCGGCGTAAGCACGTAGAGCTCACTTCTCCAGTCACGGAGGGCAATAGAGGGACACAAAACTCCGCGATTAGGTAAGAATCTAGTAAAAATACGATATTGCCTAGAGGCAGTCACGCGTCTTTCCAAACTGACGGTAATCCTTTTGATTACAGAAACCCTTAGATGCAAGAAACTGATTTATTTACGACGCGGCTATTCGCCGGAATTAGGTATGTGTATACCAGCACTGGGTGTCGAGCGACGGTGATGGTCATTACTATCTTTGTGATATCAATACGAGTAATACCTCCCTTTTGGATTTCTGTAGGTTCTGGCAGTTTGTGATAAGAAACGTTTCCTAAATATTACACGCAATTACTATCTACCCTCAGGTAGGATTCACATACTATATGTTGTTTTTCTTTGAAATATACCACCTATGAGGGTTATCCATGTTTGTACGAATTCATTACGATATGAGGGAGACTTTGCTGTTCACAGTGGGCTTAAGAAGCATACGTGTTCGCACATTCCCAAATAACTATGTCCCGAGTATAACTCTTTTTGTTATGAGCACCGGTTGGGTTAGTGTGAAACCTAGGCTCTATTTAAAGTCTTTAGAATATGACCTTGTAATCAGGATTTAAAGCGGTTATATATAATTTTTTCCATCAGTCTACATAACCACTCTTTTAAATGGCGTCCCAGCTATTAGCACTAGTTTAGATATAGTTGGGTGTTCTTGGTCCAGTTGTAGGAGTGTGTTCCAAATTGTTCGCAAGATAGACTAACGCTCTTTTACCATTGATTAACTAAAAGCTGAGACAACTGTCAATGTTTTTTCTTTATTCTATTAATGAGCATGATATAGACGCTCTACTTTGTCACAATTTTTAGATCTTGATGAATTTGAAAAGTGGAATTTGTCAACTGTTGATCGTATGAAAATATCTCTACGAACCATGGTAATCTGTTTTATTAATCTCTCTACCGTTTGCTACGGTTTCGATATTCATTATCGTAATTCCTCTTAATTTTTATGGGAATATTACTAACGCTATACCATTTATATTCTTTTAGAAATTGTAGTGCACCCTTGTTTACACTCTTGTCCTGATGAAGACCCCGATGTAAGGCCTCAAGTACGCCTACTGCTGTAGCGTGGGGTCGAAACGTCGACGGCTACTTACCCTTCTTCTCAGTTGACACCGCCCGCATTTTTTGGATATTATATACCAGTGTCAATATAGACATTTTTTGAGAATTTATAGGATATCTCTTGAATCCTTAATCTGGCTCAGGGACCTGAAGCCGATAATTTCTATCTAAAATGTAAAAAACAATTTTGTCACGATCATTATCTTTCTTTAGCTATCCCTTCCTCCTTCACAGCATCACGCTATTTCACTCTCTTCCACTCGGGGCACTGTTTATGATAACTTATAAATTGTAGTATTTGCTCATTGTGATTAATTTACAGTCTGCATAATGTTTTGTCAGTATTGGAGTAGATTTAGAGCGTGAGAGGAGTGACGGTGTGTTCGATATATATATATATATATGTATATATATCGCTCCAACTCGCCTTCACTTCTTTATCTGATCTCGAACAGACACGCGTGGACCCAATCTTTTTAGTGCATTACTTTATTTTGCCAATGCCGCCATAACACGTTTCGGGAGATCCCTTCGGTAATCACATGACAACTCTTTGGCTTTTTGCTACGCTTTTTAAAGTGCAAGTGCAGTGCAACCATCAATAAACATAGAGGAAATACTCCCAACTAATACATTTCACTGGTAAGTTTTTTCATAAAATATGATTAAAAAAATAACAGCATAAATGCGTAATACATTTCCTTGGTCAAATTTTCATGAAATAAATATTTCATGCAGAATAGCAGCATAAATGCTTAGAATAACCATAAATATCCATCTATGTTAAGAAAAAAGGTTTGTTGGTGAGACTTATATAAGTTTTGCCTTATTTAGTGCAATATATATCCCAGTGAATATGAAATAATCTTAAAAATCTGAATCCAAGTTTAACGGTTCTTAGTAAAGTGACATATGTGCTTAACTATCATAGCTTCTTTTAAAGTGCAAATTTTGGCTTCAGGACATGAAATACTCATTAATCATCATAGGCTGACCCATCAGAAAATCACTAATAATAACTAGAAGTATAAAAAGATATACTTTCTACAAATTGATTTCTGAAATCAATCCTTACTATAATAAATATATAAATATCATTGTCCTAAAATCTTGTTTTTGCATATTAAAAGTATCATAGCAGGTGGACATAGTAAACGTTCCTAATTTTCTAATTCATAGCACCATCAGGCTGTATCTCTTTGGATTCATTAGATCAATTTATACACTAAATATATAAAAAAAATTGCATATATATATATATATATATATATATATATATATATATATATATATACATATATATATATATATATATTACCTACTGGTGGTCGCCAGTAGGTATATATAGTTAGGATTTTTTTGAATAGGGATTTCTGAAAATTCTATGTTGAATAACTTTGGCGTTGATGGACGGAATTGGCTGAAATTTTCAGGAAAATGGCACATTTTGTTTCTGAGTGTCCCCTGAAAGTTTGGGGGGGGGGGTTCGTCAAGTGGGGGCCGAGAAAAAAGGGGGGTCCCAAAACATGTTTTTAACATTGAGTTTTCCATAGGGCGGTTGGACTCACATTTAGCTCGAACGTCTGAATGGATTTCTATGAAACTTGGCAAAATTGTAGAGACTGTTTGCCCGATGTGCCTTTGCTAGGTCTCAAGATATGTGCTCCAGTGGATTTTGAGAAATTAACGTTCCAAAAAATATATATATCTGTGACAGCGTCCCGGTTAGCGCCCCGGTTCGCGTACCAGACGCGTAACGGAACTTCGCGAGGAGAAGCGGATTGGCTCTCCGGTGACTGTCAACATTCTAAGCAGTCCGGAGCGGCCGCCATCTTGTCTCTCGGTAGGATCGAGAGACAAGAGGTGGAAATAAATGAAGGGGGAAATGAATGAAAGGGGGCAAGGTAGACCCCTCCTGACCCCCTAGGATTGATGTGGGGGCTTTTAAAGGGCCCCGCGGGGCAAAAAAATAAAATAATTTTTTTTCTTGATTTTTCGCGGTGGAAGCGCTACCCGGTACGCGAACCCGGTAGCTCACCGGTAGCGTAACGGGCGTCCGCCATCTTGTGTTTCGGACGAATTTAGTCACAAGATGGAGGATAAACAATGTTGGGAATGGGTATAAGGGGGCACGGGAGACATATCCTGACCCCCTAGGTTTTCTGAGGGTGGCTGAGGAGGCCCATATATGTAAAAAAAACCCACCTTTTTTTCACATTTTCGCACGGTTAGCGCCCGGTCCGCGCACCGGGTAGCATTCCGGAAAGCGTAACAAGGGGAAAACCAAGGGAAATAGTAAAATAATATTTTAGAGTGCTTTGAGGTAGGGTAGCTCTGAATAGAGCTGTTGTGTTGTGTGGGTGATGTAAGTACCAACATGTAGGTACCAATGAAGAGTCTAAAATTCAATGTACACCGTCTCCTCTGTAGATATTTTGTATGTTCTAATATGGGTTATTTAAATGTAAATGTGTGGAAAAGTACTTCATGCTTTAAAGCAATTGTATTTTTGAACTGATTGTTCTTTCCTCTTAGTCCTCCTCTTTGTTTTTTTTCCCACACTCTTCTTCAGCATGATAGTTGATAAATTCGTTCCCTCAAAAAATGTATATACATAAAAAAATTATATTAAATACATATAAAATATATTTTTCCTTTAAAAGAAGAATACATTTTACAGCTTTTGATATTTGCTATTAAAAAACCATTGAAATTCACTGAAAAAAACATAGGTTATAGACCATATATAGTTAGGAATTAGCATTTACAAAACCTTATTTTACTAACACAAAACCATTGAAATTCGCATATATAGTTAGTTGCACTAACTATATATCGCGCACCCGCAATCCACTGCCACACTTTTGAACCCATACATCTAGTGAATCAACTGCTCACACATCTATGCACAGAGTCATACACCTCCCAGCCACCCACACACTCACTCAGTCTCCCATAAAAATACTTGGGCAACCAATCAATAACCCATATAGTTACTCATATAGCTACTGATCAACACATGCAGCAGTTTACAGAACAACAGACATAATGATGCACAAATTAAGACAGTTTAGTCACTAGTCCATGCACTCAGTGAGACACATTTAATCACTCACTCATACAGTCAGTCATGCACCTACTAAATCCTTCATCCAGACACTTATACATCCACTCATTCTTCAATATGTAAGACATATTTTAAATTTACAGAAACATACAGTCACTGGATGTTGTCATCAGTGATGTCATCAGTGATGTCATTTGAGATGTCATCAGTGATGTCATCAGTGATGTCACTGACCATGTCATGAATGATGTAATATGTGACATGAACAGCAGTGGATTGCGGGTGAGCGATATATAGTTAGTGCAACTAACTATATATGCGAATTTCAATGGTTTTGTGTGAGTAAAATAAGGTTTTGTAAATGCTAATTCCTAACTATATATGGTTTATAACATATGGTTTTTTCAGTGAATATATATATATATATATATATATATATATATATATATATATATATATATATATATATTACCTACTGGCGGTCGCCAGTAGGTATATATAGTTAGGATTTTTTCTCTATGGGATTTTTGAAAATTCTATGTCTAATAACTTTGGCGTTTGTGGACGGAATTGGCTGAAATTTTCAGGAAAATGGAACATTTTGTTTCTGAGCAGCCCCTGGATATTTGGGGGGGGTTCGTCCAGGGGGGGTCGAGAAAAAAGGGGGGTCCCAAAACGTGTTTTTAACATTGAGTTTTCCATAGGGCGGTTGGCCTCACTTTTAGCCCGAACGGCTGAATGGATTTGCACGAAACTTGGCAAAATTGTAGGGACTGGTAGCCCGATGTGCCTTTTGTAGGTCTCAATATATGTGCTCCAGTGGATTTTGAGAAATTAACGTTTAAAAAAAGATATATATCTGTAAGCGCGGACCAGGCAGCGCCCCGGTTCGCGGACCTTACGCGTACCGGAACTTCGCGTAGCGAAGCTGATTGGTTCTCCGGTGTCTGTCAACATTCTAAACAGTCCGGAGCGGCCGCCATCTTGTCTCTCGGTAGGATTGAGAGACAAGAGGAGGCCAAAACAAAGGGGGAAATAACCATAAGGGGGCATACTAGATCCTCCCTGACCCCCTAGGTTTAATGTGGAGGTTTTAAAAGGGCCCCGCGGGGAAAAAAAAACAATATTTTTTTTTGTTTTTTTTGCGTGGGTAGCGCCCGGTCCGCGAACCGGGAAGCGTTCTGGCCAGCGTAACGTAGCACGTCATATGACGTATCACGCGACAACGCGAAACGTCATGCTGACGCGACGCGTCACGATGTTGTTTTCTAACGCGACAGTTGCGCAAACGGAACGTTTACCGGTTCGCGGACCGGGTCGCGGCTTAGAATTGAGCTAACGGGAAGCTAACCGGTTCGCGTACCGGGAGCGAAACAATAAAAATAATTTTAAAAAAATTGTATTAAAAACATGTAAAAAATATTTTTCTATTTAAAGAAGAATACATTGTAAAGGTTTTGATATTTGCTATTAAAAAACCATTGAAATTCACTGAAAAAACCATAGGTTATAGACCATATATAGTTAGGAATTAGCATTTACAAAACCTTGAAAATTCACTGAAAAAACCATAGGTTATAGACCATATATAGTTAGGAATTAGCATTTAAAAAACCTTATTTTATTCACACAAAACCATTGAAATTCCATATATAGTTAGTTGCACTAACTATATATCGCGCACCCGCAATCCACTGCTGATCATGTCACATATTACATCATTCATGACATGGTCAGTGACATCACTGATGACATCACTGATGACATCTCAAATGACATCACTGATGAGATCACTGATGACATCATCCAGTGACTGTGTGTTTCTGTAAAGTTTAAATATGTTTTACATATTGAAGAATGAGTAGATGTATAAGTGTCTGGACGAAGGATTTAGTAGGTGCATGACTGAATGTATGAGTGAGTGATTAAATGTGTCTCACTGAGTGCATGGGTTAGTGACTAAACTGTCTTAATTTGTGCATCATTATGTCTGTTGTTCTGTAAACTGCTGCATGTGTTGATCAGTAGCTATATGATTAACTATATGGGTTATTGATTGATTGTCTAAGTATTTGTATGGGAGACTGAGTGTGTGTGTGGCTGGCTGGGAGGTGTGTGACTCTGTGCAGATCAATGTGTACTTGTATCAATGATTGTATAAGAAAGTAAGTATGTGTTAGTATATGTTTGAAAATGTAAGGTGCTCTATGTTTAACTGTATAGACAAGAAAATGGAAGTGTGATTGATTCTTTACAGGACTGACTAGGTGTGTGAGTAACTCCATGGATGAGTGGCAGAGTGTGAGTGTCTGTATAGGTGTATGAGTGCATATGATAGTGTTGTAAAGATGAGTGATTGTATGTATGAATGATTGTATGGGTGAATGAGTGAATGTGTGTGTAGACGTAGGAATCAGTGAGTACGTATGTAGTAACTAGTATTGGTGTGTCAATGGTTTCAAAAATTATACTCTGTATTTAACACTGGGTGAAACAGAGGTTATATTAAAATGTGAGGAGATGCATTGTATTGTCACATGAATGATATCATCAGTGATGTGGTCATTGATGTCAAATGAGATGTCATCAGTGATCTCATCAGTGATGTCATTTGAGATGTCATCAGTGATGTCATCAGTGATGTCACTGGCCATGTCATGAATGATGTAATATGTGACATGATCAGCAGTGGATTGCGGGTGAGCGATATATAGTTAGTGCAACTAACTATATATGGAATTTCAATGGTTTTGTGTGAATAAAATAAGGTTTTTTAAATGCTAATTCCTAACTATATATGGTCTATAACCTATGTTTTTTTCAGTGAATTTTCAAGGTTTTGTAAATGCTAATTCCTAACTATATATGGTCTATAACCTATGGTTTTTTCAGTGAATATATATATATATATATATATATATACACAGTATACATACACTATTATTCAGTCAACTTGCATAATTCATAAGAAGGTGTATAGGTCTTCGCTAGTATTCAACCCATTCGGGTGTTTGGAGTCAAATAACAAAATATATGTTGTTTTTAGACTCTTCAATCTAGACTCCCTATCTCCACCTCTTTTCTGCAGTGATATGGCATCAATTACATAATATTTCAGATGTTTTGGATCGCTGTTGTGACTGAGCTTAAAGTGCCTTGCAACTGGATAGTTTTCATCATTGTTGCAAATGGCACGTATGTGCTGCAAAATCCTCTTATGTGCTGGCAATTTAGTGCTTCCTACGTATTTCAGATTACAACTGCAGGTAAGCACATATACCGCAAAGTCAGATTTGCACATAAGGTGTTGATTGATTTTGCTAACCACAGGATCAAATGCTGTTATATAACTGGTAGTGTTTATATCATGTTGACATGCTTTACGGACGGAGCACTTGAAGAACCCTTTTCTTGCCTTTAACCAAGAGCTATTTGGTCTTGCTATTTGGTCTTGCTTCTATACTGCTCCTAACAAGGGATGCACCCATACTGTTAGTCTTTCTAAAAGTGACTGATGGGTTAATGTCTAATGATAGGCCAATTTTTCCTAACTATTCCCCTAATTTGTTTTTCCTGCTGGAAAAAGTTTAGGACAAGCCTTACTGGTTCTTCTTGTCCTCCTTTAGGGCTCTGTTTGTCCTTATATTTCAGCAGATCCTGTCTACACAATATTTTAGATTTAATAATCACTGTCTCAATCACATCTGAGCTATACCCTCTATTAAGAAACCTATCTTTTCATTCCTTTTGCTTGTCATTGTAATCATCCTCCCTGCTACAGATCCACCTGATACGGAGCATTTCTCCATATGGAATGCTCCTAATTAAGTGGGACGGATGCGCGCTAGAGGCGTGTAGCAGTGTGTTACCCGCTGAAGGTTTCCCATATAGGGTTTTGGACAATTCATTGTCCCACACTTGAACTCTATCATCTAAAAATGTAACCATAGTCCTGCTAATTTCTGCTGTAAATTGCAAGTTAACTGTGTTATCATTTAGTAGTTCAATGAAATCTGTCGCACTGTCAAAATCACCATCCCGTATTATAAATAAATCATCGATGTAACGCAGCCACGTCACTACACTCCTGTTGTATGCCTGCTCATGTTGTTGCCTGAGGACCAGCTCCTACCACCATCCCATAAATAAGCAGGCATAGCTGGGGGAGAAGCTGGCCCCCTTGGCAACCCCTTGAATCTGCTGGAACATTTCCCCATCAAATGAGAAAAGATTATTTTCTAAGCAGAATAACAACATTTTGAGCAGCATCTTGGAGTATTGAGCAAAGGTTATTGGCCTATTTAGCAAGAAGTACTCGATTGCTCACATAGAATCTTGATCCTTAATGCACGTGTACAGACTGTATACATCAAGTGCTAAAAATAAATAAGTTGACTTCCATTTTATATTCTGTATTTTGCTCAGAAAGTCACTTGTATCTTGCACAAACAATTTGAGACTCTTCACAGAGTCCTGCAAGAAAAAATCTATATATCTTGAAAGGTTTTCCAAGAGGCCATCACATGCAGCTAAAATAGGGCGTCCCGGACGTTTGTCTCTGTTTTTATGAATTTTGGGTATGAAATAAATAACCGGGACAAGAGGATATTCTTTCTTAAAATATTTGAATTAATTCATATTGAGTAGCCCTATACTCTTCCAAGCCAACAATTGCGCAAACAAGGGTTCTTGGGTATCTTGAAATTTTGTAAATGCAACCTTTCTATAGCACTCGATGTTATTCAGTTGACTGTATGCCTCCTCCATATATTCTTTGCGAGGCCACACCACCAAATTCCCTCCTTTGTCAGAGTTTCTTATTATGATTTGGTCATTGTCGTTCAATTTCTTGACTAGCTGCCAATATTTTCTCTCGTGATTTGAAATGTTCTTTTTCGAATTGGTAGTGAAATTACTAAGTTTCTTGACTTGTGCTATTAGTTGCTCAGTAAAAAACATCTATTGAGTCCCTTGCCATGATGGGTACAAATTTGGATTTTTGTTTACAATTCGTGAGAGGCTTAACATTAGTCCCAAAAATGTGCGAGGGCTGTAAATCCGATGTTCCTTGTGACAGGCTGGGGAGTTCCTTCACATCTCCCTCTAATCTTTCCAATCCTTTCATGTCATATAATAGATTGTAATCCGCTCCACATAGCCCTTGCAATTCTGGATTCTGTATTGTAATTACTTCCGCATTGTCTTCCTGGGCCCCCCGTTGTTGATGGAACTTTTTCAATTTCAATTTTCTTATGAATCTATATATGTCTGCTCGAGTTTGGGTATAACTGAAATTGGATTCTGGGCAATAAGACAAGCCTCATGACAGTAATTGTTGCTCCACCGCTGTAAAGTGAATGCCCGCTAGATTAATTATGGTGTTCATATTTTCTGTACTGGGGCTGACAGCTGAGTTGTTAATTCCTGCTCCATTGACCACCTCTATTTGCGAGCTCTGCCCCTTCCCCGTTTCTTTACTCCTTCTCCTTGCTTGCCTACGGGCCTTCCTTCTTCTTGTTGCCCTGTTTTGTTTGCCACTTTGTTGCGTGGTCTCAGGGTGTCTCTGCGGCTGCTTTTTAAAATCTCTAACTCTTCCCCCAACGTGAGCTTAATGTTGGTTGGCCCCGACCTTGTTCCTAGATTATCAGACTCTGACCCACTTTCCACTGCTAAACTTAGGTCCGAGGCTGATGGTGATTCTATCATTCTTTCATTTGTCCTGTCTTCAGCATTGCCCATTCCCTGACCCAATCTTTTACTTGCAGTAGCCATCCGCATTGAATCATATCTTTTGGCGAAGGTAAAAATCTGTCCATTCGCGTAATCATATCACATATAAATTTATACATTTTTCTATTTTTTATCTTTTCTTCCTCTTTTTTTAGTTGAACATTCATCTCTTCCACCATTTTATTTTTAAACTGTGGATCCTTTTCTAGGAGCTCAATTTTCTCTTGGAGCATACTTCTGTCGGTGACAGCATATTTCACTAGTATCTCCACTAGCCGACGAGATGATTCTAGATTACATTCCCCCCATTCTGCCATCATTGCTGGGTTGGGGGGCTCGTAGCTAGGGGCAATCATGATGCGGAGGCCCCTTGGTATTCTACCCACATCCAGATACCGCTGGAGTGACCTGGCCTCCCACCATTTTGCCTGCTCCTGACGTTTGAGTTTGTCCAACGCTCTAAAGCTGTCCCTAAGCCCTTTGCCTTTATTATCAATAGGATCCTGATTTGTCACTCTGATAGCCCCTTGAGTCTCATCAGGGGTGTCTTCAAACAACCCCACAACTGCCAATTCGCGATTCCTGAGTGTATCCGCGGAAATGTTTGGCTTATGAAATTTGTTTTGCGCCCCAATTGCCTCTCCTCCAGTAATACTGGGAGACCCGCAATGCCGCGCCGCACACTTTCAAACCTGCGTACTGCTTAGTAGATGCCGTGCCTTTACGGAGCTCTCGTGGTCTTGCCGCATGCTCCCTTTCAACAATGAGCCTGCTCTTGGCTCCACCGAAGGTCCAGAAGTCAAGCAGGTTACCGCCGTTTGCTCCGTCTACGTGCTCTCACTCCTCGTCAGCTTGCAGGGGGCTCCGTTGCTATTCCGCTTCCCCGGAAATATTCCAAAGTGCCCCGGGGGTCCCTGCCAAAGAACACCACGAGCCCGTGATGTCGTCAGAAGGAAACACCAAGGCAAGACTTGCCTCCAACATATATATATATATCTCCAAAAACAAATTAGTCTGTAGCTGGCGCGCTCTTTTAGCGGGTGCCGGTCTCGAGGCCAGACAATGCCTCGCATTCAATTCAACAGCAAAAGACTTTAAAAGACCGCACTCCAGAAAACAGGAACTTAGTGAAGGCTTGTTTTTATTCAAGCATGATAATCTCCGCCATCCTACCACCACCCACCAACGTTTCGAAGAAGAAATGTTCTTTCTCACCCCGTGGCCTCTGGTAGATGTAGTGCCTTCGTTTCTCCTCTAATGAGTCACCATGCCACACTGACTGTGTTTTAATAAGATCCTAAGTAGGTTGCTTGATACAGTTCTGCTACAGACCCACATTGATTATCTCACACCATGGGCTGTTCCTGCCCCAATACTGCCTCGTTGTTTAACGCTGCAGCTGGACTACAACACATCTGTACATCTGGTCTTCTCCCGCGGCTCAGGCGGTGCCGCTAACAAATCCAACAAAAGTTGCCGGCGAATGGAGAAACACAGACAGGAACGTAAGTATTTGCCACTTCTTTAATGGAGCGAGTAGGGGGAGTACAGCATACTGCCACGCCCAAATTCAGTCCTCCCCAACGCGTTTCGTGCCAGAGCGCACTTAATCATGGGTTCAGGGCTTTCGCTCAGTGCAGGAAACGACAGCTCAACCAGGCACCATTTACATTTCCTATCTTCCGCCCCCATGGGCGTGGCCACCCCGTGGCCTCTGGTAGATGTAGTGCCTTTGTTTCTCCTCTAAAGAGTCGCCGTGCCACACTGACTTTGTTTTAATAAGATCCCAAGTGGGTTGCGTGATACAGTTCTGCTACAGACCCACATTGATTATCTCACACCATGGGCTGTTCCTGCCCCAATACTGCCTCGTTGTTTAACACTGCAGCTGGACTGCAATGCAGTTAGTCTTCTCCCGCGACTCAGTCGGTGCCGCTAAAAAATCCAACAAAAGTTGCCTGCGAATGGAGAAACACAGAGAGGATCGTAAGTATTTGCCACTTCTTTAATGGAGCGAGTAGGGGGAATACAGCATACTGCCATGCCCAAATTCAGTCCTCCCAAACGCATTTCGTGCCAGAGCGCACTTAATCATGGGTTCAGGGCTTTTGCTCAGTGCAGGAAATGACAGTTCAACCAGGCACCATTTACATTTCTTATCTTCCGCCCCCATGGGCGTGGCCACCCCGTGGCCTCTAGTAGATGTAGGGCCTTCGTTTCTCCTCTAATGAGTCGCCGTGCCACACTGACTGTGTTTTAATAAGATCCCATGTGGGTTGCGTGATACAGTTCTGCTACAGGCCCACGTTGATTATCTCACACCATGGACTGTTCCTGCCCCAATACTGCCTCGTTGTTTAACGCTGCATCTGGATTGCAATGCAGCGGGTCTTCTCCCGCGGCTCAGGTGGTGCTGCTAACAAATCCAACATAAGTTGCCTGTGAATGGAGAAACACAGACAGGAACGTAAGTATTTGCCACTTCTTTAATGGAGCGAGTAGGGGGAATACAGCATACTGCCACGCCCAAATTCAGTCCTCCTCAACGTGTTTCGTGCCAGAGCGCACTTAATCATGGGTTCAGGGCTTTCGCTCAGTGCAGGAATTGACAGTTCAACCAGGCACCATTTACATTTCTTATCTTCCGCCCCCATGGGCGTGGCCACCCCGTGGCCTCTGGTAGATGTAGTGCCTTCGTCTCTCCTCTAATGAGTCGCCGTGCCACACTGACTGTGTTTTAATAAGATCCCAAGTGGGTTGCGTGATACAGTTCTGCTACAGACCCACATTGATTATCTCACACCATGGGCTGTTCCTGCCCCAATACTGCCTCGTTGTTTAAAGCTGCAGCTGGACTGCAATGCAGCTGGTCTTCTCCTGCGGCTCAGGCGGTGCCGCTAACAAATCCAACAAAAGTTGCCTGCGAATGGAGAAACACAGACAGGAACGTAAGTATTTGCCACTTCTTTCATGGAACGAGTAGGGGGAATACAGCATACTGCCGTGCCCAAATTCAGTCCTCCCCAACGCGTTTCCTGCCAGAGCGCACTTAATCATGGGTTCAGGGCTTTCGCTCAGTGCATCGCGAAGGGACAGCCAGCCCAATGGAAAAGATAAGGAGCATTCCTAACAGCTGGAGCTGTAACTTGCAACCCACTTGGAATTTATGTGAATATTGAGGTGTGTTAAGATGATGACTCACTTGAGGAAAACTGGCAACACTACATGATCCAGCAGGCCATACGAGTGGCCACGACCCTGTGCGCGGGGACTTATCTCCGCAAGCAAGTGTTGCTGTAATTGCTGCGTTCAACACCTCTTTTAAAAAGGCCGTAGCCCCTGATGAAGTGTTGATACATGAAACGCGTTGGGCAGGACTACATCAAAGCCAAGGCACTCTGACTGCTTGTAATGCCTCTTTCATTAAAAAAGTGGCGATGGAAACTTGCCTGTCGTGGGCACCTCATTGCAGGCAACTTCTTGTTGGATATATACAGCAAAAGAGGGGGTGACAGAGATACAAAACTGAGAAAGTTGGAGACCAAGTATATTTTATTATTGAACACAAAGTCACCATCTGGTCTGAATGTCACGGAAGATTTATATACATGTTTGCCTTAGTCTTAGAATTATATTCACTTGTTAACAATACAGGGGCCTCCCTCATTGAATCTCGTTTGCAGTAATCACCCGGCTGGGGATTACTGGATGGGAATCTAGTTAATTTTGGAGGGAGGATGTGATTTGTCATTAAGGAAAGAGTAGGTTGTTCAAATTGAATGTGCTGCTATCTATAAGAATGTATTGTTTTGATCACACGTTTTTAATATTTTGACTTTGTTAGGTCTTTATACCTAGTCAGCCTATCAATATTATTTACAATGTGAATTCACTTATGATTTTTTACAAGGATTTTTAGAAACTTGCATGTTGTCTTGTGTTGAGGGTAGTAGTAACATTATTGGATTATAGGTGGTAGAGTATAATAGAATATTCCCCAAGAAAAGGTATCACGGACATGATGCATCTTCACACATATATTACTTTATTCACGGTCCTTCTAACCAATTGATTGCCAGTGATATAGATATCTGGTTGTCGGATCATGAAGACAGCTTGATTTAAGGATTTTGCACAAATTGCGGAATTTGCACATTGAATTGCTAATTTGCACATTTATTGAGAAATTTGCACATAGTAAGGGGTCTATTTGTACTACTTATTTATGTTGTTATATATGCATTTGCACTTTATTTTTGGATTTAAAAGTATTTGACTTGGAATTCTATCAGATGTGTGAAGAAAACGTAGTCTTCTTTTACAATTTTACAGAGGTATACGTATATTAATAATTCCAATATGTTTAATAATTTTCTTTGAACCCTCTTTTGAGCATTATACTATTACGAAAATACAAAATCTTGTTGGACAAACAGTTTTTTGTTTAATTTTCAGTTCTATACCAAGGTATTGTACAGTGATATTCACTTGAAATACTATTCAATCATTATTGCAAGTCATATAAATAGTATGTTTTCTATGTCCTTGTTGCACTTTAGACACGTGACGTCAATACAATCTTCACTGGCACTTTAAAAGGTTGCACCCGTTTATGAAACATTGTCATGTGAACAAGGCTCGTGGAGCCGAAACGTCATTGACTTACCTGCACTGAAATAAGCAGAAAAGGAAACTTCACTGGTCCGTGTCCGTGAGCTTTTTTTGTCCTGGCTGGTGTTATCCCGGAGCGAGGCGAGGCAACGGAGTACAGAATATATAGCCGTGTTGGATTCGAACCGGCTTAAACGCGGGACCCTGCTCAACTCAGGTCGGCAACCAAATCGAATTTGCCTCTCGGACTTGTTCTGGGAGTTTTGCTGTAACTCCAGAAGGAGTAGGACGCCTGACCCTCACCAACCGGAAGAGAAACCCAGAAACGAGCGGAATACCTGGTCGGAGTGCATCGCTGCTCGGGCTCGAGCGGTGAACCGGCAGCATCTGAAGCCCGGTGAAAACACAGCGCAAAACCAAGTAAGCTCAAAAAAGTTGTCTGGTGAGCGAGCAGTAGAAGTGAACAGGAGGAGCACTTTACCCCGGGGAATTTAAACCGGGAGTTTAGTAGCCGCCTATATTAGAGGAACAGTATTGCAGGATTATGTCGAGTGACAATGTTCGGGACCGGGAAATGTTGGCAGCATCCACGTTTTCTGACGATGCCCCCCTCCCCGCAGACACCCGGGGGAGGGTCACTACAGACGCAAATAGAAGCAGCACATCCAAAATCAAGGATTTATTTAAAACCTTGGAAAAGAAGTCCCGCCAAGAACAGGCGAAGTGGTGGGAATCCAAATCCCTGCAACGTTATCTTGAGGTGAACCGTATACCACGCGGATTGCGGATTTTAACGGCCCCAACATACGACGAACCTAACCCCAACCTGATGAAAGAGTGGGCTGAGATTAATCTTGATGCCTCACGGCGACAGGTACAGGTCTTAGTCAAATATGCCGATATCGATAGAATGGTATTGCTGGGTGAAATAGCAGCAATTCACGATGAAATAAATGCTTTGGGAGAGGATGATGAACGAGACAAATTACTTAAGGCAATGAATGAACGCCTTAGAAAAGAAGAAGTTAAAATCGTTGATAGTAAGGCCTACAAATTTCAGAGAGATCGCAACGATTATGAAATGGGCCAGATCTTCACTTTCGCGCGCAAATATGATGATGCACGCAAAGGCACAGCAAAATCTCCACCCAAAACAAGAAATCGTCAATTGCAAACAGGCAATGTCACATTAAGTGAATCCTCATTGACAACACTTAGCTCGGACCCTGAAACTGAATCTGACACAGAGCGTCATAAATCAGAACAGGCATCTGGCGTCTCAAAACCCACCCCTGGCCAAGAGATTGATTTTTTATGTCAAGAAAGACTAAAAACTCTAAGATCACATTCACGGGCCGGGAGAGGAGAAAATACCTCAATTACCAGAGGCGCCAGAGGCGGTGGTCGTCAAAGAGGAGGATTTCAAAGGAAATGTAAAAGAGGTGGAAGGGGACAGGGATCTGTTGCCCCCCAGCAATAAATTAAATAAGTAATCAAACGATCATCAATCTAACTACGTTAGTCTTGTCCAACAAAGAAGAGGAAATACTTAAATTGGGACTCTCGTATGCTGCACCATGTAATTTTAATTATCCAGCAACTAGATGCGACGTGTACAAAGCTGTGAGGAAATTAAAACTCCTTAAGTTCTTTGCATTGAAAGACAAATCCAGAAACACTTGGTTCCAGGCACCGGAACTGGAAAATGAGATAACAAACATATCGCAAGGCACTAGAACAATAACGGAATTATGGCTGACTGAAGGGGCTGGCTATGGCAATACCAATGTGGGGACAGAAAATCCAGATAAATTTGATGACCATGGTAACAGGATTTTGACTGGTACACACTTTAAACCACCATCAACTTTTTGCCCGATATTGCCCCGAGATAATCTTGATATGTTCCATGAAAATGTGTTGGCTGACTTAAAGGATTTACAGATACGTACCGGAAAAGCCAAAAGAAAATTTGATAATAGGCTACAACAATACATAGCACTCACCACTAAATTGACTAAGGAAAAAGATCTTATTGTAAGGAACAGTGACAAGGGGGGCAGTGTGGTGCTAATGACCAAAGTTGAATATGACAAGGAGGCATATGCCCAATTAAATGATCGTACATGCTATGAGCGTATACAAATGAACTCAATAACAACTATGAAATTGGAATACCATCGTAAACTCTCTAGGTGGAAGTCGTCCAAACTATTATCTGAACCTGAATATAAATACTTGAAAATAGACTATCCAATTACACCTGTATTGTATTTTATCCCCAAGATACACAAAAACCCTGTACATCCGCCTGGCAGGCCGATTATCTCTGCCAGGGAAGTCTATTAGAACACACTTCTGTTTTTATTGACCATTTTTTACAGGGTTACGTGCAACAGTTGGGATCTTATGTTCAGGATACTGGTGATTTTTTGTTGAAAATTAAGGATGTGGAATGGGTCTCAGGTGATTGGCTAATTGCCTTGGATGTATCATCCCTCTATACAAGCATCACACATGAGGATGGCATTAGAGCTGTTGACCATTACCTATCTAGAAGGGGACCTGATGCTTCTGATCATAATGCTATGCTTCTTGACATGCTGAGATTTTGTCTTGAAAATAATGTGTTTCTATTCAACCACCAGTTGTACCGCCAGTTACAGGGCGTCGCAATGGGGGCCAGTTTATCCCCGAGCTTCCCGTGTTTGCACATGGGGGCTTGGGAGGAACTGGTCCTTGGGCATGAATATCGCCACAATATTCGCAACAATTTGGTAGCGTGGTTTCGTTTTATTGACGACCTTCTTGTGATTTGGCGAGGCATTGAAGATGATGCACTTAAATTCATTGAGGAGATTAATAACATTGAATTAAATCTGAGATTCACGGCAATTTTAAGTCAGGAGAGTGTAACTTTTCTAGACACTGAATTATATATTAGAGAAGGCCAGTTGGAATCCAGGATTTTTCGCGAAGCTACTGCGGGGAATAGCATACTGCACGCAGCTAGTGCATACCCTTCACATCTGATATCGAGTATTCCCTATGGGGAGATGCTGCGATTAAGGCGTATCTGTAGCAACCCCATTGACTTAAAAATGGCCCAGGACCAGTGCATTATGCGCTTTTTGGAACGTGGGTATTCGAACCACACGTTACAGAGGGCAAAGGATAAATCTATGGTGTCCTCTCGTGATGATTTACTCACCAAAGTCAGTATGAGACAGAAAGATACAACTGACAATACATCAACAGATGTCTCAGGGAATGACAGTTGTTTCCGAGTAATTACAGGATACAACAGACAACATCAACAGATACGAAAAATTCTTAACAAGCATTGGCCTTTGGTTACCCATGATACTACCATAGGCAATAGTCTCCCCAAACAGGTCTCCCTTACCTTCAGTAGGGCCCCTTCTTTGCGTGATCATTTGGTAGTCACCATCCCCGAACCCTTTGTTAAATTGACCTGGTGGCAAGAGAATAAAGGCTTTTACAAATGCAAGATCTGTAAAGCCTGTCTCCATGGTCGAAATACAAAAACCTACAAAGATGGCTTCACTGACATTGAGCACAGCATATCTCAGGTATTAACATGCAAAACCGAATATGCTGTGTATATTTTGGAATGTCCTTGTCTATTGAAATATGTTGGTAGCACAAAAAATGCGGTCCACATACGAATTCTCCAACATTTACGGGCCATCTCCAATGGTGACAACACCTATCCGGTGGCCCGACATTTTAGGGAATTTCATCAGAGTAACAACACAGGTCTGAAATATTGGGTGATTGACTCCATTCTCAACAGCAAAAGAGGGGGTTACAGAGATACAAAACTGAGAAAGTTGGAGACCAAGTATATTTTATTATTGAACACAAAGTCACCATCTGGTCTGAATGTCACGGAAGATTTATATACATGTTTGCCTTAGTCTTAGAATTATATTCACTTGTTAACAATACAGGGGCCTCCCTCATTGAATCTCGTTTGCAGTAATCACCCGGCTGGGGATTACTGGATGGGAATCTAGTTAATTTTGGAGGGAGGATGTGATTTGTCATTAAGGAAAGAGTAGGTTGTTCAAATTGAATGTGCTGCTATCTATAAGAATGTATTGTTTTGATCACACGTTTTTAATATTTTGACTGTGTTAGGTCTTTATACCTAGTCAGCCTATCAATATTATTTACAATGTGAATTCACTTATGATTTTTTACAAGGATTTTTAGAAACTTGCATGTTGTCTTGTGTTGAGGGTAGTAGTAACATTATTGGATTATAGGTGGTAGAGTATAATAGAATATTCCCCAAGAAAAGGTATCACGGACATGATGCATCTTCACACATATATTACTTTATTCACGGTCCTTCTAACCAATTGATTGCCAGTGATATAGATATCTGGTTGTCGGATCATGAAGACAGCTTGATTTAAGGATTTTGCACAAATTGCGGAATTTGCACCTTGAATTGCTAATTTGCACATTTATTGCGAAATTTGCACATAGTAAGGGGTCTATTTGTACTACTTATTTATGTTGTTATATATGCATTTGCACTTTATTTTTGGATTTAAAAGTATTTGACTTGGAATACTATCAGATGTGTGAAGAAAACGTAGTCTTCTTTTAGAATTTTACAGAGGTATACGTATATTAATAATTCCAATATGTTTAATAATTTTCTTTGAACCCTCTTTTGAGCATTATACTATTACGAAAATTCAAAATCTTGTTGGACAAACAGTTTTTTGTTTAATTTTCAGTTCTATACCAAGGTATTGTACAGTGATATTCACTTGAAATACTATTCAATCATTATTGCAAGTCATATAAATAATATGTTTTCTATGTCCATGTTGCACTTTAGACACGTGACGTCAATACAATCTTCACTGGCACTTTAAAAGGTTGCACCCGTTTATGAAACATTGTCATGTGAACAAGGCTCGTGGAGCCGAAACGTCATTGACTTACCTGCACTGAAATAAACAGAAAAGGAAACTTCACTGGTCCGTGTCAGTGAGCTTTTTTTGTCCTGGCTGGTGTTATCCCGGAGCGAGGCGAGGCGAGGCAACGGAGTACTGAATATATATAGTTAGGATTTTTTCTCTATGGGTTTTTTGAAAATTCTATGTCTAATAACTTTGGCGTTTGTGGACGGAATCGGCTGAAATTTTCAGGAAAATGGCACATTTTGTTTCTGAGCAGCCCTTGAAAATTTGGGGGGGGTTCGTCCAGTGGGGGCCGAGAAAAAAGGGGGGTCCCAAAACGTGTTTTTAACATTGAGTTTTCCATAGGGCGGTTGGCCTCACTTTTAGCCCGAACGGCTGAATGGATTTGCACGAAACTTGGCAAAATTGTAGGGACTGGTAGCCCGATGTGCCTTTTGTAGGTCTCAATATATGTGCTCCAGTGGATTTTGAGAAATTAACGTTTAAAAAAAGATATATATCTGTAACAGCGGACCGGTTAGCGCTCTGGTTCGCGGACTTTTCGCGCAACGGAGCTTTGTGAAGCGAAGCTGATTGGTTCTCCGGCGTCTGTCAACATTCCAAACAGTCCGTAGCGGCCGCCATCTTGTCTCTCGGTAGGATCGAGAGACAAGAGGAGGTCAAAACAAAGGGGGAAATAACTATAAGGGGGCATAGTAGATCCTCGCTGACCCCCTAGGTTTGATGTGGAGGTTTTAAAAGGGCCCCGCGGGGCAAAAAAAAACCAAAATAATAATAATCGAACGGCTGAATGGATTTGCACGAAACTTGGCAAAATATTAGGGACTGGTAGCCCGATGTGCCTTTGCTAGGTCTCAATATATGTGCTCCAGTGGATTTTGAGAAATTAACGTTGAAAAAAAGATATATATCTGTAACAGCGCTCCGCTTCGCGTACTTTTCGCGTTACGGAGCTTTGCGAAGCTGATTGGTTCTCCGGCGTCTGTCAACATTCCAAACAGTCCGTAGCGGCCGCCATCTTGTCCCTCGGTAGGATTGAGAGACAAGAGGAGGCCAAAGCGAAGGGGGAAATGACCATAAGGGGGCATAGTAGATCATTCCTGACCTCTTAGGTTTGATGTACCATTTTGCCAAGTTTGGTGTAATTCCGTTCAGCCATTCAGGCTGTAGACGTATGTAAATGTCCTATGGAAAATTGCATGGGGAAAACACATTTGAAAGTGTTGAAATTTAGAACCAATTAAAATGTTACTTTGGTTTTGTATTTGTGTGTGATGAAAGTTAATTGGTTATGTATATATGTCAAATGAGAGGAAACCACAGCCATTTTGTGATACTACTGTCTGAGGTACATTTGTGAGGAATTTTTGGTGGTGAATTTCTGGTGTTTGATTTACACAGTACTAACACTTCTGCTACTTTTAAAAAGGTGAGTTGTTAATTTGTAAGGGGAACTATGTTGTACACTTGAAGATAATTTGAAAAATGTTTTCTGTTATTTATTTGCAGTCCTTCTGTTATACTAAATACTTGATGAAGTTAGTTTTATATTATGTATTACTAAAAACGATAAATGAAAGTGATTATTTTTTTCTGCAATTTACAGCAAGCAATTTCAAAATAAAATGGCTCACAATGAAGAGACCGTGGCAATTTCTTTTGAATTGTCCACTACATTGATTGAAATTGAGAGCACCAATAATGAAATATTGTCACAAGGAGGACATGACTTGTATGATTCCATTAGATTGATTGAAATGGACAGCACCAAGAATGAAATATTGTCACAAGGAGATGACTTGAATGATTCCACTACATTGATTGAAATTGAGAGCACCAATAATGAAATATTGTCACAAGGAGGAGATGGCTTGTATGATTCCATTAGATTGATTGAAATGGACAGCACCAATAATGAAATATTGTCACAAGGAGGAGATGACTTGAATGATTCCACTACATTGATTGAAATTGAGAGCACCAATAATGAAATATTGTCACGAGGAGATGACTTGAATGATTCCACTACATTGATTGAAATGGACAGCACCAATAATGAAATATTGTCAGAAGGAGGAGATGACTTGAATGATTTTTTTGATCAATCTCTTGATGGCGAATTTATCGAGTGTTTGGAGACCATAGAGTTACAAGAATCATCATTGCAGACTTTTAATGAGGAGATTCCAGATGAGATGATTGAAGAGGAAATTACTGATGAGGACATGTTACTAGTTGTTTCAAATTTAGAAAATTCTGAAGAATAAATTTATATTTAGAAATCAAAAATTGTTTGAGACATTATTTATTTTTATTTTTAATTTATGAGGTTGTAGCGAAGTGATTGTAGTATAAAATGAGACTTATAGTATAGAGTGCAACATTTTTATGTTACATGGTAAGTTTACTCATATTTACTTCCCTTCTGCCACTATATTATCTCCAATGTGTATTTGACATGTCTTCTTCATCTCCGGCCTCCTTTCTCTCACTGTGTGTCTCCGATGCATCTTATCGCTGGTATTTTGTGTAATTACAGAAGAGAGTAAAATAAAATAGTTCGGAACGTGAAAAGGGGGCAAAGTAGAGTACTCCTCACCCCCTAGGCCTTTTTAGGCGGTCCCAAAAGGATCAGTTTCTGCTTTCCTGAGAGATTATGGTATGAGTTCCATATACCACAATAACTTGCATTACAACATGCAAGATATCTATCTCCTATTACCAACTTTTGGAGATATTCGCGCTAAGCGCGAATATCTCCAAAAAGTAACACCTGCCCTGAGCAGTTCTTAGCCATGTTATCCAATGGGAGGTGGATAACATGGCTAAGAGTATTAGCTCGGTAATGCATGAATATCGCTGACTTTTTAGCGATATTCATGCATTGCGGCCGTTTATTATCGCATTTGCGATAAACCTTGATAATAGTAAGGTTTATCTTCGATAATTTCTGACGATGCTTAGTGGTAAAAAATTGGTTGGTAAGCATCGTTAGCGATAAATATCGCTTAACTTTGGTAATATGCCCCAACGTCTGTTAACGTTCGATTCGAAGGAAATGAGGAAGTGTTGAAAAACATTGTCTGCGCCATCTTGCCTTTTTTGAAATGCCACACTTTTGTCGTGCACGGCAGCCATTTTAGATGTCTTGACCAGACCCACTCTCTGCACGCTGTCGATTCGTAGCATGGCTCCTCACCCTCGTAAGCATCTCCCCCAGGCACTGGTCACCACCGCTCTCTGTCTTATGCATGGGCAATAAACCTTCCCCCATCTGCGCTGCTCTTCCCTGAGAATCACACTCTGTGCCCGCCCGACACCTCCCTTTCGCCCTATTCACTACCGCACCCTCTGACACTCCTCTTCCTCTGTGTCCGAATGTCCAGGCCGGTCCTAGGCTATCAGCTAGCCCTGCAGATGTAGTTTATGGCCCCAGCTGTAAAGAATCACCCCTCTTCAAAGGAGTTATAGTAGATCAAGGCCCACACCCGATGTGATCCGTCACAGCACACGCGTTCCTACTATCTGAAAACCATCCTGTATTGTGATTGGGGAGGGGACCGAGCCTGAAGCGGAAGATTCCAGGAATGACTCTTTGTACATCAAAGTTTTTACAATTATGTGTCACATTAAAAATATATAGCACTCCAACAAAGTAGTAGGAATATAAAACTTTAATAACATATAAATATATACAACAAAACAAAAACAGTAAAAACATTTAAACAACGAAGAGACCGTGGCAATTTCTTTTTAATTATCCAATAGATTTATTGAAATTGACAGCACCAATAATGAAATATTCTTGTCAGTAGCGGTCTGTTGTGCGAATAGTTCCAAGGCAGCAGAACGCGCTGAAATCTAGATGGCACGAAAGTGATGTCTAGTAAGTTGCCGCCCAGCAAAAAACGGCGTGGGGCGCCGCGGGGGTGAGTGAGTCCAGTAGGCACCACAGCTATTCTTACCGGCATTGCAGAATTACTGCTGGGGACAATGCCTGTGCTGTAGCAGGGTCACAGCAGAAACAAAAAGGATTCTGTTGAAGATGTTGTTGGTTTTCAATTTGAAAACAGTTCTGGTGTCAACTGCTATGCTAATGTAGTGGTTAATGTTTTGTTTTCTCTAGAAAATGTAAAAGAGGGGGAGGCAGTCCAAAGTTCCGTTAAAAGGGCAAAGGAAAGGATCGGTGGTTTGAACTATCAGTCAAAAAGGGGAGGGGGTGCAATAATTTTTCCTACCGGGTCACACTGTGCTTTCACCGGAAGTAAGGTCTGCAGGATTGTAGTAATTCAAAGTGAGGCTGGCGCCAGCATGGGAGCGCCGACGTCCCGCGGATACAGTTTCGTCACTCCACGGGCGATCATGGCAGTCATTCCCCATCGGGGGTCGGAGACTCCCGCGGCTCCTCTAGAATCTTCAAGGTCGTGGAGGACTACGGTGGTGGAGTCAACCAGTGACCGGGCCATTTCTTTATGTTGGGCCCGCTCTTGCCAGGTCGACCGCCATTTTGAGAGTTCGGCAACTACCGGCGATCGCGGGGTCACATGAGCGGACGGGCTCCACCCTGCCGGGCGAGACGTTGCAGCATGGCCACAGTGGAAGAACCGTTATCTAGGTCGTTCCGAAACTGTGCAGCACTGTAGTTGTTAGGATGCCACCGCCTGGAGCGCTGAGGGTGCAGCTGGGAAGCCTCCACCTGGGGAGGCGGGAGAGGCCTGTTCGCACCGTCTCTCCCTCCCAGTGCACCCCACGGCGTCTCGCTTGAGATTTGTTATGGCCGGACCAGGCGATGAGGACGAGGGGGGGGTCGGAGGCATGTGCAAGACATCCCCCTCCAGTGTTGTCGCAGCCATTATAAAAGAAAGAAGTGTCCCGTCCGTCTTCGGGCCGGGCTTCCGGTGGATGTCGGCCGGACGCCCCTGGCTCTGGCCCCATGAACGGGTTTCTTGGTTTATCGGCTGCAGCCGGATCCCGTCGGCCTCGGCCCCCCGACCGTTGGTGGTCGGACCGGAAGAGCATGTGGCGGGACTACCTGCAACTCTCAAGGGCCACCGCGGCCGGACTGGGAGAGAGAGGGGAGGGTCGAGGAGACATTCCCCCCCCCTGCAACTGTTCAGCGTTGTAAAGGCAATCCCCTGGCCGGGTCCCGCTGGTCTCGGCCTCTCCTCCGGCTACACCCTACGTTAGGATCTCCTGGCCGAGGCGTGGCAGCAGGACCTGCCTTATATGGGCTGCTCCCGGCTGGGCGTAGCCGGAACCCTGCCCCACCTTGGAAGTTTCCAGAGTGGGGGTGGATGTTCTACTGACTTGCATTTTCCCTAGTCTATCGATTTTTTTGGCGTGGCAGGCGGTGGGACAGCGAGGGGTGATTTGGTTTCTCTTACTGTTTTTCTGGTCTCTCACCACTGGCATATTTTAACGTTTTCTTGTTTCTAGGACATTAATAGGTTTTATCATTACGTTATGTTATCGTTTCTTTGTTCGTTGTTTAATAAAAGTTCATGTTCATCAGTGGCCTACTGATTTTCGTTTTCCTATTTTTTTCTTTCCAGGTTGTTTCATGGTAAAGTTTCTGTTAACAGGATACAGTGATCACTTCGTTATTATTGCATATGTCCTTTTCACTAGGGGTGCTCTCTGGTCGGGCCAGATGACGTATCTCTAGTAAATGGTCCGGGTGAAAAAGGTGCATCAATCAGTGGGGAGTAGATAGGCATGACAGATTACAACGGGGGAGAACGGTCCGCATTACGTACCCTTTCACTACTTGCAAAGATTTTCCTACGTTTATTTGCAAACAGGGAATACCTCCAAAAAGAACTAATTCCCAAACAGTCAATGTTCGGACAATCAATCAATCAATGAGGAATGAAATAGGTACGACGTGTTAAAGGCTTGCGTTACCTACCCTTCACTATCTGCAAAGGGAGATAGAATATTCCTATTCTTCCTCGTTTGCAGGTAGAGAAGATCGTTAAGAGAATTAACTTCGAACAATTCAATGCTCGATTGAAACAATCAACAAGGGGTACTGTGAACACAAATGAACGCCGCTTATATACATACGCATTGCTATTTTCAACAGGTTGTTCCTAATGTTTCTATTTTAGCGAGGTCAAAAGAGATCCCATTAGTGGCCTACTGATTTTGCTCGATTCCTTTTGTTTTTTTACACGATTTTTCGCTATCTGCAAAGACTAAACAGAGTATTGCGACTCTGTGCTTGTTTGTAAATAGAGAATGAACCAAAGAGAACAATCAATCAAATGGAGAGAGAAGCAGGCACGACGGATTACAAAGGGGGAAAGGGCTGCGTTAACTACCCTTCACTATCTGCAAAGAGAGAGTACTCCTAATAGAAATGAGGGGTGGGGGGCAGCAATCAAAGCAGATCAGTGTGCATAAACACGAAAAAAAAAATTCTTACCACGTACTTGACATTCGACAGCTTATGATATTTGCTATTAAAAAACCATTGAAATTCACTGAAAAAACCATAGGTTATAGACCATATATAGTTAGGAATTAGCATTTACAAAACCTTGAAAATTCACTGAAAAAACCATAGGTTATAGACCATATATAGTTAGGAATTAGCATTTAAAAAACCTTATTTTACTCACACAAAACCATTGAAATTCCATATATAGTTAGTTGCACTAACTATATATTGCGCACCCGCAATCCACTGCTGATGATGTCACATATTACATCATTCATGACATGGTCAGTGACATCACTGATGACATCACTGATGACATCTCAAATGACATCACTGATGACATCACTGATGACAACATCCAGTGACTATGTTTCTGTAAAGTTAAAATATGTCTTACATATTGAAGAATGAGTGGATGTATAAGTGTCTGGACGAAGGATTTAGTAGGTGCATGACTGAATGTATGAGTGAGTGATTAAATGTGTCTCACTGAGTGCATGGGTTAGTGACTAAACTGTCTTAATTTGTGCATCATTATGTCTGTTGTTCTGTAAACTGCTGCATGTGTTGATCAGTAACTATATGAGTAACTATATGGGTTATTGATTGATTGCCCAAGTATTTGCATGGGAGACTGAGTGTGTGTGTGGCTGGATGGGAGGTGTGTGACTCTGTACAGATCAATGTGTACTTGTATCAATGATTGTATAAGAGAGTAAGTATGTGTTAGTATATGGTTGAAAACGTAAGGTGCTCTATGTTTAACTGTATAGAGTAGAAAATGGAAGTGTGATTGATTCTTTACAGGACTGACTAGGTGTGTGAGTAACTCCATGGATGAGTGGCAGAGTGTGAGTGTCTGTATAGGTGTATGAGTGCATATGATTGTGTTGTAAACATGAGTGATTGTATGTATGAATGATTGTATGGGTGAATGAGTGAATGTGTGTGTAGACGTAGGAATCAGTGAGTACGTATGTAGTAACTAGTATTGGTGTGTCAATGGTTTCAAAAATTATACTCTGTTTTTAACACTGGGTGAAACAGAGGTTATATTAAAATGTGAGGAGATGCATTGTATTGTCACATGAATGATATCATCAGTGATGTGATCATTGATGTCAAGTGAGATGTCATCAGTGATGTCATTTGAGATGTCATCAGTGATGTCATCAGTGATGTCACTGACCATGTCATGAATGATGTAATATGTGACATCATCAGCAGTGGATTGCGGGTGCGCAATATATAGTTAGTGCAACTAACTATATATGGAATTTCAATGGTTTTGTGTGAGTAAAATAAGGTTTTTTAAATGCTAATTCCTAACTATATATGGTCTATAACCTATGGTTTTTTCAGTGAATATATATATATATATATATATATCCAAACCAAAAGTTTGCCTGTTTCAGAGTAGACCACACGCAGATTTTCTTTGGTTACCATTTATTGAGCAAAGGCAGTCATAGCCACGAACATGGTTTCACATCTCATAGTCCTCCTGACGCGTTTCGTGCTATTGGAGCACTTCTTCATGAGGTTCTGGACTACCAGGCAAAGGAACCAGCACTGTTTGAAGCACGACATTTTATGATAACTTCCCCGCCCAGATGGGCGTGGCCGCCCCCGCGGCCTGATGGTTGATGTAGTGCTCTTACTTTCTACAGTGAGCTGCAAGGTTCCACGCTGGTTAAATGATAATAAATCCCAAGTGGGGTGTGAAAGACTGCATGCAGGTTACCAGATTGCCGCTTGATTTTGCTCAATCACCATTTCTGTTCCTCTGCCGAAGTGCCGCTTGACACCTCAGCTGGACTGCGCTCAGCGCAGCGGGGTCACTCCTGCGACTCAGGCGAGGCCGCTGAATATCCAAACCAAAAGTTCAATAAATGGTAACCAAAGAAAATCTGCGTGTGGTCTACTCTGAAACAGGCAAACTTTTGGTTTGGATATTCAGCGGCCTCGCCTGAGTCGCAGGAGTGACCCCGCTGCGCTGAGCGCAGTCCAGCTGAGGTGTCAAGCGGCACTTCGGCAGAGGAACAGAAATGGTGATTGAGCAAAATTAAGCGGCAATCTGGTAACCTGCATGTAGTCTTTCACACCCCACTTGGGATTTATTATCATTTAACCAGCGTGGAACCTTGCAGCTCACTGTAGAAAGTAAGAGCACTACATCAACCATCAGGCCGCGGGGGCGGCCACGCCCATCTGGGCGGGGAAGTTATCATAAAATGTCGTGCTTCAAACAGTGCCGGTTCCTTCGCCTGGTAGTCCAGAACCTCATGAAGAAGTGCTCCAATAGCACGAAACGCGTCAGGAGGACTATGAGATGTGAAACCATGTTCGTGGCTATGACTGCCTTTGCTCAATAAATGGTAACCAAAGAAAATCTGCGTGTGGTCTACTCTGAAACAGGCAAACTTTTGGTTTGGATATTCAGCGGCCTCGCCTGAGTCGCAGGAGTGACCCCGCTGCGCTGAGCGCAGTCCAGCTGAGGTGTCAAGCGGCACTTCGGCAGAGGAACAGAAATGGTGATTGAGCAAAATTAAGCGGCAATCTGGTAACCTGCATGTAGTCTTTCACACCCCACTTGGGATTTATTATCATTTAACCAGCGTGGAACCTTGCAGCTCACTGTAGAAAGTAAGAGCACTACATCAACCATCAGGCCGCGGGGCGGCCACGCCCATCTGGGCGGGGAAGTTATCATAAAATGTCGTGCTTCAAACAGTGCCGGTTCCTTCGCCTGGTAGTCCAGAACCTCATGAAGAAGTGCTCCAATAGCACGAAACGCGTCAGGAGGACTATGAGATGTGAAACCATGTTCGTGGCTATGACTGCCTTTGCTCAATAAATGGTAACCAAAGAAAATCTGCGTGTGGTCTACTCTGAAACAGGCAAACTTTTGGTTTGGATATTCAGCGGCCTCGCCTGAGTCGCAGGAGTGACCCCGCTGCGCTGAGCGCAGTCCAGCTGAGGTGTCAAGCGGCATTTCGGCAGAGGAACAGCAATGGTGATTGAGCAAAATTAAGCGGCAATCTGGTAACCTGCATGTAGTCTTTCACACCCCACTTGGGATTTATTATCATTTAACCAGCGTGGAACCTTGCAGCTCACTGTAGAAAGTAAGAGCACTACATCAACCATCAGGCAGCGGGGGCGGCCACGCCCATCTGGGCGGGGAAGTTATCATAAAATGTCGTGCTTCAAACAGTGCCGGTTCCTTCGCCTGGTAGTCCAGAACCTCATGAAGAAGTGCTCCAATAGCACGAAACGCGTCAGGAGGACTATGAGATGTGAAACCATGTTCGTGGCTATGACTGCCTTTGCTCAATAAATGGTAACCAAAGAAAATCTGCGTGTGGTCTACTCTGAAACAGGCAAACTTTTGGTTTGGATATTCAGCGGCCTCGCCTGAGTCGCAGGAGTGACCCCGCTGCGCTGAGCGCAGTCCAGCTGAGGTGTCAAGCGGCACTTCGGCAGAGGAACAGAAATGGTGATTGAGCAAAATTAAGCGGCAATCTGGTAACCTGCATGTAGTCTTTCACACCCCACTTGGGATTTATTATCATTTAACCAGCGTGGAACCTTGCAGCTCACTGTAGAAAGTAAGAGCACTACATCAACCATCAGGCCGCGGGGGCGGCCACGCCCATCTGGGCGGGGAAGTTATCATAAAATGTCGTGCTTCAAACAGTGCCGGTTCCTTCGCCTGGTAGTCCAGAACCTCATGAAGAAGTTCTCCAATAGCACGAAACGTGTCAGGAGGACTATGAGATGTGAAACCATGTTCGTGGCTATGACTGCCTTTGCTCAATAAATGGTAACCAAAGAAAATCTGCGTGTGGTCTACTCTGAAACAGGCAAACTTTTGGTTTGGATATTCAGCGGCCTCGCCTGAGTCGCAGGAGTGACCCCGCTGCGCTGAGCGCAGTCCAGCTGAGGTGTCAAGCGGCATTTCGGCAGAGGAACAGAAATGGTGATTGAGCAAAATTAAGCGGCAATCTGGTAACCTGCATGTAGTCTTTCACACCCCACTTGGGATTTATTATCATTTAACCAGCGTGGAACCTTGCAGCTCACTGTAGAAAGTAAGAGCACTACATCAACCATCAGGCAGCGGGGGCGGCCACGCCCATCTGGGCGGGGAAGTTATCATAAAATGTCGTGCTTCAAACAGTGCCGGTTCCTTCGCCTGGTAGTCCAGAACCTCATGAAGAAGTGCTCCAATAGCACGAAACGCGTCAGGAGGACTATGAGATGTGAAACCATGTTCGTGGCTATGACTGCCTTTGCTCAATAAATGGTAACCAAAGAAAATCTGCGTGTGGTCTACTCTGAAACAGGCAAACTTTTGGTTTGGATATTCAGCGGCCTCGCCTGAGTCGCAGGAGTGACCCCGCTGTGCTGAGCGCAGTCCAGCTGAGGTGTCAAGCGGCACTTCGGCAGAGGAACAGAAATGGTGATTGAGCAAAATTAAGCGGCAATCTGGTAACCTGCATGTAGTCTTTCACACCCCACTTGGGATTTATTATCATTTAACCAGCGTGGAACCTTGCAGCTCACTGTAGAAAGTAAGAGCACTACATCAACCATCAGGCCGCGGGGGCGGCCACGCCCATCTGGGCGGGGAAGTTATCATAAAATGTCGTGCTTCAAACAGTGCCGGTTCCTTCGCCTGGTAGTCCAGAACCTCATGAAGAAGTGCTCCAATAGCACGAAACGCGTCAGGAGGACTATGAGATGTGAAACCATGTTCGTGGCTATGACTGCCTTTGCTCAATAAATGGTAACCAAAGAAAATCTGCGTGTGGTCTACTCTGAAACAGGCAAACTTTTGGTTTGGATATTCAGCGGCCTCGCCTGAGTCGCAGGAGTGACCCCGCTGCGCTGAGCGCAGTCCAGCTGAGGTGTCAAGCGGCACTTCGGCAGAGGAACAGAAATGGTGATTGAGCAAAATTAAGCGGCAATCTGGTAACCTGCATGTAGTCTTTCACACCCCACTTGGGATTTATTATCATTTAACCAGCGTGGAACCTTGCAGCTCACTGTAGAAAGTAAGAGCACTACATCAACCATCAGGCCGCGGGGGCGGCCACGCCCATCTGGGCGGGGAAGTTATCATAAAATGTCGTGCTTCAAACAGTGCCGGTTCCTTCGCCTGGTAGTCCAGAACCTCATGAAGAAGTGCTCCAATAGCACGAAACGCGTCAGGAGGACTATGAGATGTGAAACCATGTTCGTGGCTATGACTGCCTTTGCTCAATAAATGGTAACCAAAGAAAATCTGCGTGTGGTCTACTCTGAAACAGGCAAACTTTTGGTTTGGATATTCAGCGGCCTCGCCTGAGTCGCAGGAGTGACCCCGCTGCGCTGAGCGCAGTCCAGCTGAGGTGTCAAGCGGCACTTCGGCAGAGGAACAGAAATGGTGATTGAGCAAAATTAAGCGGCAATCTGGTAACCTGCATGTAGTCTTTCACACCCCACTTGGGATTTATTATCATTTAACCAGCGTGGAACCTTGCAGCTCACTGTAGAAAGTAAGAGCACTACATCAACCATCAGGCCGCGGGGGCGGCCACGCCCATCTGGGCGGGGAAGGTATCATAAAATGTTGTGCTTCAAACAGTGCCGGTTCCTTCGCCTGGTAGTCCAGAACCTCATGAAGAAGTGCTCCAATAGCACGAAACGCGTCAGGAGGACTATGAGATGTGAAACCATGTTCGTGGCTATGACTGCCTTTGCTCAATAAATGGTAACCAAAGAAAATCTGCGTGTGGTCTACTCTGAAACAGGCAAACTTTTGGTTTGGATATTCAGCGGCCTCGCCTGAGTCGCAGGAGTGACCCCGCTGCGCTGAGCGCAGTCCAGCTGAGGTGTCAAGCGGCACTTCGGCAGAGGAACAGAAATGGTGATTGAGCAAAATTAAGCGGCAATCTGGGAACCTGCATGTAGTCTTTCACACCCCACTTGGGATTTATTATCATTTAACCAGCGTGGAACCTTGCAGCTCACTGTAGAAAGTAAGAGCACTACATCAACCATCAGGCCGCGGGGGCGGCCACGCCCATCTGGGCGGGGAAGTTATCATAAAATGTCGTGCTTCAAACAGTGCCGGTTCCTTCGCCTGGTAGTCCAGAACCTCATGAAGAAGTGCTCCAATAGCACGAAACGCGTCAGGAGGACTATGAGATGTGAAACCATGTTCGTGGCTATGACTGCCTTTGCTCAATAAATGGTAACCAAAGAAAATCTGCGTGTGGTCTACTCTGAAACAGGCAAACTTTTGGTTTGGACATATATATATATATATATACGTTTTGGGACCCCCATTTTTTCTTGGCCCCCGCTTGATGAATCACCCCGAGACTTTCGGGATAGGAGCAGACTAGAGCGCCCCACCAGTTTTAAAAATGTATATATATATATGTATGTATATATATATATATATAGATATATATATATATACATACATACATATATTACCTACTGGCGGTTGACAGTAGGTAGTTATAGTTAGGACCTATTTTCCATAGGAAACCAGCAAGATTCTATTTGTAATAACATTGGCGCCGGTTGACGATTCTTCGCAAATTTTTTAAAACTGGTGGGGCACTCTGGTCTGATCCTATCCCGAAAGTCTCGGAGTGATTCATCAAGCGGGGCCAAGAAAAAATGGGGGGTCCCAAAACGTATTTTCCCCATGCAATTTTCCGTAGGAACCTTTCAATGCAGCTACAGCTCGAACTGCAGAACGGAATTACACCAAATTTGGCAAAGAGGTAGTCCTTAGTTCAGACTTGTGCCTTTTGCCAATATGGTGTAAATCCGTTCAGTAGTTCCTGAGAAAATGACATATATATCTATTGTCGTGCTGGATCCGCACATCCTGAGCGCACCCTAAGCGCACCGTCCCGATCGCGTGCTGAATGCTAATTGGCTGTCAAGTTGTTGTCAATATGCAAAACCAGGAAGTGTAGATGCGAGGCTGAAGTAGTTAGTGGAATAAGTGTGCAAAACGTATAAAGGGGGCAGGGTAGAAATACGGCAAAGTACGCACAGGGTGCGCGGATCCTACGGTAAACCAAAAATAAATATAACGGAGCTTCTTTTATAATTAGCCCCCTGGGGGCCAAATCCCGGGGGCAAATTTTTTAAATTTATGGGGGGCCCAGAGGGGCCCCCTCATCCCCAGGGACTGCCACCCCCCGGGGCTACAAAATATATGGGTCGGGGGCTCCAAGGCTCCCCCCAGCAAAATTTGTGGTTGGGGGTCTCAATGACCCCCCCAAGCCCCGGGGCTTTGTGTATTGTTGGAGGGGTCCCGTGCGGCCCCCCTCCTGGAGCCTTGTTGTGGTCCTGGGGACCGCCACACACCCAGGTCGGCACCTGCTGTGTCCCGAGGTGCCCAGCCACGGGACACTGCTGTTTGCTATTGAAGGGCGGCAGCGGAGGCTTTCGTCCTACCATAGCAAACTTAGTTTGGATTTTGAAAGAGAGAGCAGGGAAACCTGCTCTCTCTTTCAAAATCGAAACTAGATTGCTTTTCCACAAGGGGGGCTGCATGTTAGCAGGTCCCCATATGGAAAAGCAATGCCGGCTCCCGAAGGACGCGGGGAGCCGGCGGGACTGTGGGGGCATTGGGGCTCCATGGCCCCCAACATTTTATATAAGCCCCTGGGGATGGGGTCCCCGGGGATAATAGAAATTAGTGATAAGGGCTATTTTTTTTACGGTAAACTTAGGAGTCGCGCTCCCAGCGCGGCCCCCTGGTGTGCAGGTGTTGGATGCACGTCTCATAACGTGTATGGTGCGTGACTCCGACGCGTTTGGTGCAGGACTTCTACGTGTTCGGTGCACGACTCCAAGCAAAAAATATATATATTTTTTAGATATACCTCAAGCTTTTGTGTTTAGTTCTTGGGTGGCTCTAAAAAGAGCCCTTGTGCTTATTGAAAGATTTTGGTACCTACACGTAAGTTCCTATGCAGAGTCTAAAGTTCAAGAGGAAGACTCTGTTACCCTCATCTGTAAAATGTACACCATCTCTCCTATAGATGCCATCCATATTGAAACGCAGATTGTTGTGTTAAATGGACCCCATTCTATAATCTTGGAGAAAAGCAGAAACAGATTTTTTGACATGTTTCCTAGCTTTCTCAATCTGGGGACAAAATTGATTGGAGCAGTTCCATTTCTGCCTTTGGCATATGTTAGAATTCAATTCTGTAAAGGTGTCCTTTATAAGCATTTCCAGACCTACCCCAGCGAAATTACCTAGGTCAGTGCCACCAGAGTGCACAATTATGAGGTCAGGGTGTTGGAGATGCAAAAAGGATTTAGCCAATGGCATCAATTGGAGCCACTTTAACCCTTTCTGTCCAATCCATTTAATGTCTACATTTGGTAAAGCTAGGTCTTTGTCCATGCTTCTGTTTTCTGCATACCTTTGGCACCAGAAAATATAGCTGTGTCCCACAATCCACACTCTAAGCATCTCGAAGGGAGGTCTGGATGCACTCAGATGGTCTCTGTATGTGAAATGGCAGTTTGAGAAGATTTTTATAAAATGGTGGATAGGATGCAGTTTTGGAAAAAGAAAAGAAATGATTGGCTGTTTAAAAACATTCTAGTCTGAAAAGTAGAGTGCTTGTTTCTGTTTTTTAACAGCATGTTTCTTATTGGTTTAGAAAAAGTATTTGAAATGAACATTACATAGGGTACACTGATATTTTGAAAAGTCAAGCACACTTGCTGTTTGGATTAGCAACATTGTGTGCTGAACTTGTGACCTATGAGTTCAGTTAAGTGTTCCATGAACTGTTTCTATGGTAACAGGCAGTGAGCAGATTGGGGGTAGGGTTTAAATTTATGTCACTTGGAAAGGGCTGAAATGTGTAACCAATAGAAATGTGTGTTAGCTTTTGAACACCAAAAACCTACCTTTGCCACGCCAGCGGGCCAGAGCCGTGAGGGGAACGGCGGCAGCAGCAGGACGCCGGGAGGCAGCCCGGTCGAGCGGACCACACTCCCCAGCAGCCCCTGGGGCGGCAGCGCGCCCGTGACGTGCTAAGAGCGCCCGGAGGCGCCTGTAAAAGGCTGACCCCCGGGAGCCCAGGGGGGAACACCAAAAACCTACCTTTGCCACGCCAGCGGGCCAGAGCCGTGAGGGGAACGGCGGCAGCAGCAGGACGCCGGGAGGCAGCCCGGTCGAGCGGACCACACTCCCCAGCAGCCCCTGGGGCGGCAGCGCGCCCGTGACGTGCTAAGAGCGCCCGGAGGCTCCTGTAAAAGGCTGACACCCCCATTCGCCCCGCGAGTCGCGCGCGGGAGCGTCCGGGAGAAGCCCGGGACAAGGGCGGGACAGTCTTTGGCAGTCGTTGGCAGGAGGAAGCAGGGCAGGGCCAGAGACTCTGCCCCTCGCAATGGGAAAACGCAAGCTAATAACGATTGGTGGTGAAGGTAAGAAGGCTAAAGTCCCTAAGAAATCAGAGACCATTATTTCATACCTGACATCTGCAGTAGGGCATTAAACGATGAAATTGCTAGTGCGGAAAAAGAACTGGGCCTTGACCACTCGGATACAGAGAGGAGGAATTTAATAGACACAGTGGTTCCTGAGCATGTTACACACATCCCCCTGGAACCCATTATAGAAGTCGCGACTTCTACTGCCTCCCCTGCTCCCAGGGCCATTACCCCTCCACATGCCCTGGATAGCGATATTGTACATGTGGTTTCTACTGTAAACACGCGACATAAGGCTAAAAACTTACGAGGGAAGAAGTCACATGAAGTACATGGCGCTAAAGCGGATAAACAGACATTCCAGGGCCTCCAGGATAATTTGGTTGAGGTAGTGGAGGGCTTAATCGAATCCCGTTTGGAATCTCTACTTGTGAATTTGGCCAAAGACATTGTGGACACTCTCAAATCATGTTTAGATAACATTATGAAAAAATGTGAAAGGATTGACAAATATCTCACGGAGCCGAATATACATTGCCCACGCTGTCAGCCCCACATTAGAAGCAGAGTGGCATGTGAACATGAGGCGAGGGTTATAACATCAACTGCGGCTTTATCTAGTTCACAAATGGAAGTGCACAGCTCGCAACATTTACCTGCATCCTTGTCACTTGATAAAAATATTGATTTAGCACGGGGGACCCATTTAGTAGGGGTCGAGGAGATGGGGAGGGCAGATACGTTACCTACCCCTAGACCTCAGGTGCACCCCTCCAGTAAGCCCAGTAATAGACTGAGCCGCCCAGTGGATCTCCCCCCGGAGGCAGCAAGCCTAGTTGTCATCCTAACAGGGATTCCGCGCATTAAACCACAACAGAGGGAATCCGACTTAGATTTGCTAAATAGAACTAGGAGATGGTGTGGCCAGTTCAGCAGTGGCAGTCTGGATGTGGGTAAACATATTATAGCGGCACGAAGGGTAGAATGGGTGGGGCGGAGGCCTAAATGCATTGCTGGAGATTGCGTGATTGTTAACTTTGATACACCCAACATTGCAGATTCCCTACTTTGGGATGGTTCTGACCCAGGGAGTGGAGGTATCAGACCACTCCCATTAGGGTACTTTTATCCTCCCCCCCTCCTACCTTTATTTATTTATTTATTTATTTATTTATAGGTTTGTATAGCGCTATGAATAAACTCCCGAAGGAGTATCTCCGCGCTTTTGACACCAGGGGTAGAGGAGCTTAGACAAAAAGCCACAGGAAATATGCTTTCTGGCCAGGGACCTAATAAGAAAACCGGCGGATAGATGTTTAGCATAAGCTAAACAAAAAGGTTTTCAGACTTTTCCTGAATTCAAGATGATTCCTACATAGTTTTAAGGAAAGCGGGAGGGAGTTCCAAAAACTTGGGCCCACCACAGACAGAGCCCTGCCTCCTTGCCTAGCTTTAGTAATTTTAGGAATGTTTAGCAAAAACTGTTCACCAGACCTAAGAGTGCGGATAGGAGCGTATGGAACAAATTTTTTTGCCAAATACTCTGGTCCCAAGTCATTAAGGCCTTTATGGATTATACAGCCGATCTTTAACTTCACTCGTTGCCGTATTGGCAACCAGTGTAGTGTCTGTAATAAAGGTCTAGAAGGAGACCTAGGAGGTGCATTAAGCACCAACCTCGCAGCTGTATTTTGAACCACCTGTAGGCGGTTGAGAACCTCTTCATTAGCTCCTGCCATGAGGCCATTGCAGTAATCAAGACGACTGATAATCAGAGCTTGAACCAGAGTTCTCCTATAAGAATCAAGGAGGAAAGGAAAAATCCTCCGGAGGAGACCTATTACGTGGAAACATGTTCCTACAGTAATGGAGACATGATGTTTCATATTCAGCTCTGGTTCAAGTCTGACTCCCAGATTCTTGATCACTGCTTTGGGCTCAGGAACTGGTCCCAGATCGGGGGGCCACCAGTCAGGAGACCATTGGACCTTTACATCACCAAAAAGCATTACCTCCGTTTTTCCAACGTTACATTGGAGGAAATTGGAGGACATCCACCTTGCAACTGCCTTCATTCCATCGGAGAAAGATTGTATTATCTCCGGTGTAAGATGTTTGAAAGGGAAGAGCAGCTGCGTATCATCAGCGTATGATACTGGATGGAATCCGTAAGCTCTGGTTACATCTGCCAAGGGGGCCACATAGGTGTTAAACAAGGTAGGGCTCAAGCATGAGCCCTGCGGGACCCCCTTGGTGATGTTAACCTCCTCCGACCTAAAATCACCCATGGTGACAGATTGGGTGCGGTTGGAGAGAAAGCTTCTGATCCATTCCAGTGCCATACCACCGATTCCACTCTCAGACAGGCGTTCGATAAGGATGTTGTGAGAAATAGTATCGAACGCTGCCGATAAATCTAGCAACCCAAAACAAACTTCCCTTATGTCCCAGTTCCCTTAGGCAGTGTGGAGAGACAGGGAGTGAAGACTCATGTATCCTATCAAACCCAGCAGAAATTATTGCGGGTAAGGCCAAATAGTGCTCTAGTAATAGCATCCGAAGTAGAGCATACCCCCAGTCATGGGCCAGGGATCACACTCAGCAATAGGTTCCATCCTCTTCTAAACACTTCTACGCTAGATACAAATGATTGACAACCACCCACTGTTTTACCATCTCGGGTTGTCACTACAGTAGCTAGTGGTCGCCATGTCACTGCAATGAGCTGGAACATTGCTGGGCTAAAGAAGAAAGTCTCTGATGAAAGATGGTTAAATCTAATCACACAATATGATATTCTGGGTTTCCAGGAAACTTGGGATTCCAGTGGGGATTTTTTCATGGATGGGTATCGGAGCTTTTCTACTAAAGCCACCCCTGGGGAGGGTGGCAGACACAAGGGGGTCCTGTATATATTTATTTCCTTAAAATTGCGGGGTTCTGCACGGAAAATAGCGTTTTCATCTGATAATATACTAGGTATAAAGTGGGCAAGAGCAAATTCCCCCTTAATTTTGATAATCAACTTCTATAACGCACCTGATAGAGATAGAAGCTGTTTACATTTGAGTTCTCTAACTTCTTTTTTAATAACATATAAGTCACAGCAATCTGCTTTATTCGAAACCCTGTTATTGGGAGATTTTAATGTTCATCCGTGTAATTGGGGATGTCAGAATCAGGAGCTATTGGGCCCACCAGGAGCTCTCAGTACTCATTTTGAGCACACTCCACAGGGGGCGGATTTGGAGAACTTATTAGCAAACCAAAACTTGTACGAGGCACACGGGTCATGGGAGGACGTAAGAACACCAACCTTTGTTGGCAGAGATGCTAGCACGGTCATCGACTATATCTTTATCACACCAGGGTTAATCGACATGGTGGTATCTTACAAAGTGATTCCCTCCCCTTTTAGTGATCACAACCCAGTGGTCCTGCTCCTGAACATGGGCCTCAACAGCGTCACCCAGGTTGAGCGTCTGGGGGGTCGCAGTGATACCCTTGTCCCTAAGGATCAGGGCCGCAGACTAAAATGGGCAAAGGTGGTGCCGGATTCTTTTATGAATAACCTTGTACAGAACTCCCAAGACGACATGTCAATTTGCATGGATAGTACATCTGAGGGTAGTGTCATTATTAGTTCTTTTTCCACTATTTGTTTTAACATTAATAAGGAATTAACTTGCACTAAGAAGCAGGTTGATCTCTCCACCCCAAGATGGGTTGATAAAGAATGCTCAAGGACACATAAGGTTTACTTCAAGCCCTAAAACAACAGCCAAGAAATAAAGACCTTGTGGCTGGGCTTAGGAAAAAATATAGACAGGCGATTGAAAAGCGGAAAAAGTCTATTAAAAGTGAGGCTTGGGATAGTCTAATATCGACCAATATCTTGAAGGACAGCTCCAAATTTTGGATGGTCATCAACCATCCTTATTTTTCTACATCAACCAATACTGTCATGGACTGTGTAATCTCTGAAGATCAATGGGTTGATCATTTTAATAAGATCTACAAGAGTGATATGCTCCCAGTACCCAGTAGGTTCCATCAGCCCACGACAGAAGCCCCCCCTGTTGTTTTCAATGAAGTGGAGGTCAACAAGGCAATAGTTGAGATGACCAAACACAAGGCTCCAGGACCCGACGGTGTTCCGGCAGACTTATACAGCTCGAGTCCACTCCTTTGGGCCAAAATACTTACTAACGTTTTTAATGCAACGGTTACAGCGGGGTTCCCTGAATCCTGGGCCACCTCAACTATCGTCCCAATATATAAGAAGGGGCCAAGAAACGATCCGTCCTGTTACAGGCCGATATCGTTAATTGACTCCGCTGTCAAGATTCTCGGCAGAGTTATCTTGACTAGACTGAGCAACATTACTAAAGAGAAGGGGGTGCTCTCGGAACTCCAGTATGGTTTCCGTGAGAAACGGGGCACAATTGATCAGTGCCTGAATTTACATATACTGGTTAGCAAATATACTGTGGCAAAAGAGGGTCATATATACCTTGCATTTATGGACCTTTCTTCAGCCTTTGACTTGCTCAATAGGACCAAGTTATGGGCCATTTTAGCTGGGATAGGGTTTGATCCTCCTCTTATAGATTTTTTGGCGGCCCTTCATGAAGACTTATCAGCTTCCATTAGAATAACCCAGGATGGCAATACCACCAGACCCTTTAAATCCAGAAGAGGAGTGAGGCAAGGCTGCATTTTAGCCCCACTCTTATTCACCTTATACATCAACTCTTTGGATAAAGCACTGGAGGGGTCCACACTTGACATCCCGTACGTGGGAGGGGCCGCAGTGCCTGTTCTGCTATACGCAGACGATGCGGTCCTCCTCGCTCGTACGGGAGTGGGGCTACAAAAGCTTCTGGATGCATTTGGTGATTTTATGGCGAAACTCGACCTCGTGATCAATAATAAACCGCAGGTGTGCGCTAAGTCACTTGCCGTAACCCGCTCAACCTCAGCCTTGCTAAGCTTTGCAAAGCGACTAGGCTCACGTCCAATGGAGGCACTACTGAAAGTGTACAAAACAAAATGCCTTTCCATAGCCACCTATGGCGCAGCGCTGTGGGGTTACTATTCAACCGGTGATTTGCAGATTGTGGAAAATCAGTTTCTAAGATCACTACTAAGTGTTCCACAATCCACCCCAGTTTTTTCCCTACACACAGAGTTAGGCCTGGGCTTCATTACTGATCAGCTTCTCTTGGAACCATTGGTATATTGGGCTAAAATCTGGCTGAATAATGAAATTAGGCTTAACCACATTATTCTTAGGGATTGTATGGTGTTGGAAAATGCTTTAAAGATCCCGTGGTTAGCTTATGTGAAGGGCGCCCTGGAAAGTCTTGGTAGGCCCAACCTTTTTAGCCACCCTAATACAATCTGCAAGGGGGACGTGAAATGGATTAAGGAAAATTTCCTGAGCAGGGCAGCGTTAAAGCGGGAGAGTGAGGAGTTGATTAAACCCAGAGCAAGAGCAAATTTTCTCCTCCTGACCACACCGTCGATTGAACCTTATCTAACAATTGTAAGCCGTCCATACCATCGACACCTTCTTGTTAGATTTAGGTTCAACATCATCCAGTACTCTCTGGGAGTCTTCCCTGTGTGGGGGGTGCCAGATGAGTCAATACCCTGTAGCTGCGATAATTTTTCAGAGCAGTCCATTTTACACTTTGTAATGTTTTGTGAGCATTTCAAGAAGAGTAGAAAACTATACCTGGTCCCTATTTTAAGGGAAGCAGGCTTTACTCAGGTGCGCCCAGCGTTTCTTCATCTGCAGTTACTAGGGAGTACCAAGATAATCTTCGGGGTTGCTAGCTTTCTGGTCGCAGCTATGCGCACAAAAACCAGGAAGCTATCCCCGAAGGACATGGAAGGGCGCCCTCATTACATTGCAGATTTAGCTAATATTTCTTAAATTAACTACTCTTCTTATGATTACATTGCGAATGTATTCTTTTTGTTTTAACATCTAAATTATTGACTGGATTTACATAGCACTTTGACTGATTTTTAAACAGTTTTAACCATATGAATTATACGATATGTAAAATAACTTTTTAACAACTGTTTTTATAAATTGTACTGTATTGTTGCTTTTATGATTTTAACTAATCGAATAAAGCTGGCTTTTGACTTTGACTTTGACTTTGAATTAATGTGGGAAGCAATGTGATTTGATATTTTCATGTATATGTGTGCAGAATGAGACGGAAAGCTTGCCATTTTTTTGGTTTTGCTAAGAGCTGAAGAGTACAGAGATTCTGCATAAGAAAATCTGGTGTGTGACTGACATACTTCTTAATCTACAAATCAATTTGAAAGGTAAATTATTCTTTTGTGAGAGGTTGTATGTGGTGTGTTAGTTTTTAATACAATTAATGTGTTTCTCTTGGTAAAGTCCAGGGAGTAGTCTAACTTGTCTAGAATCACTTTGTGAGACTGTGTTCTAAAATATGTGGAATGAGTGCATTTATGGGTGAACAGCGTTTACAACGCAACTTTTACAACGAACTACCTTTACCACGCAACTTTTACAACGCAAGTCCTTACAACGACTTGCGCTGGGGGGCACTATAGGATAGGGAATAGTTTAATTTACTATCCAACACCTTCCCTACTATCCACGGGGACTGGAGTTGGAATAGTAAATTAAACTATTCACTATCCAGCGCCCCCCAACGCAAGTCGTTGTAACGACTTGCGTTGTAAAAGTTGCGTGGTAAAGGCATGCGTTGTAAAAGCATGCGTGCTAACGACATACATCCCATTTATGTCACCTGTTCCACAGTACTAAATGTTTTTTGGTAAAGTGCAAGGGATACTGTTATTTGTCTAGAATCACACTGTGAGTCATTGTGCATTTGGGAAAATTGAGAGAGAATCATTTGGTTGCTTGATGTGTTTGCAGACACAAAAGTGCTTAAAAACCTTTTTTGTTGTTAAGTTTTGGTAGAATTAGAAAATAGATATTGCTCATGTATTTGGAAAATTAGTTAGGCTTTAACACTGAAATGCAGTAATGAAATATGTAAAATGTGTGCTGTCACCTTAGTTTTTTGTGGATCAGTTAATGTGTTTTGATAAAGTCCAAGGGAGAGTCTTGGTTGTCTAGAATCACACTGTAAGTATGTGTACATTTGGGGACTGTTGTGAGAGAAGCCTGTGGGTGTTTCATGTGTTTGCAGATATATAACTGGTTAACAACATATACTGTTGCCAAGTTTTGGTAAAATTTGAAAGCAGTTTTTGCTTGTGTATTTGCAAAATGAGTAAGGCTTCCACAGTACAGTGCATTTCTAAAATCTGTGGAATGTGTGCAGTTATGTCACCTGTTCCACACTAGTAAATGTTTTTGCTAAAGTGCAAGGGATGCTGTTATTTGTCTGGAATCACACTGTGAGTCAGTGTGCATTTGAGAGAATTGTGACAGAATGATTTTGTTGATTGATGTGTTTGCAGACATATAAGTGCTTAAAAACCTTTCTTGTTTATAAGTTTGGTAGAATTAGAAAATAGAAATTGCTTATGTATTTGGAAAATGAGTTAGGCTTTAACACTAAAATGCAGTACTGAAATATGTGAAATGTCGGCAGTCAACTTACCTTTTCTAGACTAGTGAATAGTGTTGCTTGTCTAGAATCATACTGTGAATCTGTGTGCCTTTGGGAACCATTGTGAGAGAAACCCTGTCACTGCTGTTGCAATCCTATAGTGACCCTTTCAGCATCATGTACTAATCCATTCACTGAAGTAAAACTCAATCCATTATGATTTCACCCCCTGTCTCTCCTTATAGTATTGTAATTATTCAGTCAGTATGCATATACTCATGCAGTGAGCCAGGTTTTAGGGCACGGACTGTTTCAAACTCCTATGCACAATGCATGTAGTGGTCTAACCACCTTCACACTTGTCTTTCAGACCTACTATTCCACAGTTAGTATCCATACACTCCAGCAAACAACCAGTGAGTTCTGTTGCAATCCCATAGTAACTCTTTCAGTACCATGTACTAATCCATTCACTAAACTAAAACTAAATAAATTATGAATTCACCCACTGTCTCTCCTTATAGTACTGTAATCATTCAGTCAGTATACATGTACTCATGCAGTGAGCCAGGATTTAGGGCACGGACTGCTTCAAACTTCTATGCACTTTGCATGTAGTAGTCTAACCCCCTTCACACTTGTCTTTCTGGCCTGCAATTCCCCAGTTAGTATCCATACACTCCAGCAAACACCCTGTGAGTGCTGTTGAAATCCCATAGTGACTCTTTCAATACCATGTACTAATCCATTCACTAAGTTAAAACTCAATTTAAATTATGTTTTCACCCACTGTCTCTCCTTATAGTATTGTAATCATTCAGTCAGTATGCATGTACTCATGCAGTGAGCCTGGTTTAGGGCACGGACTGTTTCAAACTCCTATGCACTATGCATGTAATGGTCAAACCACCTTCACACTTGTCTTTCTGTCCTACAATTCCCCAGTTAGTATCCATACACTCCAGCAAACACCCTGTGAGTGCTGTTGCAATCCCATAGTGACTCCTTCAGTACCATGTACTAATCCTTTCACTAAAGTAACACTCAATTAGTTATGAATTCACCCACTGTCTCTCCTTATAGTACTGAAATCATTCAGTCAGTATACATGTACTCATGCAGTGAGCCAGGTTTTAGGGCATGTAGTGCTTCAAACTCCTATGCACTATGCATGTAGTGGTGTAACCACCTTTACACTTGTGTTTCAGGCCTAAAATTCCACAGTTAGTATCTATGTAGAATGTGTTTGTATAGTAATAGAAAAGTGTAATTCATAAAGTTATTAATACATTTATTTATGTTTATTTTTTACAGATATTGTTTATCATTGTTCAAATACAGTTATCATGCCTGAGAAATGTAGGTAAAAAAAGAGAGCTAAAGGACATTTACTTAAAGAAAACTCAACAACAAGTATTGGATGACCAAGACAATGTGACTAAAAAGAGAAAATGTTCTGGTAAGACCACTAACAAATTTATTAAAAATATTAGTAGACTCAGAAAGACCATTGAAAATGTTGAAAGCACTGAAAATGTTCCAAGCGTGAAAAAAGTCAAAAAATAGGAAAGGAAAAAAAGGCAATGTACATTTAAAGGATACAACTTATGGCAAAAGAAGAGAAAATCAATATAAAGAAATACATAAAAAATATTTTATAATAGAGTAGTACATAATTTGCTGAAAGATATGAAGAAATATAAAAAGAGAGCACTGTTTTATAAAAAGAAGAAGCATATTGAATCTATTGTTGAAAAGGCTTTTGAAGTAAAGAGGAAATTATTTATTTTAGTTTTAAACAGAATTTGATCACTAGATAAACCAATCCATTTAATAAAGGCCAAAAGAGGAAAAGAGTAATTAATAGAACTAATTTTTGTGATTTTTGGGGGGGGGAATGGAATCACAGTTCAAGTTCAGAGCCTTTCTTTAATGAAGAGAGTTATTTTCAGACCAATAATTTGTTGCATGCAGTTGACACCAGTGATCAAGCTTATGAGGTTAGAAATGGTTGTCCAATTGAGAAAGAGAAAATGGTTCCCAGAAATTATAGCTGATGAAGTTCTAGGCAGACGTCCTAGAAGCCCCTGTGTACTCTTGGGATTGCAGTAGTATTTGTAGTGTACAACAAGAATCTATTGATCTTTTAGGCAATTTCTTACAAGAATATACTAAAAAAAGTGTTAAACAAAAGATTAAGATGTTGCAAGGACTAGACCCTTGCAGAGTAAGAAAAAATACTGGTTTGCAAGGTCATTTTCTGGCTTGTCTTTCAAGTAAAGTATGTCAAAGTGTTTTTCACCATTTCAGGATGTTGGCGGTACATCATACTCAAATGCGGAAGTTAGTGAGAAGATTGTATTATGCAAAAAGTCCAGCACTAAAGTTAAATGAGTTGAACAGTGCTCTTTTGCGTGGGTCAGTATCAGATGTGAAGAAGGTATGTGATGAAATTGAGTTTTGTTACTTCGGTCCTGAACAAGAGAGTGCAGAAACTGACACATTAATAGAAGAAAATGTTGAAGACAATGTGGAACGTACTATTACAAAAAATGTTGATGATCAAATTACAAAGTTTAGGGTGATTTCAGATGAAAGGCCAAATTTTTCTTGTATTTGTTGTCGGCGAACTCACTATAAAAATCAGACTAGCATTGTTGATCTGTATTTAAAAAGTGAAAGAGAAAATAATGATAAGTGAAAAGAATTTGCAACTTATTTGTTGGTAGAGAATTGTTTTGATTTGGGTTCTGATCAGCGTATTTGTAAATATTGTTATAACAAATTAGATGAGAATAAAATGCCCGCCTGAGCTGTCCATAATAATTTAGAGTTGGTTGCTATTCCTCCAGATTTGATAGATTTAAATACCTATGGACCCATGTAGGCAGTAGTGAAATTCTTAATACCGAATTTTACCAATTCAGTATTAAGAAATCGGTATTTCAGATGTAGGTAAGAATTCGGTTAAAAATACAGAATCCTTAATATTCGTTATTACCGAATCGGTAATTGAGATTCGGTAATAACGAATACCTACCCATTCATTCCTATGGGCTTAGAGGCCCATAGGAATGAATGTGAAGACATTCGGTATTACCGATTCGGTGTTACCGAATCGGTAATACCGGGAGGTATTTCAAGGGTGCCAGGGTGTCCAAAGGACACCCTATTGCACCCCTGAAATGTGCATGTGTGCACATGTGGCAAACATGCATGCCCTTAGGGCATGGATGTATGCCACATGGCACTTCAAAAAAAGAAAGAAAGTGCTTTTTTAGAGGAATTCGGTAATTACCACCAACTTGAAGTTGGTGGTAATTACCGAATCCTTAAGGCCCAAAAGCACTCTTTTATGTGCTTTCTACATTGCATTTAAGGAATCAGTATTACTGATTCCTTAAATGCATGACCAATAAAGAATCAGCATTAAGGAATCAGTATTTACCGATTCCTTATTACCGATTCCTTCCCTACATCAGGAATGGCTAAATACCGGTCGGTAACAGTGAAATTTACCGAATTTCACCATTACCGACCGGTTTTTGGCCACCTACATCGGGTCCTATGAGTATATTCCCATTCAATGTGTGCACCATTTTCAGCTATTAGTATGGAGCCTAAAACAGGTAAATTGCCTCCTTCAGATTTAAAAAAGAGGATTAAAAGGAAGAGTTGTGTATTTACCGTTAGATTTAAAGAAAAATGTTGAAACTATTGGTGTAGAGAGTGTAGAAAGTGAACCACTAGTTATTTTAGTTAATGGTGTGCCTATTAAGAGTAAGACAATCTGGCAGGAGTTAGTGGATGTTAAGAAAGTATAGAAGGCAACTTTGTATTTGATAAAAAACAATAAGTACTATAAAAATGTTTATATGGGAGAAGATGAAATACTTTTACCAGAAGATACTGAAACATCAAGTGGACACATTGAAAAAGTGGACATGTCATGATGTGAAGAAGTCTATGAACATTACAGTGTACATCTACTCCATTCAAAAGAAGTGATGGGGAACACTATTGAATTGGTCCAAATGGAAAAAGCAAAGGGAAGTCCCATGAGTGTATGGGAAGAGAGCTTGGAAGCTCGTTGTTTTCCACAGTTGTTTCCAACAGGAAAAGGTGGACGATATGATGAACGTCCTGTGCATATTCCTGCACTGAATATCGGACAACAATATTATATGCAGAAGATCCAAGATTTCGACAATGTCTCCCTTATATATTTCATTTTTTGTTTGAAAGTGACTTGTCTGGACTTTCATATGCAGTTAATCACATTTTAAAAACAGGAGTACATCTGCAAAATGTATCTGCAAAGGATTTTATGGATAAAGTGCATCAGAGAGATGATCATTTAGAATCTCAGCTGATTAATCTGATCGCGTGTCAGCGTGGAACTAATCAATATTGGCACCATCGTCATGGAGAACTGAAATGTATGCTACAGAATTTAGGAACTTCTACATGGTTTTTACCCTAAACTGTGCTGAGTACGCTTGGGATGATTTACTTGAATTTATTCGAGAGGCAAATTCCTATATATAAATATTGAATACAAGACACCTGGAGAATTGTGCTCTTTGGATCCTCTTAATGTATGCAGGTATTTCAATCATAGATTTGAAGCTATGATGTCTATTATCTGCAATAACAAAAATCCCCCTCTTGGAGAAGTTGTGGATTTCTTTTGGAGAAAGGAGTATCAAGCAAGTGGTGCTCCTCATATACATATGCTGTTATGGATCAAGGACGCCCCCAAATTTGGAACAGATGCGGGTGATACTGTTTTGTCTTTTATTGAAGAATAGGCCACATGTGCTGTACTCAAAAGCACAGAAGAAAAAAACTTAAGACAACAAGTGTTACGATTCCAAAGCCATCGATGTGGAAAATACTGTCGACGAAAGTACAAGTCTAAGGATAAATTCTATGCCAAATGTTGTTTTGCATTTCCATGTCCTGTGATATCCAAAGGAAGAGTGAACAGTTTTATGTCAGCTATGCGACATACCATCACAAGAAAGTCTCCAAAAAATACCTACAACTTAAGAAGAAGCGAAGAGTCAAAATACATAAATGACTACAATCCAGTTATTCTGTCCATGTGGAATGCTAACATGGATATTCAGTACATTGCGGACAATTGCATTGCTGTTGGTTGATATGTAACATCCTACATTACAAAATCGGAAAAGACTGAATTGAAAGAAATGTGGGAAGAGATTTCTCATGAGAAGATTCTAAATAAGAAATTATACAGTTTCAGTTTGAAGATGTTATCCCATCGAGAAATTGGAGCATATGAATGTTCAGATCGGTTATCATCTGCAAGTCTGTACTCCAAATCTAGAAGAATAATTTGGGTGAGTCTAGGTCTTGCAGCAATGCGAAATCGGGTACTGAAATCTGTACAAGAAATTGAATGCATATTACCCAAACAGAAGTCATCATCTTGAGAACGTGTCTCTATAAATTGCTGCAAAACTACACTTTTAAACGGAATACTACAGAGAACTTCAGTGATGGAAAATATTGAGTGATTTGGTCCGAAGGATGTTTGGTGAACCAAATGAAAGGAAATTTGATTAATCACAGAAAACTGAGTTGCGACTCTGCTGATAAAAGAGAATTTTACTATTTAACTGTTTTGCAACTGTTCAAACCATGGTGTTCAGAATTAGAATTACTTGGAGAATTCCAGAGCTATGAAGATTCCTTTAATGCTTGTAAAGATACTATAGAATGAACTGCTTTTGCAAATTATATGAAAATGTTGAACGATGAAATTGATCAAAAAGCTACAATTGCAGCTGAGATTGCTAGAGACAGTTCTCAAGGCAGTTAAAGTTCTGCTGCGCTGAGTCAAGATCCACTAGGACAACCAATTGTTGAAAATGAAGCAGTAATCACCATGAATGAGGTGGAAACAGCAATGCATCAAGCTCAAGAAGATGTAACGGACTTAGCAAACTTGGAAGAACAACTAAATGTTGAACAGAAAGAAATATGTCAGTAAGTGAGACAACAGATTGACCATGGATTTCTTCATGAAAAGAAAGAATGCACATGCACATCATCTCAACCTATGTATGTGAGTGGATAAGCTGGAACAGGAAAACGTTTCTTAATTAAAGTAATCACCAGGTATCTACAGAAAACAACTGAGTCACATTTGTCTTGTTTTGTAACTGCTCCAACTGGGTTGCCAGCACACACCATTAAAGGAATTACATTACATTGTTTATTAATGCTACCTGTCGATCATGAAAACAAATTGGAATATCACAAGCTATCTGGAGAAGCTTGTTGTGAAGTTTCAAGAGTGCTGAAGAAAATGAAACTTCTGAATATTGTGGAGGTAAGCATGGTCTCAAACATTTAAGAATGCAGCAAATTCTTAAAACAGAGTATGACGTGTTATTTGGAGGAAAACATGTCAGAGTTTTTGGAGATCTACTGCAACTTACTCCCGTAAAAGGACAACTAGTATTTAAAACACTTGCACATGAAGACACCAGAAAGTCTCTGGGTAGTGTTGGAAACGTAAACATTTGGTCATATTTTGAATACAAAGAACTCACTACAAATATGCGACAGGCAAATTATGTTGATTATGAAACTATTCTTCAAGATATAAGAATTGGAGTACTGACAGAACATGGCAAACAAGCTTTGCAGAGTTGGTTACTTTCCAATTTGTTTCTAAATGAATATGCTTCCTGAGAAAATATACATGAAAATTGCAGAAACAAATCTGTAATCTGCTTAATGCCAACACTGCATGCGTGTTCTATATTCAACGAACAACTTTTGAAGCTGGAAAATGAAGAAATAATAAAAATGGAAGCCATAGATAAAATAGAGCATGAAGGAATCACTATTATTTTGACAGAAAAATTGAAGACGAAATTGGATTCTTTAGAAGAATTGATATCTAAAACTGTTGGTTTAGAAAAGGATCTATATGCATGTAGAAACTGTCGGGTAATTTTAAGGCGTAATTTGGATGTCGAAAAAGGTTTAGTTAATGGAGCAATGGGCAAAGTTGTGGATTTTGTTAATTGTTCGAATAAAGATGGTATTGAATTTTTAGAAATTTAATTTGATCAAATTGAAGAAGTGAAACAAATTGGTTGTTGTTCAGTTCCTTTTTTGCTTGTTAAAGATTTATATGTCCATAGAAAACAGTTTCCAGTTTCTCTGGCATATTCAGTGACTATTCATAAATCTCAAGGTTTAAGTGTTGACAGTTTTTTGGTGAACATTGGAAATACTGTGTTTAAAGAGGGTATGGCATATGTTGCTTTGTCGTGAGTCAGAACATGGTTTGTTTTTGATTGATTTTGATGACATGAAGGTTACTGCAGATGCAAACTCTGTAAAAGAGTATAATAGGTTAAGAAGAACATATGCTCCCAATTTAGGTCAATATCCTGTATTTGAAAAGCGTGTAGTAGGTCGAAAAAGAAGGTATGAGAATATTTGTAGTGAAGGTATACAAAAGGTAAAAAAACAAGATAATGTTGTCATTGCAAGCAAAAAGGTAAAAGACACTGTTGAAGAGATTGTTGGTTATTAGTTTGAAAATACTTCAGGTGTCAACTGCTATGCTAATGTAGTGGTCAATGTTGTTGTTTTTCTTGAAGGTTTGCAACAGCTAATTATGGAGAATCAGGAACAAAGATTTTGTTCCTTGTTGCATTCCATTTCTGAAAAATTGAGTACTGATACAAGTAAAATACAAAGCGTTTGTGATGTTAGTAATCTTTTGGTAGTATGTTCTGGTTCTATACAATTTACGCAAAATATCCAACAAGATGCTCAGGAATTTCTAATGTATATGCTTACCATATTGGAAAATGAAGGCGTGGAAATAGAAAATATTTTTGGCCTTTGTTATAAATGTGAACATCATTATGAAAATTGTATGTATACATGTAGCACTAATGTAGACACTGAAAGATTTCTATATTTGACATTACCGGACTGTAAATCAGTGTCTTTCAATACATTAGTTAAAGCAGCAAATGAAAACATGGAGTGTAGCCAATGAAAATCAGAAATGTTACCAACATTATTTATACAAAGATATGGAAAATATATCATTTTAATGATGCAACGTTGTGCAACTGATGGGAGAAAATTGGACACTTTAATAAAACATTTTTTAGCAACTCAACTATCAATATCAGGGAGGACTTTTGTAGCAGTAGCAATAATTTTCTATGATGGTCCTTCCACAACATCTGGACATTACACTGCCTATCTAAAATGTGAAAAAGGCTGGACACTTTATAATAATGCTCAGTTGGTTTTCAAACAACGTTTGCCTAGCAAATTACCAAATTCCCACCTAATATTTTTAAAGCCAAAGTTTTAGGAAAATAATTCAGCCTCTGAGGAATTTACTATTGGACAATTTAAATAAAAAGGATTGCAATGATACCATTTGGTCTCAAGGAAAGGTATATGTTTGAATTATGGACTTTTTCTTGCACATTGTCTCGGTGTATAGTTTTAAGCGACAACATCTACAGTGTTTATAAATTTAAGTTATAACATTTTCTTAGCAGTAAGCATTTTATATATGTGTGATTTGTATTATATGGTATTTTATTGAGGATGGATTCTTGCTTTTTTAAACAATCTTATTGGTTGTTTTTTTTTGCCCGCTGTTATGTGATGAGTACGATTAAAATCACTGTTTCTAGTGAAATTCAATATATTTTGAGAAAAGCAAAAAAGGCAAAATAATTAGTATGTAAAATGTGAAAATTATGCTGTGTTGTTAAAAATATAGTATTACATGTTATAACTATTTTTTTCTTTTCTTTCACAGATCCTAATTCTAAAATATGCAACTTACCACAATTTACATTATAAAAACAACAGAATAAAATGTGTAGCATTTTTTAGGTGTATTACTGTTGAGGTAAGTTTAAGTAAGTCTTAAAATACACAATGGCTTGTGTTTGCACACAGTTGAAAAAAGGGAAGATGGATGGAGTACATTTGTGCCAGAGAATTCCATTGCAGACAGGTATCAACTAGGACACAGCTTCAGAGCACCTGTCTGCAACACACATGGTATGGTATTCAATAGAGAGATATGGTGGACTAGTACGGCCCAGGGAGTTTCATGATTTAAACAGACAAAATTCCTTAACTTAAAACACATCACTGAGTGTGTTTGCACATGTCACATCAGGCCCCATCCCTTCCCTTCAGTAATCTATAAAGGTGTCCTATAAGTTTACCAAAACTTAAGTACTTATAAATGTATCTTGTTCTCTGTTTATAGTACTGAAATATTTCTACTTATTACGCTTATAATAAGAATTGACCTAGCCATTAACCCTAGTACAAATTCATTTCTTTATATCGTATGCATGTACATCATACTTACAGCGCAAGACATAGGTTTCAGACATGTTATAGTTAGGGTTTAGCATTTAAAAAAACTTTAGAAATTCACTGAAAAAACCATAGGTTTTAGCGGTTTTATAGTCAGCGGGACATTTCACTAGTTCAAAACCATTGAAATTCCTCCGTTATAGTTAGTTGTACTAACTATAACTCGCGCACCCGCAATCCAATGCTGATGATGTCACATATTACATCCTTCATGACATGGTCAGTGACATCATAACTGAGGTATTTCAATGGTTTTGTACGAGTGAAATGTCCAGCTAACTATAACACCTCTAAAACCTATGATTTTTTCAGTGAATTTCTAAGGTTTTTTAAATGCTAATTCCTAACTTCAACATGTCTGAAACCTATGTTTTTTTCAGTGAATTTCGAAAGGTTTTTTAAATGATAATTCCTACCTATGCCTCAAACCTATGGTATATATATATATTTCTCCAAAGCCGCCAGTAATAACACACGCACTCCACGGACATAAAGTTTTACGATTTATTCAGTTCATAGCAGTGCCATCATCCCCTTCACCAACGCGTTTCACCCGTCAGGGCTTGATCACGGTGCAGACTATCATTTTTCAGGACAGTTTGGTGAATAAATATATATATATATATATATATATATATTTTCACCAAAAAAAACATAGGTTTCAGGGACGTTGTGGTTAGGAATTAGCATTTAAAAAACCTTAGAAATCCACTGAAAAAACCATAGGTTTCAGACATTTTATAGTTAGTTGGACATTTCACTCATACAAAACCACTGAAATTCCCCCGTTATAGTTAGTTCAACTAACTATAACACGCGCGCCCGCAATCCACTGCTGATGATGTCACATATTACATCACTCATGACATCACTCATGACATCACTCATGACATCACTGATCACATCATCCAGTGAATGTGTGTCTTTTTGTAAATAAATATTTTTTATATATGTATATCTAAAGCTCGATGGAAGAATAAATGGGTAAATAAGTGTCTAAATGGATGTTTTTTTGAAAAATTGATTGTATAACTGACTTATTAGGTGTATCTTAGTGAATACATGTATTAGCGAGTATGTTTAAATATTTAAATATCTGTATCAGTGTCTCACTTTGTGAATAAGTGGGTTCATGGGTTGGCGAGTAGCTACATGAGTGTGTATATGGGTTATTAGTTGGTTTTTTGAGTATCAGTATGAGTGTCTGTATGGTTCGGTGGGGGATAATATTTAGCGCATAGATGCATGAATGAGTGACTCAATGTTTGTATATGTTTTGAAGACAGCATGTGTGAAGGACTGTATGGGTGGATGAGTGTGTGTATGAGTGTGTTAGTGAGTGAATGACTGTCTCAATAGTGTCTTTATGAGTAAGTACATATGTTTTAAACTAGTATATGTGAGTATTGATGTATATAAGTGAGTATATATGAGAGTGAGAGATTGGAAGAGTTCCTGTATAAATAAGTATGTGTTTTTATAAGTGATTGTTTAAGAGAGTATGTGTACGTTTCTGTAGAAGTAAGTGTAGTGGTGTGAGTAAAGCTGTATATGCAAGTAAATGGATGTTTGATAGTTTATTTGCATGTGTGAGTATGTATGTGAGTAACTCTATGTATGTGTTGGTGTGTAACAGAATGTATAGGTGTATGACTACATATGATGAGTGAGTACATGTATGAGTGACTATATAGAACTGTTGGTGAATGAGTGGATGTGTATGTAGATTTAGGAATTACTGAATAGGTTGTTCTAACTGGTATTGGTAAGTCAATTGTTTTGAAAATTTTAGTTTCTATTTTTCAATGTGTGTATCAACGGTTATATTAGGGTGAGAGGAGGTCTGCCACCCTTTCACAAGGATGATGTCATCAGTGATGTCATTTGAGATGTCATCAGTGATGTCATGAGTGATGTCACTGACCATGTCATGAGTGATGTAATATGTGACGTCATCAGCAGTGGATTGTGGGCACGTGAGTTATAGTTAGCTGAACTAACTATAACGGGGGAATTTCAATGGTTTTGTATGAGTGAAATGTCCAACTAACTATAAAATGTCTGAAACCTATGGTTTTTTGAGTGAATTTCTAAGGTTTTTTAAATCCTAATTCCTAACTATAACGTGACTGAAACCTATGGTTTTTTCAATGAATTTTAAAGTTTTTGTACATGATAATTTTTAAATGTATTAAGTGTTATTTTTTTTATACTGATTTACTACATAGTTTTAAACTATTTATATTTAGATAAGGAAGGAACCAGGAAGGAACCAGGCAATGTCGGGCGCAATCAGGTGGTTGTTGTAAAGCTTGTCTCCGCTGCCACGTAGACTCTGGGGCATCGAGGATGTCCAGGAGTGAATCACGAGCTGTCCCACAAAGGCTCTCGCTGTCGGCAGTGTCGGCTTCCAGATCGCAGTTAACAGGCCTTGGCAAATGCAACCCACGCAGGATTCGAAGATCGCTTCTTACTCGGACCAGCAAGGTCAGGGTGGGTGCTCCTTTTCAGGGGAGCGAGGGCCAGTCTGCAGCAACCAGACTAGCAGAGCAAATTCAAAGGTTCATCCGTACTGGGGCCACTAGCCAACGGGCAAGCGACCGGACCAACGCGTTGAGCAGGAAAATGCAAAAGGGCCCCACGCAGCACTCGATGAGTGTGGAGGAGTGAGCTTCAGTCCAAAAGCTGCTCGGGGATGGGGCTTCTCAAACCCCAATGCACAGCTTCGAGGGAGCCTCGCGAGCTGCACGGTCAGCACTTCATAGTTTTTCCAAGATGGCCAACCCCACGCTTCAGGTCGCCTCCACGGGTCTCAGATTCACTGGGACTGTGGATCGGGCTGTTGGAAGGCAGGAACGCTGGGTCTTGTTGATCTCTGTTGCTCGAGTTCTGGCAGGAACTGCAACAAAGCAAATGGTGATGCGCTGGATGGTACCTGTTTGCACAGGGTGGTCACTCCTTGACCACAAGGGAGATTCTTCAGTCTTCCACGTCGAGTGGGATGTCGAAGGGTCCAGAGTTTCGTTTTATAAGTTTCAGTCAGGATAATCTGATGTGCATCAGCACAGCTCCTACCTTTATTCCAAATCAAGGGGCTGAACTACCTGCTAGGTCCCTCCTATGGGTGGGACCCAGGAGGGGGTGGTTACACCCCTTTCCCTTTGTCCAGTTTCGCACCAGAGCTGGGGCTGGAGTGCCCCAGAACCGGTTTGACTGGATTTTGCATGGGACACCTTGTGTGCCCCAGGCAGTGTCTAGTTTCTTTCAACCCTCCCTGCTCCAATCCACTATCTCCTGTCTGGGGTGGTGTAACACCTCCCTGTGACAGGAAACCCTTTGTCCAGGCCTCCCCTGCCAAGTTTCGGTCAGCAGCAGGAGGTCAGACTTGTGTCGGGGCAGAGGCATCCATTTTGTGATGCTGAGGCTCTGGTTAGGATTAACCGCGTTTTAAGTAAAGTAACATGTCTTCTCCCTCTAGAAGGGTGGAATGCTACCCCCGTCGCCAGAACTGGCCGGGGGGTAGTATTCCAAAGTGTATGACACCAAACACAACATGTTTTGATAAAGCCAAACCAAAGTTAGCATTAACCGCGAGGATTATAATGCACTTAAGAGTATATGGTATGGCAGTATCACTGGAACAGCAGTAAGGAAATGGTTCTGAACACTGCAGACAGTCTCAGCTCATGCTAGAGCACCATCTCACATAAAACCAAGCACTCTGCCTCCAGGATTGTAAAGGCCTGCCATAGGAGTGACTTATAGGTGCATGTGTGTCCAGATATAGGTTTAGACATAGGTATACTATATCTAAGCAAGGGGTGAATACACCACCTTGCCCCAGCTGAGTGATCAGCCAGTTGTGTCGATTTAAGTGACCAGTCAGGGGTGGCAAAAGATATGCTGCAGCCCCTGGTGGCCTTGGATGCATCTATGCCCTGGGCACCTACAGTGCACTGTACAGGGGCTGATAAGGTGTCCAGTACCAAATTGGTTATGTACCTATAGTACATGTCTGTGAATGTAGAGAGAGAACAGCAGGCTGTGGGTCTTATTTCCAGGCCCACAGCCACATTAAGTCGAAAACCAGTGAAGCAAAAAGCAAAAATTGGGGTGACCATAGGAAAGCAGACCCTACTCTCCTACACAACCCCCCCCCCCCAACGCAGGGACATTAAACTTAACCTTGACCAGATAAGTCTTCATGTTCTAAGTGGAAGTACCTGGAGAGACCATCTGCATTACCATGGTCTGTCCTTGGTCGGTGCTCCACTGTAAAGTCCATCCCCTGTAGGGAAATGGACCACCTGAGTAGTTTGGGGTTTTCACCCTTCATCTGATTGAGCCACAAGAGGGGCTTATGGTCTGTCTGAATTAGGAAGTGAGTACAAAACAAGTATGCGTTTAAACAAAATAGAATCCACTTAGAACAGTGGTAGTGATCCCTAAAGTGATGGGGAGCACACAGTGTTGTTTAAATGCCCCTCACACACCAACAGGCCCCTTGGTGTCATGCTTCATCATCGGGGCCTTCGTACGGTCTAATGGACTGCCTTCCCCTCAACGCTGCTCCGACACTTCGTCGGAGCAGCGTTGAGGGGAAGGCAGTCCATTAGACCGTGCAGTAACCGTTCCTTTACTGAGCAGTGAGGAAGGAATCCCCCAATACCACGCTTAGGCTCATGAGGTCAGAGAACCTTGAACTATAAGTTCTTCCAAACGCCAATTGGGCGCAACAGAGCTTATCCACTGTCAACATTGATAGGTACATTTCACCTAGTTTGTACTTTTGGTAGAATACACTTTAACATTCTACATCCATGTGAGTAGGGTGAGGATAACGTGCATATCCTCGTCCTGAAGAAGGAGTCGTTGTACTCCGAAACATGTCGACGTTTTTTAAAGGTTGATATACCCTAATACGTATATTTGTCAACCTCACCTTGCACTTTTTAACAATACCAGCCGAGGACATAATAAATAATTTTCTCCTATGAGCCAGGTATATTTTTTAAACCTCCTCCTTTTCACCTCACCTCACTACTCACATTCCTCCCCTAAACACACACCTACACATAGTTCACTGTCTAGTGCTCCCACGTATCCGTGAGTCGTAGCACGCCGCATCCCGTAGAGGGGTGCGAAGGCCCCGATGATGAAGCATGACACCAAGGGGCCTGTTGGTGTATGAGGGGCATTTAAACAACACTGTGTGCTCCCCATCACTTTAGGGATCACTACCACTGTTCTAAGTGGATTCTATTTTGTTTAAACGTATTACCAAGGGAGACCGAATCCACTTGCCTCTCTCCCTCCCTCCTTTTGTTATATTATTACCAAACAAGTATGGCCTCAACTTCTTCAGGGCCCAAACCACAGCAAAGGCCTCCCTCTCAATGGCTGACCAACGTTTCTCTCTGGGGGTCAGCCTTCTGCTAATGAAAGCAATGGGCTGGTCTTGACCATCTACATTAAGTTGTGAAAGCACAGCTCCCACCCCCAACTCAGAAGCATCTGTCTGAACAATGAACTGTTTGGAGTAGTCAGGACTCTTAAGGATTGGTGCAGAGCACATGGCCTTCTTCAGGTCATCAAATGCCCTTTGACAGCTAACTGTCCACTGAACCTTTTTGGGCATCTTCTTGGATGACAGATCATTCAATGGTGTCACAATGGACCCATAGTTCTTTACAAATTTCCTGTAATACCCAGTCAGGCCCAAGAAGGCTCTGACTTGTGTCTGGGTAGTTGGAGGAGCCCAGTCCTGTATGGCCTGGATCTTGCTCTCCAATGGTTGAACTTGACCCCCACCTACTAGGTGGCCCAAGTACACAACCTTGCTCTGCCCTATCTGGCACTTGGTAGGCTTGATAGTCAGGCCTGCCTTTTGCAGGGCCTCCAGAACCTTCTTCAGGTGGATCAGTTGATCCTCCCAGGTAGAGCTAAAGACAGCAATATCATCTAGATATGCTGCACAAAAGTCATTCAACCCAGCAAGGACTTGATTCACCAACCTTTGGAAGGTGGCAGGTGCATTCTTCAAACCAAAGGGCATCACCACAAACTGATAATGTCCACTGGGGGTAGAAAATGCTGTTTAGGCCTTAGACTCCTCAGCTAACCTTATTTGCCAATAGCCAGCTGTCAAATCAAATGTGCTCAGATATTTGGCAGAAGCCAATTTATCAATGAGCTCATCTGCCCTTGGAATGGGATGAGCATCTGTCCTAGTGACAGCATTGAGACCTCTATAGTCCACACAAAATCTCCTTTCTCTCTTTCCATCTTTGGTATGAGGTTTTGGCACAAGGACTACTGGGCTGGCCCAGGGGCTCTCTGATGGCTCAATCACTCCAAGTGCAAGCATTTTCTGCACCTCAGCCTTTATACAATCCCTTACATGGTCAGGTTGCCTGTAGATCTTATTCTTCACAGGCAGACTGTCACCAGTGTCCACCTCATAGGTGCACCAGTTAGTTTGACTGGGTGTAAGAGAAAACATATGTGTATGGGCCTGCAACACCTGTCTGCAGTCCATCTGTTGCTGGTCAGAGAGGCTGCCTGCCAAGGCTACTCCATCTACTGAGCCATCATCAGGGTTTTGGGTTAACAAGTCTGGGAGTGGGTCACTCTCTTCCCCCTGTTCCCCATCTGTAGCCATGAGTAAACCCATGCCTGCCCTGTCCACATATGGTTTCAATCTGTTTACATGGAGCACCCTGTGGGGGCTCCTAGGGGTGCCAAGGTCCACCAAGTAGGTGACCTCTCCCTTTTTCTCAAGTATGATGTGGGGTCCAGACCATTTGTATTGGAGAGCTGCTGGGGCCACTGGCTCCAACACCCACACCTTCTGTCCAGGCTAGTACTCAGTCAGGACAGCCTTTTGGTCATGCCAAGCTTTCTGTAATTCTTGGCTGGCCTCCAGGTTTTTGGTTGCTTTCTCCATGTATTCAGCCATCCTGGAGCGGAGACCAAGTACATAGTCCATAATATCAAGTTTAGGCTTTTTGAGAGGTAACTCCCATCCTTCCTTCACAAGACACAATGGACCCCTCACAGGGTGGCCAAACAAAAGTTCAAAAGGGCTGTAGCCAACCCCCTTCTGTGAGACCTCTCTGTAAGCAAAGAGTAAGCAGGGTAAAAGGATATCCCATCTACGCCTGAGCTTTTCAGGTAATCCTTTTATCATTCCCTTTAGGGTCTTGTTGAATCTCTCCACAAGCCCATTGCACTGTGGGTGATAGGGTGTGGTGAACTTGTAGTTCACTCCACACTCCTTCCACATTGCCTTTAAGTATCCAGACATGAAGTTGGAACCTCTGTCTGAAAGTACCTCCTTTGGAAAGCCCACTCTCGAGAAAACTCCAAGTAGGGCCCTTGCCACAACAGGAGCTGTTGTGGTCCTCAGGGAAATTGCCTCTGGGTACCTAGTGGCATGATCCACTACCACCAGGATAAATCTGTGCCCAGATGCTGTTTGGGGATCCATTGGTCCAACAATGTCTATCCCAACTCTCTCAAAGGGCACCCCCACCACAGGTAGAGGTATAAGGGGGGCCTTTGTGGTGCCACCTGCTTTTCTACTGGCTTGGCAGGTGTCACAGGAGCGACAAAACTCCTTGGTATTCTCTGACATGTGAGGCCAGTGAATGTGTGGGACAAGTCTTTCCCAAGTCTTGTTCTGGCCTAAGTGCCCTGCAAGGGGAATTTCATGGGCCAAGGTAAGAAGGAAGCCCCTAAATTTCAGAGGTATAACCAACCTCCTGGTTGCACCAGGCTTGGGGTCTCTAGCCTCTGAATAAAGGAGCCCATCATCCCAATACACTCTATGGGTACCTTGAGCATTCCCAGCAGCCTCAGCAGCAGCTTGCTGTCTGAGGGGTTCAAGAGAAGGGCAAGTTAATTGAGCCTGCCCCAGATCTGCCCTTGAAGGACCCCCTGCCCCACGAAACTCAACCTGATCAGGTTCAAGCTCTTCTGGGACAGTCTCCTCTTGGATCTCAAAATCATCCTCCTGTAAGGTCTGATCCTCAACCTGGGACAAGTGGGAAGGCACTGCCTTGACCCTCTTGCTCTTTCTCCTGGGTTGTGGTTGGTCTATTGTTTCAAGATCCACCACAGGTTCAGGTAGGCTCTTCTTAGCCTGGGACCTGGTTACAGCAAGGACATGTGCTGAAATCCCTAGCATTTCTGCATGAGTCCTGTACTCCACTTCTGACCATAAGGATTCCTCAGGATCATTGCCCAAAAGACAGTCAACTGGAAGGTCTGCACTAACAACAACTTTCTTGAGGCCATTTACCCCTCCCCAGGAGAATTTAACAACAACCACACTATGTGTAGTAGTGGCATTGCTAGCATTGGTCACTAGGTAGTTCTCACCTAGTATCATCTGTTCAGGGTCCACAAAGTTAGGTGTCACCATAGTGACACTGGCACATGTGTCCCTGTAGGCCTGAGCCAGTTTCTCATTGATTAAAGGCGTCTGCCTGTACTTGCCGAAAGTATTAGGACTTATAGTAGTGGACATAGCTATGTCCCCATCACAGATCAGAATTGCCTGAGTAGGGATTCTGACTAAGCCCGACTCCATCTCAGTTCCCAGGGTTAACCCTACTATCCCCTTGGGTTGTGCACTACCACTGTTAACTGTACTAGGGGGTGCTGGTGTCTTAGGGACTACAGTGGTAGGTACTGGATTTTTCTTAGTGCATTCACTTCCCCAGTGAGAAGTGGACTTACAAGTATTGCACCAAGGTTTCTTTGGGAAATCAATCTTCTTTTTCTTGTTTCCATTTTGGGAACCACACTCCTTATTAGAATTATTTGGGGGGCCTGGGGAAGACTTCTGGTCTTTTTCTTTCTTATCTCCTCCCTTCTGGTCTGCCTTCTTTTGATCATCTCCTTGGTTCTGGGGTTTCTGCTTAACCCTTGTTCTGACACATTTGTCTGCCTTCTTACCCAATTCTTGGGGAGAGGTCAGATCTGAGTCAATAAGGTGTTGATGCAATTGCTGGTTCTGACAGTTATTAAGGATCTGTTCTCTCATTATAAGATTGTACAATCCTGTATAGTCTGAGACTTTACTTCCCTGCAACCAACCCTCCAGAGCCTTAGTTGCACAATCAACAAAATCAGTTCAGTCCTGAGTCTGTGCCTTTTGGGTGTCTCTGAACAACAACCTGTATTGCTCAGTGGTTAGGCCAAACCCTTCAATACGAGCACTCCAGGACAGAGTAGTTTTTAGCATCCTCAGGTCTAACAGTGAGGAGCTTATCTCTCCCTTTCTCAGAAAAGGAGAGCCACAAGATTGCTGCCCACTGATCTTGAGGGACCTGCTGTACCATGCAGGCCCTCTACAGAGCAGTTATCCATTTGTGGATATCATCCCCATCTCTGTAGGGGGGGGCACAATCTTACTCGGGTTTCTATGTTCATAGGACCTGTCTTTATCCTTAGGGATAATGCTGCCACCAGTGGTTGTCTCCCCACACAATTTCTGTTCTCTTGCTAAAGCAAGTCTAGCTTGGGCCAGGGCTACTTCCTCCCTCTCTATCTAGAGTCTAACAGCTCTCATCCTGGCCTTATGCTCTTTCCTCTGGGGGGAAGTCATTCCCCTCTGAGATTCTCTTGAGGCACTAGAAATGTGAGAATCCCTGGAAGGAGATCTCTCTCTTCTATTGCCTGGGAGAATTCTGCTATTGGGTCTGGGAAAGGGATTCCCTTCTCCATTCCCATGTAGGACCAAGTTGACTTGGCTAAGCCTCCCAACTGGTACCTGGTTATCCCTTGATGATTTTCTAAATCATTATCAACTGACTCTGGGTCCTCCTCCTCATCTTCTGGGGTGGTGGTCTCATCATCTAGGGGGATCACTCCTTCTCCTGACCCTGAGGGAACTACTCTAGCTTTCTCAGGATCATCCTTCTCCAGGATGGCTATCAGGATAGGGATGGAAGGGTTGTGACCCTTTTTCAGCCTCCTTGCAGTGCACAAGGCACTCAAGTCTCTGTGGCTGAGTTTGTCATAGCTGGAAGGCGCCTGGACAAGGTCACCTACCACAGGTATAGCAATGATTTGCTCACGTGTGCCAGACATGACTCTAGTGAGGTGTAAGTGATGCACTTACCTACACTAAGTGTTTTCCTACTGTACCTTGCTAGTGAGTTGTAGGCAGGGTATGCTAAGCCCTTTTATCTACAACTACTAAGTTCAGTAGAACTTAAATGTGCTAAGCTTTGTTTATGTGTACCTATGGTACTTAATGTGATCTTTCAATTTGATAAAAAGATTGCAATGGTAAAACAACAGCAAGCTCAAATCCCAACCGCTGCACACCAATGTGAGAAGTTGGCCTGATGTATGATGTCTCCAATTCTGGGGGCACCCTGTATCAGTCCAAACAATCCGTTATGGTGGTGGTTGTAAGTCAACCTTAAAAGACAAGCTATCCTAATGGTAGCATGGACTAAGCAGCCTAAAGGCTTAACTCAAGAGGGCATGTGAAGCCAGCTGTTTTACCATATGGAATCCTGTACTATCAAATGAAAGGACACCACACAAGTTATATATTATAAAAATATATGTATTTATTCTCAGAATAATCCCCTGTACTCTTTATGAGTATAGAAGCACACGCGTTTAAACAAAAGCACAGTATAACATATGAAAGTTGCACAATTATGGATGAGGCCGGTGGCCACTCAAACCATATATCAAAAAAGTGGTATAAGTATCGCCTTTCGAACTGTGGTAAGGCCTAGGGCCTTGGGAATCGCTGGGACTACACTGGACTAACAGCAGTTAGGACGGGAGTAGCCCGCGGGATTCGGGTGCAGCGCTAAAAGCACACGCATGCACCAATGCAAAGTCAATGGTGCGTAAAAGTTATCGAGTTACAGTTTTAAGAGTCTTCCGACTGGACTAGAAGGACAAAACTTTAGACTTAGACACTAGAGGTGTAAACCACTACAGGAGCACCGGCGTTCAAGAGTTACCTCACCCACGGGAAGCGGGTGCACAGGTGCAAAAGCATGTCGGGTCTCGTCGTGTAGATCTATGGAGCCTGGAGATGAAGATGCTGCAGGCGTCCAGAAGAGAAGAGTCCGGTTGGATCCAAGGGTGGATCGAAGATGTAGAGTACCTGAAAGCAGAGGGGACAGAGTCTGGGTCACTAGCCAGTGACCAGGAAGGAACCAGGCAATGTTGGGCGCAATCAGGTCGTTGTTGTGAAGCTTGTCTCCGCTGCCACGTGGACTCTGGGGCATCGAGGATGTCTAGGAGTGGATCACGAGCCCGTCCCACAAAGGCTCTCGCTGTTGGCGGTGTTGGCTTCCAGATCGGAGTTAACAGTCCTTGGCAAATGCAACCCACGCAGGATTCAAAGATTGCTTCTTACTCGGACCAGCAAGGTCAGAGCGGGTGCTCCTTTTCAGGGGAGCGAGGGCCAGTCAGGACTAGCAGAGCAAATTTAAATGTTCGTCGGTACTGGGGCCACTAGCCAACGGGCAAGTGACCGGACCAATGCGTCGAGCAGGAAAATGCAAAAGGGACCCACGCAGCACTCGATGAGTGTGGAGGGGTGAGCTTCGGTGCAAAAGCTGCTCGGGGCTGGGGCTTCTCAAACCCCAATGCACAGCTTCAAGGGAGCCTCGGGAGCTGCACGGTTAGCACTTTGTAGTTTTTCCAAGATGGCCGGCCCCACGCTTCAGGTCACCTCCACAGGTCTCAGATTTGCTGGGACTGTGGATCGGGCTATTGAAAGGCAGGAACTCTGGGTCTTGTTGATCTCTGTTGCTCGAGTTCCGGCGGGAACTGCAACAAAGCAAATGGTGATGCGCTGGATGGTGCCTGTTTGCACAGGGTGGTCACTCCTTGACCACAAGGGAGATTCTTCAGTCTTCCACGTCGAGTAGGATGTCGAAGGGTTCAGAGTTTCGTTTCATAAGTTTCAGTCAGGATAATCTGATGTGCATCAGCACAGCTCCTACCTTTATTCCAAATCAAGGGGCTGGATTACCTGCTAGGTCCCTCCTATGGGTGGGACCCAGGAAGGGGGTGGTTACACCCCTTTCCCTTTGTTCAGTTTCATGCCAAAGCTGGGGCTGGAGTGCCCCAGAACCGGTTTGCCTGGATTTTGCATGGGACACCTTGTGTGCCCCAGGCAGTGTCTAGTTTCTTTCAACCCTCCCTGCTCCAATCCACTATCTACTGTCTGGGGTGGTGTAACACATCCCTGTGACAGGAAACCCTTTGTCCAGGCCTCCCCAGTCAAGTTTCGGTCAGCAGCAGGAGGTCAGACTTGTGTCGGGGCAGCAGCATCCATTTTGTGATGCTGAGGCTCTGGTTAGGATTAACCGCGTTTTAAGTAAAGTAACACGTCTTCTCCCTCTAAAAGGGTGGAATGCTACCCCCGTCGCCAGAACTGGCGAGGGGGTAGTATTCCAAAGTGTATGACACCAAACACGACATGTTTTGATAAAGCCAAACCAAAGTTAGCATTAACCGCGAGGATTATAATGCACTTAAGAGTATATGGTATGGCAGTATCACTGGAACAGCAGTAAGGAAATGGTTCTGAACACTGCAGACAGGCTCAGCTCATGATAGAGCACCATCTCACATAAAACCAAGCACTCTGCCTCCAGGATTGTAAAGGCCTGCCATAGGAGTGACTTATAGGTGCATATGTGCCCAGATATAGGTTTAGACATAGGTATACTATATCTAAGCAAGGGGTGAGTACACCACCTTTCCCCAGCTGAGTGATCAGCCAGTTGTGTCGATTTAAGTGACCAGTCAGGGGTGGCAAAAGATATGCTGCAGCCCCTGGTGGCCTTGGATGCATCAATGCCCTGGGCACCTATAGTGCACTGTACAGGGGCTGATAAGGTGTCCAGTACCAAATTGGTTATGTACCTATAGTACATGTCTGTGAATTTAGAGAGAGAACAGCAGGCTGTGGGTCTGATTAACAGGCCCACAGCCACATTAAGTCGAAAATCAGTGAAGCAAAAAGCAAAAATTGGGGTGAGCATAGGAAAGCAGACCCTACTCTCCTACACCATGTTATGAGTGTTGTCATACGTGAGGTCATAAGCAGTGCATTGTGGGGGCATGAGTTATAGCTAACTATAACGGCTCAATTTCTCTTATATACATAAACATACATATGTGTGTGTGTGTATATATGTAGATATATATATATAGACGCTCCAAAAGCACCAGCCAGTTGCACTCACGAGCGGGTGCTATCTACGCGGGGGTGTATCCGCTTCACAATACAAGCTCCCAAAGTCTTTTTGAAACACGGCAATGAAATCCGCCAGGAAAGAAGAAAGCACTCTCACGACGGGGAGGTTTCGAACGATAGTTCATTGAAACCTTTAAGATGTTCACCCACGCACACAAGGCCCTCCACCGCACCGGACCAGCATACCTGAACAGCCGACTCAAATTCCACGCACCCCAAAGGACCCTACGATCAGCCCTGCTCTCCTACGCCGTGGTCCCCCGCACCAAAAAGACCAGATCAGGAGGCCGCTTCTTCTCCTTCCTCACTGCCAAAGCATGGAACGCCCTTCCGCTCCACCTCAGACAGACAACATCGCTCCCCATCTTCGCAAGAAACCTCAAAACCTGGCTCTTCGACAGACCCCCTCCTTGATGGAATGGAACCTGCACCCCCCCCCACCCCTAGCGCCTTGAGACCCTTACGGGTGAGTAGTCGCGCTTTAACAAACCCCTGATTGATTGAAACCCCTGAAACCTTCAGGCACAAGCAAGACGCGTTTCGGCACTTAGCCTTTATCTATTGCATTGCGGAACGCACTGCGGCCGTTGTTTTTAAATGTTACTTCTGCTGTCAACGTCATTAGTGTCACAAACATAGAAAAGGGACACGTACATCGGCCAAGTCCCTGCCATCTTTAAACATACAAATACAAACAGCACTCGGAATGGAAATCAACCGATAATGTTCAATCATTTAACATCACTTCACTTAACGGATGAAAAATTAATCATATAAGCCTGAATGGGCTCTGGTATCTTCGCAACAATCAAAGCGAACGTGCAACAATCTCGCCCATGGATGGGCACGTCAGATCCACAAATGACGGTAAGACAGTGGAGAAGTGTGGCTCAATGGTTAGAGAGGCAGACCCTGATGCAGAGGTCTAGCCCGGGACCAGGGTTCTATTCCCCGCCTCGGCGGGTCTTGAGCTCAAAATTCCCACAGACCTGATAATTCTCGCCTCAGTGCCTATTCCAATCATGAAGTCCCACTCTGCAACTCTGGGCAATAGCTTGCTTAATCTCCACAACGGTCCCCACAACGCTAAAGGAAGCCTGGCCTCCACCTTGGTGGTGCCCAGGAGTGGACACCTCCCAGGGAAAGCCAGGATGGGTTCCACAGCGGTATTCGTACAAGCGCCTTGAGACCCTTGCGGGTGAGTAGTGCGCTATACAAGTATAAATTTACAATTTTTTTTTACACAACTCAAAAATCGTGAAATAATAATCAAAATACACATAAATACATTATCAGAAACAAAACATCATTATTGTTAAGCAATTCATTATATCAGATATCATAGAGCAAGGAAACAGTCTATATTAGCCCAAGTGTGCTGCTAATTCTTCATGTGTGTTCAATCCATGCAGACTTTTACTTTGGAGATCTATAATATAACGAGCCTCCAAGCGTCTCAACTTTTGTAGGCGATCCCCCCCCCCTAGGGTGTGTAGGTACGCAATCCAGACAAAATAAGCCAATATTACAACAAGACTCAGACCTAAAAAGAATCATCGGTAAAGAGCCAAAAATGACTTTCAGATAAGTACCCTCACTGAAGGATATGTTAGTAAGAAGTCACTTTGAAATCCACCAACTGGCTAGACAAACAACAAATAGGCTTTAACAAATGTGGAAAATGCAAGGCCTGCAAAATAGGAAAAAACAAGAAATCCTTCAGAGATCCAGAGGGAAGACTGATCGAGATAAAATCGAAAATAACCTGTACCCCTCAATATGCCATTCAATGTGACTGCAACCAGATGTACATAGGCAGTACAATCTGCACACTAAAGAAAAGAATACTGGAACACATTAGAGCGGTGAAAAATAGAGACACAACATATGCAACGGCAAAACATCTACTTGAGTGCCAAGGAGGAGATTGGAACAAAATGTGTTTCTTTGGAATTGACAGTGTCAAGGAAATGAAAGACTGGGTGATCGCCAATTGAAATTAAAACTACTTGAATCTAAGTACATAATCCGAATGAAGACCAAAATCCCGAGGGGGATGAACCTCGATGAGGAACTTTTTGTACACTTGTGAGGTGATTCCATCTAATTAACAAAATTGAAGTCAAGTGATAACTGTAGTGTGGTATCTCCCACCCGCCTCTTCCCCCCCTCCCTGGCAGCTCCGCTGGTAATGGAACTGCTCGCGGTGACATCACTTAGAATGCCACCGCGACCAGGGTTCGCAGGGAGGAGTGAACTTGTCACCTAGAGAGCTGTTGCTGTGGCTGAGGTCGCTGCGTCCTTTATTACTCACGGACCGTAATAAATACGTTTATTGCTCTCAACCTTTCTTGTGTCTGTCATCTATGAGAGCCTACACTGGCGACGAGGGTCCAGGGACAGCGACCTTAACACGCACTTGAGGCGGAGAAAAGAAAATTGCCGTGGAGCCAGTGAAGAGGAAGGAAAGAGGCTCCAGAGGTACTTGACAGGAGAACAGTACCACGAGCGTCTGTGGAAGATACGGCGGTGAGTCGAGCACAGCTGGCAGCGCGAGTGTGAATACCAGCCGCGACTATCTGAAGTGAAGAGGCAGTGTGACAAGCGTAAAGAGTCTGCGGTGTGAAGTCCTGAATTTGCAACCATGCCAGTTGGTCACCCTATGTGAAGGCGACATAAATACAACCGGAAGGTGTGACCTGCGGCGTTTGGCTGACTGGCGGAAAGTCGTGGAGAAGTTGGCAGGCGGTGAGTCGCAGCGCGATCCCCAGGCGGGGCGAGCGCATCAAGCTGGACCACGTCAGTGCGAAGAGGTATGAAGGTGACTGGCGGGGGGAGCGCCGCGTGTGAAAGTAACGCGTTAAAAGAAACTGTGGTCTAAACGGAACAATAGGCAGTAAATGGCTTCGCCCCAACGCGAATCCAAGAATGATTTTTTCTGTGTGTGACAAGTGGGTTGGTATGCGTTTCCCACTCTCGAGTTTGGTGCCATATGATCGCCAGAGAAACATCAGTTTATCCAGCCCAGCTGTTTTGAGAGTGTTGGCCGCTCAGAGACTGGTGGTGTACAGAGTTAGAAATAACAACAGAGCAGCTCTCAAGCTAAAATTCACATCAGCAAGTGCTGACTTTGACGCCACAGTACCACCTTGTGGTCGAAAATGTTATAGTCCATACCACCAGCATTTGTTACACTGTCTACTGTTTAAGTCCAGACAATTCATCGTGAACTGTACCTGTAGAACATCCTGCACCGTGTATAGTGACTTTTTGACATTTCCTCTTACCCCCCTTGAACACCCAAGGGCATATTTTCTGCTGATTCAGGGAGGGCCCTTTAGGACGTTGTCACCATGCAGAGTGTAACCCCTCCACCTTCCTTCCTAACTAACCCTGGGGAACCTGCAATACAATGGAAAAAATGGAAGAAAGTGTTTTTAAATTATGCCACTGTGTGTGGCCCTATTCTTGGGTTAGAAAGGAAAGTAGCCCTATTGTCATATTACCTAGGGGCAGAGGGGGAAGAAGTTTTGGATCACCTCCCAGATCTAGGGGCGCAGGAAGCAAGGGGTCTGAATGAATTGGAAGTCAGCCTGAAGAAATTAGATTTGCACTACCTTCCCAAGACTAGCACCATAATGGAGAGATACCATTTTGGAAAGAGGGTACAGAAGGAGGGGGAACCTGTTGAGGATTTTGTGTTTGATCTGCGCAAACTGGCCGCGACATGCAAGTTTGGTGGCGCATGTGAAGAGCGGATCAGGGACCAGTTTGTGTTAGCGTGTAGGACGGAACGTGTACGTGAGGAGTTGTGGTTGAAAGACGACCCGCCACTGAGGGAAGTCTTAATAGTTGCGAAACAGGTAGAACACATGCTGCAGTGCGTCAGTGAGATTAAACAGGACAGTGGTGAGAAAAGAAGCGAGGACAAACCCAATGTAAGCGAAGTCGTGACTGAATGTGAAGCGGTGTCTGTGGTCAGAGGTCAGAAAATAGTATGTAAAGAGCAGAAAGAAAGCAAAATGGGATGGTCATTCAAGGGTACCTGTTATAGATGCGGAAAGCTGGGGCACATGGCCAATGACAAGGAGTGCCCTGCCCTCAAATTCACATGCAACAAGTGCGGCAAGAGGGGTCATTTCAGGCAATACTGCAGGAGTGGACAGGGATTTAGCAAACAGAGAAAGGACAGGACAAACCCGGTATGTGATGAAATAGTTGTGCAAGTAGGCGAAGGTCAGGTCTGCAGCCCCAAAGACACCATAAAAGTAAAGGGTACTGAAGTAGAGGCTTTGTTTGATTCCTGTTCAAGAAAAACAATCATCAGCGCAAAGGAATTTTCACAAGTGTCCAAGGGGAAGATTAGCTTGAGCAGGATGAATGTAAGGCCAGGGGGGTATGCTGGTCGCCCCATCTCTATGAAGGGGTACTTCTGGGACACAGTGGAGTACAAGGATAGGACAACAGTGTCCAAGGTCTATGTGTCTACTGTCGGTGACAACATCTTGGGCTGGCAGGCACAGAAGGAGTTGGGGATCTACCTTAACCCCAATAGTAATCCTCAAATCTTAATACAAGAAGTGCAGGAATCAAAGGAAGATTTGGTGACGGAGTTCAAAGAAGTATTTAGAGAAGAACTTGGGTGTTTGAAGAACTACTGCCACAAGATTAGACTGAGAGAAAATGCGAAGCCTGTAGTAGCCAAAGTAAGGAAACTACCCATAGCCATCCAAGAAGCGGTAAAGGCAGAACTTGAGAAACTGTGCAAAGCAGGGTTCATCAAACCTGTGGAAGCGACAGAGTGGTTGGCGCCAATTGTAGCAGCCCAGAAAAAGGATGGGTCGGTCCGGTTGTGCATTGACCTTAGGGCTTTGAACAAAGAGGTCGTGGTCGACCGGTTCCCACTGCTCAACATCACCCAGATGATGAGCATGCTAGAGGGCGCAAAAGTATTCTCCACACTTGACCTTACCTCAGCTTATTTCCAGATCAAGCTGCACGAAGAGTCGCAAGAACTCACGGCGTTTGTGACGCCCATGGGCGCGTTCAAGTTTGCCTTTCGGCTTGGTTTCAGCAGCAGCCGTATTCCAGAGACTCATGGGGAACATGTTGAGTGAGATCCCTGGCGTCCTATGCTACCAGGATGATGTGCTGATATTCGCAAAAGACCATGAAGAACACGACAAGAGACTGAGACAAGTGCTGGTCAGGTTTAGGTCGCAAGGATTAACGGTGAGAAGAGAAAAGTGCGTGTTTGGCTGCAAGGAACTAAATTTTTTAGGACATAAGGTAACAGCAGAGGGTATCCGTCCGAAAGCAGAGCTCCAGAACAGAATCACAAACCTGGTGCCCCCGAAGAGCAAAGATGAAATCAAGTCCTTCATGGGAATGCTGGAGTTTTACAGCAAATTCGTACGGAACTTTGCAGGAAGGACATTTGCTATACGACAGCTACTGAAAAAAGACACAGTGTTCAGCTGGAATGATGAGTGCCAAAGAGAGTTTGAAGACGTGAAGAATACACTCGCAGAAGCACCCAGCCTCAAGTCCTTCATACCCAATCGTGTGACTGTAGTCACCACCGACGCGAGTGCCAAGGGGCTAGGGGCAGTCCTCACCCAAATAGGAACAGGCTGAGAAGAAACTATAGCCTTCGCCTCAAGATCTCTCCAGAAGTCAGAGAGCAACTACTCCGTGATCGAAAAGGAGGCTTTGGCGGTATTCTGGGCCATGAAAAAATTCAGGGACTTCCTATGGGGCACAAAGTTCATTCTTCGAACGGACCACAAGCCATTGGTAGAGGTTTTCGGCAAGAAGGGCCTTGATGCGATCTCTAGCAGGATCAGACGTTGGGTAGTAAGCCTCCAAGAGTACACATTCTGTGTCGAGTATGTCCCTGGAACACGAAATTTTGCTGCAGACTGCTTATCACGACTGGTGAGAGAAGATGATGGGAACAAAGTGGATGACAATGTGAAAGAAGACATGGAAGACTATCAAGAAGAAAATGTGTGCGCAATAATTCAGAGAGCCGTAGGAGAAGCAACATGGAAAGAAGCACTCGAATCAGACAGGGTCTTGGATGATGTGTGCAAAAGAGTGAAAAGCAGATGGAAACCAGAAGATAAGCGGGACGATGCCCTACGGCCATTCTGGATTGTCAAAGATGAGCTGTCCGTGGTCGTCGAATGCTTGTTCAGGGGGACGAGGTTAGTGCCTCCTACGGCAGTGAGGGAGAATCTGGTGGAAATGGCTCATGAAGGCCACCTGGGCATCACCAAGACCAAACAGAGATTAAGAGAAAACTACTGGTGGCCACGCATGGATCTTGCCATTGAAAGAACAGTAAGAGACTGTATCCCGTGCAGCATCAGCGACAAAGTGCTGAGACAGCAAACACCTCCAATGGTGTGTAGGCCACCGCCATCAGGACCTTGGGAAGAGTTGGTGTTAGACATCATTGGCCCACTGGCAGGAGAAGTGCGCACGCCGTACATTCTGGTGCTCATGGATCTGTACTCCAGATGGCCGGAAGTGAAGATTGTAGGTGAAATCACAACGAAGACCGTCATAGAGTTCCTTCATGATCTATTCATTCGAGAGGGACTACCCAGCAGCCTACTCACGGACAATGGGGTGCAACTGTGTTCGAAAGAGATGAAAGACTTCCTCGAAGTGAGGCGAATCACACACAAACGTTGTGCTTTGTACCACCCTGAGACCAATGGATTGGTTGAGCGCTTCAACAGAACTCTCAAAGAGAGCATTCAGTTGGCCAAGACCAGCGGCATGAACTGGAAGGAAGAAATATGGAGACGGGTAGAAGCATACCGGTTTACCCCGCACCAAACAACGGGTGTCACCCCTTTTGAGCTGCTCCGGGCAAGAGTTCCCAACACAAAACTATTGCCAGGTTGGATGGGGTGGCACAAGGGATGGTCAGACCACTCCAAAGAAGCGAAGGGGCTAGAGAGACAGAGGGAAGCTATGGCTGTGAGGAAAGAAAGGTTTGATAGACTCCATTCCACAAAGAGCCTGGGTTCAAAGTAGGAGATGACATTAAGATCAGAACACCCACTGGCAGGGCAAGTTGGTCCGAGTACAGTAGGCCCACCAAGATTACTAAATTGTTTAGGAATGCAGTAAAGACCCAGGAAGGAAAGATTTGGAACCTGGGAAGAGTAGTGAAGTATCACCCCCCCGGGCAGGATTCCTGTAGGGAAGGAGGGTGTGGAAGCAATCCCGTAGGGAGTAAAGGTCCCTCTCCCAGGGAACAGGGGACGGTCCCTCACCTGGTTGGTAGGAATAGCAGGAGGGTGATCAGACCGCCCAGACATTTGGAGCAATATGTAATGATGTAATTTCCTGTTGCCCATGCTGTTTTATGATGTTTTCATTCTGATGTCTCATTCCGCAGGGAAGGGGGATGTGTAGTATCTCCCACCCGCCTCTTCCCCCCTCCCTGGCAGCTCCGCTGGTAATGGAACTGCTCGCGGTGACATCACTTAGAATGCCACCGCGACCAGGGTTCCAAGGCGAGCGCCGCGGGGAGGAGTGAACTTGTCACCTAGAGAGCTGTTGCTGTGGCTGAGGTCGCTGCGTCCTTTATTACTCACGGACCGTAATAAATACGTTTATTGCTCTCAACCTTTCTTGTGTCTGTCGTCTATGAGAGCCTCTACATGTAGCTTAGATAATAAGGTGGCACTCATCATCTTAAAGATCACACCAATGAAGAAAAAGAAGCAATAATTTGAAATTAATCTGGACAAAGTGGGGGGTAGATTTGGCCTACAAAGAGACTGAGCCTTTTGAAACTTTAAATAAGGGTGAAACACAGGGGTACTACACCCAACTAAGAATGTTTCATAAATGTGTGTAGCCACAGGCAATCAAATCAATTGCACTCATAAAAAATCGTAAACTAACTGCAATTAGGTACTATACCTAAAATTGATGTATACATGATATTCATACATTGTAACAATTGGGTGCTATTTGTAACAATGATGTGCAAGTAACTGTGACCAACATTCATATACATAACTGTCACAAAAGGTGTCACTTTGTATAAAGTAGAATGTAGAAACTACAAGTCCCAGAAGTCCAGGGAATGTAGACCATGATGCAAAGCCTTTTAACTAGAAACAGAAGTAGTGCCACCCACCGTGAGAAAGGGAGTGAGCCCGAAATGCGTCGGTGTGACAGACTTGCTTTGGAGTGTGCCGAATAAATAATAACTACAACAAGTTCCTGAGTGCGGCGCAACATTTTTTGAATCAAATATATATATTACCTACTGGCGGTCGCCAGTAGGTAGTTATAGTTAGGATTGTTTTCCATAGGGAAATCGCAACATTCTATTGGGAATAACTTTGGCGTCGGTTGAGGAATCTGCCTGAATATTTCCTCAACTTTGCCTCGCGGCTCTCCGCTCCTTCCCTGCAAGTTTGGGGGGGATTCGTCAAGGGGGGGCTGAGATAAAAGGGGGATCCCAAAACGTGTTTTCCCCATGTTAATTTCCATAGGGCGGTCAAACTCACTTTCAGCTCGAACGGCTGAATGGATTTTCACCAAATTTGGCAAAATTGTACGGACTGGTAGCCCGATGTGCCTTTGCTATGTCTCAAGATATGTGCTCCAGAGGATTTTGAGGAATTTGAGTTTAAAAAAATTTATATATCTATAAGCGCGCCCCGGTACGCGCACCGGGGAGCGCACCGGGCGCGCTACGCGACTTGCGCACGGAAAGCTGATTGGCTCTCGGGTGTCTGTAAACATTCGAAACAGTCCGCAGTGGCCGCCATCTTGTGTCTCGGTAGGATCGAGACACAAGAGGTGGCAAAAAACAAAGGGGGAAATGACCAAAGCGGGGGGAGCGCCAGGTACGCGCACCGGGGAGCGTACCAGGGAGCGTACTTTGGTGAAAAATAGTTAAAATAATAGTGTAAAATAATAATTTTGAGTGATTACAGGTAGGGTAGCTCTGAAAAGAGCTTTTGGGTTCTGTGGCTGTTTTAGGTACCTACAAGTACGTCCCACACACACCCACACACACACAACCCCACACCCCCACACCCACACACTCCCCACACACATCTCACACACGCACACCTCCACCCACACCCAAACACCCCACACCCCCACACCAACACCTTACACATCCACACCCACACCCACACATCCCACACACCCACACTCACACACACACCTCACCCCCCCAACACACACACACACACGCACACACAGATACCTCACAGACACACCCCACACATCCCACACACACACCTCCCCCCCACACACACACACACCTCACAGACACACCCACACATCCCACACATACACACATATCCTACACACATACCCCCCACACCCACACACCTCCCACACACACCTCACACACCCACACCTCCACCTACACTCAAACACCCCACACACCCACACCCACCTTACACACACAACCCCACCCCCTCCACACCCACACACTCCCCACACATACCTCACACACGCACACCTCCACCCCCCAACACACACACACACACACAGATACCTCACAGACACACCCCACACATCCCACACACACACCTCCCCCCCACACACACACACACACACACACACACCTCACAGACACACCCACACATCCCACACATACACACATATCCTACACACATACCACCCACACACCTCCTACACACACCTCGCACACCCACACCTCCACCTACACTCAAACACCCCACACACCCACACCCACACACACGCCTTACACACACACACCCCCACCCACACCCACATACCCCATACACCTACACACACCTATACACCTCACCCCCCCAGACACATACACACACACACCTCACAGACACACCCCACCATCCCCCACACACACTCCCCCCCCATACATGGGGAAAACTCAGTGAAACAATGATAATTTAAAGTGCTTAGAGGTAGGGTAGCTCTGAATAGAGTTGTTGTGTTGTGTGGGTGATTTAAGTACCAACATGTGGGTACCAATGCAGAGTCTTAAATTCAATGTACACCTTTTTTTATGTAGATATCTAGCATGTTGTTACAGAAGTTATTGTGGTATATGGAATCCATACCATAGTCTGTCAGGAAAGCAGAAACAGATCCTTTAAGTACTCCCTGAGAAGACCTAGGGGATCATGGGTAGTCTACCCTGCTCCCTTATGATGTTTTAAAATTGCACAGTATACTGTAAGTTTCACTTTATACTATAATATAAACATAATCATTTTGGTAGTACTTCATGAATTAGATATAAAAATGAATAATGTCTCAAACAATTTTTAATTATTAAATAAAAATTTATTGGTTAGAATTTTCATAGTTCAATAAAACTTCCAGCATTAGATCATCTGGAATCTCCTCAAAAATGCATGTTTCTATATCTTGTAAACATTCAATAAATTGTTGATCCATAAAATCTTCTTCAACAAAATCTTCATTAAGAATCTCCTCATATGTAATCTCGAAGAAAACATTGATATTTTCTTGCTCCCCTTCCATTTTTTTGCTGTAAATTGCATAAAAATAACTATATCAGTAGAGTTAGGGCACTGTTGGGTTTAAGTTCAGACAGGTAGTTCTGATTTTTTAACAGTGAAGTTAACTTTGGGCAGTGTATGGTAACAGGCAGGAAGTAGAAATATAAAAAAGTGCCTGTGAAGAAGCGTAAGTAAATTCATAATTATAGCAGAGAAGCCTAAGTCAATCCATAAATATAACAGAGGAGCCTATCTCTATCTATAACTATAGCAGAGGGACACTAAATAATTATCAGAAAACGTTTTTACAAATTAACTTAAAGTGCCCCTTACAAATTAACAACTTACTTTACAGAGAGGTGAAGAAGAAAAAATGCGAAAATCCTTTCAAGATGTACCTCAGGTAGTTGTAGTCAAAATGGCCGTGTTTCCCTCTCATTTTTCATTTATATTCATGTACATAACCAATAAAATGTCAGGAAAAAAAAGTAGAAAATGAAAGTAACATTTTAATTGGTTGTAAATTCTAACACTTCAGATGTGTTTTTGTCATGTAATTTACCTCAGGATATTTAGACAGTGCTATAGCTCAAATGGCTCAATGGAATTCCACAAAATTTGGGAAAATGGTAGGGACTGGTATGTAGTAGGGCCTATTTTATATTTGGTGAAAGTCTCTCCAGTGGTTTTTATGTAAATGAACTAAAACATTTTGGGAGCGCTTCCCGGTGTGCGCCCCGGTATGCGTACCGGCAGCGCTACGGGAGTCCTCCATTTTGTGTTTCGGTAGATTTGAGACAGAAAATGGAGGAGAAACAACGTTGGGAATGGGTATAAGGGGGCATGGTAGGCACTCCCTGACCCTCTAAGTTTTCTGAGGGGGTCTTAGGAGGCCCATATAGGGTTCTGTGGCTGATTTAGGTACCTACAAGTAGGTACCAATGCACAGTCTTAAATTCAGGAGGAATGTTCTATTTCCCTCATCTGAGAAGTGCACACTATCTCCTCTGTAGATATCTTGCATGTTGTAACGCAAGTTGTTGTTGTATATTGAACCCATTCCATAGTCTCTCATGTAAGCAGAAACAGATTTATTCACATGTTTCCGTGCTTTCTCAAATTGTGGACAAAATTGGTTGGACCAGTTCCATTTCTGTCTTTGGCATATATTGGAATATACCATGGCAGTTTGTGGAAAAAGTGTCATCAATTGCCCAAAGGTGTCCTTTAAAAACATCTCCAGACCTACCCCAGTCAAAGTGCCTAGGTCATTTCCACCACAGTGCAAAATTATGAGGTCAGGGTGTGGCAGATGGTAAAAGGTTTTCACCAATGGTATCAATTGATGACATCTCAATCCTCTTTGGCCAATCCATTTTATGTGCACATTTGGTAAATCAAGGTTGTGAAAATTTCTGGTAGCTGCATACCTTTGAGCCCAGTGAATGTAGCTATGTCCAATAATCCAGATAGAGTACATGGTGAGAGGAGGGTCTGGTGCAGTCAGATGAAGTGTAGGAATGAAATGGCAGTTGGAGCAGTAGGAGTTTGCAAAAAAAACTGTGGAGTTTCAGTGCTCTTGAATCACAAGCAATGATTGGTGGATTCAGATAGTTAAAAACTGAAAGTTAGGGTGCATGGTTCTGTTATGTGAAAGAAGTACTTTGAGTGGTTAAGAAAAAGTCATTTAAAGAAAGATTGCAGTGGATAAGCTGGTGTATTGAGAGGTCAAACATGCTTGCTGATTTGATTTGCAACATTGTAGAATAAACTTTTAACCCTGGGAGCTCAGTGAGGAGGGAGTTGCTATGGTAACAGGTAGAAAGGGCTGAGGGGGGGAAGGATGTTGATTTGAAAATAGAGAGGGAAGACTTTTGATTGGTTACTATGAGGAATATGTGTGTAGAATTAGAGGTTTTCTGTGCCATTAATGGTTGCAGTGCCTGGAGAACATACCTTTTGCTCTGCTAAAGATATATTTGTGTGTGTATCTGACACTGTTCTGAATCGCCTAAAGCATTTGTAAAGGTGAGTTATGATTCATTTAGATAGAGAGTTAAGATTAAGAAGCACATTGATTTTCTTTGCTGTTTGTGTTTTTGTGCAGTGTTTCTAAAATGTTAATTGACAAACGATTTTAGTGCAAAACAATGGGTTTTAGTAGTGAAAATGAATGCTTGTAAATAGGATCTGTGCTCTGTTCATAAAATATTAAATAAAAAACGATTTTAGTGCAAATCCATGGCTTTAACATTTTTAAGAAGGAATAAATAGTGTGTGCATAATTATATAAAAATATTTGAATCTTTTACAAACATGTTACCTGTTTTACCTCAGATTGGGAAGCAGACTGGGTTTCTTTGCTGTTGGTTTGTTTCATTTTTTGGGTAATGCTTGGTAGGAATGTTTGCAAGAGATAGGAAATGTATTTTGTAAAATAGTGACTTTTCAGTACTGAAATGGAATGATTGTACATAGGACCTGCACTGTGTTTCTAAAATGTTATTGAAAAATCGATTTTGGGACAAATTAATGGGTTCTACATTTTTGAGAAAGAATAAATAGTGTGTGCATGATTACATAAAAAAATTTGAAGCTTTCACAATCGTGTCACCTGTGTTACCTCAGATTAGGAAGCACACTGAGCTTCTTTGCTGTAGGTTTGTGCTATTTTTTTGGTAATGCTTGGTAGGATTGTTTGCAAGAGAGAGGAAATGTATTTTGTAAAATAGTGAGTTTTCAGTACTGAAATGGAATGATTGTACTCCAGCAATGCATCCTTTTACATGGGGAAAGCTTCATGTGAAAGCGTTTGCCTCAGTCTTATATCTGCTGTAAGGCAGTCGCAAGATTTGGACGTAAAAGTGTCCTAAAAGTGACGCAGTGAAATCTCATAGATTTCACTGTGTCACTATTACGAGGCTTTTTGCGGAGAAATGACCCCTCTGTGTACATTACACCTGACAGAGGTATAATGTGGCGCAGAGGTTTAAAAAGTGACGCATCTACCTACATGCGTCACTTTTTAAATATGGCGCAAAAGTGACGCAGTGAAATTTCATAGATTTCACTGTGTCACTATTACGAGGCTTTTTGTGGAGAAATGACCCCTCTGTGTACATTACACCTGACAGAGGTATAATGTGGCGCAGAGGTTTAAAAAGTGACGCATCTACCTACATGCGTCACTTTTTAAATATGGCGCAAGAAGGCACATGTTTTATGCCGCTGATGCGTCACAAAAAGTGACGCATCAGTAGTGCAAAACTGACGCAGGGCTTTATAAATGAGGCTCATTTATTTTTTTGCACACTACTCCAGTTTAGTCCTGTCCACTGCACTCTTGGACACAAGCCTCACCTTTTGTGCTCCCCTAGACAGGCTTCATCACATGAGCACTCCTGCTTAGGCGTTATAATCTCTTTTTAGAATAACATTTGAAAAACAGAGAAAAGGTTTTATGTATAAGCTTTTCATTACACTACTAAAATATTTTTGGTGCAAATTAATGAGTTTTACATTTTTGAGAAAGAATAAATAGTAGGACCTGCACTGTGTTTCTAAAATGTTATTGAAAAATCGATTTTGGGACAAATCAATAAATTCTAAATTTTTGAGAAAGAATAAATAGTGTGTGCATGATTACATAAAAAAATTTGAACTTTTCACAATTATGTCACCTGTGTGACCTCAGATTAGGAATCACACTGAGCTTCTTTGCTGTTGGTTTGTGTTATTTTTTTGGTAATGCTTGGTAGGATTGTTTGCAAGAGAGAGGAAATGTATTTTGTAAAAAAGTGAGTTTTCAGTACTGAAATGGAATGATTGTACTCCAGCAATGCATCCTTCCACATGGGGAAAGCTGCATGTGAAAGTGTTTGCCTCAGTCTTATATCTGCTGTAAGGCAGGCGCAAGATTTGGACGTAAAAGTGTCCTAAAAGGGACGCAGTGAAATCTCATAGATTTCACTGCGTCACTATTACGAGGCTTTCTGCAGAGAAAATGACCCCTCTCTGTACATTACACCTGACAGAGGTATAATGTGGCGCAGAGGTTTAAAAAGTGACGCATCTACCTACATGCGTTACTTTTTAAATAAGGCGCAACAAGGCACATGTTTTATGCCGCCGATGCGTCACAAAAAGTGACGCATCAGCAGTGGAAAATTGATGCAGGGCTTTATAAATGAGGCTCATCTTTTTTTTGCACTCTACTCCAGTTTAGTCCTGTCCACTGCACTCTTGGACACAAGCCTCACCTTTTGTGCTCCCCTGGACAGGCTTCATCACATCTGCACTCCTGCTTAGGCCTCATTATCTTTTTTTAGAATAAAAATTGAAAAACAGAGAAAAGTTATATGTATAAGCTTTTCATTGCACTACTGAAACGTTTTTGGGGTAAATTAATGTCTTTTACATTTTTGAGAAAGAATAAATAGTGTGTGCATGATTACATAAAAAAATTTGACCTTTTCACAATTATGTCACCTGTGTTACCTCAGATTAGGAAGTAGATTGTACAGATGAGGTGAGGCATGTCCAGAGGGACAGAGGAGGTGAGGCTTGTGTTCAAGACTGTAGTGGGAGAGAGGCTTTTCTTGGAGAGCGTAAATGGTGAGACCTGTGTCTAAGGGTGCAGTGGACTAGGCTTCATGAAGCCTATCCCCCACTGCACTCTTAGACACAGGTCTCAAGTTCTTTGCTCCCGTGGACAGACCTCTCTTCTACTACACTCTTCAATAGAGGCCATACCTCTTGTGCACCCCTAGACAATCCTTACCTCATCTGCAACCCTGAATAGACTTCAACTAATTGGCATGCTTACACAGGTCTCAGCTTATTTTCACCCTTGGACATGCGTCACCTCATATGCACCTATTTACTATCAATTATACTCAATACATTGAGGCCTATTCAGAGGACAGAGATGAGGTAAGGCTTGTCCAAGGGTGAGAGGAGGTTAGTCCTCTCCACTGTAGTCATGGACACTGAATGCTTGTACATAGGACCTGCACTGTGTGTCTAAAATGTTATTTAAAAACGATTTTGGTGAAAAAAAATGACTTTTAGTTTTTTGAGAAGGAATAAATAGTGTCTGCAGGATTAAATGCATATATTTCATCTTTTCACAATAATGTCACCTGTGTTACCTTAGATTAGGAAGTAGATTGTGTAGATGAGGTGAGGTTTGTCCAGAGGGACAGATGAGGTGAGGCCTGAGTTCAAGACTGTAGTGGGAGAGAGGCCTTTCCTGGAGAACATAGGTGGTGAAGCCTGTGTGTAAGAGTGCAGTGGACTAGACTTCATGAAGCTTATCTCCTACTGCACTCTTAGACACAGGTCTCACTTTCTTTGTACCTGTGGAGATACCTCTCTTCCACTACACTCTTCAATACAGGTCTCACCTCTTGTGCATCCTTGGAGAATCCTCACTTGATCTGTAACCCTGAATAGACCGTTTGCTTTTTGTCATTGCTTTGTTGTTTGATAATAGTGGACTATAATGTGCTATTTTTTTTAACACAGATTGAAATCAGGATTTTAAGAGTAAGGAAAGATGCCCTCAAGGCAAAGAAGAAGGAAAAATGAAATACGATTAGAAACAAACACAGCATCGGAATTACATCAGTCCTCCACAACAAAGACTTCAAAAAACAGGAAAGAAGCTCCTGGTAAGATAACTAAGTCTTTCTTACGCAACATATGTAGAAGAAAAAAAAATGTTGGACAGCATGTAGAAAAAGAGAAGGAGAGAGTAAGTTTGAAAAGGAAGGAGAGGCCCTCAAAAAATTTTAGTACTGGAGCACGAGAGAATAATATGTATTGGAATAGAAGGCAGAATCAGTTTAGAGACATTCGTAAACGAATGTTTCGCAATAGGGTGGTTTTAAATTTGTTAAAAAACATTAGGAAAGGAAAACAGAGAGCTGCTTTTTATAAGAAAACGAAAAGTGTAGAGAAGATTGTTGATCAGGCTTTTGAAGTTAAGAAAAAATTATTTATTTTAATAATCAATAGAATTAGGACACTTAACAAGACAATTGATGTTTTCAAATCAAACAGTAGATGGAAAAGAGTAATTAATCGGAGTAATTTTTGTAAAGTTTTTTCAGGAGAATGGATGCACAGTTCAAGTTGTGAGCAATTTTTTAATGAGGAGAGTTACTTCCAGGAGAATGATTTAGTGCATGCAGTTGACACCAGTGGTCGAGCGTATGAAGTGAAAGACGGTTGTCTGATTGAAAAAGAGAAACTTGTGCCTAGAGAACCAGAAGAGGTGTTAACTGATGAAGTTTTAGGGAGACGTACTAAGGGTCCATTGTACACTTGGAAGTGTAGTCGTATTTGTAGTGTGCGACAGGAATCAATTGATTTGTTTTGTAATTTCTTACGTACATATAGTAAGAAAAGTCTAAAGCAGAAAGTGGAGTTGTTGCAAGACTTAGATCCTTGCAGAGTGAGAGAAAACACAGGTTTGCAAGGGCATTCACTGGCTTGTCTTTCTAGAAAAGTCTGTCAGAGTGTTTTTCATCATTTTAGGATGTTAGCAGTGCATCATACCAAAATGAGAAAATTAGTGAGAATGTTGTATTATGGAAAAAGTCCAGCACTTAAGCTTAAACAATTAAACAGTGCTCTTTTGCATGGAACTGAATTAGATGTGAAGAAGATTTGTGAAGAAATTGAGATTTGTTATTTTGGTGAAAAAGAGGACAGTGTAGAAATTGACACAATAATTCAAGGTAATGTGGAAGACAATGTACAGATTTCAAGTACAGAAAAGTTTGAGCAGGAAATTACCAGGTTTAAGGTGAAATCAAGTGAAAGGCCGAATTTTATTTGTGTGTGTTGTCGACGAAGTCATTATAAACTTCAAACTAGATTAGTTGATTTATACGTAAAAAGTGAAAAGATGAATAATTATGAGTGGAAGGATTTTGCAACTTATTTGTGGGTGGAGAATTGTTTTGATTTGAGTTCTGATCAGCGTATTTGTAAATATTGTTATGATAAATTAAATCAAAACAGAATGCCTGCTAGAGCTGTTCATAATAATCTGGAGTTTGTAGACATTCCCCGTGAATTGATGGATTTAAATACACATGAGTCTATTTTGATTCAATGTGTCCATCCTTTTCAGGCAATTGTTCGCATGGAGCCTAAGATAGGGAAATTGCCTCCTACAGATTTGCAGAGAGGATTAAAGGGAAGAGTTGTTTATTTGCCTCTAGATTTAAAAAAAAATATTGATACAATTGGTATAGAAAAAGTAGAAGAGGAACCTTTAGTTATTCAAGTTAATGGGGTTCCGACAAAGAGTAAGAAAATCTAGCAAGATTTAGAGGATGTTATGAAAGTCAAAAAGGCAACGTTGTATTTAGTCAAAAACAATGAGTTTTACAAAGACGTATGTGTTGCAGCAGAGGAAACAGCTGCAGAAGAAGACAGTGATTGTTCAGGCGGCCAAATTGAAAAATTTGATGTGTCTAGAAGTGAAGAAATATATGAACATTATACTGTTCATCCTTTGCATTCCAAAGAAGTAATGGGGAATGCAATTGAATTGTTTCAAATGAAAGCAGCAAAAGGAAGTCCCATTAGTGTATGGGAAGAAAGTTTGGAAGCTCGTTGTTTTCCACAGCTATTTCCAACACGTCGAGGTGGACGATATGACGATCGACCACTTCAAATTCCTGCATCTGAATATCGAACTGTAAGATTATATGCTGAAGATCCAAGGTTTCGTCAATGCATTCCCTATTTGTTTAATTTACTGTATGAAAGTGACTTGTCTGGGCTTTCTTATGCAGTAAACCATATACTGAAAAGTGGAGCACATCTGCAAAATGTTTCGGCGAGGGACTTTATGGAGAAAGTGAATCTGCAAGATAATATTTTGGAATCTCATTTAATCAATCTCATGGCATGTCAGCGTGGTACAAACGAGTATTGGGGATATGCAGCTATGAGGTTGTTTAGAAATATCCAGAATTACTAGGCGCACAACCAGAGTATCCGTTAAGTGAGTGTGGACAGTTATAAGTAGTGGGTATAGGCAATGAGGCGAACGGTAAATCCTCACAACCGTTCGGGGATGGACCAATACTGACCCATATAAAGCATGAAAACACAGCAATGCCCCTGCACTATACAAGTGGGTATTTGAAATATAAGGATGTTAGTATTGTCAATCAAAACAAACATATAGAGCACCACTAAGAACAGTAAATATTGTCAGTATGCCATGAACAAGTTGACAAAAATAAAGTGGCAATGCGTTCCGTAGTTGGTGTGTTGATTCGGTTTATTGTTCCTACATTTGGGCCAACACGTGTTTCATCGCAGGGAAACAGTCTGCGAATCTTCAGGGCCTCAAAGGTGAGGGGCATAAACTCATTGGTTTAGCCGTGATACGCGGTCATATTTCCTGAGTTTTACCGCAGTAATCTTAGAGGAGACTTCGTAGACTTGATGAGTCTCTTAGTCACTTTTACGTAGTTTCTACCGGGAGGAGAGAAAACAGGTCGCACAGTAGTCACAACACTGTTTAATAAGAGGCAAGGTGGGTGCACCTTCTCTATGTTGAACTCCCTCTTGAGTTTCCCGGCGCCATTTTCCATTGACCGTCCATGGAAAACGGCGCCGGTAAACTCAAGAGGGAGTTCAACATAGAGAAGGTGCACCCGCCTTGCCTCTTATTAAACAGTGTTGTGACTACTGTGCGACCTGTTTTCTCTCCTCCCGGTAGAAACTACGTAAAAGTGACTAAGAGACTCATCAAGTCTACGAAGTCTCCTCTAAGATTACTGCGGTAAAACTCAGGAAATATGACCGCGTATCACGGCTAAACCAATGAGTTTATGCCCCTCACCTTTGAGGCCCTGAAGATTCGCAGACTGTTTCCCTGCGATGAAACACGTGTTGGCCCAAATGTAGGAACAATAAACCGAATCAACACACCAACTACGGAACGCATTGCCACTTTATTTTTGTCAACTTGTTCATGGCATACTGACAATATTTACTGTTCTTAGTGGTGCTCTATATGTTTGTTTTGATTGACAATACTAACATCCTTATATTTCAAATACCCACTTGTATAGTGCAGGGGCATTGCTGTGTTTACAAACGAGTATTGGTACCATCGTCATGGGGAATGGAAATGTATGCTAAGAAACTTAGGAACTCCTACATGGTTCCTCACTCTTAGCTGTGCCGAGTATGCATGGGACGACTTACTTCAATTTCTACGAGAGGCAAATGCAAATATACAAAATATAGAATTCAAAACACCTGGAGAACTGTGTTCTTTGGATCCAGTGAATGTATGCAGATATTTCAATCATAGATTTGAAGCTATGATGTCTTTTATTACCAACAAAAAAAATCCTCCCCTTGGAGAGGTTTTGGATTTCTTTTGGAGAAAGGAGTATCAAGCGAGAGGTGCTCCTCACATACATATGTTGTTGTGGATTAAAGATGCACCCAAATTTGGAACAGATTCGGATGAGACAGTGATGAGCTTCATTGAAGAGTATTCAACATGTGCTGTTCCGAAAACTACCGAAGAAAACAGTTTAAGGCAACAAGTTTTACGCTTTCAATCTCATCGTTGTGGAAAGTACTGTCGTCGAAAATTCAGAAACAAGGACAAGTTCTACACAAAATGTCGTTTCGGCTTTCCACGACCAGTGATTACTAAAGGAAGAGTAAATAATTTGATGTTTTCTCTGCGACATACTGTGACGAGGAAATCACCAAAAAATACATACAATTTAAAAAGAAACGAAGAGTCTAAGTACATCAACGACTACAACCCAGTGATTCTGTCCATGTGGAATGCTAACATGGATATTCAGTTCGTTGCTGACAACTCTATTGCTGTGGCTCGATATGTGATGTCTTGCATCACAAAAAAAGAAAAGACAGAACTCAAGGAAATGTGGGAGGACATTTCACATGAAAAGAGTCTAAGCAAGAAATTATACAGTTACAGTCTGAAGATGTTGTCGCATCGAGAAATTGGAGCATATGAATGTTCTGATCGATTGTCATCAGCAAGTCTCTTTGCCAAATCTAGAACCATCATTTGGGTGAGTCTAGGTCTTGCTGCAACACGAAATCGAGTTTTGAAATCTGTACAAGAAATAGAGTATTTGGCGGAGAAAGAACCAGAAAGTACAGATATTTTGAAGACAAACATGTTGGATACATACTATCCAAATAGAAGTAGTCATCTTGAGAACAGTTGTTTGTATGAAGTTCTGCAAAACTATATTTATAAGAGAACCATCAGAGAAGATATTAACAATGGCTATCATTGGGTGTGAAGGATGCCTAGTGAGACAGAAAAAAGGCCATTTGATTAATCATCGAAAATTGAGTTGCGAAAATCCAGAGAAAAGGGAATTTTACTATTTAGCTCTTTTGCAACTCTTTAAGCCATGGTGTACAGAAGAGGAACTACTTGGAGATTTTCTCTGTTACGAAGATTCTTTTAATGCAACCAAGGATACCATAGAATGTCCTGTTTTTCCAAATTATCTGCAAATGTTGAACGAAGAAATAGAGCAAGAAGCCACAATTGCTGCAGAGATTGCTAGAGACAGTTCTCAAGACAGTCAGAGTTCTGCTTCATTGAGTCAGGATCCACTTGGAGGACCAATTATCCAAAATGAAGCTGCCACTGCCATAGATGAGGTGGAAAGAGCTATGGAACAAGCTCAAGATGATGTAGTTAACTTAGAAGATTTGGTGAAACAACTAAACCTTGAGGAGAAATAGATATATGACGAAGTCACAGATCAGATTGAACATGGATTCACTCATAAGAAAAAAGAGTGCTCATGTACATCATTTAAACCAGTCCAACTGTACGTAAGTGGAGAAGCGGGAACTGGAAAAAGTTTTCTGATTAAAGCAATTGCAACTTATATGCATAAAAGGACTGAATCACCGCTATCTTGTGTTGTTACCGCTCCAACTGGGCTGGCTGCACATAACATGAAAGGGATTACTTTACATCGTTTACTGATGCTGCCAGTGGAGCATGATACCAAATTGCAATATCACAAGCTATCTGGAGATGCGTGTTCCGAAGTTTCGAGAGTCCTGAAGAAAATTAAACTTCTTATCATTGATGAAGTAAGCATGGTGTCAAATATAATGCTTGCTTGTGTGCATTTGAGAATGCAAGAAATTCTTAGAACAGTCTATGATGTCTTATTTGGAGGAAAACACATTATAGTTTTTGGAGATCTACTGCAGTTGACTCCAGTGAAAGGACAACCTGTGTTCAAAATGCTCACGCATGAAGATACCAGGAAGTGCCTAGGAAGCATTGGAAACGTTAATATATGGTTAAACTTCAAATATGCAGTACTGCTTCAAAATAAGCGGCAGGCAAAGGATGAAGATTATAAAAATATTTTACAAGATGTAAGAATCGGAAAAGTAAGTCAGCAAGGCAAAGAAGCTTTACATGGACGATTAATTTCAAATTTGTACCCAAATGAAAACATTCTTCCAGAGAATATTTTTAAGAAAATTAACAAGAAGAAATCTGGCATATGTTTGATGCCAACTGTGAAAGAATGTTCCATGTTTAACAACAAAATGTTAAAGTTAGAAAATGAAGAGATAGTGAAACTGGAAGCTACAGATAAAATAGCGCATATGGGAGCAACAATTATTTTGTCTGAAAATTTGAAATCAAAATTGGATTCATTAGAGAAGACTATATCTAAAACTGCTGGTTTTGAAAAGACTCTGAATGTGTGTTTAAATTGTCGTATCATTTTGAGAAGGAATTTAAATGTTGAAAGAGGTCTGGTAAATGGAGCAATGGGTCATGTTGTTGTTTTTGTGAATTACAAAAATAGAGATGGAATTGACATTTTAAAAATTAAATTTGATGGCATTGATGAAATAGAACAAATTTGTCATTGTTCAGCTAGATTTTTGCTTGTGAAAGACTTATATGTTCGCCGAAAACAGTTTCCTATTTGTTTGGCATATGCGGTGACAATTCATAAATCTCAAGGTTTAAGTGTAGATAGCGCTTTGGTGAACATTGGAAGTTCTGTGTTTAAAGAGGGTATGGCATATGTGGCATTATCACGAGTCCGAACTTTATCAGGATTGTACTTGATTGAGTGTGATGAAACAAAGATTTGTGCAGATCTACATTGTGTTAAAGAATACAATAGGTTAAGAACAGAGTATGCTCCACATTTGCCTCAATATCCTCTGATTGAAAAACGTGTGGTAGGCCGAAAAAGAAGAAATGAGAGTAATTGCAGTGAGGTAGTAGCAAAAAGACAAAAAGTAGATGAAACTGTAATTGTAAGCAGAAGGAAAAAGGATTCTGTTGAAGATGTTGTTGGATTTCAGTTTGAAAACAGTTCTGGTGTCAACTGCTATGCTAATGTAGTGGTTAATGTTGTTTTTTTTCTTCAAAATATACAAGAACAGATTGTTGAAAATCGGGATCAAAGATTCTGTTGTTTGTTGAATTCCGTGTTTGAAAAATGTACCAGTGATAGAGTGTTTCAGAAATTCGAAATCTTCTAGACATATGTACTGGTCAAAATCAATTTTCACAGAATATTCAGCAGGATTGTCAGGAATTTTTAATGTATATGTTTGATGTATTGGAAGATGAAGGTGTAGATATAAAAAATCTTTTTAGCCTTTCTTATCAATGGCAGCATGACTGCGACAACTGTACTTTATCAAGTACTACTAGAATAGACACTGAAAGATTTATATATTTGACTTTACCAGACTGCAAATCAGTGCCTTTTAATAATCTAGTTAAAAAAGCAGATCACAATATGGTGTGTCTCCAATGTAAGTCTACAATGCTGTCCACATTATTTCTACAAAATTATGGTCAGTATGTCATTTTAATGTTCCAACGATGTAGACCTGATGGAACTAAATTGACAACTTCTATTAAAAATTTCGTGGCTTCACAGTTATCAATATCAGGAACAACCTTTGCAACTTTAGCTATTATTTTTCATCGCGGTCCTTCTACAACATCAGGGCATTACACATGCTATTTAAAAAGTTGTAAAGGTTGGACGCACTGTAACGACACTCATTTGACTTTCAAACAACGTTTGCCTTTTGGCTTTAAAAATTCATACCCAGTGCTTTTACAACCAAAATTTAGGTAAAGGTAATTGGCCTATGAAGACGGGAGCAGTTAATAAAGGTTATTATGCTGTTTAAAAATATATTCTGAGTAAAAGTGATCCAGGTAATATAAAAAAATTGACTTGTCATATAGGTACTGTAAGTGGATCTCATAGTAAGTGATATTAGTATTATACAAAATGATGAACATGAGTGAGTCAGAGATGGTTTTACAAATACTTAAATATTGTGAAAATATTGTAGAACCTTTCTTTCAGAACGTCGGAAAAAAGGTCATTTCAGAGTTTCTTGGAATTAATTTGAAAATATACTCATACATCTGACACTATTTGGCCAAAAGGAAAGGTACAGGAATGAGTAAAGAGTCATGACTGAAAAAAAGGAATATATGAAAATAATGAAAATATTTAAGATGTTCTTGGAGCTTTTCTTCTAGAAAATCGATGAAATTGATTTTTTAATGAACAGCAGAGTACTTTGCAACGAGAAAAGGACCTCCATGATATACTATTTGGCCTCAAGGAAAAGTAAGTCAATCAAAGATTAGTGTACATTTGTCATTTATCAGTATCTAAAATACAATCTTTTAGATTGTGTTTTTTTTCCAGCTGTCATATGATGAGTAATTTGAACTCACTGTTTTAAGTGAAATTCAATATATTCTGAGAACAGCAAAAATAAACTATGTAACATGTTGTACAAGTTATTCTATACTTTGGATTGTGTAAATTAAATTGTATTCCCATTCTCTGACACTCACCTTCCTTTTTCCTCTCTCTTTCAGCTCTCTTTACTCACTCACACTGCCTTTCTCTCACTCTGTTTCACACCCATTCGTTTACTCCACTTCTTTCACAACCCCTCATTCTCATTTCAACTGTCTGCATCCCCTCTCTCCCTTGCACCACTTTTCAGCTTTCAGTCTCTCTGCTTTACTTCCCTTTTCCGTCTTTTCCTCCTTTGTTCTTTTAGTAATTCCTCTTTACCCACTGACCAGTATTGTCACACTCTATCACTATAACTCACCCACTCTCCCTCGCTTATCTTTGTTTGCTCCTTTCTTTTGACATCTTCTCTCTATTTTTCGTTCACTACCTCTATGTCCTGAGTGCCTCACTCTCCTTGTGTTATGTTCACTTGTGTTTATCTACCTTCTATCATTTCTTTTACAACAACTTCACTGCTCCTCTCTCATCGTTCTTCATCCCATTTCTTTTACTCTGCTTCCATTACTATCCCTCATTTCCTTTCTTTCAATGTCCTTCTCATTACTTTCATCACCAAATTATTTTCTCTCAGTACCACTGTTTTAGTCGTCTTCTCCTCTATTTCCTTTTTTTGCTCCCTTACTCATTTCCCTTTCTCACTCATTGTACTCCACCTCACTCAGTTTTTCTCTTAGTGTGTCTGTCTACTAACTTCCTCACTCCATTTCCCTCAATCGTTGTATATTATCCTCTCTCCCTTCATCCCTTCACTCTATGACTGTTCTTCACTTACTCTCAGTTATCTTCTATTTCTCAATCTTGTAAATGCATCCTTATTAGACTCTTTTCCGTCTCTGTTATTATCTTTTTACTTACTAATGTTTCCTGACTTAGTTTTGCTAACTCACATTGTTTTAGTATCTTTCTTACCTTCAGTTCATTTCTCTGTTCTTCTCTTCCTCTGTGTCAGTGAATCTATATGCCTTACTCTTAGTAATTTGCTCTCATTCTATTTCTTTTTTTCTCTTTTTATCCTTCTACCTTACTTTATTGCCATTTCTGTGTCCTTCACTCTTACTTTATTTATAAATACAGTGTTATGATTTTTAACCTCTTCGTTTGTATCTTTTAATTTAAAATACACATTTCACTAATTATAACGTATTTTTTCTTCTCTCTTTCACAGATACAAAGTTACATTAATTATATGGTAAGTATGACTATAAAAAAATATTTTGTCATCACCCTTTGCTTTAAGTTCACTAATATTTTCTCAACCAACCTCACTCCTGTGCCTTTATTCTGCTTCCCTCACTTATTCTTATTCTCCATGTTTACTCAAATTTCCCTATTTCCCCTCTCATATTCAACTTCTTTCAATCCCTATTCTTTACATCACTTACCCTCTGTTCCCTTCCTTTGCTTCTTCACTCATTCTGTTTTTCTTAATTATTTACCTTACTCCTACACACACACCTCATCCCCCTCTCAACACATACACACACCTCTAACATACACCCCATACACACACCACACACACACCTCATACACACAAAAAATCCCCCCACACACACTCTTCACATACACTCACACTTTCCATACACACACATACATCGCACACATATACACCCCACACCCATACACTGCTTACACATACTTCACACACCCTCACCTTCACGCACACCAAAACATCCCACACAGCCACACCCACAGACACACCTTACACACCCACACCCCGACCTACATCCACTGACTCCCTATAAGTCACACGCACTGCATTACTTATCTTTCTTTGCTATTTCACTCAAACCCATTCAGGTACTGTTTCCTTTACTCTCTCTGTCCTTTCTCTTTGTCACTCCCCATCTCTTATCCTAATTAAATTTTTCACTCTCTTTCACCCCTCTTTACTTATACTAACTGGTCTTTTCTTACCCTCCCTCACCGTTCTTCATTTATCCCAGTTACGCCACTACCCTTCATTCTCAATTTTTTTCTGTCCTATCTTTTTCTTTCAACACCCACTCACATTCTCCCACTATCTCTACTTTAGTCTTCTTCCTCTCTCTTCCCTTCTTTCGCTCCTTTAGTCATTTTACTTTTCTCACTTTCACCCTATTACACCTTCTCTATTTTTAACTATGTAATAAACAACCCCTCTGTGTTTCTCCCTCTAGCTCTCTTTCTCTTAACATTACTCTCTTTGTGTTCTTCCCTCATGCTAACTTCTTCATTAATTATTTTTTTCTTTTTGTTTTTTTGGTGCGCTCCCCGGTGCGTGCCCCGGTGCACGTACCGGTACGCGTACCCTGCAGAAAAAAGGTTGACACAGATTCTCTAAAAATATAGGTTTATTTTTATAAAGTAAAGGTAGTTCTAAAAAGAACTGTTTTTTTTTCTTCTTTTTGTTGTTTTATATTTTTTTATGTTTTTATGAACATTTTGTATTTTTTTTGGCTTTTCTGAACACTTTTATATATTTTTTTTATTTTTTATGGGGAGAAACAAAAAACAGGGAATTGTAAATGGCTCAACTGGAGCATAAAAAAAATCAGGAAAAATTTGTTTTTTTTTTGGACACTTATGGTTATCACCAGCAACCATGATAAGTTCGATGCTTTGCTCACCATAGCAAAGTGTCTTGTTACAAAATTTGCACACGATTTTGTAATCGGCAAACTTAGGTTGAATAGTAGCCAATGTGTCTCTTGCCCCCGGACCCGATGGAGTGGGTTGTTTTGATGTTGAGCGTCTAGACGTTGATGGGGGTAGCTTACTGCAGAGGTCCCTTAACTCTGCATTAGAATAATTGTTTGGATGCGCACGCATCATGTGGCGAATCATCGTATGATTCCCGAAGGAATACTTTTTGTTAGGGTTCCCCCTGGATAGCTCAGCACCACAAATTAAACAAGTCACCTTTGCAGCGTTGACTTTTTTAAAACCCCTTGGGAGTTTGTAGAACTGCCATATAAAGTGCTCTTTGGGTTTGTAGGGCTGTTTATCTTCAGGCAGGAACTCCCTTCTCTGTGCCTCCTCTTCATCATCCTCCTCCTCTTCCTCTTGACCACCAATGTAATCTTCTGGTGGTCTTTTAGATGGTGGTGGTAGTGGTGGTGGGGCAGATGCTCCAGCTGCTGATGCTACTGTAGCCATTTTCTACTAGTAAAGTGTAGAGATAGAACTCAAAATAGGTCTTCCTCAGTCAAAGGACAAAGTCAGAATAAGGAAAAAAGGTGGGGGCTTTCATCATTTGGAAAACAAAAGTGTTCTGGACCAATGAAAAGTGTTATTTTCAAGTCACATGATCCAGGCTTTCATCATTTGGAAACCAAAACTGATCTGCACCAATGAAAAGAGTTATTTTCAGATCACATGTCCCGACGTTCTTACGCTACGCGCCCCGGGGCGCGTCGCGTAAGCGAGTCTAGACGTTGCGCGATCGTATGCGATCGCGTGCTTCCGGGTGCGCTTACGCAGTGCGTCATATGACGCATCACGCGACTACGCGAAACGTCACGATGTTGTTTTCGTACGCGGGAATAGCGCTAACGGGACGCTCCCCGGTACGCGCCCCGGGGCGCGCCGTAACATTGCGCTTACCCGTACATTCACCGGTACGCGCCCCGGGAGCGCCCCGGGGCAAAAAAAAAAAAAATTACATATTTACACAATATAAAATTCGTTATAAAAATTATTACTTTTCATACCTATAGAGATTTGCTATTAAAAAACCTATGAAATTCACTGAAAAAACCATAGGTTTCACACCAGTTATAGTTAGGAAATTGCACGCGCAAGTTATAGTGAGTCCAACTAACTATAACGTGGGAATTTCAATGGTTTTATGCGAGTAAAATTTCCAGCTAACTATAACTGGTGTGAAACCTATTGTTTTTTCAGTGAATTTAATAGGTTTTTTAAATGCTAATTCCTAACTATAACTGGTGTGAAACCTATGGTTTTTTCAGTGAATATATATATATATATATATATATATATTCACTGAAAAAACCATAGGTTATAGACCATATATAGTTAGGAATTAGCATTTACAAAACCTTGAAAATTCACTGAAAAAAACATAGGTTATAGACCATATATAGTTAGGAATTAGCATTTACAAAACCTTATTTTACTCACACAAAACCATTGAAATTCCATATATAGTTAGTTGCACTAACTATATATCGCGCACCCGCAATCCACTGCTGATGATGTCACATATTACATCATTCATGACATGGTCAGTGACATCACTGATGACATCACTGATGACATCTCAAATGATTGCGGGTGCGCGATATATAGTTAGTGAAACTAACTATATATGGAATTTCAATGGTTTTGTGTGAGTAAAATAAGGTTTTGTAAATGCTAATTCCTAACTATATATGGTCTATAACCTATGGTTTTTTCAGTGAATTTTCAAGGTTTTGTAAATGCTAATTCCTAACTATATATGGTCTATAACCTATGGTTTTTTCAGTGAATTTCAATGGTTTTTTAATAGCAAATATCAAAAGCTTTAAAATGTATTCTTCTTTAAATCGAAAAATATATTTTATATGTTTTTAATACAATTTTTTTATATATTTTTTTTTTAATAATTTTTTTTTGTTTCGCTTCCGGTCCGCGAACCGGGTAGCTTCCCGTTAGCTCAATTTGCTGCCGCGACCCGGTCCGCGAACCGGTAAACGTTCCGTTTGCGCAACTGCCGCGTTAGAAAACAACATCGTAACGCGTCGCGTAACCGCAACGTATCGCGTTGTCGCGTAATGCGTCTTATGACGCGCCGCGTTAGCGCACCTGGAAGTGCTCCGGTGCGCGAAGCGAGGCGCGAAGCGCAGCTTCCCGGAAGCGATCCGGGGCGCGGCGCGGAGCGCGTAACCTAAGCATAACAGGTCATGTGACTTGTTAATAACACTTTTCATTGGTTCATTTCACTTTTGGTTTCCTAATGATGTAAAGCTAGGTCATGTGACCTAAAAATAACACTTTTCATTGGTTTAGAACAATTTTTTTTCCCAAATGATGAAAACCCCTCCTTGTTTCCTCACTCTGACTTTCATCTTTGTGAGAGGAAGACCTTTTTACATCACTTAGCAATGGCAAGTGTTGTAGCTTCAGCTGGTGTACCCCCACCACCACCACCACCTTTTAGGAAGAGAGGACCACCTCCTCAGGTTATGGTTCAGCAAGAGGAGGAAGAAGAGGAAGAAGAGGAAGAGGAAGAAGAGAGGCAGTTTTTGTGAGAAGAGCCTAGGAGGTCCCGTGTCAAAGAGAATTTTATTTGGCAATTTTTCAAATATCCCCGGGGCCAAAAAAAAGTGAATGCTCGGTATGTAACTTGCCTTATTTGCAAAAAAGATCTGTCCAGAGGGACAGATAAAAAATATAGTTATGGCAATTATACCATGCATCGCCATATGGACAGGTGGCACCCTATCAACTATAGTGCTGCGCAGCTACGTGACCTGCACGATAACCCCCGTCCTGTGGCCAGTACATCACATCAAGAGGCACTGACGGGACCAGAGGCGAGGGAGGCGGTCCCAAATATTCAGCTGAAGTTTGGGGAAGTGAAATTTGATGCATTTATTGCGAAAAATTGATTTGCTACAGGGAGAGTAGCGTAAATTTAATAAATGCTGCAATTGACAATCACAACTGTCCAAAACGCCCCAGAAAATAAATTATCTTTTTTTTTTTGCTCCTGTTGAGCCCTTTATAATGAATAATTTTTGTTTCCCCCCCAAAAAAACAAAAAAAATATAAAACCGTTCAAAAAATACAAAAAAAGTAAAAAAATGTTCAGAAAAATAATAAAAAAAATATAAAACAACAAAAACAATTAAAAAAAAGTTCTTTTCAGAACTACCTCCCCTTTATAAAAAATTGCTAGAATGTTTAGCACTCTGGCAACCTCTATTTCTTTTGGTTCGCTTCCCGGTTCGCACGCGGAAGCGAACCAGAGAATTTAAAAAAAAAAAAAAAGAAAAGAAAGTATAAGAGAAGGAAACAGAGAGTAATGTTAAAAGAAAGACAGCTAGAGGGAGTAACACAGAGATACTGTTTAATAGTTCTATTTACCGAAGAAAAGATGTAAGTGGGTATAATTGTGAAAAACAAAATAGATAAGGAAGTGAAAGAAAAAAAGGAGAGTGGAAGAATAATAAACAAGAGTTTCTTGGAGAATGTGAGTGAATGTTCAAATTAAGAAGAAAAACAGTAAAGGATGTGGAATGAGAGGTAGGGATAGAACCGGACTAAAAGAACAATCCTGAGGGAAAGTGTTAAGAAAAAAGTGAGCAAAAGTAAATAGGAATAAAACAAGATGTATGATAGTGACTGAGGTTAAAACATGTGGAATAACAGAGAGAAAAAAACAGAAAGCAGGAAAGAAGAAGTGACAGAAAAGGAATGATTGAAACAGCAAAGAAATGTAAATAACATAGGGGCATATTATCAACACAGGCAATAAAATTATCGCTGCTTTTATCGGCAGAAAACTACCGCTAAAGCCGCTTTTGCGGCAGAAAACTGCCGCTAAAGCCGCTTTTGCGGCAGTTTTCTGCCGATAAAAGCAGCGATAATTTTATCGCCTGTGTTGATAATATGCCCCTTAGTGTGTTTGAACTACAGGGAGAAAGCATAATGAACAAGTAGTGAAAGAGTGATGAGTCAGAGATAGTGAGAGTAATAGAGACGGAGTGAGTGAACAGGAGTGAGGAACTATGAGAACAGAGGGACTGAGAAAAGGAGTGGAAGGAGTAGAGTAAGTAAGTAATAGAAAAAGGAATGAGGGAATTAGCAAAGGCAGGAAACTGACGGTTAAAGAAATGAAGCAGTGGAAGTAATAGAAGTTAAATGTTATAGAAATGTAACGAAAAGAGTACAAAACACTTACCTTATAATTGTCGTTAACTTAGTCACTTGTTATTTTTATACTTTCAATCTGTGAAAGAAACAACAAAAATTTGAAAAATATTAAAACATGTATTTAAAAATTAGAAGTGACAAGGGAAAAGATTGACAATCATCCAATTTTACAAAGAAATAAAGTTAGAGATAAACATGCAGAAAAAAAAGACAAAGAAACGGCGATAGACAGTCAGAGACAAAAAGAAATTTAAATAGAGTAAATTACTTAGAGAAATAAAAAGAAGATACTTTCAGTGACAGAAAAGAAGGATAGAAGAGTAAACTAAATTGAAGTTGTGTAAGCTACTAAAAGAAAGTGAGTAAGGTAAACTATATAAGAAAAGGGTGAATAAGGAAAAGAGAGTGAGAGAGAGAGAGGAGACAGAGGTAGTGAAGGAAAGAGTGTCAGATACAGACTGAGTGAGGCATCTACACAATGTGATTCGTAATGTTAGGAAACACAGGTAATGTATTTGAAAAACGTGCAGTTTTTTTTGCACAATCCACAATCACATCACTTGTGTTTCCTTTGCTTAGGTATCTCATTGTGCAGAAGTAGTCTAGCATATGAATGAGTACGCAGAAGATGAGCACTGTATGCAACAACTTTGACACTTACAGAAGCCTCAGTTTCTCCATGCCCCCTACACAGTCCTAAATATATACATTTTAAACTGACAGTATCTTGTTGCAGATGAAGTGAGGCCAATCTTGCAACATGGTGCATCTTTTGCACTGCTGCTGCGTCACAAAAGTGACGCAATGGCGGCGCAAAAGAGGCACACGGCCATCATAAATCTGCCCCTAACGGGGGCGTGGCTTGGCAAGCCACGATGGCGGCTGTGTCCTGCTGAGGCTCCGCGATCGGGCTAGCATCTTGCCCACTTCCTAAGATCGCTGGGAGCCTCAGCCTACAAAAATTACTCCACTGAGGCTTACCTGCGGTGGGCATCCTCTGGTTAAGCTGCGGGGGCTGCGGACGAGCGTCAGACACCGTCCCGTCCCTCATCGAAGCCGGAGCCGAGCGCCGAATATCCAAGATGGCGGGCGCGGCTCCTTCTACCTGCGGTGGGCGCCACTGAGAACCTATCCCCGAGGCGGCGGCCCTTGACGGAAAGGACGGCTAGCGGCCCCGGAACCCCAGCGAGGAGCGGAGTAACCGACTCACGGGCTCTTGAACCAAGCCGGGCTGACTATTGCGGTGGCAGTCCGACGCACAAGATGGCGGCCGCTATCCCGAAGATTCACAACATCGGCGCTCCTACGCGACGGGGAGCCTAACCCCAGCACTGATCAGCCCACCACCACGGACCAAGGGACGCCAGCGGGGGTACCGCCTACGTGACGCTGGGCCCTCCGGACGGCCTCGATCCCACCTGGAGGCGGTGAGTGTCGACCCCTCCTCCCCCCCCTCCTCCCGTGAACCTCGGCGCCGGTGACCCGGCGGCCTCCTACCCCCTCTGGGGCCCGCCGAGGGGTCGCGGACGGCGTCGGCCCTTGTTCGAGGGGGGGGGGAGCCAGAACGCTCCTACCACATTGCGTGGCCCGGTGGACCCGGGTGCCTGGCCCTAAGATGGCGCCCGCGGGGACCAGGGCGCCGTGATCGGCGTGGGCTCCACCCTACAGATACGGTGCTCCACTGACCCCGAGGCGATAGCACACCACACCGGGGTCGCTCATCAACCCGAGCCCCCCCCCCCGGGCCCTGGTCGCCTGCTACTCGGCCCCCGGGGTCGCCTGAGGGGGCGGGGTCCGACCTCACTGACAAGCACCCTGTCTCCGGGGAAGCCTGGACTGTGGAAGCAGTGCCCTTCTGATGCGCATCTCCTAACGCCAGGGCTGTCGCCCCCTTGCAGCCGCAAGTTACTCTTCGCGCCCCGAACTGGCAGAGGTCCCTTAGAAGGAAGACAGTGACTGCCCTGGGGCCAAGAAGGACTAGGAGCCTGACCTGCACCGAGCTGCTGCCTACCCGGATACACAGAGGAGAGGTGGCTTGCTGATTGCGGGGTGCACGGAGGCCCGGGCCCTCCCCATCTCCGACTGCACTCATGGGGAAAACGAGGACCACGCAGACGACGGCTGTCCCCGAGACGGCCCTGGATAGGATGCCACAAACAAGAACATGGACGCAAGCCAACGCGTCGCAAACCGACCCCACACTGTCGGCAAAGTTGGATCAGGTGTTGGCGGCAATCGAATTGTCCCGCCTTTCAATGGAGGAGAGATTGGGCGTCCTGACAACGGACATCAGTTTAATCCGCGACGACCATCGAAAGTTGGCGGACAGAGTGAAAGACGGAGAACGGATTGTGACCGAGCTGCAGCCTGCGGTGAAAACGCAGGAGGCGGAACTGAAGGAGGTCCTGCACCGCGTGCCGGCCCTCGAGGAACGCACAGTGGACCTGGAAGGGCGCTCGAGACGCTGTAACATCCGCGTCCTGGGCTTGCCGGAAGGGATTGAGAACTCGGACCCTCTGACATACATGGAGCTCTGGACCAAATCTTTCACACCGGAGGCGGAAAGGTCGGCATATTTTTCCATTGAAAGAGCCCATAGGGTCCCGGCCCGGGCGCCCAAGCCGGGCCTCCCTCCGCGACCCATGTTGGCTAAATTCTTGCACTTCCGAGACCGCGATGCGGTGCTTCGTGCTGCCCGGACGGCGAGCCTCCTACAAGTGGAAGACCAGCACGTTATGGTGTTCCCGGACTATGCCCGAGAGATCCAACACCAGCGTTCCACCTACCTAGACGTCAAGAGGCGCCTCCGCGCAAATGATCTTCAATATTCCCTGCTGTTCCCGGCCCGCCTGAAAGTACTGCACAAGGGGAAAGCCCTCTTTTTCAACACGGCGGAGGAAGCACAGGATTGGACTGAGTTTCACTGCCCAATAATCTCTAATCCTGGACCCCAGAGAGCAGGCAACAACGACTTCAGACGCTCCAGACGACGAGGTGCGAGCCGTGCTCGATCAGGCCGCCCCAAAAGCCAAACATCATCCCCCACGGGCTCACCCGACCTCACGCAAATCATGCAGGAGCGACGAGAAGCCTTAAGAGCGGTGACCGGACTGCACACGTCACCCATAGCGTCGGATTTGGAAGGTCGACCGCACCTGTTCACCCCTGAGAAAGACCGGGACAGTGACGGAACAATGTGGGGGATTGGATCAATCTCCTCCCCCCTTGTTACGACGCACACCTTGGACGCTACCCTGGCCAACCAACCTGGCACCTCTTCATGATGGAAGAACTTTCCACTGTTATATCCTTCTCATGGTGGCCTATTGTATTGCGCGACATCTAGGAGCCTAGACTGCTTTGTCTAATAATTGTAAGCGCTTGCGAGCGATAGACGCTTCTCCTGCAAGAGCCCGACCCGCGCACAGGCCCAGCAGCGACACACGCTGCCACCCCCGCAGATATCCGTTGTATTTCTCCCCTAGTGGGACACTAGTTTGGATATGCCACCTCCGGTGAGATATCCTCAGTATTGGGACTGTTTCCCACCCAAGGTTCTATTTGTTGTTAATTCCCTTAGTCCCTCCCCCATGATTGTGGAAGCTTGGCGCACTAGGAGTACACGTGACACATACACACTGGCGGCCGTCGGGGGCTACAGGGGGGTCCCTCTCCCACTCACGACACCCTACGAATGGCAGACTCACGCTCAGACATTAATGTCCTTACACTGAATGTGCGAGGCCTACACACGCCCAGCAAACGCTACTCTGTTTACTCATACATTAGGCGTATGTCAGCCAGTATTGCGTTTCTGCAAGAGACGCACATGAACACTACCGAACTCACTCGCTTGCAGGTCAAGTGGCGAGGGACCTTCTGTGCCACTCACTATTCAGCGTTTGCGCGTGGCGCGTTAATTTGGGTCAGGCCAGGTACTCCCTTCCGGGAGCTCCGACGGGTGGTAGATAGAGAGGGCAGGTATGCGCTTCTAGAGGGAATACTTGATGGACAGGGTATACTCCTTGGTAGCATTTACGCCCCCAACACGGATCAGGATACATTTTGGGACCACCTCACGGGTGTTTTGGCCCAGTTCACTACAGTTCCATGGGTATTGGGAGGTGACTTTAATTGCACACTGGACTCCACCCTGGACCGCTCGCATCCTCCCCCCGCACACTCCCCGGCTCCCCGACAGGCAGAACTCTTCAGGGCATGGACCACGCACTGGGCAATCACTGACGCATGGCGACACCTACACCCACTGGCTCGCATTTACTCCTTCCACTCGATTCCACATAACCTCAGGGTCCGCCTGGACCGTTTCCTCTGCTCTGCACCAATCCTCCCTAAGATTGCATCCACAGATTACCTAGGTCGGATCCTCTCGGATCATGACGCTCACATCATTCGTCTAACCTGGCGCCCCCCGCACCCACCTGTCCCCACCTGGCGCCTCCCTAGGGACTGCCTTTCAGATCCAGTATTCAGAGACACACACGAAACCAGCATCCGCGACTACTTTACGCACAACACAAACACGGCATCGTCGGTACTGGTGGAATGGGACGCGTTTAAGGTGGTGGCACGGGGAGAATGCATCAAGCAGGTGGTGGGAGTCCGCCGCACCTTGGAACGGACGCTCCAAGCATCAGAACAATCTCTGGCCGCACTCACTAAACGGCCTGACGACTCGGAGGAGCACGCCGTGCTCACGGCCAAGGCTAAGACGGAGTATCAGACTGCCTGCGCTGACCTCTGAAGATACAACTTTAGGGCTTACGCCTCTAGGGTACATAAGGACAGAGACAAAACTGGAGCGCTACTAGCCTGGATGGCGAGGCAGGATACCGAAATCAAGCCAATCATGGATATTGTCGATCCAGACGGTGTACTGGTGCGCTCGCAGGCCGAGATCCTCCTAGCGTTCCAGCGACACTATACACAAGTGTACGGGACCCCGGCCCAATACTCCCCATTCTCTGTGGATCGTTTTTTGGACCCACTGACGCTGCCCGCAATCTCGGATGTAGACAAGCGCGCCCTTGACGCCAGGATAAAACCCTCTGACATCACCCAGGCAATTCGTGCCATGTCCCGGAATAAAGCGCCGGGACTGGACGGCTTCCCGCTGGAGTACTACTCGACATTCTCTCCCCTAGTGGTTCCCCATTTGTCACGGGTGTTCGGGGCGTCTCTTCATCTGGGGAGGTTACCCGAGTCACTGCGGGAATCCGTGATTGTCGCCTTTCCCAAACCCCACAGAGATCCACTCCACATGGGGTCGTATCGCCCCATCACGCTCCTGTCGGCCGACTGTAAAATCCTGGGGAAAATTCTAGCTGATCGTTATGCGCAGGTCATACGCCCGCTGGTCCACCCCGACCAATGCGGCTTTGTTCCGGGGAGGAACACCTCCCAGAACCTCCGCCGAATCTTCCACGTTCAAGACCAGATACGTGGCAGATTTCCCCGCGCCGCCTACCTCATTATGGACCTGGAGAAGGCGTTTGACACCCTCACCTGGCCCTATCTCTTCTCAGTCTTGCAGCGCCTAAATATCGGCCCGACGCTCATAGCGTACACACGCCTCTTGTATACCGATTTGACCACGCGGGTACGTATCGGGAAACATATATCACCAGCGTTCGCAGTTCGGCGAGGCACAAGACAAGGGTGCCCCCTGTCGCCTCTCTTATTCGCGCTAGCAGTCGAGCCGCTGGCGGTTCGGCTCCGTCAGGAAGGTGTGGAATGGGGCATCCCACTTGCGGACAGCACGCATTGCGTATCCATGTACGCGGATGATCTTCTCATATACGTCCGAGACATCGAAACGGACCTGACCCCTATAGTGACGACGCTGGCGGACTTCGCAGAGGCCTTGGGACTACAGGTGAACTGGGACAAGTCCACAGTTTACCCCTTACACCCGAGCCTGCCCCCCCGGGAAGTCGGGCTCGGAGCGCATAACCTCTCATGGTCCGCGGAAGCCCCCCGGTACCTCGGTGTCCGCTTGTACCATTCCCCAGCTGACCTTTTCGAGGGGAATCACCGCAAAGCACTTGCCAGTCTGCGCCCGGCGGTCGCTTTCTGGAATAAACTCCCGCTGGCCCCGATAGGAAGGATAGCTCTGGCCAAAATGGTAATGCTCCCCCGACTCCTTTACCACTTCACGAATTTGCCGGTAATACCACCCAGATCCTTTTTCCGCGACGTAGACTCCCTCCTAGGGACCCTTATCTGGGGCGAGGGCCGCCATAGGGTCGCCCTGAAAACCCTCCAACTTCCTACGACGCTGGGAGGACTCGGAGCTCCGTCCTTTGAGTCATATTTCCTCGCGGCACAACTCCAATGGCTGTCATACTGGACAGCGGACCGTTACCCTCAGGAGACTGTCACCTCGACCGGCAGAATCGCAACCCCGGAACTCACCCGTCTTCTTCTCCCGGGCACCAAGCCACGGCACACGTACCCCCTCCAAGTGGCGATAGCGCGCCGGTGCATGATGCGGATCCACCGAATGTCCCCCAATAGACCTCCGTACTCCCCGCTGTTACCATTGATAGGCAGCCCCAGGCAGGACTCCTACTTCACGGCTCCGTTCTTCACCGAATGGTCGCACTGTGGCATCACGGATCTGGAATCGCTCTTTGAGGAAGGCCAGTTAAAATCACTTGACCGCCTGACCGCTGAATACGGGCTCCCCCCGGGCCAATTCCTCAGATATCGACAGCTGATTGATGGATACCGGCCCCATTTTCACCTCCGTACTGGCGAGCCAGACACGCATCCAGTAATACACGCTGTCCTGTGTATGGGGTTGGGACGCCACTTAGTCACCTGGCTGTATAAATCCATCCGGGAACTCTCACACGCACCTCTGACGACCTTGCGGGCTACATGGGAGGAGGACATAGGTCGCGCACTACATGACTCGGAGTGGACTAAAGCGCTCGAGGCCCCAAAACGCGTCTCTAGGAACGCCCGCTTCAAGAACATCCAATACTATATCCTACACAGGGCGTACCTCACCCCAGCGCGATTACAGAAGTTCTATCCCTCCACACCATTCCTATGCCCCAGATGCTGCTCCCCTGCTGCAGACTTTTGCCACATGTTCTGGAGCTGTCCCGACCTTCACCCCTTTTGGCGAGCGGTACACAACACACTGTCAGAACTGACAGGTCTCACTACACTATCCACCTGGGAATCTAGCGCATTAGGCATCTTTCATGTCCCTAAGCAAGCCCCAGTACATAGACGCTTCGTGTCCTTAGCGCTCCTGCTGGCGAACAGATGCATAGCCATGCGCTGGCGATCCCCGGAAGGTCCCCCTATAGCAGCATGGACGGGGGCGGTCAGTAAATGGGCGGCGGCGGAAGAGGATGCTCTTAGAGAAGAAGAAGCCAGGGGTGCGCGTAAATTTCCCATATCCATGGAATGGGCCATGCTCCTCTACAGTTTCCGACAGTCCACGCGAGTGGGTGACCCACCTACTACTCCCCCCCCCGGCCCGAGAAGACCGTTGGCGTCTGTCTGGTGTCCCCCTCCCCGGGGCAGGTTCCCGATGCCCCCTGCATCCTGATTGACTTCCCACCCTTCTGGAGTGCAGGCTGAATAGCTCCTTGGGCCCGTCCCCCCCCCCGGCGCCCATCACCGGTATTTCGACCACGCTAGCGCCCACATGCTTCCCCCCCACAGTTTTGTCCCCCCCCGTTTTCTGGTAGCACCATTATATGGACAGTACAGACCCCGATCCAACGCCCTTGAGACGGGACTTTACATTCCTGTTATCATTCACTGTCCTCCTGGCTATGCAGGCTCACTGTCTCCTAACCTGCAAACATGGTTGCACGATATGTACTGATTACTGGAGGAAATGTATATTTGCACCAGTTGTATAAGCAAAAAACACGTTGCACGCATGGCTGAATGTTGAGGCCACGTCAGCGGCTTATTTACACTGTACCGTATACTCTGATGCAACAATAAAACAAATTTTAAAAAAAAATAAAAAATAAATCTGCCCCTAACATTTTAAATGATTGTTTCAGGATGCCGATAAGGTGTGGCCTATCCAGAGATTTGTTTGAGGTGAGGCCTACTCAGGGTTGCAGATGAAATTTAGGCTTATTGAAGAGTACAGAGAAAATAATACATGTGCAGGTCTACCAATGAAGTGAGTCATGTCCACTGCACTCTTGAACAAAGGCCAGACCTCCTCTGTGTCCCTGGACAGGCCTAAACCTCATCTGCACAATGTGATTCGTAATGTTAGGAAACACAGGTGATATAATTGAAAAACGTGCAAATATTTTTGCTAATTTCACAATCACATCACCTGTATTTCCTCAGCTTAGGTATCTCATTGTGCAGATTTAGTCTAGCATATCCAAGAGTACGCATAAGGTGAGGACTGTATGCAACAGAGCAATGTACATTACTCACCTCCCTTGACACTTACAGAAGCCTCAGTTTCTCCATGCCTCCTACACAGTTCTAAATGTATATCATAAATACAAAAAGGTACAGAAATAATTATACATGTTAAATGGTTTATTTTTGCTGTTCTCAGAATATATCAAATTTCACTAAAAACAGTGAGTTGAAGGTATTCATCATATAATAGCGGGGAAAAAAAAACACAATCAAAATGATTGTGTTTAAAAAACCCATATAACATAACCAATCAGAAATCAGAACTCCTGAAAAGTAACTTACTTTCCATGACGTCGAAGGATGTCCTATGAACAGCTTATACTCTGTTGTGCTGTTATTATTTTCTGCCCGCCACTTTCTGAAAGAAAAGCTCCATCGTATTGACAAATATGTTACATACAATAAATGACTTCTCGCTCTCTACCGCACTTCTCCTCAAGGCCAAATCGTGTAAGAGCCATTTTTAACTCTTGGAATTCTTCTAAGCAAATCCCGTCATTTTCTTTTTCCGCAACTTTCAGAAAGAAAACGTCCAAGATCACTTTCACAATCCTGTACTAGTAATATCTCACCCTTCTTGCTCACTAATGTTCCACATTAACTTTTCACTCTGTACTACACTTATCCTCAAGGCCAAATAGTGTAGGAGCCATTAGAACCTCTTGAAATTCCTCAGAGCAAATCCCGAGATTCCTACCCTAAAATTTTGGTTGTAAAAACACCAGGTAAGAATTTTTAAGGTCAAAAGGCAATTTTTTTTTTAAAGTTAAAACAGAATCATTGCAGAATGACCAGCCGTGTCTAGACTTCAAATAAGCTGTGTAATGTCCTGATGTTGTTGAAGGACCGTCATGATATATAATTGCTGCAGTTACAAAAGTCCTTCCTGATATTGACAACTGCGAAGCCACAACATTTTTAATTAAAGTTGTCAATTTTGTTCCATCAGGCCTACATCGTTGGAACATTAAAATGACATACTGGCCATATGTTCGTATAAATAATGTGGACAGCATTGCAGACTTACATTGGCTACACTCCATGTTGTGATCGGCTGCTTTTACTAGCTTATAAAAGGACACTGATTTACTGTCTGGCAAAGTTAAATATATGAGTCTACACTAGTAGTACTTGATACCCTACAGTTCTCACAGTCATGCTGCCATTGATAAGAAAGGCCAAACAGATGATCTACATCTACACATTCATCTTGCACTACATCAAGCATATACATTAAAAACTCCTGACAATCTTGCTGAATATTTTGAGAGAATTGCGTTTGACCTGAACATTTGTCTAACAGATTTCGAATTTCAGACACACTTTCTATTTTTGTTCTATCAGTGCTACATTTCTCTAACACAGAATTCAACAAGCAGCAAAAACTTTGATCCGAATTGATCACAATCTGTTCTTTTAAAGTTTCTAGAGAAAAGACAACATTAACCACTACATTAGCATAGCAGTTGACACCAGAACTATTTTCAAATTGAAAACCAACAACATCTTCAACAGAATCCTTTTTCTTTCTGCTTATAATTTCAGGTTCATCAACTTTTTGTCTTTTTGCTACAACCTCTCTACTATTGGTCACATTTCTTCGTTTCCGGCCTACCACACGTTTTTCAAACAAAGGATATTGAGGCAAATGTGGCGCATACTCTCTTCTTAACCTATTGTATTCCTTAACACAATCTAGATCCGCACAAATGTTTGTGACATCACACTCAATCAAGTACAATCCCGATAAACTTATGACTCGTGACAATGCCACATATGCCATACCCTCCTTGAACACAGAACTGCCAATATTCACCAATGCACTGTCTACACTTAAACCTTGCGATTTATGGATTGTCACCGCATATGCCAAGCAAACAGGAAACTGCTTACGGCGAACATATAAGTCTTTTACAAGCAAAAACCTAGCAGAGCAATGACCAATTAGCTGTACTTCCTCAATGCCATCAAATTTAATTTTTAAAAATTCAATTCCATCTCTATTTCTGTATTTCTCAAAATCAACAACATTACCCATTGATCCATTTACCAGACCTCTTTCAACATGTTATTTCCTTCTTAAAATTATACGGCAATTTAAGCACACATTCAGAGTCTTTTCAAAACCTGCAGTTTTAGATATAGTCTTCTCTAATGAATCCAATTTTGATTTCAAATTCTCAGACAAAATAATTGTTGATCCCATATGCTCTACTCTGTCGATAGCTTCCAGTTTCACAATCTCTTGGTTTTCTAAATGCAACATTTTGTTGTTGAAGATGGCACATTCTGCAAGAGTTGGCATCAAACATATTCCAGATTTCTTCTCAGTAATTTTCCGAAAAATATTCTCAGGCACAACGTCTTCTTCTGGATACAAATTTGACAGTAATCGTGCATGTAAAGCTTCTTTCCCATGCTCGGTCACTTTTCCGATTCTAACATCTTGTAGAATATTCTTATAATCTTCATCCTTCGCTTGACGCATATTTTCACGCAGTTCAGCATAATTGAAGTTTAACCATATATTGACGTTGCCAATGCTCCCTAGGCACTTCCTGGTATCTTCATGCGTGAGCATTTTGAACACAGGTTGTCCTTTCACTGGTGTCAGCTGCAGAAGATCACCGAAAACAATGATGTGTTTGCCACCAAATAACACATCATACTCTGTTTTGAGAACTTCTTGCATTCTCAAATGCACAAAGGCAAGCATGACATTGGAAACCATGCTTACTTCGTCAATGATAAGAAGTTTCATTTTCCTCAAGACTCTTGAAACTTCACAACAAGCATCTCCAGATAACTTGTGGTATTGTAATTTGTTATCATGCTCCACTGGCAGCATCAGTAGACGATGCAAAGTAATACCTTTAATGTTATGTGCTGCCAGTCCAGTTGGAGCGGTGACAACACAAGACAGCGATGACTCAGTCCTTTTCTGAAAATAACATGAAATTGCTTTAATGAGGAAACTTTTTCCAGTTCCCGCTTCTCCACTCACGTACAGTCGGACAGGCTTCAACAACGTACATGAGCACTCTTTCTTCTCATGACTTAATCCATGATCAATTTGGTTGGTAACTTCATCATATATTTTCCTCTGCTCAACGTTGAGTTGTCTTTCCAAGTCTTCTAAGTTAACCGCATCCTCCTGAGCATGTGCCATGGCTCTTTCCACTTCAATCATGGCAGTGGCAGCTTCATTTTCGATAACTGGTCCTCCTAGTGGATCCTGACTCAATGAAACAGAACTCTGACTGTCCTGAGAACTGTCTCTAGCAATCTCGGCTGCAATCATTGCTTCCTGCTCGATTTCCGCATTCAACATTTCTAGATATTTGGGAAAAACAGGACATTCTATGGTCTCCTTGGCAGCATTGAAAGAGTCTTCGTAACAGAGGAAATCTCCAAGCAGTTCCTCTTCTGCACGCCAAGGCTTGAAAAGTTGCAAAAGAGCTAAATAGAAAAACTCTTTTCTTTCAGGAGATTCGCCACTCAATTTTCGATGGTTTACCAATTGGCATTTTCTTTGCTTGACCAGACATCCCTCACTTCCAATTACAGCATACACTCCTTTATCAATATCTTCTTTGATGTTCCTCTTGAATATGTAATTTTGTAGAACCTCATACAGACAAACATTCTCAAGGTGACTGCTTCTATTTGGATAATATGTATCCAACATGTTGGTCTTCAAAATATCGGTACTGTTTGGCTCCTTTTCCGCCAAATACTCAATTTCTCGCACAGGTTTCAGAACTCGATTACGCGTTGCAGCAAGACCAAGACTCGCCCAAATGATACTCCTAGATTTGGCATAGAGACTTGCTGAAGATAACCGGTCAGAACATTCGTAAGCTCCGATTTCTCGATGCGACAACATCTTCAGACTGAAACTGTACAACTTCTTACTGAGGCTTTTTTCATGGGAAATGTCCTCCCACATATCCTTCAATTCTGTCTTTTCTTTTTTGGTGATGTAAGATGTCACATACCGAGCCACAGCCATACAATTATCAGCCACAAACTGTATATCCATGTTAGCATTCCACATGGACAAAATCACTGGGTTGTAGTCGTTGATGTACTTGGACTCTTCGTTCCTTTTCAAATTGTATGTATTTTTGGGTGATTTCCTCGTCACATTATGTCGCAGCGACGACATCAAACTGTTCACTCTTCCTTTAGAAATCACCGGTCGTGGAAAGCCGAAACGACATTTTGTGTAGAACTTGTCCTTGTTTCTGAATTTATGACGACAGTACTTTCCGCAACGATGGCTTTGGAAGCGTAAAACTTGTTCTCTTATGCTTTTGTCTTCCTTTGTCTTTGGAACAGCACATGTAGAATACTGTTCTATGAAACTCATCACTAAGTCATCCGGATCTGTTCCAAATTTGGGTGCATCTTTGATCCATAGCAGAATATGTATATGAGGAGCACCTCTTTCTTGGTACTCCTTTCTCCAGAAGAAATCCAACACCTCTCCAAGAGGTGGATTTTTCTTGTTCATGATGAAAGCCATCATAGCTTCAAACCTATGATTGAAGTACCTGCATACATTAACTGGATCCAAAGAGCACAGTTCTCCGGGTGTCTTGAATTCGATATTTTCAATGTTTCCATTTGCCTCTCGTAGAAATTCAAGTAAGTCTTCCCAGCCATACTCGGCACAGCTGAGAGTGAGGAACCATGTGGGAGTTCTTAAGTTCCTCAGCATACATTTTAAATCACCATGACGACGGTACCAGTACTCATTAGTACCACGCTGACACGCCATGAGATTATTCAGGTGAGAATCCAAAATACTGTCTTGCACATTGACTTTATCCGTAAGGTCCCTTGCCGAGATATTTTGCATCTGTACACCACTTTTCAAGATGTGGTTCACTGCATATGACAGTCCAGACAGATCGCTTTCAAACAGGAGATGAAACAAATAGGGAATGCATTGACGAAACCTAGGATCTTCTGCATACAATCGTAAAGTACGGTATTCAGAAGCAGGAATTTGATCAGGTTGCTCATCATATCTTCCTCCTTCACCTGTTGGAAATAGCTGTGGGAAACACCGAGCTTCCAAACTTTCCTCCCAAACACTAATAGGACTCCCTTTGGCTTGTTTCATTTGAAACAACTCAATAGCATTCCCCATGACTTCCTTGGAATGCAAAGGATGAACACTATAATGTTCATATATTCCTTCATTTTTAGAGGCTTCTACTTTCTCAATTTGACCAGCACACAAATCGCTATCCTCTTCTTCACTTACTTCCTCTTCTGCAACATATACATTCTTATAGTACTTATTTTTTTTCTTCAAATACATTGTTGCCTTTTTGACTTTCCTAACATCCACTAAATCTTGCCATATTTTCTTACTCTTTGTCGGAACCCCATTAACTAAGATAACCAGAGGTTCCTCTTCCACTTTCTCTACTCCAATTGTATTAATGTTTTTCTTCAAATCTAGAGGCAAATAAACAACTCTTCCCTTTAATCCTCTCTGTAAATCTGATTGAGGCAATTTCCCTGTCTTTGGCTCCATTCGTACAATAGCCTGAAAGGGATGGACACTTTGAATGAAAATAGATTCATAAGTATTTAAATCCTTCAATTCAGAAGGAATCTCAACCAATTCCAGATTATTATGAACCGCTCTAGCAGGCATCCGGTTTTGATTTAATTTGTTACAACAATAAGTACACACACGTTGATCCGATCCCAAATCAAAACAATTTTCTACCATCAAGTATGTTGCGAAATCCTTCCATTCACTATTATTTTCCCTTTCACTTTTCGCATATAAATCCACTAACTTAGTCTGATTCCTATAATAAGTGCGTCGACAACACACACAAGTGAAATTAGGCCTCTCACTTGATTTCACCTGAAACGTGGCAATTTCCTTCTGAAAATTATCTGTACTGGAAACCTGTACACTATCTTCCACATTACCTTCTTCTTCTAGGTCAATTTCAACATTCTCCTCTTTACTTGCAAAGTAACAAAACTCAATTTCTGCACAAATATTCTTCACATCTACTTCTGAACCATGCAAAAGAGCAGTGCATAATTGTTTAAGCATAATTGCTGGACTCTTAGCATAATACAACATTCTAACTAATTTCCTCACTTTATTATGATGCACTGCTAGCATCCTGAAATGATGAAAAACACTCTGGCATACTCTCCTGGAAAGACAAGCCAGTGAATGACCATGCAAACCTGTCACTTCTCTCACTCTGCAAGGATCTAATTCTTGCAACAACTTCATTTTCTGTTTTAAACTTTTCTTTAGCAAATTGATGGAATCCTGTCGAACACTGCAAATACTACTACACTTCCAGGTATACACTGGTCCCTTAGGACGTCTTCCTAAAACCTCATTACCTAACACCTCTTCTGCCTCTGTTGTCACAAGTTTTTCTTTTTCAACTGGACAACCATCTTTCACCTCATAAGCTCGACCACTGGTGTCAACTGCATGCACCAAATCATTATCCTGGAAATAACTCTCCTCATTAAAAAATGCCTCACAACTTGAACTATGCATCCATTCTCCTGAAAGAACTTCACAAAAATTACTACGATTAACTGTTCTCTTCCATCTACTATTTGTTTTGAAATCATAAATTGCCTTGTTTAGTTTCCTAATTCTATTGATTATCAAAATAAATAACTTTCGCTTAATTCCGAATGCCTGATCAATAATTTTCTCAACTTTTTTTTTTCTCTTATAAAAAACCACTTTCTGTTGACCTTTCTTAATATTTTTTAACAAATTGACAATTATCCTGTTGCGGAACATTCGTCTACGAATGTCCCTAAACTGATTTTTCCTTCTACTACCATGCACAGAGTTATCTCCTGCTCTAGCAGTAACATTTTTGATTGGCCTTTCCTTTCCGTTTAAATTGGCTCTCTTTTTCTGGACTAAAACATGTTCTGTAGTTATACTTTTTTTTCTACAAATGTTTCCTAGGAATGATTTCGTTCTCTTACCCGAAGCTTTCTTGGTGACTTGACGAGTTTTTATTGTAGAGGACTGCTGCAAGCATTTAGTAATCTGCTGTCTTTGACGTTTTGTAGCCTTTCGGCTTCTTTCTTTAGATGGCATATTGTAGTTTTGAAATGATCTGCAGTTGAATCTGTGGTAAAATATAATAAAAAATGTTATTAACCACTATTACCAAACAGTAAATCAATAACAGTCGTCAAAAAATTAACATACTAGTTGTCAATTCTACATACAATAATTTTTAGTGCATTAGCAAATTTAAAACTCACAAATAGTAGCAAAGAAATGGAATGCTTCTACATTTGACCTGTGCTCTTTTATATGTGAATCTGAACTAATTTTATTAGCATATTTCACTATTTTAATAAAGACACTTCACACAATCTGTTTTTGAAGTTGTATTTAATTTTAAATGAAACGGTTTACATGGTTACTTTTCATTTCGAGTAACTTAAATTTATTTTTAAAAGTCTTTATAGGTTAATAGGCTCGAGCAGGTCAGCTGCCCACCCTATGTCATACAATTCTGACAAATCAGCATCCTCATCATTTTGTTCCTCATCCACAGGATATAAATCATCCAAGGGATCTACTTCCACTGACGTTTCAATAACAAGTTCAATGATAAGATCGAGATCAACAGATTGCTCATTATCACTCATGCTTGATGTTGTCGTGATCTTTAAAAAAAGAGAACAACAATGAGATGTTGCAGAGTAAGAGACAAATCTCAGAGACTATAATAGTAAAATTGTTTAACAAGAGTAACATTTTGCAGATATTATTTAACCATGTCCAGCGATGCTGAGGAGGTGAGGCCTATGTCCAAGTTTTCAGTGAACAGGACTCATCTCTTCTTAACCTTGGATAAGCCTCACCAACACTGTGTCCCCTGCTAATACTTAAATTTAAAGGAGCAGATTTATGTTAACTGGCGCATCCCCAGGGATGCACCAGTTAACGTGCGCCACTGCTCTGCCACCCATGATGTGCCGCATTTACAATGCAGAGCACCATTGAGCAAAAACAGCACAGATGCGTCACGCATCTGTTCCACAAAAACGGCGCATTGCAGGAATCACGTCATAAGCGCGACATATCTACTGCAATGCACAGGGGCAAGCCACACATTGCATGGTGCATCACTCCTTATGCCTGTTTCAAACAGGCGTAAGGATTTGATTCAGCAATGCCATAAAGGTGACTCAGTGAAATCTTCTTAATTTTACTGTGTTAGTTTTACAGGGCTTTCATGCAAATGACTGCCCACCCTACAACAAAACACTCACATGAAACCTGACGCAGTTTCATGTGGCACAGGACTTTACAGCATGACACATCTGCCTAGATGCATCAAGTTGTAAATATGTCGCAACATAGCACATCTTTTGCACCGCCGCTGCGTCACAAAAGTGACGCACAGCGGCACAAAAGAGACACACGGCTATCATAAATCTGTCCCTAACATTTTAAATGATTGATTCAGGATGACGATAAGGTGTGGACTATCCAGAGGTTTGTTTGAGGTGAGGCCTACTCAGGGTTGCAGATTAAATTTACGCTTGTTGAAGAGTACAGAGGAGATAATAGATGTGCAGGCCTACCAATGAAGTGAGTCATGTCCACTGCATTCTTGAACAAAGGCCAGACCTCTTCTGTGTCCCTGGACAGGCTAAACCTCATCTGCACAATGTGATTCATAATGTTAGGAAACACAGGTGATGTAATTGAAAAATGTGGAATTTCTTTTCCTCATTTCACAATCACATCACCTGTGTTTCCTTTGCTTAGGTATCTCATTGTGCAGATGGAGTCTAGCATATCAAAGAGTACGCAGAAGTTGAGCACTGTATGCAACAATTTTGACATTTACAGAAGATTCAGCTTCTCCATGCCCCCTACACAGTCCTAAATGTTTACAGTTTAAACTGACGATATCTTGTTGCAGATGAAGTGAGGCCTATCTTGCAACATGGTGCATCTTTTGCATCACTGCTGCATCACAAAAGTGACGCAACAGCGGCACAAAAGAGGCGCACGGCCATCAAAAATGTGCCCCTAACATTTTAAATGATTGATTCAACATGGCGATAAGGTGTGGCCTATCCAGAGGTTTATTTGAGGTGAGGCCTACTCAGGGTTGCAGCTGAAATTTAGGCTTATTGAAGAGTACAGACAAGATAATACATGTGCAGGCCTAACAATAAAGTGAGTCATGTCCACTGCACTCTTGAACAAAGGCCAGACCTCTTCTGTGTCCCTGGACAGACCTAAACCTCATCTGCACAATGTGATTCGTAATGTTAGGAAACACAGGTGATGTAATTGAAAAATGTGGAATTTCTTTTGCTCATTTCACAATCACATCACCTGTGTTTCCTCAGCTTAGTTATCTCATTGTGCAGATGTAGTCTAGCATATCCAAGAGTACAAAGAAGATGAGGACTGTATACAACAGAGCAATGTACATTACTCCCTTGACACTTACAGAAGCCTCAGTTTAATATTTCTCAGTTCAATATTTATTTAAAGAAGCAGACACCAATATGACCTTCTCATAAATGTGAAAAGTTTTTTTTTTTAAAAAAAAAGGTTTTCTGGTCATAATTTGAAAACACAGCACAGGTCCTATGTAGAAGCACACCCTATCAGTACTTAAATTAGCCAAGCACACATGGGGGCGTATTTACAAGGACCTTGCACCACGGGGAAATGTCTTAAATTAAAATGGGAAAAATAACATCAAAGGGACTCAAAGGCCTTGTAAATATGCCCCAAGCAACCTATGAAACTCTAGCAGTACATATCAAGAAACCTAATTGAATTCAAAAAACGTTTTTAAACACATCATGTTAAGCAATTATATACCTAAATTCATGGGGAAGTGACTTAAAATGCCCTAAGACACATGAAAGCGTTTTTTTAAAGGCCCTTGCACCATTTTAGCGTCACTTTTAACATGGCTATGTAACTCAAAGAATCAAAATCTAAATTTGCCAAGCACACATGGGGGCGTATTTACAAGGACCTTGCACCACGGGGAAATGTCTTAAATTAAAATGGGAAAAATAACATCAAAGGAACTCAAAGGCCTTGTAAATATGCCCCAAGCAACCTATGAAACTCTAGCAGTACATATCAAGAAACCTAATTGATTTCAAAAAACGTTTTTAAACACATCATGTTAAGCAATTATATACCTACATTCATGGGGAAGTGACTTAAAATGCCCTAAGACACATGAAAGCGTTTTTAAGGCCCTTGCACCATTTTAGCGTCACTTTTAACATGGCTATGTAACTCAAAGAATCAAAATATAAATTTGCCAAGCACACATGGGGGCGTATTTACAAGGACCTTGCACCACGGGGAAATGTCTTAAATTAAAATGGGAAAAATAACATCAAAGGGACTCAAAGGCCTTGTAATATGCCCCAAGCAACCTATGAAACTCTAGCAGTACATATCAAGAAACCTAATTGATTTCAAAAAACGTTTTTAAACACATCATGTTAAGCAATTATATACCTACATTCATGGGGAAGTGACTTAAAATGCCCTAAGACACATGAAAGCGTTTTTTTAAGGCCCTTGCACCATTTTAGCGTCACTTTTAACATGGCTATGTAACTCAAAGAATCAAAATCTAAATTTGCCAAGCACACATGGGGGCATATTTACAAGGACCTTGCACCACGGGGAAATGTCTTAAATTAAAATGGGAAAAATAACATCAAAGGAACTCAAAGGCCTTGTAAATATGCCCCAAGCAACCTATGAAACTCTAGCAGTACATATCAAGAAACCTAATTGATTTCCAAAAACTTTTTTAAACACATCATGTTAAGCAATTATATACCTACATTCATGGGGAAGTGACTTTTAACATGGCTATGTAACTCAAAGAAACCAAATCTATTTGTAAAACACTTGACACAAAGCAACATTTTAAATACACAACTTTCTTCATAATTTTCTCCTTAAAGCATACTAATCTCTATTTAAATTAAATGAATCTTTTCTCACCTTAGCAAATACTTTTTGAGTTTTAAAACAGTCTCAGACACACACCAATTTGGCTTTAGCAGAGCAAAGGGTATGCACTCCAGAGGCTGCAACCAACAAAGGCACAGAAATGCTGTAATTCATCACACATATCTCTCATGTCACCCAATCAAAACTCTTCCCTCACTTTTTTGAAATCAACACCCTTCCCCCTCTGCCCTTTCTGCCTTTTTTCCATAGCAACCACCTCCTGAAAGACCTCTGATGTTTGCAAGTTCACACAACAATGTTTCAATTGAACTCTGAACTCTCAGTACACCTGCGTATCCAGTGCAATCTTTCAAAAAATGATTTTTTCTTGACCATTCAAATTACATCTTTCACTCATCCATGCACCCTAACTTTCTGTTTTCAGCAATCAAAATCCACCAATCACTGCTACTGAATCATTAGCACACAAACTCCACAGTTTTTTTCATTACAAACTCCTACTGTTTTAACTGTCATTTCATTCCCACACTTCATCTGACTGCAGCAGAACCTCCTCTCACCATGTTTTCTGTCTGGATTATTGGACATAGTTACATCCACTGGGCTCAAAGGTATGCTGATAACAGAAATTTACACAACCTCAATTTACAAAATGTGGAAATCAAGTGGATTGGCCACAGAGGATTAAGATGTCACCAATTGATACCATTGGTGAAAACCTTTTTGCATTTGCCAAAACCTGACCTGTTAATTGTGCACTGTGGAGGAAATGACTTGGGCACTTTGACTGGGGTAGGTCTGGAAATGCTTTTAAAGGACACCTTTGACCAATTGATGGCACTTTTTCCTCAAACTGCTTTGGTATATTCAAATATATACCAAAGACAGAAATGGAGGTGGTCGAACCAATTTTGTCCACAAATTGAGAAATCGAGGAAGCATGTAAATAAGTCTGTTTCAGCTTACATGAGAGACCATGGAATGGGCTCCATGTACAACAATAACTTGTGTTACTACATGCAAGATATCTACAGAGGAGATGGAGTTCACTTCTCAGATGAGGGGAACAGAGTTTTCATCCTGAATTTAAGACTATGTATTGGTACCTACTTATAAGTACCTAAATCTACCACAGACCCAAAAGCTCTTTTCAGAGCTACCTTAACTATGATTACTCTTTTAAAATTTCAAATGTACCTTTTTTCACTAATTTTCACTTTTGTTCGCTTCCCGGTTCGCTACCCGGTTCGCGTACCGGCAGCTAACCTCGCGAAAAATTCAATTTTTTTTCTTTTTCGACATATATGAGCCTCCTCAGCCACCCTTAGAAAACCTAGGGGGTCAAGATACGTCTCCTGTGCCCCCTTATACCCTTTCCCAACATTTTTTATCCTCCATTTTGTGTCTAAATTCATCCGAAACACAAGATGGCAGACTCCCGTTACGCTATCAGTTAGCTTCCCGGTCCGCGAACCGGGGCGCGCCTCTACCGCGAAAAACGGAAATTTTAATTTTTTTAATTTTTTACCTCGCCAGAACTTTTATTGCCCCCTCATCAATCCTAGGGGGTCAGGAGGGGTCTACCTTGCCCCCTTTCATTAATTTCCCCTTTCGTTTTTCTTCACCTCTTGTCTCTCGATCCTACCGAGAGACAAAATGGCGGCCGCTCCGGACTGTTTAGAATGTTGACAGTCACCAGAGAGCCAATCCGCTTCACTTCGCGAAGTTCCGGTACGCGTCAGGTACGCGAACCGGGGCGCTGCCCAGAGCGCTGTTACAGATATATATATTTTTTTAAACATTAGTTTATCAAAATCCACTGGAGCACATATATTGAGACCTAGCAAAGGCACATCGGGCTAACAGTCCCTACAATTTTGCCAAGTTTCGTGCAAATCCATTCAGCCGTTCGGGCTAAAAGTGAGGCCAACCGCCCTTTGGAAATTAACATGGGAAAAACGTGTTTTGGGACCCCCCTTTTTTCTCGGCCCCCCCTTGACGAAACCCCCCCCCCCCCAAATTTTCAGGGGCTGCTCAGAAACAAAATGTTCCATTTCCCTGAAAATTTCAGCCAATTCCGTCCACAAACGCCAAAGTTATTAGACATAGAATTTTCAAAAATCCCATAGAGAAAAAATCCTAACTATATATACCCACTGGCGACCGCCAGTAGGTAATATATATATATATATATATATATATATATGAAATTCGAAAAGGGTTGCCCCTGTGAAAGAATCCTCAAGCAAATCTTATTTCTTCCATTTATTTGGACTCCGCCTGCCGGTAACACTGCAGTGTGATAACCGCCTCTTTCATAGTTCTTAAGCTCACATTCCAGACGCGTTTCAAGGATCTCCGTCCTCTTTGTCAATGGCTGTGTGCTGACTGCTCGAGTTCATTCTGGATTCGTAGCACTCATTTTATTCAAAGTCCTGCCCTTTTTGTGGGCGTGGCTCTTGGCATCTTGGGACTCGTAGTGCCTAAAAATAAGAAACTCACAGTGAGTAGAATGAACACTCGCAAATAGTTCACAATTGTTCCCCCAGTGGGTGGAGGGGGCCTCACATCTCAGCAGTACACCTTGCTTTGTGGCGAAGCCTCGGAATTTTTGCATCCATTTTGCGCTGTCTCAATCTTGACACAGCACTGGTCTGCCGTTTAGGCAGCGGGATCCTTTCGCGGCCGGGCCAGCCGCAAATATGAAATTCGAAAAGGGTTGCCCCTGTGAAAGAATCCTCAAACAAATCTTATTTCTTCCATTTATTTGGACTCCGCCTGCCGGTAACACTGCAGTGTGATAACCGCCTCTTTCATAGTTCTTAAGCTCACATTCCAGACGCGTTTCAAGGATCTCCGTCCTCTTTCTCAATGGCTGTGTGCTGACTGCTCGAGTTCATTCTGGTTTCGTAGCACTCATTTTATTCAAAGTCCTGCCCTTTTTGTGGGCGTGGCTCTTGGCATCTTGGGACTCGTAGTGCCTAAAAATAAGAAACTCACAGTGAGTAGAATGAACACTCGCAAATAGTTCACAATTGTTCCCCCAGTGGGTGGAGGGGGCCTCACATCTCAGCAGTACACCTTGCTTTGTGGCGAAGCCTCGGAATTTTTGCATCCATTTCGCGCTGTCTCAATCTTGACACAGCACTGGTCTGCCGTTTAGGCAGCGGGATCCTTTCGCGGCCGGGCCAGCCGCAAATATGAAAATCGAAAAGGGTTGCCCCTGTGAAAGAATCCTCAAACAAATCTTATTTCTTCCATTTATTTGGACTCCGCCTGCCGGTAACACTGAAGTGTGATAACCGCCTCTTTCATAGTTCTTAAGCTCACATTCCAGACGCGTTTCAAGGATCTCCGTCCTCTTTCTCAATGGCTGTGTGCTGACTGCTCGAGTTCATTCTGGTTTCGTAGCACTCATTTTATTCAAAGTCCTGCCCTTTTTGTGGGCGTGGCTCTTGGCATCTTGGGACTCGTAGTGCCTAAAAATAAGAAACTCACAGTGAGTAGAATGAACACTCGCAAATAGTTCACAATTGTTCCCCCAGTGGGTGGAGGGGGCCTCACATCTCAGCAGTACACCTTGCTTTGTGGCAAAGCCTCGGAATTTTTGCATCCATTTTGCGCTGTCTCAATCTTGACACAGCACTGGTCTGCCGTTTAGGCAGCGGGATCCTTTTGCGGCCGGGCCAGCCGCAAATATGAAATTCGAAAAGGGTTGCCCCTGTGAAAGAATCCTCAAACAAATCTTATTTCTTCCATTTATTTGGACTCCGCCTGCCGGTAACACTGCAGTGTGATAACCGCCTCTTTCATAGTTCTAATGGATGCAAAAATTCCGAGGCTTCGCAACAAAGCAAGGTGTACTGCTGAGATATGAGGCCCCCTCCACCCACTGGGGGAACAATTGTGAACTATTTGCGAGTGTTCATTTTACTCACTGTGAGTTTCTTATTTTTAGGCACTACGAGTCCCAAGATGCCAAGAGCCACGCCCACAAAAAGGGCAGGACTTTGAATGAAATGAGTGCTACGAAACCAGAATGAACTCGAGCAGTCAGCACACAGCCATTGAGAAAGAGGACGGAGATCCTTGAAACGCGTCTGGAATGTGAGCTTAAGAACTATGAAAGAGGCGGTTATCACACTGCAGTATTACCGGCAGGCGGAGTCCAAATAAATGGAAGAAATAAGATTTGTTTGAGGATTCTTTCACAGGGGCAACCCTTTTCGAATTTCATATTTGCGGCTGGCCCGGCTGCGAAAGGATCCCGCTGCCTAAACGGCAGACCAGTGCTGTGTCAAGATTGAGACAGAGCGAAATGGATGCAAAAATTCCGAGGCTTCGCCACAAAGCAAGGTGTACTGCTGAGATGTGAGGCCCTCTCCACCCACTGGGGGAACAATTGTGAACTATTTGCGAGTGTTCATTCTACTCACTGTGAGTTTCTTATTTTTAGGCACTACCAGTCCCAAGATGCCAAGAGCCACACCAACAAAAAGGGCAGGACTTTGAATAAATTGAGTGCTACGAAACCAGAATGAACTCGAGCAGTCAGCACACAGCCATTGAGAAAGAGGACGGAGATCCTTGAAACGCTTCTGGAATGTGAGCTTAAGAACTACGTAAGAGGCGGTTATCACACTGCAGTGTTACCGGCAGGCGGAGTCCAAATAAATGGAAGAAATACGATTTGTTTGAGGATTCTTTCACAGGGGCAACCCTTTTCGAATTTCATATATATATATATATATATATATATATTCACTGAAAAAACCATAGGTTATAGACCATATATAGTTAGGAATTAGCATTTACAAAACCTTGAAAATTCACTGAAAAAACCATAGGTTATAGACCATATATAGTTAGGGATTAGCATTTAAAAAACCTTATTTTACTCACACAAAACCATTGAAATTCCATATATAGTTAGTTGCACTAACTATATATAGCGCACCCGCAATCCACTGCTGATGCTGTCACATATTACATCATTCATGACATGGTCAGTGACATCACTGATGACATCACTGATGACATCTCAAATGACATCACTGATGACATCACTGATGACAACATCCAGTGACTGTATGTTTCTGTAAAGGTAAAATATGTCTTACATATTGAAGAATGAGTAGATGTATAAGTGTCTGGACGAAGGATTTAGTAGGTGCATGACTGAATGTATGAGTGAGTGATTAAATGTGTCTCACTGAGTGCATGGGTTAGTGACTAAACTGTCTTAATTTGTGCATCATTATGTCTGTTGTTCTGTAAACTGCTGCATGTGTTGATCAGTAGCTATATGAGTAACTATATGGGTTATTGATTGATTGCCCAAGTATTTGTATGGGAGACTGAGTGTGTGTGTGGCTGGCTGGGAGGTGTGTGACTCTGTGCAGATCAATGTGTACTTGTATCAATGATTGTATAAGAGAGTAAGTATGTGTTAGTATATGTTTCAAAATGTAAGGTGCTCTATGTTTAACTGTATAGATTAGAAAATGGAAGTGTGATTGATTCTTTACAGGACTGACTAGGTGTGTGAGTAACTCCATGGATGAGTGACAGAGTGTGAGTGTCTGTATAGGTGTATGAGTGCATATGATAGTGTTGTAAAGATGAGTGATTGTATGTATGAATGATTGTATGGGTGAATGAGTGAATGTGTGTGTAAACATAGGAATCAGTGAGTGCGTATGTAGTAACTAGTATTGGTGTGTCAATGGTTTCAAAAATTATACTCTGTATTGAACACTGGGTGTAACAGAGGTTATATTAAAGTGTGAGGAGATGCATTGTATTGTCACATGAATGATATCATCAGTGATGTGGTCATTGATGTCAAATGAGATGTCATCAGTGATGTCATCAGTGATGTCATTTGAGATGTCATCAGTGATGTCATTTGAGATGTTATCAGTGATGTCATTTGAGATGTCATCAGTGATGTCATCAGTGATGTCATTTGAGATGTCATCAGTGATGTCATCAGTGATGTCATTTGAGATGTCATCAGTGATGTCATCAGTGATGTCACTGACCATGTCATGAATGATGTAATATGTGACATCATCAGCAGTGGATTGCGGGTGCGCGATATATAGTTAGTGCAACTAACTATATATGGAATTTCAATGGTTTTGTGTGAGTAAAATAAGGTTTTTTAAATGCTAATCCCTAACTATATATGGTCTATAACCTATGGTTTTTTCAGTGAATTTTCAAGGTTTTGTAAATGCTAATTCCTAACTATATATGGTCTATAACCTATGGTTTTTTCAGTGAATTTCAATGGTTTTTTAATAGCAAATATCATAAGCTGTCGAATGTCAAGTACGTGGTAAGTAAAAACATTTTCGTGTTTATGCACACTGATCTGCTTTGAATGCTGCCCCCCCTCCCCCTCATTTCTATTAGGAGTACTCTCTCTTTGCAGATAGTGAAGGGTAGTTAACGCAGGCCTTTGCCCCCGTTGTAATCCATCGTGCCTGCTTCTCTCTCCATTTGATTGTTATCCAAGCATTTACTGTTTTAGAATTGTTTCTCTTTGGTTCATTCTCTATTTACAAACAAGCACAGAGTCGCAATACTCTGTTTAGTCTTTGCAGATAGTGAAAAATCGTGTTAAAAAACAAAAGGAATCGAGCAAAATCAGTAGGCCACTAATGGGATCTCTTTTTGACCTCGCTAAAATAGAAACATTAGGAACAACCCCTCATGAGAAATACGAAACTAGTGAGATGAACTGAGCTCCACACCATGATGGCTGCAAGACAGCTCGGCTCCGCCACCCACCCCGCCCAAAATAACGATAAACTCTATGCAAATATTACAAATATATACAACACACCAGCAAAGTAACAGGGTAAAACATTTTATTAAATAACTATTTACATAACTATTTTATACTTTTTGTTGCCCGATCCGGCTACCTCAATCGATCGAGCATGAAACTCATGCGCTCTGATAGTTCAAAGTTTTGAGGAGTGCTTGTAACACTGTCTGAAGCCTATTTGCACTTGCTACAGCTTCACTATTCTCAATGTAAGTGGGGGCTGTTTGAGGACGTGACTGCATTTTAAAACAATGTGATGCGGTGCCACCCTGAACCGCTTGACGGAGGCCCCCGAGGGACGGTGTCATGGCGCGGACTCGGAGGGGGCGCTTGGCTCCGGCCCCCTCCGCAAGTCGTGTTGCCCTGGTGTGGCCTGAGATCGCCCCCGACATAGGTGGCCGGCTCCCGGGGTCAAGCGGAACTTTTTGCCTTTTGGTGACTCTTCCATTCTTGACCTTGTCCCACAATCCGTTTCACCTAAAGACACGCTGTAGTGGGGCGCCCCTTTACCGTTTCAGTTGCCATTCCGCCCGCTTTTGCTACACTGTGCCTCTTCCGCTATTCAGCTGTTTACCGCCCGCTCTTTCGACTACAGCGTCTCGCTCACCATGTACTTGAGTTGCTCCCGCTCTTGCGGTGCAGCGATAGGCGGCTGCCACAGGACTCTCAAAATGGCGGCCGGCTCTTCAGATTTGGGCGTGGTCCACTAAAATGGGCCTGCAACACCTTGGAACTCGGACGCTTGTCTGCTAGAGCTTGGGCTCCATTCTCGAAAGCGTCCCCTCAGCCTTGAAGATTCTACAAAAGTCTTGGGGGCCCCCGACTCCCGCAGGCTTCTGGTGGGGAGCGGCTAGCATGATTGCTCTTGGAATGGCCACGACGGAGCTACGAAATGGTGGTGCTCTCATGCTAACGCCAGCTTCAGTCTGAAACATCCAGAAACACTTTAGACTACCAATTCGATCAGTTCCGGTAGCGCCCCAACGTGACCCGGTAGAGAAGAACTTGCCCTCCCCTCTTTGACTGATGGTTCTTGTTGCCTGTCCCTTCTGTTGTCATTTAACAGAACTATTTAGCCTGCTGAAAGGGGTTGTGTTCCGACCACTGGTTGGTGGAGACATTTTGACTATATTCTGGACCTGCGTTGTCGCGTAATGCGTCATATGACGTGCCGCGTTAGCGCATCCGGAAGTGCTCCGGTGCGCGAAGCGCAGCTTCCCGGAAGCAATCCGGGGCACGGCGCGCAGCGCGTAACGTTAGCATAACAGGTCATGTGACTTGTTAATAAAACTTTTCATTGGTTCATTTTACTTTTCTTATTCTAATGATGAAAGGCTTGGTCATATGACCTAAAAATTACGCTTTTTATTACTTTCGAACATTATTTTTTCTTAAACATATGTTATAATGTTCCAGGCTAATGTACTTACCCGGAAAATTTACAACTGTCCTGCAAGTAAAATATATTCCTTTTTCGAGAAAAAGGGCGTTTCTTCGTCCCATGACGGAGCCGTTGAGCAAAAGAGGCTCGGCCTGCTGTCTTAGTCGCCGATACGCCTGAATATCAGATTCTTATCGATCACTTTATGTTGCAGAAGTAGAAACACAACAGCCCTTGACCATTTATCTTTACTGCGTTCCTGCGTATTATACCTTTTACCCTTCATGTAATTGGACTGCTTTATTTCACTTGCCTTTTACTGATTCTAAAACAGTGACTATTATTAAAAACTTTACCAATGTAAATACTACTACCATGTTTTCTTTTAAAAACCTTTATTTTGAAAATGTCAGTATACAAATACGGGCCTATAACCACGTGGGCCGGCCACGGAGCAAACTGTAATCGTATATGATGAGGAGACATTTACACTGTAGAGGAACGTAACGGGCGGGCCATTAGGTTGCAAGAACTAAGGTGTCTAACAGTTGCGGAATCGGTGGACGTACATTTTATAATTAAAATACGACAGAGCCAGTTACAATAAAATTATCTGGATATACATTTGCGGGCAAGTACCATGGGTGACGTTAATTCGAACTTTCAATAGTACAGTAATCAATAACACATCAGAACTTAATATCAATAGGGATGTCGAAATATTCAATCAATTCTCGTCCCCGCCCGCCATGTGCTTCAAAACTGCATACGTATCTCGTGATTTCAAGGTTCTGCAACCAGTACACAACAAGGAGTTACGAGTCCCATTTATTCCGGCGCCATTTTGGGCGAGGACGGGCAGGTCCAGGATATAGTCAAAATGTCTCTACCAACCATCGACTATGATGATGTTCATATGCTGTATTTATTAGAGTAACACTCATCTGTCCACATGAAATTAATTTGCCACAATCTAAACATGTCATTTTAATCTTTCCAAAGTTCTTCTAAATATTTGGGACCGTTTCCCTTGCCTCTGATGCTGTCAGTGCCACTTCTTTGGTGAATGTACTGGCAGGTCGGGGGTTCTCCTCCAAATCTCTCTTTTGTGCAGCACTATAATTAATCGGTGCCACCTCTCCATATGACGATGCATGGTATAGTTACCATAACTATATTTTTTTTCGGTTCCTCTGGAGAGTACATCGTGGCAGATGAGGCAGGTAACGTACCGGGCATTTACCTTTTTTGCATGTAGAGGAAAGGAAAAAAAATTCGAGCGTCCGAGTTCTAAGGTGTCCCAGGGCCATTTTAGTGGACCAGGCCCAAATCCAAAGAACAGGCCGCCATTTTGAGAGTCCTGTTGCAGCCGCCTGTCGCTGTAGCATCAAGAGCGGCCGAAACTCAGCTGAATGGCAACTGAAACGGTAAAGGGGCGCCCCACTACAGCAGACGAGCCTCCACCTGGGAAGGCCCGTTCACGCCGCCTCCCCCCCCCCCCTTCGGGCACCCCACGCCGTTATTCGGAGCAGGATTGTAGGATGGCCACACCAGTGCGGCAACTTGCTAGACACCACCTCGGTGCCAACCGAATCTCAGCGCCTTGTGGTGTCTTCTATTCAGAAAATATTGTTGTGCTGCCTTCGGCCTATTCGCCGCAAGTGCGCACGCAACTCAGCTGCATAGCGAGTGAAACACCAAGGGGCGCCCCACTGCAGCCGAGGAACCTTCATCTTGGGGGCGACGCACAGCATCACATTGCTTTCCAATGCAGTCAGATCCTCAAACAACACCCACTGACTGACGCGAACTCACAGGCCAACGGAGCGCCCCACGCCGACTTTCGGCGCAGCATTGTAGGATGGCCACACCAGTGCGGCAACTTGCTAGACACCACCTCGTTGCCATCCGGATCTTGGCGCGTTGCGCTGCCTTTGGCCCTATTCGCACATCGGTCCGCTACTGACGCCATCTCACAGGCCAACGGGGCGCCCCACGCCGACTTTCAGCATTGTAGGATGGCCACACCAGTGCGGCAACTTGCTAGACACCACCTCGTTGCCATCCGGATCTTGGCGCGTTGTGCTGCCTTCGGCCTATTCGCACATCGGTCCGCTACTGACGCGAACTCACAGGCCAACGGGGCGCCCCACGCCGACTTTCAGCATTGTAGGATGGCCACACCAGTGCGGCAACTTGCTAGACACCACCTCGGTGCCATCCGGATCTTGGCGCGTTGTGCTGCCTTCGGCCTATTCGCACATCGGTCCGCTACTGACGCGAACTCACAGGCCAACGGGGCGCCCCACGCTGACTTTCAGCATTGTAGGATGGCCACACCAGTGCGGCAACTTGCTAGACACCACCTCGGTGCCATCCGGATCTTGGCACGTTGTGCTGCCTTCGGCCTATTCGCACATCGATCCGCTACTGACGCCGCCTCACGTGCCAACGGATTTTCTACGCTTTTTATACCCTATGCCGCATAACAGGTCATGTGACTTGTTTATAAAACTTTTCATTGGTTCATTTTACTTTTGGTTTCCTAATGATGGAAGGCTTGATCATATGACCTAAAAATAACACTTTTCATTTGATGAAAACTTTTTTTTTTCCCAAACGATGAAAGCCCCACCTTGTTTCTGGATGTTTCAGACTGAAGCTGGCGTCAGCATGAGAGCACCACCATCTCGTGGCTCCGTCGTGGTCATTCCGCGAGCAATCATGGCAGCCGCTCCCCACCGGAAGTCTGCAGGAGTCGGGGGCCCCCAAGACTTTTGTAGAATCCTCAAGGCTGAGGGGACGCTATCGAGGATGGGGTCCAAGACCTAGCAGACAAGCGTCCGATTTCCAAGGTGTCCCAGGGCCATTTCAGTGGACCAGGCCCAAAAAGGAAAGAGCCTGCCGCCATTTTGAGAGTCCTGTGGCAGCCGCCTATCGCTGCACCGCAAGAGTGGGCGCAACTCAGCTGAATGGCGGATTTTGACACAGTGTACCAAAAGCGGGCGGAATGGCAACTGAAACGGTAAAGGGGCGCCCCACTACAGCAGACGAGCCTCCACCTGGGGAGGCCCGTTCACGCCGCCTCACCCCCCCCCCGGGGCGCCCCACGCCGTTATTCGGAGCAGCATTGTGGGATACCAAAACCAGTGCGGCAACTTACTTGACATCACCTGGGTGCCATCCACATCTCAGCGCGTTCTGCTGCCTTGGGACTATTCGCACAACAGACCGCTACTGACGAGCCACCCCCCGGGACGCCCCACGCCGTTATTCGGAGCAGCATTGTAGGATACCCAAAACCAGTGCGGCACCCAGGCAACATCACCTGGGTGCCGTCCAGAACTCAGGACGTTGTGCTGCCTTGGGACTATTCGCACAACCGACCGCTACTGACCATTGTTCCTTCTTTTTTCCTAAAAATGTTTAAATGTTTTTACTGTTTTTGTTGCGTTGTATATATTTATAAGTTATTAAAGTTTTATAATCCTACTACTTTGTTGGAGTGCTATATATTTTTAATGTGACACATAATTGTAAAAACTTTGATGTACAAAGAGGCATCCCTGGAATCTTCCGCTTCAGGCTCGGTCCCCTCCCCAATCACAATACAGGATAGTTTTCAGATAGTAGGAACGCGTGTGGTGTGACGGATCTCATCGGGTGGGGGCCTTGATCTACTGTAACTCCTTTGAGGAGGGGTGATTCTTTACAGCTGGGGCCATAAAGTACATCTGCAGGGCTACCTGATAGCCTGGGACCGGCCTGGGCAATCGGACACAGAGGAAGAGGAGTGTCAGAGGGTGCGGTAGTGAATAGGGCGAAAGGGAGGTGTCGGGCGGGCACAGAGTGTGATTCTCAGGGAAGAGCAGCGCAGATGGGGGGAGGTTTATTGCCCATGCATAAGACAGAGAGCGGGGGTGACCAGTGCCTGGGGGAGATACTTGCGAGGGTGGGGAGCCATGATAAAGATCGACAGCGTGCAGAGAGTGGGTCTGGTCAAGGCATCTAAAATGGCTGCCGTGCACGACAAAAGTGTGGCATTTGAAAAAAGGCAAGATGGCGCAGACAATGTTTTTCAACACTTCCTGATTTCCTTCGAATCGAACGTTAACAGACGTTATCTCTCTCACACTACCGGTCCCCCTATTAGACATAGAATTTTCAAAAATCCCATAGAGAAAAAATCCTAACTATATATACCTACTGGCGACCGCCAGTAGGTAATATATATATATATGGCGGTCGCCAGTAGGTATATATAGTTAGGATTTTTTCTCTATGGGATTTTTGAAAATTCTATGTCTAATAACTTTGGCGTTTGTGGACGGAATTGGCTGAAATTTTCAGGAAAATGGCACATTTTGTTTCTGAGCAGCCCTTGAAAATTTGGGGGGGGTTCGTCAAGGGGGGGCCGAGAAAAAAGGGGGGTCCCAAAACGTGTTTTTAACATTGAGTTTTCCATAGGGCGGTTGGCCTCACTTTTAGCCCGAACGGCTGAATGGATTTGCACGAAACTTGGCAAAATTGTAGGGACTGGTAGCCCGATGTGCCTTTTGTAGGTCTCAATATATGTGCTACAGTGGATTTTGAGAAATTAACGTTTAAAAAAAGATATATATCTGTAACAGCGGACCGGGCAGCGCTCCAGGACGCGTACTTTTCGCGCAACGGAGCTTTGTGAAGCGAAGCTGATTGGTTCTCCGGCGTCTGTCAACATTCCAAACAGTCCGTAGCGGCCGCCATCTTGTCTCTCGGTAGGATCGAGAGACAAGAGGAGGCCAAAGCGAAGGGGCAAATGACCATAAGGGGGAATAGTAGATCCTCGCTGACCCCCTAGGTTTGATGTGGAGGTTTTAAAAGGGCCCCGCGGGGCAAAAAAAAAAAATAATAATAATAATCGAACGGCTGAATGGATTTGCACGAAACTTGGTAAAATATTAGGGACTGGTAGCCCGATGTGCCTTTGCTAGGTCTCAATATATGTGCTTCAGTGGATTTTGAGAAATTAACGTTAAAAAAAGATATATATCTGTAACAGCGCTCCGCTTCGCGTAACGGAGGTTTGCGAAGCTGATTGGTCATTTTGTCACTGGGCTATAGTTGGGCTACATCTGGCTGATATTTGGGCTACATTTGTTTTTTTTGTCTCTGGCGGCCATCTTTGGGCTACATTGGGCTACATTGGGCTTCATTGGGCTACATTGGGCTACATTTGGGCTCCAACATATATATAGGCCAATGTAGCCCAATATATATTTTTCAAAGTTAATTTTCGTAAAAACCACTGGAGCATATATCTTGAGACATAGCAAAGGCACATCGGGCTACCAGTCCCTACAATTTTGCCAAGTTTCGTGGAAATCCATTCAGCCGTTCGAGCTAAAAGTGAGTCCAACCGCCCTATGGAAATGAAGGAAATGAATGGGTAATTTGTAATTAGCAAATAGCTCATCGCAAACTAGGAATGGTAAAGAATCGCTATTTATTCCTTAAAGTTCGCTATTTAGGAAATGCAAAAAACTTTGATGATACATATGGCGGTTCATCTCTAACAAGATAAGAAGCATAGGGATAGATTTATGATGACTGGCGCATCACCAGGGATGTGTTAGTCATTCTGTGCCGCTGTTCCGTCACCTATGGTGTGCTGCATTTACAATGCGGCGCATCATGGGGCAAAAACAGCACAGATGCGTGATGTATCTGTGCCGTAAAGGTGGCGCATTGCTGGAGTTGTATCGCAAGTGTGATGAAGCTCCAGCAAGGGTCGGGGGTGCCCCTGTCGCAGGGTTTCTGTTCTCACACAGAACTGTGGACAGAGGATTGGAACCTCGGCGAATTAGGGTGTCCCAAAACTCACCTTAGTAATCAAAAACCCCTTAGCAAGCTAGGTACAGTGTCACATTGGATATAACAAACTCTCAATGTTTAGACAATCCAGAATATGAACTTATAGTACCTCAGGATACGTGGAACTCATGAACAGTCGGTCGTTATATATTTCTTAGAAACCAGAACATGGAGTTAAGAAGAACACATGTGTATTTGAAATGTTTATTTACTAATGCCGTCTTCTCAGGCATAGTATCTTAGATAATACAAGTACACATATTATCAGTAGCAACGTTACCAGCATAGTTACTAGTACATAAAAAGCGAATGGTGACAGTATGTTAACATGCTGTAAATGAATAAGAGTTAGCAACACTTATAAGCAGCCCCGGGCCGTGGAGGGAGTCACCCTCCCTAATACACATATTATATTATTTGCTAAGAAGGTCTCTTTGTGTTGGTTTAGGGCGTGCCCATACTTTAGTGTCTTAGATTTGAAGGAATCACATCAGCATACACCAGCTCTCTCTTCATGTGAACCGCATCAACTGTTGTGTATGTGTGTTCGGCAAAGCAATATAAAACCCGCCTCATGCCCAGAATTGGCAGAAGTTGCACTTATGTTATGAGTATGAAGTCGTGGAGATCAGACCTCATAACAATTCTGTATCGTGTTGTTCTTGAAACTTCAGCACTCGCTGCACAGATATAGTTTAACAAGCAAAGCAGATAGTAGAGCAATAACATATTATTCTCATGTAAACCACGATGAACTACTAGGTTGAAAGCTAAAGCAACAACTAAGTGTCGTGTGCAGAAGTTGCAAAAAAGGAAAAATGGCGTTTGAACCGGTAATGAGCCCATGCTAACTTAACACGGTGTAAAGATATCCAGGACCTAGATGACACCTCCCCATGATCCGGAAACGAACTGAATAAGATAATAGAAGTGCCATCTCATGAGAGCAGATTGCAAGGTTATATGTGGACGGTCCGCAAGGTAAAGGATTAAAAACTAGGAAAATTTAATGCTAAAGAAAAATAAAACAGCCAAGTACTTTATCGAGTCTTAAGCCAATAGGCAAGCTAAATAATAAAAACTTGACAAATAAGTCAATGAATTGTCAATGAAATGCTAGTACTCAGCATATCAAACATGAAAAAGGTCTATGACATAACTGTGTATGCAAAATAAGCTGCAACAGCCTCCAATAGGAAGTCACCGTCTTCATCCGAAAAGAGTTCAGCCATCCAATTTAAAAGCGGAAAAGAACATACGTTCTCTCCCAGCACCGGATCCTCTATCACCATCAGAGGACAGCTCGGTGGGTTTTCAAGAAAGCTCTGTTCCAAGAAAGACTGTGTTGCCGCCAGTAAATTCCAGGGACCAATTAGTCCATGCATCAATGCCACAGCCATAATCCTTTCGCCAGGACAAACCAACTCGTGAGTAATGATAGGAGTCATCAGCTGATTAAAGTCAACGTCAGGAGAAACCGGTCCGCAGAGACACAAATCAATGGCCCAATCGAAATCACAGGTCAGGCAGTGAAATACAGGCTGGACACAGGTGAAGTAGGAGAATCGAAAAGATAATCCATATGCCGTGCTTAATATCGCCAACGGCATTGTGCCATAATATTCTAGCATGCGATTGCGGAACAGTGTCAGCAGCTGCAGGGCGGGAGCTTGCACAGGAGGGACATCCATATTTAAAAATGTAAAAAAGCACAAGAGCGTCCGCTGGTAATGCAAGTAAAAATGGGAATCCACGAAGCAGAGTGGAAAAAATAGAATGAAAGAAAGCAGGGATGACTCCAAAGATTTTCTCAAATGAAGTCACGAGACCACTGGTAACAACTTTAAAAAAGTGCGCCAGGGCCTTTGTGGAGGACGCGTTAAAGATAGTCCGAACCATCTTGCTGAAATGGAAAGGCAAATCTGTATTGAAAAGGGTCTGCACCTCTGTACGGGTGTTCGCTATGTGAAGCACGAAAGTTTCACGGGCCGAACTCAAGGCCACCTCTCTCTGAGACAAAAGAGCTCTTATTCTTGCCATGCCGTTGAAATCTGCTCCCAAGGTTGGTATTTGTGGCGAGATTGAAAACTCCCTATGTTCATGTGTGGGAGGAAATAGAACATTTCTGCAGCAAATAACCCGTTCACTTACTGTTACGATAAAAGGAATACTTTTAATTAACCCAGAACATTCTTCATTATTGAGCATCAAATAACTACCATTTTCCAACAACTTGAACGTGGGGATGATAGCAGGAACTGGCGTGCCTTGCAACACGCAAGCCATATTTGGTCGGTGTATGTTGCATGAACCGTGTAACTGTATGTGCCTACACATTAGTGAATGATGTGGCGTCTCAGTGCATTCCTCTCCATTCAGATAAACTTCTTGATCATCTTTGAAACATCTGTATGTGTATGGAAGCGACCAGACCTCATGAAGAAAAGCACTACCTAAAGGTTCATAACGACCTATTGGTATATATTTCATACAATTTGAAAACTTATATAAAGCAAAAGGCAGCGTTATTAAACCGTGGATAAGGCACGTTGCCAAAAAACCCGCAATCCTCTGCTGATGATGTCACTGAGCATGTCATGAATGATGTAATATGTGACATCATCAGCAGTGGATTACGGGTAATGGTATCTCTAGTTTACTCCCTTATAGCTGTCTTTCTTTTAACATAAGTGTCTGTTTCCTTCCCTTATACTTACTGTTCTTTTTAAAAAAAAAAAATTTTGGTTCACTTCCGGTTCGCGTACCGGCGAGCAAACTGGGAAGCGAACTACGAGAAATAGAGGTTGGCACAGTTCCAAATATTGTACCAATTTTTTAATAACGGGGAGGTAGTTCTGAAAAGAACTTTTTTTTAATTGTTTTTGTTGTTTTATATTTTTTTTATTATTTTTCGGAACATTTTTTTACTTTTTTTGAATTTTTCTGAACAGTTTTATTTTTTTGGGGTTTTTCTTGGAGGGGGCAATGAAAACGATTCATTGTAAAGGGCTCAACAGGAGCAACAAAACAAAAAAAAAGTATTTATTATTTTGGGCGTTTCGTACAAACTTGCATATGATAGTCAATAGCTCTGTTGATCAGAGTGATGCTTCTTTCTCTGTAGCAAATGAATCCATCGCAATATACGCAGATGTGTTTTACTTCACCAAATCTCATTTGTATATTTGGCACCATCTCCCTACCCTCTGGTCCCGTTACTTCCGGTACAACAGATCTTCTGGCCATAATAGGGAGATTATCTAGGTCGTTCCGAAACTGTGCAGCACTGTAGTTGTTAGGATGCCACCTAGTCATATGGCGGTGCATTGTGTAGTTTCCGAAACTGTATTTTTTCTCGGTCCCTCTGGACAGTCTATCTTGACATATAAGGCAAGTTACGTATCTTGCATTTACTTTTTTCTGACCTTTGGGAATTTAAAAAAATTGCCAAATGAAGTTTTCTTTCCGGTGAGACGTCCTGGGCTCCTCAGGCAAAAACTGCCTCTCTTCGTGCTCGTCGTCCTGTTGCTCTTCTTCCTCTTCTTGTTGAATTATAACTTGAGCAGGTGGTCCACTCTTCCTTGGATGTGGTGGAGGTGGTGGGGAAGCACCAGCTGAAGCTACTAAAGAAGCCATTGCTCACTGGTAACAAAGGGTCTTTCTCTCACAATGATGAAAGTCAGAGTGAGGAAAGAAGGAGGGATTTTCATCATTTGGGAAAAACAAGAGTTCTCAACCAATGAAAAGTGTTCATTTTAGATTATATGACCTAGTCTTACATCATTAGGAAACCAAAAGTGAAATGAACCAATGAAAAGTGTTATTACCAAGTCACATGACCTGCTGTGTTTACGTTAAGCGCTTTGCAGGGCCTCCCGGTTTGCTTCCAGAAACCTGCGCTTTGCGACTCGCTTCGCGTACCAGTTCGCTAACGTAGCACGTCATATGACGTATCACGCGACAACGTGAAACGTCATGCGGACGGGAGGCGTCACGATGTTGTTTTCTAACGCGGCAGTTGCGGTAAAGAAACGTTTACCGGCTCGCGGTCTATTTTGCGGCATCAAGGTCAGCTAACGGGAAGCTTCCCGATTCGCGAAGCGGGAACGAAGAAAAAAAAATATTTAATAAAAAAATTATTCATAAACATATAAAATATATTTTTGGATTTAAAGAAGAATACATTTTACAGCTACAGATATTAGCTGTTAAAAAACCAATGAAATTCACTGAAAAAACCATAGGTTATAGACCATATATAGTTAGGAATTAGCATTTACAAAACCTTGAAAATTCACTGAAAAAACCATAGGTTATAGACCATATATAGTTAGGAATTAGCATTTACAAAACCTTATTTTACTCACACAAAACCATTGAAATTCCATATATAGTTAGTTGCACTAACTATATATCGCGCAGCCGCAATCCACTGCTGATGATGTCACATATTACATCATTCATGACATGGTCAGTGACATCACTGATGACATCACTGATGACATCTCAAATGACATCACTGATGACATCACTGATGACATCTGATTTGACATCAATGACCACATCACTGATGATATCATTCATGTGACAATACAATGCATCTCCTCACATTTTAATATAACCTCTGTTTCACCCAGTGTTAAATACAGAGTATAATTTTTGAAACCATTGACACACCAATACTAGTTACTACATACGCACTCACTGATTCCTATGTCTACACACACATTCACTCATTCACCCATACAATCATTCATACATACAATCACTCATCTTTACAACACTATCATATGCACTCATACACCTATACAGACACTCACAGTCTGCCACTCATCCATGGAGTTACTCACACACGTAGTCAGTCCTGTAAAGAATCAATGACACTTCCATTTTCTTGTCTATACAGTTAAACATAGAGCACCTTACATTTTCAAACATATACTAACACATACTTACCTTCTTATAGAATCATTGATACAAGTACACATTGATCTGCACAGAGTCACACACCTCCCAGCCAGCCACACACACAGTCAGTCTCCCATACAAATACTTGGACAATCAATCAGTAACCCATATAGTTAATCATGTAGCTACTGATTAACACATGCAGCAGTTTACAGAACAACAGACATAATGATGCACAAATTAAGACAGTTTAGTCACTAACCCATGCACTCAGTGAGACACATTTAATCACTCACTCATACATTCAGTCATGCACCTACTAAATCCTTTGTCCAGACACTTATACTTCCACTCATTCTTCAATATGTAAGACACATTTTAACTTTACAGAAACATACAGTCACTGGATGTTGTCATCAGTGATGTCATTTGAGATGTCATCAGTGATGTCATCAGTGATGTCACTGACCATGTCATGAATGATGTAATATGTGACATCATCAGCAGTGGATTGCGGGTGCGCGATATATAGTTAGTGCAACTAACTATATATGGAATTTCAATTGTTTTGTGTGAGTAAAATAAGGTTTTGTAAATGCTAATTCCTAACTATATATGGTCTATAACCTATGGTTTTTTCAGTGAATTTTCAAGGTTTTGTAAATGCTAATTCCTAACTATATATGGTCTATAACCTATGGTTTTTTCAGTGAATATATATATATATATATATATATATATATATATATATATATATATATATATATATATATATATATATATATGTATATATGCCAGAAAGATCCTTCCATGTTGAAGAAGAGAAGGAACTGTACTCTAGGATAGAGAAAATCTTAAATCAGTTCATTAAAACATGTCACTCTGGACAGAATGCGTTTCGGCTGTGCAACATTCTTAGTCATCCAAGGAGCGCCATTTTGAAACACAAATACATACTTTGCATAGCATGAACATAGAGAAAATACTCAAAGATTGTTACAACATGGAAGAAATCTTCCTTTGTGGCTTTATGTGCACCCGCTATCTGCAAGATTTTTGTGGCATTTAAACAAGTGCTAGCGGTAGCCCTTTAACATGCACCACCAACGGTTAGGCCGCACGACGATTTCAACCCCAACTTGTCTTCAGTAGACATATATATATTCGCACACAAACAAACAAAGGTTACAAGTAAGTTATAATTAGGGGTGATTATATTCAGCAATTAAAACATGAATGAAAAGTACACAATCATGAGAAATACAATAGTTATAGTTACTTAGTTACGTTTTTAAATACAACATTAACCCTTTGCATGCGTCGGACGGCTCCAGTGTTCATGTCTGTCAGACAGCTCTCAGCCTTCAGCACACATGGCACTTGAAATCCCTCTGGTGAGGAAACCAGAGGGATTTCTTTGAGCCCTAAACAGCCTCTGGAGCAGGGAAAGGGTTTCCCCAGCTCCAGAGGCTGTTCTGCTTGTTTCAGGGAAATGACGATCAGCAATGACGATCAGCGCGCATGTCGTGCTGACGTAATTTCTCTGAAACCGAAACTGAAATAGCCTATAGGCTCATTTCAGTTTCACTTTCTACGTGCTCATGGGGCTATCTCAGCTGTCCCGAGCATGTAGAAAGACAGGAGAGGTATCATTGGACAGGGGAGAATCTCCCCTTTCCAATTGTACCCCCTGTAGTGGATCCGTGCTTGGGGATCGCCCCAGAAGGGTGTCCCCAAACAGGGTTCTACCCACTGGACACCAGGGAGGGGGTAGCAGCCCCTTGGGAAAGGCCCTTTGCTCTTACCAATTTTTTATTGGCATAATCAGTCGGAAGCGCATTAGGCATCAGGGATGTGTTTTTTAAATCACATTTTGGGGTGAGGCCTTCCATGAGATGGGCATGCAAATGCCCCACCTGCCAACAAAAAATTTCACAGTATTTCTGCCTCTCCAGGAGGCAGATGGCGCAATAGCCAATGATTTGCCCTTGGGTGGGGGGGGCGCAGAAAGCCCACTAGGCACCAGGGATAGTTATTTTTTATATGTAGGAGTGGGGGCTGCCCAGAATGGGCATGCCAATGCCCCCCCACCCCAAAACAAATTGCCTCACTGTTTTTGCTCCCCGGGAGGTAGACGGGGCAATAGCGCCTTATCTGCCCCCCGGAGCAAAAAGCCCACTAGGCACTAGGGATTGTCATGCTAATGCCCCCACCTTAAAAAAGTATTTCTGCCCCCTCTGGAAGGCAGATCGGGGCAATAGCCCCTTACCTGCCACTGAGAAGCACCATAGGCAAAGTTTATCCTTTTTTTTAGGCTCACATTTTGGCTGTTTCAGTGATATTTTTAGTTTGGCTGACGGTCTGCATGTACTGACCTTTGGCTGGCATTTTGCTGGCAGTGTGTGTGGACCTGCACTTGGCTAATGGTGCGGGTAGATTCTTGATCGAATATGGTGTGCGTCGATTGGTGCTTGCCTGGTGGTGTGTGTGGAGTGATGCTTGGCTGGAGGTTTACATGGACTGGTGCTTGACTGGCTGTGTGCATGGATGGTGCTTTGATGCTGGGGTGCACGGGCCATAGCTGGCACCGGGTCTTTCCCCGGTGGGCCGGAAGGGTGGGGGACAATTTTCTAGCCGTCGGGCTGGTTTTCTCACTGGGGGCCGGTTTTGCAGCAGTGCTGCAATATTATCCCCCAGTAACAAAAGCAATAATGGTGCTTTTTTACTAGCATGCCCCCCCTTTCAGGGCTGGTCGAGCAGCATTCTGTCAAGGCTGGTTGCTGTTCCCAGTCTACCCTGCTTGGCTGGCAGAGTGCGGGGATGGAGCTTGGCTGGCGGAGTGCATGGGTGGTGCTTGGCTGGTTGTGTGCGTGGATAGTGCTTGGCTGATTGTGTGCATGGATGGCATTTGGCTGGCAGTGTACGTGGATGGCACTTGGCTGGGGGTGTGCATGGATGGTGCTGTGCGTGTACTGACTCTTGGGTGGCGGTGTGGCTTGCATGGATCCCTCTGCGTTTTCTTACCCAGAATCCCCTGCAAACCTCAATTTTACTTACAAGTTCGCATTTACCTCACATTTCTGGCTGGATAAGCTGTAGGATCACCGCACATGCACACATTTTCTACCACTCAGCATTCCCCTTGGTCTCCAGAGGAAAATGATACTTCACTTGTGTGGGTGCCCAAAGTAGCACCAGCCTAAACATTTATAAAGAAACTGCCCTCTTGGACCCGCTTTGGGCCCCTCAGAATTTCTACACATTTTGGCCCTTCCATGTCATAGGCACTTAGCCCTTCCACACAAGTAAGGTATCATTTTTATCGGGAGACTGAAGGGAACGGGGAATGGTAAGAAATTTGTGCTGTGCATCGGATTCTGGAAAGGAAAATGTGGGGGAATGAATGCAAGCCACATCTCCCTGGACTCCTACGAGTGTCTAATTTCAGAAATGTCTAGGTTTTTTAGGTTCCCCTGGATGTCTGCAAACACTGGCCCAAAAACACAGTTGCCCACCTATCCATCACAAAACATTCTTGTTTTTCAAGAGGGGTTCCCTGCGTTTTTGGTCCCGGGTTCAGCGGCCATCTAGGGAAACCTATCAAACCCAGACATTTCTGAAAACTGGACACCCAGGGAAGTCCAGGGAGGTGTGGTTTGCATGGATCTCCCAACATGTTCTACCCAGCATCCCATGCCAATTTTAAATTTAGCTACAAAAATCAAATTTTCCTTACTTTTCTGTGTAGGAAAGTTGTGGGATCACCGGGCCGTCACAAATTTCCTACCACCCAGCATTCCCCCAGGTCTCCCGATAAAAATTGTACTTCACTTGTGTGGGTAGACATAGTGCCCACAACAGAAAATTGCCCAAAACGTACTGTGGAGACATCAAAATTATTTATAGCAAAAGTACCTGGTTTTGCAAAGGAGTCGCCTGCGTTTCTGGTCCCAGGCTCAGCGGCCATCTAGGGAAACCTACCAAACCCAGACATTTCTGAAAACTAGACACCCGGGAGAGTCCAAAGAGGTTTGGCTTGCATGCCCCCTCCAAAGTTTTCCTAACCAGAATCCCCTTTAAACCTCACATTAAGCTGAACAAATCACATTTTTATCATGTTTCTGTGTAGGAAAGTTGTGGGATCACTGGGCTGACATAAATGTCCTTCCCCCAGCATTACCCCAGGTCTCCTGATAAAAATGGTACCTCACTTGTTTTGGTAGGCCCAGTGCCCATGAGAGGGAAGGGCCTAAAACATATTGTGGAGACATCAACATTACCTATCACAAAACGACCTGATTTTGCAAGAGGGGTAATCTGGGTTTTTAGCCCAGGGATTGGTGATCATATAGGGAAACCTACAAAACCTAGACATTTCTGAAAACTAGACACCTGGGGGAGTTCAGGGTGGTATGGCTTGAGTGGTTCCCAAATGTTTTCCTATCCATAATTCCCTGCAAACCTTAAATTTTGCATGACAAAAAAATCTGATTTTCCTCTCATTTCAAAATGTGATGTGTCCATGTTGACTACCCACACAAGTGAGGTACCGTTTTTATTGAGAGACTTTGGGGAATACTAGGTGCATGGAAGTTTGTGGATCCACGCAGATTCCAGAACTTCCCATCACAGAAATATGAGGACAATGTATATTTTGGCAAAGTTTGAGGTTTACAAGGGATTCTGGATAACAGAACCTAGTGAAAGACACACAAATCACTCTGTCCTGGATTTCCCTGGGTGTCTAGTTTTCAAAACTGCATAGGTTTGCTAGGTTTACCTACGTGTTAGGGTTCACAATCCACAGCTATGCATGTTGCAAAAAGAAGGGGTCAGTTTTCAGTGGAAAAATGTGATGTGCCCATGTTGCGTTTTGGGGTGTTTCCTGTTGCGGGGACCAGGCCTAGCCACACAAGTGAGGTACCATTTTTATCAGGAGACATAGGGGAACACAGAATTGTAGAACACATGCTATTACCTATTGACTTTCTATGCATTATAGCCTTCCAAATGTAAGACAATGGAAAAAAAAGAGTTCACTTTGAAAAAATTTCTATATTTCACAAGGTAGTATTAGTACCCACAATGTCGGAGATGTGCATAACTACTGCTTCTAAACTCTACATGTTTTTACCATTTTAGAAATACATAGGTGTCCTTGATGTCTATTTTTCACTATTTATATTTTACCAAATGAATTACTGTATACCAGGTACATGATGAAAACCCATTGCAAGGCACAGCTCAGTTATTGGTTATGTGTACCTCGGGTTCTTGGTGAACCTACAAGTCCTATAAATCACCACAACTAGAAGGGTCCGGCGGACATACCGGTATATTGCTTTAAAAAATCTGCCATATTTAGAAGAAGTTATAGATGACAATGTTGGCACAAATGGCTGCTTTGTTTAACTCAATTTCAATATTTTTTATTTGAACCGGATTTACACAAATGACCCCTTGCTAAATTCAGAATTTTGTCTACTTTTCAGAAATGTATAGCTTTCAGGATCCATTATTGCATTCACACCCATTCATCCACTAACTTGAAGGAGGTTGAAAGCACAAAAAGTAGTACAAATAGGCTATGTCCCAGTAAAATGCCAAAACTGTGTATACAATTTTGGTTTTCTGACAAACGTCTGCCAGTCCCTGAAATCTGGGAAGATGATGATTTCAGCACCACAATCCATTTGTTAATATCATTTGTAGGGAAAAAAACAGACGCTTTCTTCTGCAGCACATTTGCCCTATTTCCCCCCCCCCAAAAAAAAATTGTTGCTGTATTGCTAACAGTGTAACATTATTTCTTAATGTCACTTATACTATCAAGCTAATATACCTTCCACATTTATATTAAATATATAAAATATGTTTTAATACTACATAATATTGTATCAATAAATGATTTTTTAAATTTAGGCTTAAACAGGTAATTACATAAAATAAATAATGAAGCTGCAATGGCCGATAGTTTCTTGACTGTGTGAGTGACGTTGAGAATTGATGTTATGCTCTCATTTCAATAACCTGCTGATAAACCAGCTGTTCGCCTGAATCCTTTGCAACTATGGCTCTAGCGTGTTGTTGCTCCAAATCTAAATAAAGCCTGTGTTCCTGCTCCACCAAACAAACACCCTGTTAATTCTGTTTTATAATATATTGCAGCATAGCCTCTCTTTCATAACCCTTCAAACAATCCCAAATTACAGCAATAGGCGCCGTGCCCAAATTATTCTCTATATACTCCCCTAATGTTCCTCTCATTAATTCCACATACTCTAAGTTACTGAGGAGATTTCTAGGAAAAGAGAATTCCCTTACTGGTTCTTTAGCCCCCGGCGGGAGCCACACTGTTGGCATCACCGGGTAGTGATCTGATGTAATTTTAGGACATACCGCTATGGATACATTTTCCAGCATAATATTATTAATGAAAATCATATAAATCCTGGAATAATGTTTGTGTAGGGACGAGAAAAATGTATAATCCGGTACAGTTGGAAATAATCTCCTCCAGCTGATGTATATGAAGACGTTCTAAAATAGCTGCTCTGGTCCAACACATTCGAACACGAGTTGTAGTGTTAGTGGTGTCAATCTTCCTATCTAAGATGCAACTAAAGTCTCCCATGACGATCAACTCGCCAGCCCACTCCAGTAGTTCATAACATAAATGAAAAATGAGTTTGGGACAATCCGTATGGGAGCCATATACCATACATACTGTAACCTTGCCCCCATAAATCAGCGATTGGGCAATTTCCCATCTCCCTTTAGAGTCAGACATTGTTCTAATCACCGTAGCTCTACAATTCTTAGACTTCAGTAAAGCTACCCCTCGAATAGAAATCAATTGTGAAGTACATACAATTGTGTCATATCTAAGCTGTTTTAGCTGAGCTCTGTCCTTGAAAGCTAAATGTGTTTCAGCGAGCCCTAATATACGAGGTTTGAATACGCGGAGTTCCAACCCTTTCCGGCCTGATTGAGCCCTGATACATTCCAACACATGTACTTAAAGTTTGGCATTTTTGCCCTTATGGCGCCCAGAACCCTGACCACCTCAGCCAATCTCCGTCTGGTCCAGATTTACTACCTCCACGAGGCCTATCTCTCCCCGACCGCCTTTTTCAAACCTGCCTGCGACTCACCCCGGAATGTGCAAGATGCGGGTTCGCACCAGCGGATTTTTACCATATGGTGTGGCTCTGTCCTAGGCTGGCACGGTTCTGGAGGGGAGTGGAACAGGAGCTCAGGCGAGCCTTGGGGTGGGAGATTCCCCACAAGCCACTGCGTTTGCTCTTGGGGGTCTTTGACGGGCTGGATGGTTCCGGGTCGGATAGACGCCTCCTCGGGACCGCACTTGCAGTAGCCAAAAGGGACATAGCAAGCCAGTGGTCGCGAACTGAGCCGCCTGCGTTGGGGAGGTGGAGGAGGGGTGTTGACTGGTGCAGGGCCCAGGAGGAGGTCCTATTTGAAGGCAGGGGAGCAATGGAAATGTTCAATAAGGTTTGGGGGAAATGGTTCAATTTGATGCCACCATGATCAACGCTATAATATTTGAACTGTGCCTCCTTCTCTCTACCCCTATGAACCTAGGTACGGACTTGCATTGGGAGACCCGATTTACACAACTGATCTGTGATAATTTGCTGTGTGATTCGACCGTGCTGCACCCGATGAACTCTGTATGTTGTGATAAATTCCAAATAAAGTTGATTATCAAAAAAAAAAACTTTTGCATTTAATAGTACTTCTAAACTCAATCCAGTCATCTCCTCCCTCATTACGTGCCCTTTTCCCATGTGCTCTACCAGTGTTACTTTAGATAATCTGTGGCTATTTAAACCCCTCCCTCCCTGACCCCCTCCCCTCCTGCCGCTCCGCCTATCCAACCAGTATCAGCCTGTTGCCATTTTCAAACCCTCCCCTCCCTTCCTATCTCCCCCCGAGTACCTACGAAAAGGAATCGCCCATTTCCTTGCTGTCCCAAGGTGACGGCACAGGGAAGACTCCGCCTCTACCTCCCCCACAGACCCCGAGACCCCCCACACCCCACCTGCACCTCCCAAAATATGTGTCTCAAAGTGACAAAACAAGACAAAAAGCAGATTTTTTTTTTTTAAACGTAAGTCAGAAGCAGTCCAGAGTTATTCCTCTCTATGTCCCAGAAAGTACCACCTTTGAGAATTGAGTCATTCCTTGAGAGTAGACTGCTATTTTGATAAGGCTTGTTTAGTGCCCTGCTCGTTGAAGAAAAAATGTGAGCGCCCATCCTTAATAATCTTTAAGCCGGCTGATTCTTGCAGGAACACTTGTGAACACACAGTTTTTAGAGGATTCATTAATTGACAAAGCCTCCATTGCTTGTCTATTGTTGCTTTACACAGGTCAGAGTGCACAAATATAGACATAGTGTCCACCTTGACAGAGGCCAATGGACGCGTCTTTAAATTAATCGCTTGACGTAGCAAGAAATTGCCCAAAAACACAAGAATTGGCCGAGCAAAGTTGGACCTAGCTTGGTTACCCTGCAGAATGAACAAAGGTAATCTGTGTCACGCTGAACCTGAGTATCCATATCCCAATCCCCTAGATCAGGAAAATCTTTCTGGAAAGAGTGATGATGAAATCCCGTGGATCAGAGCCTTCCCTTCCTTCCGGAATGCCAAAAACCCTTAAGTTCTGACGCCGTTGCTGATTCTCAAGGTCTTCAATTTGGCCTGCATAAGCAGCATTTGAGAGTCCTGTGTTTTTGCAAGGTTTACAGTGTACGTATTGGCCTCTTCCACAGCCGCAACACGTTGCTGCAAATCGGTGGCCGCGGAGGAAAGCTGGGTAACCTTGGATGTGACATCTGTCCCTGCTTGCGTTATCTCTGTACTGTCAGCCTTGGCCTGTTGGTAATACTCTTGAGCCTCCGCTCTCTGAATAACTATTACTTGCATAATTCTAGACAGAGAAGGCTCCTCACCGTCTGCTGGTTGCTGATCCTTAGTAGAGATTCCTAACACTAATGCGGACAATGGTACAATGACAGAACTGGAAGTCAGGACTGAGGGTGTTGAGGAAGGGGCAAGCACAGTTTTCGCTGCATGTGCTGGCAGCCCAGATGATAGTGGAGCAGGGAGACTTTAGGAACCGCTGTTAAATTCACCTGGCAGCCTACCCAAACCATCAGGACCATCGGGGGAAGCAAGTACAACACCAGGAGTGGGTGCAGATATTGTTTGCTCGATGTCAGCTTCTACTCCTCCTCCTACAACTACCGCCGCTGCAGCTGTAGCCGTATTGCCAGAATTGGATAGCCTGGAAATAATGGCCTTAACTTCTCCCTTTGAGGCTACCCATTTACGCAGGGGGCTAGCCCCCGGGCCGACCTTTGCAGTGCTTGCCGCTGCCTCCTTGAGACATCCCAATGCGTTGGTTACTTGATGCTTCACTTCCCCAGCCCTGTCCATGCCTCCTTTGCCTGCTATAGTGACTTTAGGGCCCTTTGCTTTTGCACCTCTCCCCCCCAAAGAGGCATTAGTTTAACCTTAAGAGAAGGTTAAGGGATAAAGTAGCTAACCATAACCATAAGTACAAATCTAAACAATATGAATATGATGAAAGGGTTGGTCATCTGCTGGCAAATCAGATTGCCGATCTAAGGGTCAGATCCCATATTAAATTATTTAAAGGGTCAAAACAAGAGGAGGAGCTTAGCGCGCACCCAAGATGGTCGCGTGAGCTCAGGGCTCCCGGACCTTTGCCACCTCCACCGACTATCCTGTACCCTATCCTGACTTAGAGGACCAGTTATTGTTGGCACGGCCCTGCTGATCGTTTAACCGTTTCCGGACTTCGATTCAGGCTTCGGGAGCCGAAGATATCGACTCTCGAACTTTTCCGGCCTGCTCCATGGTGCTGCCTCGGGCTCGGTTTCTCTGCCAGCCGAACAGTAATTGTATAACAACGGATCATGCGTTGTGTTTGTCACTGTAGCAGAGCCATATTAGTTTTAGAGGTGTTTTAACTGTCTGTTTTGAGGTGTTCCTAAGAATAATGGAGGAAGCAGGAGAGGCTAGTGGTGCACCTGACGCTGCAATGGAGGATGAAGAGGAGGCCATTGCACAGGAAGATTAAGAGCTGGAGCCAAGAAAGTGGCTAAAGGCATTAGTGGTATAGCAGTGTTTTTCTCGTGTCAAACAGGTGAAAAAAAAGTAAATGCATGCTGTGAGATGCACGTTATGTCACAAAGTAATTTCTCTCGGGTGTGGACAACAATACTCATTGGGTACAATTGAATACATGAGCACCTTTTTGCTATGCACTCTACCTGTTTAGCTCAAGTTGAATAGAAAAGGGAGTAACAATTAGATGAACTGGACGATCCAATATTGACATCAGTTGATCAAGTCACAACTGCAACATCTTCAACTACGGCCATGCAGACTCCAGTAGTACCACCATCTACTACCTCAGCACCACCCACAATTCTACCACCTGGTTTGACAATCACAGTACACGGCCTGAGGCAAGGCTGCCACATCGTTGAGCTCTATGCAAGCACAGCAACATACTGTTTTTACTGTCAAACAGTAATAGTGGTAAGGAGAGTGAGCGTAATACTCAGAGGGAGCTACTGCTAGCTCACCACAATCCTCCCCAAGATTCCTTGGGGTCTTCTTTTTTTGGTAGCATAGTTTGTTGTGCACTGTTTTTTTGTAAACTTCTGTTTATTGAAAATATAGTTCAATACACATTGATGGTAGCAATAGGTCACAAACATTTTAGTATAGTTCCCATACGATATGCCCAGTAGATGCACTGCAGACGATCTCCTGTTGTCAAAACACTATATCAGCACAGCATGTTTATATTAAGCAAGTCTTTACAATCCACATTTCAAAACTAAGAGATCAGGCAGAGTACAATGGTAATAGCCTAGAGGGGGAGAAAGAAAGAACGGGGGACAGATTGCCTCCACAATCTATATCGAAATCGTCAGCAGCCAGTCATCACTTGTGGGAGGCGTAACGCCAGCCGCCCTCTCCCATGGGAAGGGGTCTGGATCCCGTCCTGCATCCGCAACCTCAGATAGGTCTGAAGAGGGCACCAAATATCTGAGGGTCCTGCCTGAGCAGGCAGTAAATCCCAGTATGCCCCAAGCTGGCTCTGACAGTATGCTTCCTTCTTTGATCCAGTCCTCTAGCTGGGGGATCGTGAGGTGGCCCCAGCATATCACCACCTGCCACTTGCCAAGTAGCAGAAGTAACTAAATTTCATTTCTTGCATCCGAGGGGATTCCTTAATGTACCTCAATAAAGCAGTCAAGGGGGAATGCTCTAACCTTAAGTCTGTCCTTTCCTCTATCGCATCAAAAACAGACTCCCAATATTGACTTACTCCGGGCCATTCCCAGCACAGGTGCAGAAAATTCATGCAGGAGGCCAAGCATCGGGCACAGTGCACATCATCTAGTAAGCCTGCTTTAAGCAACCATTCCGGTGTTCGATACAGCCTGTGCAGAATTTTAAAATGTATTTGGGGCAACCTATTATTAGGTGACAGTTCTCTGGCCTGGGCATATACGAAGGTCCAGTTGTGTTTCGATTTAGATTCCGTATGAATTTCCCGATTTATGCTTTATATAGGTACAATTCACATTGCCCTTATTTAGGCATAGAAATCCAGCCCTTATTTAGACATTGCTCATGCTAACCAAATACAGGCATGGCTACTTAAATCCGTTCATCTACGTCACAACGAGTTCTTGGAAAACCAGACTCTTAAGCCTTTAGGACTTCCCCTTGCTTGGATATTGATTTCTCCAGAACTCATTTATTACGTATGAACATCTATTCCTTAGGGGTTCATTCATGACGTTCTTATGCCCGACTTTTACGTCAATACTGGCATTCCTAAGCACCTTAAAGGTATAAATATGCCTTCACTTGCCAAGGCAAATCACGGTTCGGTCCACGGTTCGGCTGCCTACTTGCAGGACGCGGTTCGCCACGGCAAGTTCGGAAGGAAGTCCAGTCCCCAACTGACGCACTGACCAGACACTGCCAACCTCCTCGCCGAGATTCCAGCTCCAGTGTTTCTGACTCCCCTTGCGGGGTGTTAGAGATCGAAACTCGGGAAAGAAATTCCAACCTCTCTCTTTCTTAGGTATGGGGCAGACTAGAACCTAGAGGGACTTTTGGCAACTATAGCTAAACTCTGGCAACTATAGTTAAACTAAACTATAGCTAGACTAGACTATAACTAAACAGCACCTACCTCTTCCCTCGTACTACACTTAGGTTAGGTACACTGGGGAAGGATTATTTTAGAAGCACCAGATGAGTATTTTAGCCTGTGTTATGTATGTATGTATTTTTATGAATATATGTCATAGCTACAGACCATGCTATTGCAGTATTATTGAATTTTAATGCTAATTCTGTACGTAATATATTTCACACTCTGTCTTACGATTGTAGCAGTTCATATCTCTTGCATGAGAAATAAGACTGTTCAATAAACCCTTTTTATCGAAACGCCAGTCTCTCTATGTCTGTGCAACTCTGGAGAAACTAAGCATGCATGATTGACTCAGTGACACGGTTATCTATTGTTTCCACGACTCTGAAGATATTGTTCCGACTCTTAGGGAAACAAAGTTGTCATGTTTATGCAGTTGTCAGAAATTAATCCCTTCTTGTTCATTCTAGAAGTTTCTAGTGACCTCTGAGTTAGCTGGCACACACAAGTAATTAAGTTTAATGTACTCGATAGAGATATACTGACCTCAGTTCTATGTCAAATCTATAGTGTATATTATTCCAATGCGCAGAACCTATCAGGGATATAGGATCTACACTACATGGCACCCAACGGTTTGGTAAGGCACTAATTTAACACTAGATGCTGAAGTAACTCAGTCTTGCTTTCTAATACCAGCCCTTATGAGAAACATAGAACTTTAACAATCTGTTTACCAATGGGGATAACACCACATCTGGAAGACTGCACCACTTGGGGCACAGTCTTTGCTGCTATCTACACTAAAACTCATGGTGTTCCGTCCATGGCGGTAATACCTGACATCCTGAAAAAGATTCTAAACGAATACGGGGCAGAGCCTGCTCTGAATTTAGGTATAAAGTTACTGAAAAATATTAACCAGGTCTCAACGATAATATTATCTAACATTAAAGGAGAAGCAGCATTAGTGGCAATCCGCCAGAAATTACGGGATTGGATGTAACAAAACAACCACAAGAAACTAGAAATTGAAGGGAGTATGCTCAATAAAATACAATATTATATCACTTTCCTAATATGTTTTTAGAATATCAACAATTTATATAAATGCTCCTTGAAACAAGCAAAGATTAACATTAAATGTTCTTTATTCTGAAGCATGTGTTCAATTCAGTCAGCTTCCAGAAGGCACAACAATTTATATCACATGAAACAAAAATTAACAAATTAACAGCCAACGTGTTTCGTCCCCATCCGGGACATCATCAGGGCTGTAATCAAGGAAAAATGAGAAAACAATCAATAAAAATGATCAAAATTTCATCATAAATGTCCAAACATAACCATCATGTCCATTTATATAATGCAATAAAAAAGAACAGATAAGCTTAACTACTATACAAAATTACAAAGGCACCACCCTACCTATTGAACATGCTCTTAATCCAAGTGTTTACAATACACATTGTTCATATGTATGGACAGTCCATTCTGCTGATCCCACACATTCATTCCGACATGGAGAGCTATTATCTTTTGCTAAAAAAGCATGTATCCCTTATTATCTAAATGAATGCATTCATTGAAGCAACTGCATTCATCTCTGTGTGGACAATAGTAGTTTAAGTGAACTTGGGTTCACCTTCTAGTGGATGGCAGAAATTATCATCAATCAAAGAAATGAGAATCTTTGTATCCAAACAATAATGTAAAATGCTCCTATAATTTGCAGTCCTCTTCTGGAGACAGTGGAACTGAATGAAGACATTCAAGTTGAGACTGCAGACACCAGGGTTAGCTCTCCACATAGGTTATATGAAATAATCCTCTGGATGGAGGGAGACATACCAAGAAAAGTGAAAGCACTCTTTTGAGAGCGACTTTTTGAAATGTTATGGTATACTTCTAGCAGAACAGGACTGGTCACCAGAATTTGTCAGGGAGTGCCCACATGGCGAAGACATCATTATGCCAGCCTTCTCCAACCATGTTCCAGTACATTTAAAATGTACTTATGCCAGGAAATGGGCAGTTGCCCAAGCTCCAGCATTATACAAAAATCATGTAGAATCTGTGGAGGACTCACCTCATCATGAGATCCAGTTAAAAAATCAACCAACTGCACAAAGGCAGTATCTAATTAAGCAAGAAGCTAAACAACTGGTCAGGGAGATCTTAGATCAACTTGAATACCAAGGGGTGATTGAAACTTGCACTTCATCAATGAACAATTGTTTGTTTCCTGTTTCCAAACAAGACAATACATATCGTCTAGTTTTGGATTACAGACACCTAAACTCTTGTTGTAAAACATTTGCAGTGCAAAATGCACACAGTACAGCATTATTGAATAAAATTGTGCGTAAAAAATATGAAACCACATTAGATATTCCAAATGTTTTTTTTTGTCTAAATATTGCACCTGAAAGTAGGTTTTTGACTGCATTCTCAATAATGGGGACCCAGCGTCAATTCTGTCATCTCCCACAAGGATTCAAGAATAGTCCGGGGTTATTCTCAGCGAGCGTAACAGAGTTACTAAAAACTTATGATGACGAGGCATTGTCATATGTCGATGATATCTATCTGACAGACGATGACCTGAACAGGCACTTGAATAGGGTGAACACCATTATACTGGGCTTCGCCTCTGAGGGTTATAAATTCAATTAAAAAAAATTAAGAATTGCCCATCTCAACGTCCTTTTTCTAGGATATGAACTATCAAGTGAAGGCAAAAGCCTGCCAGCCAACTTTAAAAAAAAAAAAATGTTTATACGTTTTTATTAAAGAAGTTGCAGTACAATAGTACAATAAAAAAATAAAGAAGTTCCATGCAGAGACACAGTACAGAGTGGCAAGATATAATCCATCAAAGGCACATCCAATACAGTAAGCAGCATAATGATGGCATTAGCATCATAAAACAATATGTGGTCAGGTCGGCAATTTCTTATAACACATTCTCCCAGGTGAGCAAACAGAAATAATTTATACCCCGATGGGCTGGCTAGCTTGGGAGGGACCGGGAATAGAACTAGGAAGAAGCCCGGCACCGACCAGCACCGGCGGCCGCCGCTGACCGAAGGTCGGGGGGGGCACGGGAGAGGCGGCGCCGGGAGCGGGAGGGAAATGAGGTGGTAGCTGGATCCCACACGGCCCATCATGTAACAGGGCTGGAGCAGACTAGATCGCAGCACCGTGGTCCTAGAGGCAACCCCCCTACCGGGCTATCAATGAAGTCTCCAGCTGGGGAACCCACTGGCTGCAGGGACATTGGGGAGGCGGAGAGAGGAGCCACGCACTGACCAACTCCATGGCCGCCGCGAACGCAGGGCCGGCGGGGAGCACGGGGGAGGCAGGCTCACCAGGGGAGGGGCAGGAAAGGAGGTAGGTGACCAGAGGACCCCAAATATCAACTGGGCGAGATCTAGCTGGCATCAGGTCCAAAAATTCTGCCAGCAGTGTTTGACAACGGGAAGCATCCTCCAGCCAGGCCGCCACCACAGGGGTGGGCCGACGGCCCCAACACATAGCCATCCTACGCCTGGCCAGTACCAGGAGCATCGAAATCAGACGGCGCGAAGCATCAGGGCAAGGTTTAACGAACCCGAGAAGGCAAAGAAGAGGGTCCGGATTGGTGGCAGTACCAGTGATTTCAGAGATTGCGGAACAGACCTCCAACCAGAACACCTGCACCCGAGGACATAGCCAGGCCAAATGGGCGAAATCCGCAGCAGGAGCATCGCATCGCACACAGGAATCCTCAGGAATGAGTCCCAGGCGATGAAGCTGCCGTGGAGTTCGGTAAAACCTGTGCAGAAACTTGAAATGAATCAAGCGGAGCCGATAGTTAGGGGAAAGTTTTGTGGTTTGGTTACAGCAATAAAGCCAGTCGGCATCTGAAATATCTATGCCCAGGTCTGCAATCCCCGCCTCACGCGCCCGCACCGATGAGATGGGAGAAGACAATAGGGCAGAGGCGTACAGTCTGGTGACAAATTTATGTGGGGATGCAGAGGTATATACAAAATCCAGGGCAGGGAAAGTGGGCGGGGGCTGCGGAAAGGTCGGGTGCAATTTCCGGCAGGTGGCACGCAGCTGGTAATATAAAAGCGTATCCATCAAGGATGGCGACTCGGGGAGCGAATAAAAGGAATTATTGGGATAAAGATCTGCCACAGTCTTGAAGCCCCGCAGCGCCGCATGCCGAGATATACAGGATGACTGAAGGGGTGTAAAATCCGGGTGGTTAGTTATGGGCATGGCAGCAGCAGATAGGAGAGAGAGAGACCACCTAAACGGCGCAGAAAGGACCACGCCCAACGCAATGTCTCCACCGTATTCACCTCTGACCGGGGTCGCACCGCAGGGGCGAATAGTGCAGTAGAAAGAGGCCAGGGGGAGGCGACATCCGATTCCACCACAACGTGGGGTGGTAAGGGGTGGGATGCAGCCAGAAGTGAAGAAAGCTGGCCTGAGCACAAAGCGCGTAGAGACGGAAGTTTGGCGTGCCCAAACCACCAGCTGACATAGGTAGGGTCAGGACGTCATAGGCAACCCTGGGCTGCCGCCCGGCCCAGATCAAAGACACGACAAGCGAACGCAACCTGTAAAAAAAATAAGCTGTTAGGGAAGAGGTAAATAAATTTGGGGAGGACCACCATCTTTGCAATGGCAACGCAGCCAGCCAGGGAAAGCGGCAAGCGACTCCACAGAGGGATCTTAGCTTCAAACCAGTCCACAGCGTGGCTAAAATTGGACCTCCAGAGTTCGTCCGGGTCCCTGCTCACCCAAATGCCAAGATAGCGGGTGGGACCAGACGCCCACTCAAAAGGAAAATCGGGCACAAACGGGAAGGTGGCGGGGACTGAGATTTTCCTGGGGATGGCGAACGTAAAGAGTGACGTCGTCCGCATACATGGAGTCCATACGGAGCGGGACGAAAAGCCGATACCCCTATGGGTGTGGTGCTGCCATAGACGGGCGGCTAGGGGTTCCGTGGCAATGGCAAAAAGCATGGGCGACAATGGGCTGCCCTGCCTAGTTCCGCGAGTAATGCCTATGGGGTCCGTAACCTGGCCATTAATACGCAGCCGGACGGTGGGGTTGGTATATAACAGTTTAATATTCTTCAAACAGTGGGCACTGAACCCCATGCACAATAGGATATAAAAGAGGAAGGGCCACTCCAGCGTGTCAAACGCATTTGTGGCATCGAGCAGAGCAGCCACAGCCGGAAGGTCAGGGTTAATTTGATGCAGGACGGAGAAAATGGTTCGAAGATTATGGGAGGTTGCCCTACCAGGGATAAAGCCAGATTGGTCGGGGAGGGCAATGGTGGGCATTAACAAAAGGAGGCGGGAGGCGATTAGCTTGGCGAAGATTTTATTGTCTATGTTAATAAGGGAGAGGGGGCGGTAGGAGTCACACCGATCAGCCGGTTTGTCCGGTTTAAGGAGCAGAGTCTGCAAGGCTTCGCGGAGAGACAGCGGGAGCGTGCCAGTGTCAAAGGACTCATTAAACATGGCAGCCAGATGTGGGACCAGAATGGAGGCAAACATTTTATAAAAGGAGGCAGGAAGACCGTCCAGGCCAGGCGCCTTATCGCTCGGTAGGCTACTGATGGCCGCCAAAATTTCCTCCTTCGAGAAAGGTTTGTCAAGGAATTTGCGGTGGTAGTCCGCAAGCCAAACAAGGGCGATGGACTCGAAATACTGATCAAAATCTTCCGACGAAGGAGGGGATCCGGCAGAGTAGAAACGGGAATAGAAGGCGAGGAAGCGGGATTTAATCCCCTCCGAAGACGTGGTACGGTCTGGTTCCCCATCACTGAGGGCCGTGATGTAGTGAGCAGCGTGCGGCGGACGCAACAGGTTGGCAAGAGTATGTCCCGGGCGGTCCCCCTCACCGAAGCGGCGTGCCAGGCCCTCCCTCCCCAGGATGGACAGCTCGCGGCCAGCCTTATCCAAAAATTCAGAGTGCTTTTGACACAGAAGCACTAGCACGTCAGGGCCTGTGCCATTCACAAGGGCGGCGTCAAGGCCTTGGATCTCCCCCTCCAGCCGAGCAAGTGTAGATCGGATAGCACGGAGAACACTGGCCTGCTTGGATATACACTCCCCCCTAATAAATACTTTAAAACCCTCCCAAAGTGTAGAGGCAGAATCGACAGAGCCTACATTGAGCTCAAAATAGTTAGTGATGGCGGTCTGATTCTCATCACAGAAAACATAATCTCGAAGGGCATTAGGAGAGAGACGCCAGGTGAAGGTGCGTCACAGAGAATCGGGAGGTCGAATAAGAAGTCGGACCGGCGCGTGGTCAGAGAGAGTGTGAGCCATATGAGCAGCATCAATCGTCCAGGAAAGGATATCCGGCGATACAAGCCGGAGGTCAATCCGCGACCAGCAGCCCCTAGCACCCGTAACGCAAGTGCCCTCCCGGGCATCGGGCCGAAGATGACGCCAGGCATCAAAAAGCGAGTTATCTGTCAATATAGAAGACAGGGCGGCAGCACGTGGGTGAGACCGATAAGAGCCCGAGCGGTCCAATCCCGCAGACCGAGTAACATTAAAATCGCCACCCAAGATCACGGCAGCCGGGCCACAGGAGGAAATCAGATGCCAGATGTTATGAAAAAAGTCTGGGTTGTCAGATTTTGGACCATAAACCGCAGCGATGGTAACGGGCTGGGCGAGCAATATCCCATGCAAAATTATGTATCTCCCCTCCGAATCGACAAGAGCGCGAGAGGTCTGCCAGGGAAGGCCTCTACGCAGCAGGATCGAGACACCCCTAGCATAGGACGAATAAGTGGAGGAGTGGGATTCCCCCCAATAGCGTGCGCTGAGTCTGGAGACCGAGCCTGGGAGCAGGTGCGTCTCTTGAAGAAGACAAATGTCAACATTATGATGCTGTAGGTGAGCGTGTGTCAAACGGGCCTTGCGGTAATCGTTCAGGCCGCGAACATTCCATGTCCAGCATGTCAAATTAGCCATGGGAAAGGAGACAGGGGGTTTCCTTGTATGGGATGAAGAGCAGGAAGCCCAGACGTATCCAACCTGTGGTAGCAATAATGGGGGTCAATGACCAGTGGGGAACGCCAGCGCGGCAAGAACCCAAAGAAGGGGAAAACACCACAGGGGGTCACCAGCACACAAAGGAGGGGAGGATAACGGAGGGATCCGGAAGCCAGCCAGTGTGTCATAGATGAAGAGATAGCACAGGATAAAACATCTTACAACCAATGCCAGAGGATCCGGCCAAAAGTACAACACAGTGTCTACATTGGAACATGCAGTGTCAAATTGAAGCAACAGAAAGACAAAAATACTGAACCACCATTTCACTAGAGGACCAAAACCACCCGCCCACCCCCCAATATATGCATGGCGAGTCTTGCACAGAGCATTGAAGTCAAAACAACCCACAGTTCCCTTCCTCCCCCCCCACTCCAACCCCCAATCAGGCTGAGAGCACCCCCCACCCCACCCAAGGGACCCAGAACTTGAACCCAGAATCGCAACCCCTAGCCACCCCCCACCCACTCCAAGCCCCCAATCAGGCTGAGAATACCACCCACCCCACCCCAGGGACCCACAACCGGGAGCCTAGGACAAGAGGAAAGAGTTGGGAATCATCCCGTGGGGGCATGGCAGGACCCAGCATACGCCCCTGCAGAGAAGCAGGGTGGCCAAGCCTAAGAGAGGCAGACATCAATCAAAGAGAACATAACTTAAGCAGACATTGGAAACACCACTACTCATTCAATGTCACTTAGGTGCCCGGATCCATCAGGCTGAGATGTTGTGGAGGGAGAAGAGCGAGAATCTCTGGCCAGTTTTTTGGCAAATGCCAGGGCCTCCTTGGGGTCCGGGAAGGCAAACGTCTTCGCCCCCTGCCGGACCCGCAACTTCGCCGGGTAGGCCCGTGAATAGGATACTTCATGCTTGTGGAGAATGCGTTTGGCAGGCAGAAATTCCCTCCCGCCCGGCAAGGGTGTAGTCAGGATAAAAGGACAGGGCATTTCCTTGGTGAGTGATGGCGCCCCAGTCGTGTGCCGCCCGGAGGATCGCGTCCCGGTCCCGGTAGTTTAGGATCTTCGCTATGATGGGACGTGTGGGAAGACCAGGGCGCGGACGGGGCCCCAGGGAGCGGTGTGCCCGCTCTACAATGAAGACTGTGGACAGAACATCTCCGAAGAGCTCCCGAATCAACTGCTCTACAAAGTCTTCCATCTTTAAAATGTTCGTGGACTCCGGAAGGCCAATGATACGCAGATTACACCTCAGAGAGCTGGCCTCCAAGTCCTCATTCTTGTCTCGGATTATGGCGAGTAACTTGTCCTTCTGTAGAAGCCTCTGCCGGTCCTGGGTGGCAGCGTCCTCCGCGTCGGAGACCCTAGATTCAACGTGCAGCAGACGGTTGTCGTGGGAGTCCACACGAGACTTCACCTTATCGAGGCGGGCCGAAAGCTGGTCCAGCTGGGCTGCAATTCCAGTGACCGCTGACTTGACATCTAACATTATTGCCTTGAGATCATCCTCGCGGGTCGGCAGGGCCTCCCCACCCCCTGCAGCAGAGTCCGCGCCCTCAGCACCCGCAGCATCCTGCCGGGAGGACCTGTGCAGCTCGAAAGCTATCTTAGGCTGTTTAGAATCGCTCTTCCCCATTGCAGGAAGTACTGGTCAGCCACAACAGCCCTGGAGTGGAAGCGAGGGCAAGCAATGGGGCAGCCACACGGCTCGCCGCAGGAGAACGGGGGCGAAAAATGGGGCGAGGTCCACACGCCACTGTACAGGGGAATTAAAGAGGCAGCCCAGGAGTAGCCAAAGGGAGCAGAAAGTGGTTAAGGGCGTACCGGATGCCACAAAGGAGGTACCAAAGAACTTCAGGCTGGCGCTATTCAATGCGCGATGCGGGAGATCAATGAGAGTAGAGCACCCAGCAGACCAGATGTAAGACCACAGCAGCAGACCACCGAACCTTGACCTCACCGCCCTTTCACTGTCCCAGAGGGAGGGCCAGTGCAAAACTTAAGGAGGAAGGGCCGCCACCAGACACGCCGTACCAACAGGGGCCTCACTCCTGCAGGACGCAGTACCGAACAGGGCGAGCCGATGCACCAGCTGCAGAGCGCAATCTGGGGCAGCCTACAGGTAAAGTAGCGCAGGTGCCTCGCCGAGACCGGTGGGGGCAGCAGCGATGTGAAGGCAAACAAGATGTAGGTCCCCAACAGGTAAGTCCAGGCCCCCCCCTCCGGTGTCTCAAAGCAAGGAAGGGGCCGCACAGCTAGGACCCAGGTCAGGAGGTGGTAGCGAGCGGCAGCAGGGAGGGTCCTCCAGGGATGAACCCCAAGGCGATGACACAATGCTCCCCAGACAGGATCCGCCTAATGCGTGAGGAGCGGGGCCCGGAGGGTCTCAAAATTCAGTTCAGGAAGCGCCGGCATAAGGAAGCCAGGTCCCCGGAGATAGGACCAGGCCGTGACCGCCCGGCCGGTCTGCCCCAGAAGGCAAGGGCAGCACCCCCTGCAGCCGGACTCCAGGCGACGCATTCCGCGGAAGCTGTCCCGCAGTCCGCAAACAACCAGCAGGCCGGCCCGTCAGACAGTAGGCCCAGGAACAGAGGGGGGCCGGCGGCGAGCAGGTCCTGGGTAATCCCACCAAAAGAGGAGGTAGGCCGTCCTCTATGCTCCCGATCCCCGGGGTCGGTGCCCACCACGGAAAGAGCACCAACGTAGGAAGCGAGGGGGACATGCCGCTGGGACAGACAGGCACCAGCGGCGCCGCGGCCCACACGGGGGCGAGACAAGGAAGCCCGGTCCCACTAGGCCTCAGCGCCGCACAACCAGGCCGCCCAACTGGTGGCCCCCACCCCCACAGGCACACCCCCAGGCAGCAACGCGACTCACCGGAGGGGACGGGAGGTCGATCATCGTTGCAGGGCACAGCAGGCCCGCCTCCAGTCAGCGGCAGGCGCAGCGGAGCGCAGGCTGGCACCAGCACAGGAGCTCCGCGCTCACCACGAGGCAGACTGTCTCATCCAGCAGGCTCGCAGAAACACCAGAACCGGCCAGGTAGGTGCGGGACAACCCCCAGGGTCAGGAAATTGTAGAATAGCACCCAGCAGGTTACGATGTCGTAAGGATTATGTCGGATTTTTACGGTTGGCCGGCAGAGCCCACTCAGAGTGCGGCCATCTTGCAGCCGGCCAAGCCTCGCCCCCCTGGCAGCCAACTTTTTAGAAAAGTGTGCACTGCTCCAACCTCCAAAAACACTGAAAAAATTACAGTCGATTCTAGGTTTCCTGAATTTTGGAAGAAGTTACATTTTAAGCTACGCAGAAAGGGTTAAACCTCTCTACGAATTAATCAAACCTGATTTTAAAATCACACATTGGACAAAAGAACACACAGAAACTTTGCGTTCGCTACAAACAGACATTTTTAATCAAATGAGAAGGGATCACTTGTCCTGCTTTAACCTGGGTTTGCAGGTAGCGTACTTCTGTCCCAATTAAAAAACCCTCATGCACGGGTCTGATGTTAAGCGAGAGCGGTATATCTTGATTTTCCACTTTTTAGACTCGTGTGTGCAAAATCATGGGGTTAGTGGTTTATGCACCCTTCACCAGGAGAAAAACCCTTGGTTACAGCAGTAGTGATTAGTGATAGGGAATTGTTGTGCCGTGAAAGAATAAAAAGGCTTGTATACCCTGTATCTCCGATTTTAATAAAACAGGGTGCGAGACTAATAAGATTGTGGGTGTGTGTATTGAGACAATTGAGGTATTTCACACACTAGTATTCATTGTTCTAAAAAGGTCGACATGTTTCAGCCCTGATTCACCAGCAAGGGTCGATTGGGCTTTCTTCAGGACCAAGTGAAGATAGAGACCAAGGGCGTCTCTGTGATGGTGATAACACTAGAACAGGATTGTATGTTCAGATGTAGTGAATGGTGAAGGGCATATTAGTCCTTCTCTATTGGTGGTCCCGTAGGTACCTGTAATGAGTAAACAAACGTGAAAAAACAAGGGTATTGGGGGTTCTCTGTGTAGGACAAACACAAACATAAAGCTGATTTTGCTAAAAAATTGTTGTACTTCTTTGTATAGCAACTAGAAAATGGCAATACTTTTCGTTCCACACACCACTGTCTTTTTAGGTCAACTCACTCATAACTTTCGCAAAAACACGGGTGTGTTGGTCTGCTTGGCAAAATTCACACTTATTCTGTGACCGTTATTCATTGTAAAAATTAATAATCAGTATCCTCTGTATTTATTCATTTACACACTGAGGATTTATGCAGTCGTTTTCCCTTTTTACATGGACAGTAGCTATATGGTAGTATGTGCTCAATTAGCCCAGGAGCTAAAATGTGTCTCCTCTATTTGGTAATACTTGGAGCATCTTGCTCTTCCTCTTTGTTAATAGATTCGGTAATAAACGTGTAACAAGTTTACCAAATGGTATCTCAAATGCCCCATATGCGACTAACACACTCATTAGTGCAGCCCCTTTCTTTTCTGGTTGTTGATAAGACCCCCGTATTAGTTATCGGCTTAATATGTAGAAAATAACCGCGTCATGCGGGACCCTGAAAACACACTCGTAATTGGCACAGTAACGTTTTACCTTAAAACGATCCGTGGCGTGCTGTCCACGGAGCCCTCGATGGTCTAAGGAGCCTTCTACAAATAAGCGATACCAAAAAGAGGTTTTGTATTAGAGATTTAGATACTTTACGGTTTTGTAGCAGTCTCTCGGTCTCACGAAAGTGCCCCCGTGCTACCTGCGGTCCTGTCAGTACTTTGCTGACTCTGCCATCGGGGTCCCGGTTACATGGCTCGGTTTCCGGGTCACGTTTACCAAATGTTGGTATGGAAACGGAAAAAAGACTGTTTCTTATGCCGAATGTCCCGAATTGATTAAAATGGTAGGGGGACGTGGTAATAAATCTATTGGTATTAAAAACCGTACCCTCACAATTCATAGTGCGTTATTCTGGTATTTGGCTCTCATGATGAAGTAAAATTGAAGATTGGAAAAAGTTGGAAAAAGGGGCTTTTTTGCCGAGTGTCTCAAATTATTGAAGATAGACACAGGGGACGTGGTAGTAATTCTGTTAATGTTGAAAACATACGACAACATTGCCCTCACAATTCATTGTGCATTTTTTGGTGTTTTGCTTGCATGGCGATATGTATTGGACATGTGATTCTCATATCATATTGCACCTAACAGGGCTTCATTAGTTTGTGAGGGAGAGAAGTCAAATAAGTGTGTACAGTCTGTGATTTACAGTTAAAGGGATGTTTTTCAGATGGTACATATATATTAATATGTTGGCTGCATGTACTTCAGAGGCAGTGTTGTTAACAGTCTAACGGAACTCAATTCGGTTTAGTGGCAGAATTAACATCTGTTAAGGCTGTGCCAGGGATATTGTCATTTAGCCCTTCGCTATCGGTCTTCAATCTGTCCACCCACCGTTGTTCCTTTTTGAACAAGACTTTTTCGGCATTGTGACCTTTATTTACTAGGGTCTCCAATACTATCCATTGTAGATCACCATTCGTATGTCCTGCTTCAATGTAGTGAGTGGCCATTTTTGTGGTTCCTTTTCTGCATTTTATGTTGCTTCGATGTTCTCCTATACGTAATTTCACCTTCCTGCATGTCATGCCAATATAACGTTTGTTACATGGACATGTAATCATGTATATGACATGGCTTGTATTGCAGTTTGTGTTATTGCGGATTGTCCATGTCAGGTTTGGCAATAGTTTGATTTCTTTTGTTGGTTTTGTGAGTCCACACACAGAGCAGGACCCGCAAGGGAAATGTCCTGTCACTGGTTGCAGGTCCCAGAGTCGAGGGACTTAGTACGTAGCTGTACGTAGTCACACATGTCAACAGGTCTTTTTCTTGTCTTTCCGTAGGTTCCAACAGACTGTCTCTATTTTGATTTCGAGCTCTTTTCTTGCATTTGTTGATGATTTTCTGTGGGTAATCACGATCTTTAAATTTACCACACAGGTCTTCAGCTTGTTTTTTATATTCTCCAGTTGTACTACAATTTCTATGTAGCCTCAAAAATTGGCTGTAAGGCAGGTTTTCTCTCAGTGGACGTGGATGGAAACTTTTGAAAGATAGTAAACTGTTTTTAGCTGTGGGTTTGAAAAAAGTTTTGGTTTGCAACTTGTTCTGTTCTGAATAGATGGTGATATCTAAGAAATCTAGCTTGGTTCTATCTGCCGTGTATGTGAATTTGAGCCATTCATCTCTGCTGTTGATCCACATGTGAAACTTTTTGAGGCTTTCAATGTCTCCTTCCCAGATCAAGATAATGTCATCTATGTATCGACGCCAGAATAATATCTGGAGGTGGAAGGGATTTGCGGCGTTGTTCACATGTTGCTCCTCGAAATCGCTAACGTAGAGCCCTGCTACGCTCGGAGCAAATGTGCTTCCCATAGATGTCCCGTGACGCTGTCTATACATTGTGTTATTATATTGAGAAAAAAAATTCGGTCAATGCTAGTCTACAGCACTCCAACACGAAATGTCTCGGTGTTTTGTGATGCCAGTCCTGGCTGAAAAGTATTGTTTCCAAGGTCTCTAACATTTCTTGTGGGAGGCTAGTGTAAAGACTCTCTACATCTAGCCCCACTAGTATCATGGTTTCCTCAGAATACAAAACACTTACAAACATGCGTAAACGTACGCAACTTAGTGATCTGAATAATTCCGGGACAATGCAGATTTACCTACTTAACTTTTAACGAAGGTGAGAAAGTACCAATACAGATCACATTTGTATACACAAGCAGAAATAAAAATTTAAATCCACAGAAAAAATTCTGACAGCAGTTCAAACCGCTGTAGCAAAAGCAAGAGCCCTAGCACAGGCGAAACGCATTATGGTCGTAACTCCTGTACCAGCCTTAGAGGCAGTTATTACATCCAAGATGGATACAATGGGTATCTTGCTGCAACAGATGTTGAATATGTTTTTGATCCTTATTTGAAAACACAAGCATTCCTGCAATACAAACACGAATGTTCTCTGCCTACTGAAATTCTACCTCTAGACCAGTATGAATGTATAATTTATACTGACAGATCAGCACAACCCGCTACGGAGGGTAAACAAGCTTATAGTGCTGCATGCGCGATCGTTAAAGGTCGTATGCGCAATGGCAAAATTAGAACTATGGTCACAAAAACGCAATCTCTAGGAGATTGTACAGCTCAGCGAGCTGAACTACAAGCATTCAAAATGGCACTCGAAAATACGGATCGCGAATTCCCCACACTCATAGTGTGCGATTCTTTTTACTGTGTTCAATCTTACGATGCATATTTACAGAATTGGCTTCAAAATGGTTTCAAAGATGCAAAAGGTGGCAAAATCAAGCGCAAAACGCTTTGGGAACAGGTAGTTCAGTTGTGAAACGGACTACAAAATACTCATGTGATACACACGCTGAGTCATCAACGTGATGGCGTTCATGTTGTAGAGAATTCATTGGCTGATGAAGCTGCGAAGAGGGCTGTGCAAGCAGCTTCCGTAGCTCCAATCACTCATTCAAAAACAAAAATAGACAGTGAAATAATACTGGCTGTCAATGCTTCAAGCAAAGGCAGCGGTGCAGCATTACCTAAAAAGTTTCCACTCAAATACTCATTTACAATTGATGCAAACAATGTTCAGTTCGCTCGAAACCCTGCAGTGGGGGATAGGGTAATACCAAAAATGGAACCTAGATTAGGACTAATCCTAGCAGCACATGACGGGCTCGCCTCTGCTCATGCAGGTGTTTCTGCCACAGTGTCATTAATAAAGCAACAATACTGGTGGCCAGGTATTAGGAAACAGACCAGAAACTATGGCTTGGATTTTGAAATATGGCAAAAGATGAAAGTCTCCTCTGTGAAACGTCCCGCGCAGATGCCCCTGTTAAGCTCAGATAAGCCATTAGCTTGTGTTTACCTGGACCTCTGCGGTGGGATGGTAACTATAAATATATCATGGTTGCAGTGGATTCGTGCTCAAGGTTCATTTGGATGTGGCCTCAGCGCTCGGCTGACGTTCAAACTGTTATAAAAGATTTGCGAGTCTTTATCGGCACATACGTAATTGGCACACTACACTCTGACCAGGGTCCTGCGTTTAGCTCTCGGGATTACAAAGAAGCCATAGCCAGTTTGGGCGTAGCATTGTGGTACTCTTCTCCATTCCTTCCTGAGTGAAATTCTGTTGTGGAAAGAAAAAACTGGGATATAAAGCAGTTTATAACAGCTAGGGTATTAGGTTCGGGTGATGGGTGGGTCAAACATCTTTATGGGGTCCAAAGTAGTATAAACAATTTGCCAAGAAGTTCTCTAGGGGGTGTCACTCCATATGAGGTCCTATTTGGGACAAGAATGTTGGTTCCAGATCTTGATTGTCATGGAACAGTGGTGGAAAATAAGACATTTGATATCAAAGATCATTTGGCTGTTTTACAGGACTTAAATGAACTAAGATCGAAACAAAGCAACATGTTCCTGAAGGCAACCACCACTGGGGAAAAACCAACCGTCCCAGCAAGGCCTGTCTGGATCCCAAAGCTTGGTGATCTAGTCAGAGAAAAGATCGCAGACAAGAAGGAATATGGGTCTTCTTACAGACAACCAGTACCTGTCCTAGCAATCCACGGATCAAGAGCAGTTTTACTGCCGCCCCTTTGTAGTGTAGTTCCTATTATCCCAATAGGCTCTGCGCATTGGAATAATATCTTCAATAGTATAGACCTAGGGCAGAGGTTAACTAGGTCTTCTACCGACGATATTAGACTTAAAGTTTTGTGTTTGCCAGCTAGCTCAGAGTTCACTAGAAACTTTCTCGAAAAGGCAAGGAGGATTTTAACCTCCCTGGATAGACAAGAAGGGATTTAGTTTCTGACAACCATAGAACATGACAACTTTGCTCTCCCCTAATCAAGAGTGTATCTCTAGAGTCGTGTGAAAACAAAAGACAACTTATTTTACTCAGTCAGTTCAGTGCATTCTTAGTTTCACCAGATTGTAGAGAAAAGGAAGAGACAGGCGTGTTCAATAAAAGATGTTATTTATTGATCAGTCTCCTTTCTCATACAAGAGAAATGAATCGCTATTATTGCAATACTTGTAGTTAAGTAAAGTGCATACAGTAAAGACAGGATTATAAAATAATACTGTAAAAGCATTGATATGGTTTCTGAGCCATATGATACTTTAAAATGGATAAAATAGATACATACATATATACATTTGACTAATCATACTCAACTGGTGCTTCTAACCACGCCTACCCCAGTGTACCTGACCTAAGCCTAATACGTGGGCGGGAGTAGATAAGTAGCAGTTTAAGTTAAGTTTGTTTGCCAAGGGACTGATTCGAGAATTCTCTGCAAGGGGTTATTCAGTTCTGTACCTGAGATCTAGAATGATGGAGGGCTGGTATCTCTTATCCCAGGTCTTGATATTCCAGCTGCCTGCGAGGGCTGCTTGGAAGCGCCGGAGCTGGATTTCTCAGCAGGAGAAAGGCAGCGTCTCGTTCTCAGCGCGTCAGGAAGGCGGGGCAGCGCCTGTGGGCTTCGCTCTCTGCTGGGCTCCTCAGCACGTCTCGCTGCTCCGATCTCATCACCACTGCATGTGTTTGCTTAAGGCAATGTCGGTAATATTTATACCTGAAAGGTGCCGAGATTGACGTAAGGATGGACATATATACGTCAATAAGGATGTCATATGAACGGGCTCGTTCGCACATTCTTTGCTGAAGTTCTCGGTGAAATCAAAACAATGGTTATGGGAATTTCCCAGGTCGCTGTAGGTTTGATTTGTTTTGAGAACTCCGTATGCCTTATCAGGGGCTGGAGGAATATCGCTTGTCTAATTAGATGGCATGCGTTATGACCTAATCAGATATCGCGCTTCTGTGCCGTGGTGTTGCTTAATCAGATAACGGCTTTTGCACCGTTAGATGGCTGCTCGTTAATTATTAACCAAACCAGGGTCAGGAATAGGGGAATCGATACAGTACCTATAGGAATACATCACACCCACTCCACGTAGACTATGTCCATATTTACAAATCTAGGCATAGTGAACCCAGTAGCGTTTGTGTATACCGTACCACCCCAAAATACATTCTTATGTATCTTGAAAATTTTGAAACATAATCACATGTACTATCACGTGTACTATATGCACAAGCAGTCTAATAATGCTAAACATATAACGCATATTTCTAAATTCAGCATGAGTAAATGCGAAAACCACACATGAAATGGCTCTTAATACACAAAAAAAAGTGCGAGACCATTTCATCACAATCATAAAGTTATGTATAATAGTGCTAGAGGATAGCGAATGTCTCGTGACTACCTAAAATAGAAATTTAGTTCTCTAAGAATAATGTCTACTTTAAGCAGAAGATAAGTGTCCCAAAAAATCGTAAATATTTTTGAATTGGGAAAAAAGGTTCTTGCAGTCTGAAAAACTGATGAGAATTTTTTTTTTCATATCGCTTTTTAAATGTTGAAGGCCACATTCAGGATGTAGGGAACTCCGAGTTCTAGTTTGCTCAAAGTTATTCCTGTTGCTCTGGTGAAAACATCATATCATGTAGACTGTTGAAAAAACTGTCAACAGCTTCTTGCGTAAGTTCCACTAATTCGGAAAAGGTTGTTACCATGCATTCATGAGCCTGAGCATGATTGCCTCCATTGATGTTTTGATCAGCATAGCTGACTAAAGGTCGTACCTGATCGATGCTGCTTTCATCTTGTGCTTCACTACCCCTCAATCGTAGTGGTGAAGTCTCCACGAATGCCGTCATCAGGATTGGTAGCCGCTGGGGACAGCACAATGCATGAGCCGTTACCGGACTCAACAAGGTATCTGCGTCCATTGGCACATCCGATTGTAGTGCCAGACAGGTGTCCAACACGCATTCTTCGCCGCATAGCAAGCACCTTAATAGAGGCATAACACAACTTTGCCACATTGGTCTAAATGAAAGAGACCAAGTCATGTTCAGGTCCCGAAGCCGTGCTAGTCCAAGGACTTTAGTTATGCGGTCCCGGTAGCCAATGACTAGGATCATTTCTGCCCTTGTCGCAGGTGTTTTGTCTGTGACATGGTTTGCCATAGCGAAATAACAGGATCAAAAATAGAATACCCGCTATTAGTCCCAAAAGGAGTGGAAGTCCGCAAAAAATGGAATAGACAAAGTCTGGAAAAATACCCAGGATGGCTTTGAATGGAGTTAAAGCACCCGAAAACACTGCTTTAAATACACTGGAGACACCAGTGGTATCAGAAATATTTAAGATTTCGTTCAGTATTTCTGCGAAATGTATGGGGGAATTAGTTGATAATAATGAATGAATCTCTTCTGTTGTCCTTGCAACTTGGAGATCATACGTTTCTTTTGATGACGTGATCCTGGTCGGCGTCTGTAGGAGCACAGTCTTCATTCTGCTTATAGTATCTATTCGAATAGAAGCAATTTTCAAATCTGGCCATAACCTTGCCTCCCTGTCTGGAGAATCGTTAGGGAACAATACTCGTTCACAGCACATGACCTTCCTAGTCACGGTTATGAGATAAGGTTTTCCGGGCAGCAAACTACAACATCTGCGATCTACTATTAGAATGTAACTCCCGTTCGAGAGTCTCCTAAAGAATGGTTCTATTCGTGTTGCAGGTGTGCCTAGCTGGTAACATGAAAGGTTATTTGAAGTCCCTTCACAGGCTCCATGCAAACTAATACCCTGACACAGAAGTGTACCGCATAGTGATCTTGCACAATTATTACTGACACATTCGTGTGTATAGGGCAAGTTCCATATTGACTTAATGTATCCTTTACCCAACCTTTCATACTGGCCTGCCTGTATATATTTTTGGCAGAATTGAAACTGGAAAGTAGTTATCGGAATATTTATTATTCCATGTATTATCCATTCAATGACAGGTCGTTCTGACATTGTCAATGGTAATCTCTCAAGTTTTTCAATGCTCAGAATTGTATAGTCAGCACCCTTCTGTGCCAAACTGATTTGTTTATCAGTAAGGTTAAAGATATTAAATAATGACATTGTGTTGATTAAACGCCAAGGCACATAGCCAGAACGCAGATTTTGTAACGTCCAGCCAAGCTGTACAATAGAACGCAATTGGGACTGACCGTGTTGTAACATCAGTAAGTCTTGCGATATTATATCGATTGCTGAAGACACAATGCTGTCCAGAGAATATATTCTGGAGGACAGAGTCATTAACCCATTGTCCACCACAGAAAGTGATTTTTCCAAATTAATACGGTCAATTTCCCGTATTTTTTCTGCTGTCTCAATTTGAGTTACTTTCCAAACTTCGTTATAAGCTGCATATATAGAGGCCGCTATGAAACGTTTTTGACGCTGTTTGCGTGGTCCCAATATGAAATCACGCAAGTCAGCACCTTCTGTAAGTAAAGTTAGGTGTTGCTTAATTTCAGCCAGTGTGGACGTTCGTAGCCATTGAAGGCAGAGCTTGCCCACGCTGTAGGTGGTTACTATCCCTGGATGTTGTCTTTGGGAATATCTAGGGTCTGGCCTAGTCAATGTGAACCTCTGTTTTTTGTTCAGGAATCTGTCTTGACAGTTATTTGTATCTGTCGGCCAGATCAACCATTTTTTCCATTCAGGATGTGTTCTGTTTTGGTTTAATATTTGGTTTAGGTCTATCTCAACATCTATAGAGCTATTACTGTTCATTGCTGGCTTTGGAATAGACGGTTTGTTCAAATCTTTGATTTTGGCTAAGCCAAGACAGGTAGTTTGTTGAATAGTGTCATTCAAGAATATAATTTGTTCTGGGATCATGCAGGCTCTAAACAATGATTCTATACCTTGTACTTGCCAATCTCTTGTACCCCAAACAGTTTTTGCTTCAATATTATTGTTCCAGAAGTCAAACCCAAATGTATTCATTTGTTCAAAGAATAAATCGGAATATATCAATTTTGTGTTTGTAAGCATGGTCTTCATACCTGTCTTATTTGACAATTTGAAATAAAATGTTTCTGCATTACTTGTGTTAAACCCTGAAAAGTATGAATATTTATCATAAAATGTTTTTGAGCTGTCTTTTGGAGGAGTAGCACAATGTTCCCATTGGTTATAATTTAAAACATTTCTAGGTTGAGCAGATTTATGTAGATAATGGTTACCATAGTGGTTGTAGCAGAACATCTGATCATAATTAGACGAACCCTGCAAATAATTATGTTCTGTAAATTTAGCAGACATCACAAGATCAGACATCATATCATTAATACTTTCAAAGTCCCAATCATCAGCAAAGGAGCTCGGTTTTACAAAGTCACTCAATGAGATCTTGAATTGGTGTGGATACTTCAGGATTTCAACCGGACCATAGATTTCATAATCAGTTTTGTCCCATGCTACACCGCCTGGTATAGGATTGGCTGTGAAGTTCACTGAAGAAAGTTCTCTTTTCTCGATGTGTGAATATGTGTGTGGTTTAAGGACCAAGTTGATTTTCTGGCTTGCTGTGTCCATTTTAGCATATTTTCCTTCAATGAAATGTCCCAAGCATAGTACCATGATGAGCCAAAGAATGAGGATAAATGCACCGACGGCCACCCAAAATTCAATCCATGGAGAAATCAGATCGGTTTCTTTCAGCTGTTGAAAAAGTTCCTTAGCTTTGTCTTTAAAAGTTTTTGTTGATGGCTGTTTCTTTGCTTCACTCAGGTCTTCAGATGAATCATCGAAGTTGATGAAGTAGCCGGATGCTGTTCTGTCAATTGTTCCAATTGTTTTTGGATTTTGCTTTGTTTCATTAGCAAAGTCTGCAGTTACATCATCATAGGTTGTTGTTTCTTGATGAAAAGTTTTAATTTGGGTTTTAAGAGGTTCAAGTTCCATTGCTTTGTTGCATAGTCCTTGTTGATTCACTGTAGATTTTCCAAATGTGATCAGTCTTCCAGTTTAAGCCTCTGTATTCGTAGCAAACATTGGTGTTCTGCTACTTCTTGGGAGTCCATTTGGCCTACTGTTTGTTATCGGCCACATGATTGTGGTTTAACCAGGTCGATGGATACAACTCGGTTCTCCTTTTTACCAGCAAGGGGCGGTAGTACTACTGATCTTGTCCCGTTGACAGACAAGACAGGAACTGCTTTTCTGTAAGAAGGCCCAAATTCCTTCTTTACCGCGATCTTCTCTCTGACTAGATCCCCGACTTTTGGAATCCAGACAGGCCTTGCTGGGACAGGTGGTTTCTCTTCAGTGGTTGTTGGCTGTTGTTTCAACTTTATGTTGCTCAGGTCTTTTCTTGTTTCATTTAAGTCCTGTAAAATAGCCAAACGATCTTTGATATCAAAGCTTTTGTCTTTAACCACTGAAGTCTGACTATCAAGATCTTGGATCATCATTCTAGTCCCGAACAATAGTTCGTACGGACTGAACCCTTTCAGAGAATTCCTTGGCAGGTTATTTAGACTACGTTGGACACTTATTAAATGATTGACCCACCCAACTCCCGAACCTAATACCTTTTCCGTTATAGATTGCTTTATGTCTTGGTTTTTTCTTTACACCATCCCGTATCCCTCAGGAAGGAAGTGAGAAGAGTCCCGCTATGCAATGCTCATTTGGCCATGCTTCCCTATAAGCCTGAGGGCTAAAGGGAATACATTATTCAAAACGTAGCATGCTTCTAGCGTATATGCCATTATAGACTTGCAAATCCTTGTATAACAGTCCAGACGTCAGCCGAGCGCTCGGGTCTACATCATAAGTGAAAATTAGTCTTTTTATGTTAATATAACGTTTTTTCGTGATGGGTACTTTCTTATTGTTGTTGTTTTTCTGGAGCGAAGTGCCATGGAAATAGTCCTCCTCGCTCGCCACTGCGATCTCTATTGCAGTCTGGGCAGTTTTTTACAAAATTGTGATGATGCAGGCTCATGCCTGGCCACCAGTACACTGATTGTAATTCTTCCAGAGAATTTTTTAGCTTAAGGTGTCTGAGACCCTCACCCATATGTGCGTCTGCTATTAACAAGCCTCTCCTGTCCGTGTTTGGAATTACTCTATCCCCACTCCAGGGATTCGAGCAAAAGGGACTGAGTTTGCATCGATTATGTATGTATAATTGAGTGGATAATTGATCGGTAGTGCTGAACAGTCGCCTTTTGATGACGTTTTCACCGCCAGCACAGTTTCACCGTCAATGTGTTTTACTGTACGCTTTTTTGTAGCTACGGTGGCCGGTTTAGTTGCTACCGCTGTGGCTGTCTCAGCCAATGAATTCCCTGCAACGTGAACGCCATCACGCTGATGACTCAGTGAATGTATCACGTGAGTTTTTGGTAGTTCTTTCTTTAAAAGAACTAATTGTTCCCAAAGCGCTTTCTGCTTTATTGTGGCACCTGTGTCATCTTTGTAACCATTCTGAGTCCATTTCTGTAAGTCGTTATTGTATGATTTGACGCAGTAATACGAATCGCACATTATGAGTGTCGGGAATTCGCGATCGGCATTATCTAGCGCCATTTTTAACGCTATTATTTCAGTTTGTTGTTCTGAATTATTTTCCACTGAGTGTGTTTTTGTAAGTAGAGGTCTTAATTTGCCTCCGCGCCACACTTCTTTTACAATTTCGCATGTGGCGTTGTAAGCCAGCTCTCCCCAAACTGAGGGTTGAGCATGTCCGTCTGTATATATTACACAGGCGTATTGTCGTAAAGGCAGAATGTCGATTGGCAGAGGGTATTCTCTCTCATATTTTAGAAATTTTAATTCTTTCCTTTCCGGGTCAAAATAGTATTTTACTTTGTCTGTAGCAACAGAATTTACCCATTGTACCCATTCTGGATTTAGTGCAGTTGTCGGTAAATTACATCGTGTTGTTAATGCCTCAAAAGCTGATTCTGCTGTTCTGACTGTAACCTGTCTACCGTCTGCTTGGCATTTTTCCTTTGCTACAGCTGTTTGAACCGCATGAACAATGCTTTCCTTAATGCTGAACCTTTTTTCAGCTTCTGTGTACAAATGTGATTTGTATGCTATTGGTACCTTCTCTCCCTCATTAGAGGTCAGGTATATGAATCCGCATCTTCCTGGGATGACTCGAATCACAAGGTTGCGTGTGTTGTCACGTGTTTGTAATTTTGTTTTAACTAACATATCTGTTTGTAAAGATCTCAAAATTTCTGTGTGTTTTTGAGTCCAGTTGATTCTTTTAAAATCTGGTTTTATTAGATCATAGAGAGGTTTAATTCTCTCTGCATAATTTATGATGTAAGTTCTTCCGAAATTTAGGAAGCCTAGAATTGATTGTAAGTTTTTCAGTGTTCTAGGTGCTTGGATTACTGCACATTTCTCTAGGAAATTGTCGGCCAGGCTTTTGCCTTCACTTGATAGTTCATATCCTAAAAACAGGACTGTTAGATGGGCAATCCTTGACTTTTTAAAGTTGAATTTGTAACCCTCTTCTGCGAACCCAAGTATTATGGTGTTCACTCTCTTCAAGTGAGTATCCAAGTCATCATCTGTTAGATAGATGTCGTTGACATAAGATAATGCCTCGTCATCATATGTTTGAAGTAATTCTGTTACTCTCGCTGAGAATAATCCTGGGCTGTTCTTGAACCCCTGGGGCAAACAACAGAATTTTTTTTGCGTGCCATTTATTGAGAACGCCGTCAAATATCTGCTCTCTGGTGCTATATTTTGACAAAAGAATCCATTAGAAATGTCTAATGTGGTTTTGTATTTTTTGCGCACTATGTTATTCATTAGTGCAGCACTATGCGAGTTTTGTACTGGAAATGTTTTGCAACATGAGTTAAGGTGTCTGTAGTCCAAAACTAGACGATATGAATTGTCTGGTTTGGAGACAGGAAACAAAGGGTTGTTCATTTGTGAGGTGCAAGTTTCAATCACCCCCTGGTATTCAAGTTGATCTAGGATCTCTTTTACCTGTTTTTTAGCTTCTTTCTTAATCGGGTACTGCCTCTGTGCAGTAGGTTGTGATTTTAACTGGATTTTGTGAGGAGGAGAGTCCTCATCCCATCCCACATGATTTTTATATAAGGCAGGGGCTTGAGCTACTGCCCACTTTCTTGCAAGTGTATATTTTTTATGAATTGGAATATGGTTTGAGAAGGCAGGCATAATTATTTCTTCGCCATGTGGGCACTCCCTGATAAACTCTGGAGGCCAGTCTCGTTCAGCTAGAAGGATGTCATAGCCCTTGGAGAGATTATCCCAAAATAGACCCCTTATTTTCCTAGTCTTATCCCCCTCTATACGCAATGTTATTTCATATATTTTATGAGGTTTGCTAACTCTGGTATCTGCAGTTTCCACCTGAATGTATTCATTCGTGTCCACTGTCTCCAGATGATTCATAAGGACTTTGCGAGCTATGCTCACTTCTGCTGCGCTGTCTAGCATTGTCTGAGCCCATTCTCCGTTTTTCAGCTGTGTCCTCAGTATTCTCGGCATTGTTGATTACTTTAATACTGGCTACCTTCTTTTTTGGAAATTGTAATTTTTTTATTCAGATGAGCAGGTTCTTTGTCTTTGGACTTGACGTGCTCTTCCCTGTGTTCTGATCGTCCTCTTCTTTCCGATTTCTGCGAGGATGTCTGAAAAGATTGAGAGGGACGTGTATCAATATCTTGATATCTATCAGGTTTTTTTTATATTATCCCTATTTCTAAGGTTGTATTTTTTCACAGAGGGCTCCCTTTGTGGAGACTTGCATCCTTGATCAGGAGATCTTTCTCTCCGCCGAGGAGACCTTCCTCTGGACTGGAATCTTTTTTCTTTAGGATTGGATTGTTTATTTCCATCCCAGCTCTTTTTTTGATTGTTTAAATTATTTTTTATAAATACCTTTTCAGGACTTTCAACTAGTTGGGGTTTCACTGGTATTCCACCCAAACTATCTCTTCCTAGTTCTTCATAGGATTTTTCTATGATTCTGGCAATTTCAGATGGTTGGTCTGCTATATTTGTCTCTTTTAACCTCTGGCGAATCGCCACATTTGCTGCTTCTCCCTTTATGTTGGCTAATAATATTGCAGAGACCTGCTTGAAATCTTCCAGTAGTTTCATACCGAGAGTTAAGGCGGGTTCTGGACCGTATTCATCTTGAATCTGTTTTAGCACATCTGGTATTACTGACATGGATGGTACACCATGTGTTTTTGTGTAAATGGAAGCAAAGACTGTTCCCCAAGTGTCACAGTCCTCCACATGTGGTGCGATTCCCATTGGGAGACAGATAGTCAGAATCCTATGTTTCTCAACAGGGGTGGTATCTGGAAACACCGCCTCTATTTGAGTGATTTTTTGTGCTAGCCAGAAAGGAATTTGTTCCCGTTTTGCGGGTACTTTACCTAGACAGGACTGTATGTTCTGAGGTGTAATTTTATTTGTGTTCCCCTGGTGAGGGATCAGCTGTGGAATTTTAATAGCTGGTTGGACTGTTGAAGTCCGCATTACATATTGGACTAATTGTCTATGTATTTTTATTAATTGTTTTAGCTGTGCTAAAAGCTCTGGTGCAGGCATTTCTTCAATGTCTGGATGTGGTGTATATCCGGCTAGGACCGGCCACGTTGCTCCTGGTCTACCTAGTGGACCGAGCCTGGTGATGTGATTATTATGTTTTAGGGCGCCATGAAACAAGAGCAGGTGCTCTTGGAATTTGAGTGGTATTTCCACTTCCTCGAAAGGAGTGTACTCACTAGGAGGTTCCTCTATTTTGTAATAGTGGAAGTCCTTTGTTACAGCGTTTGCTGCTGGAAAGTTTATCCATGAATAGAATACCTCTGTCTGCCGATATTCGTGTGCCTCAATTACGAATATGACTGTACCACCTCTTGGTGTCAGTCCATTTTCTATAAGTTTTAGGGTTATAGATTTCCTTATGTTGACCGGGATGAGTATTGCATCTGGGTCATTTTCCAGCAGAGTATTGTCTGCTATTAGGAGTTCAGATGCTAGTCTCACTGTCTCCCTTTCTTCTTCAGTTTCTGACATTCTACTGTCAAGAAGGTTATTTTGTTTATTTGCAGATCAGGTTTCTATGGAAACAAAGATTAGATGCACAATATTTTGGAACAGTGTATCCTTCAACGTTGAATTAACCAAGAACCATACATAGGAGTCTCCTCCTGCGAGGTTTGGCGGATATGACCTTTCACCCACTCCAGACGTCTTTGGAGTATTATGGGAAGAAAGGGGTCTGTGTGAAAAAGCACGACTGAGTTACTCTAATGTCTTGCGTTAGTTTTATCGCCTATCCAAACGGTTGGGCGCCATGTAGTGTAGTTCCTATTATCCCAATAGGCTCTGCGCATTGGAATAATATCTTCAATAGTATAGACCTAGGGCAGAGGTTAACTAGGTCTTCTACCGACGATATTAGACTTAAAGTTTTGTGTTTGCCAGCTAGCTCAGAGCTCACTAGAAACTTTCTCGAATAGGCAAGGAGGATTTTAACCTCCCTGGATAGACAAGAAGGGATTTAGTTTCTGACAACCATAGAACATGACAACTTTGCTCTCCCCTAATCAAGAGTGTATCTCTAGAGTCGTGTGAAAACAAAAGACAACTTATTTTACTCAGTCAGTTCAGTGCATTCTTAGTTTCACCAGATTGTAGAGAAAAGGAAGAGACGGGCGTGTTCAATAAAAGATGTTATTTATTGATCAGTCTCCTTTCTCATACAAGAGAAATGAATCGCTATTATTGCAATACTTGTAGTTAAGTAAAGTGCATACAGTAAAGACAGGATTATAAAATAATACTGTAAAAGCATTGATATGGTTTCTGAGCCATATGATACTTTAAAATGGATAAAATAGATACATACATATATACATTTGACTAATCATACTCAACTGGTGCTTCTAACCACGCCTACCCCAGTGTACCTGACCTAAGCCAAATACGTGGGCGGGAGTAGATAAGTAGCAGTTTAAGTTAAGTTTGTTTGCCAAGGGACTGGTTCGAGAATTCTCTGCTAGGGGTTATTCAGTTCTGTACCTGAGATCTAGAATGATGGAGGGCTGGTATCTCTTATCCCAGGTCTTGATATTCCAGCTGCCTGCGAGGGCTGCTTGGAAGCGCCGGAGCTGGATTTCTCAGCAGGAGAAATGCAGCGTCTCGTTCTCAGCGCGTCAGGAAGGCGGGGCAGCGCCTGTGGGCTTCGCTCTCTGCTGGGCTCCTCAGCACGTCTCGCTGCTCCGATCGCGTCACCACCGCATGTGTTTGCTTAAGGCAATGTCGGTAATATTTATACCTGAAAGGTGCCGAGATTGACGTAAGGATGGACATATATACGTCAATAAGGATGTCATATGAACAGGCTCGTTCGCACATTCTTTGCTGAAGTTCTCGGTGAAATCAAAACAATGGTTATGGGAATTTCCCAGGTCGCTGTAGGTTTGATTTGTTTTGAGAACTTCGTATGCCTTATCAGGGGCTGGAGGAATATCGCTTGTCTAATTAGATGGCATGCGTTATGACCTAATCAGATAACGCGCTTCTGTGCTGTGGTGTGGCTTAATCAGATAACGGCTTTTGCACCGTTAGATGGCTGCTAGTTAATTATTAACCAAAGTGGGTCAGGAATAGGGGAATCGATACAGTACCTATAGGAATACATCACACCTTGCTGGTAAAAAGGAGAATAGATTTGTGTCCATCACCTGACCAAACCACACTATGTGGCCGATACTAAGTAGTAGGCCAAGTGGGCTCTAACAATGTAGCAGACGCACTCCACTAGCCACAATCCAAGAGGTTCAAACTGAAAGACTCATCACCTTTGAAGATTCTACAGTGAGAAAAGAAGGATTGTGCAATAAAGCTATGGAACTCATTCCTCTTGAGACCCAAATATCAGTTTGTCCCGGTACACCTGTCTACAACGAAGTAACAAGTGATCAAGTGGTTCCAGCGATTTCAACGAATCATGATGAAATTACTACCATTGAAAGAACTGCCTCTGGCTATTTCCTTAACTTTGATACGTTTTGTGAGGATCCTAGCGAACCTGAAATGACGCCAGCACAAAGAACTTTCAAAGAATAAGCAACTGACTTTTTTCATCACCTGAAAAAGACTTATCTGGTTTCACCAATGATTGAACTAACGATTGTTTTGGGAATATTCTTCTTTCTACTTTGGTTAGCTCTGGTAATAACTCTGGGTATGCTGATAAATGGAAGATATATTCAAATGGACACAGCAAGTAAAAGAGTGAACTTACTTCTCAAGCCACACAAATCATCCCATCGTGAACAAAGAGACTTGTCAGCAGTGAACATCACAGCTGTTCCTATACCGGATGGTATAGTTTGGGACAAAACTGAATATGACATTTTTGGCCCGTCGGAGCTTTTGAAGATTCCACACTTGTTCCAGATTTCATGACCTTTTCTGATAATTGGGACTTCGAGAGTTAATAACATGATGTCTGATCTAGAAATGTCAGCAGTATTCACAAATCATGAATATTTTTGAGGGTTCATCAGACTATGACCAAATGTATTGTTATAAACATTATGGTCATAATTTCTTGCACAAATCTACAATGCCTAGAAATGTATACACAGACCCCAACACCACCCTCAGAGGTACCCTCAACTACAGACCCCCCGGACCCCAACCCCAATTCAGCGACTCCAACGCCGACTTCATCAGCATGCAAACCCTGACCTCCACCGACTACATCCTCCTTGGAGACCTGAACTTTCCCCTTGAGAACAACAACAGCAACTCCACCACCCTGATCGACAACCTCGGATTGAGGCAGCTCATCACAACACCTACCCATTCCGCCGGCCACACACTCGACCCCGTCTTCTCCTCAAGCGCCCACGTCTCCTTCAGCCACACCGCCCTCCTCTGGACCGACCACTGCTGCATCCACTTCACCTTCCAGAAACCCACCGCACCCAACAGATCCCCCACCGCTGCTGGAGTAAAATCACGGAAGACCAACTACACGCACACCTCGCTCTCAGCCCACCCACCGACACCACCAACATCGACGACGATGCCTGCAACTTCAGAAGCTGGATCAACGACTGCGCCAACACCCTCGCCCCGCTGAAGAAACCCACCCACATAGCCATCAGCAAGAGAGCTAGCTGGTTCACCCAGAACTCCTAGCCCTCAAGCGATCCTGCCGGAAACTAGAGAAGAAACGGCACAATGAAAAGACACCGGACTGCCTCGCAGCCCACAAAGATGCCATCCGCAAACACCATCACCTCATCAAGTCTGCCGAGAGTACCTCCTTCAAAGACCGCCTCGACAACAATGCATTCAACAGCAAGGAGCTCTTCAACATCGTAAAGGAACTCTCCAACCCCAGCTCCAACACCAACGACATCCCGCCGTCGCAACCTCTGTGCGACTCCCTCGCCACCTTCCTCCACTGCAAGATCACTGACATCCACGACAGCTTCAACGCCCAAACAGCCCCAACAGATATCGACACTCCAGACACCCCGCACACCATCGACTGCGACCCACTGCCAGCCTGGGCCAACGTGAACATAGATGACACCATCAATACCATGAGCACAATCCACTCCGAGTGCCTAGATTTGCTAAGGCCAGATGGGGAGGGAAGGCTTTCTCCTCTCTGGTTCCTAGGCTGTTCCGCCCGATCTGGTGGAACAACCTTCCCTGGTTTTCTTTTGTAAGGATCTAAAAACTTGGCTGTTCCGAGAGGCCTACTTCTAAGCCTTGGACCCGGTATCCTTGAGACTCGTTGTTCTGATCTTGCTTTGCTTGGCGCCTTGAGGCCCTTGGGCTAAGTTGCGCCTTATAAATCCCGCTTCATTCATTCATTCATTCACTCCAGCTCCCTGTTAGACCCACTCCATCACCACATCTTCAACAAAACCAGCAGCTCCATCGCACCCCACCTGCGCAACCTCATCAATCTATCATTCGAGACCATGACCTTCCCAGAGAACTGGAAACACGCCAAGATCAACGCCCTACTCAAAAAACTCAAGGCGGACCTGAGAGACCCCAATAACTTCCGGCCCATCTCCCTGCTTTCGTTCCCAGCCAAGGTCATCGAGAAGATCGTCAACAGACAGCTAACCCGATACTTCGAATAAAACAGCATCCTGGACCCATCCCAGTCGAGGTTCCGCAGCAACCACAGCACCGAGACTGCCCTCATCGCCGCCACCCTGCTGGACAACGGTGAGACCGCGGCCCTCATCCTCCTGGATCTCTCCGCCGCCTTCGACACCGTCTGCCACAGCACACTACGCACACGCCTCCACGACGCAGGGATCAGAGACAAGGCCCTGGAATGAACCATCTCCTTCCTCTCCGGCAGAACCCAGAGTGTCTGCCTCTCCCATTCCAATCCGAAGCCTCCAAGATCATCTGCGGCGTACCCAAGGGATCATCCCTCAGCCCAACACTATTCAACATCTACATGGCCCGCTCGCACAAGTCGCCCAACAGCATGACCTCAACATAATCTCCTACACCGACGACACTCAACTGATCCTCTCCCTCACTAAGGACACCCTCACCGCCAAATCCAACCTCCACGAAGGAATGAAGACCGTCGCCGACTGGATGAAGATCAGCCGACTGAAGCTGAGCACGAACAAGACTTAAATCCTCATCCTCGGCTCTAACCTTTCAGCCTGGGACGACTCTTGGTGGCCTTCTGCACTGGGAGCAGCCCCGACACCCACCGATCACGCACGCAACCTGGGAATCATCCTCGACTCAACACTCTCCTTGACCAAGCAAGTCAACTCAGTCTCTTCCTCCTGCTTCAACACCCTCCGCATGCTCCGCAAAATCTACAGGTGGATCCCGACAGATACAAGAAGAACAGTCACCCAGGCCCTCGTCAGTAGCAGACTTGACTATGGAAACGCCCTTTACACGGGAGCCCCAGCCAAGCTCTTCAAACAACTGCAACGCATTCAAAACACCTCTGCACGCCTGATCCCCGACGTACCATGCCACAGCCACATCACCCCCCACCTGAGAAACCTACACTGGCTCCCCGTCAACAAGAGGATTTCCTTCAAGCTCCTCTTCCACGCACACAAGGCACTCCACAAGACTGGCCCACCCTACCTCAACAGACAACTCTTCTTCTACATCCACAACCGCCAGCTCCGTTCCCCCAACCTCGCCCTCGCCACCACCCCTCGCATCCAAAGAACAACCACCGGTGGCAGATCCTTCTCCCACCTCGCCGCCAAGACCTGGAATACTCTCCCACTGAGCCTATGACAGACCCAAGACCTGCTGACCTTCAGGAGGCTACTCAAGACCTGGCTGTTTGACCAGTCGTGCCCCCCCCCTTTTTCCCCCAGCGCCTTGAGACCCTCACAGGTAAGTAGTGCGCTCTACAAATTCTTGATTGATTGATTGAATTATTGATTGATATATATGTATAACAAATGGGAACATTGTCCTGCACCTCCTAAGGGTAGCTCAAAAACTTTTGCAATTACATTTCCATATTTTTCAGTGTTCAATTTATCCAATGCTGAATCATTTTATTTAAAAAATATGAACAAGACAGGAACAAAAAATATGTTAACAAATACAAAATAGATTTATTCTGCAGCCTTTATTGCTCAACTGTCAAGACAGGGTTTTGACTTTTGGAAAGACAACATTGAGACAAAAACTGTCTGGGGTTCAAAAGATTGGCAAGTGCAGTGAGTAGAAGATTTGTTTAGAGCCTGTATCAACCCTGAGCAAATTATGTTTTTGAATGACACTGGCCAACAAACACCTTGCCTTGTGTTAGCCAAGATCACAGACATGAACACACTCACCATACCTATACCTGCAAGCAATAGCACTACACTGGGGAGGTCAACGTACATATTATTTTGCATAACAACAGATCAGATCCAGAATGGAAAAAATGGTTGCTCTGGGCCACAGACACAAACAACTGTCAAGATCGATTCCTGAACAAAACACAGGGTTTCACTATCAATAGGCCAGACCCAAGATATGTTCAAAGACAGCATCCTGGGGTAATAACACTATACAGTGTAGGGAAGCTACAGAAATCTACACTTGAGGATGTAAAACAACACTTATCTTTACTTAAAGACGGCGCAGACCTTAGGGAATTCTTGCTCGGACCACGAAAACCGCATCAAAAACGTTTCATATCTGCAGGTATCTAGGCTGCTTATAATCAAGTTTGGAAGATTACCCAAGCAGAGACTGCAGAACGAAGACGAGAAATTGATCGTATTAATTTAGAGAAATCTCTCTTTGTAGTAGACAATAAGTTAGCAACTCTGTCGTCCAGGAGATATTCATTGGACAGCATTGTATCTTCTGCCATAGACATCATGGAACAAGACTTGGTCATGCTGCGACATGGTCAGTCTCAATTACGTTCTATCATGTTATTAGGCCGGAAGTACAAAACTTGTGTGTAGGCTATGTGCCTTGGGGTTTAATTAAAACTACGTCACTGTTTTCAGAATTCAATCTCACTGATAAACAGATCAAACTGGCACAAAGGGGAGCAGACTATACAGTGCTGAACATTGAAAAACTGGAAAAATTACCATTCACAGTGGCAGAAAATCCAGCTACTGAGTGGATCATACATGGTAAAATTACTCTGCCTGTTACAAATTTCCATTTTCAGTATTGCCTAAAACACATACCAGCAGGCAAATATGAAAGGTTGGGTAAAGAATACATCAAGACATCCTGGAATTTACCATACACACACAAATGTTGAAGTGAGGGGTGTGAAGTGTTTCTTAGCGATAGTAACTGTGAAAACGCACTAAGCGATACACTCCTTTGTCAGGGTATTAATGCACACGGGGCCTGCGATGGTTCCACTACAAACTTATCCTGTCACCTGCAAGGCTCACAAGCTGCAGTGATTAATCCAATTTTTGGACTACTTTCTAATGGGAGTTACCTAATGTTGCATGATCACAGCTGCTGTGGCATGTTGCCAAGTATTCCATGTCTAGTGACTGTTTCATCCAGGGTCACTTGCTGTATGCATGTATTGTTTCCACAAACTAAGACAGCCAAGGAGTCACCTCTATGGCCTTCACTGAACATCTCTTCTATACGAATTGATACTCTAAGCAGAATGAAAGCCATTCTTTTACAACAAACTGTGCCACTTACCTCGGCCAAAGAAACCTATGATCTAGAAGTCGCAAGGACTTCTGCCGAGATACATGCCCTTTTGAATATAAATTGCCCTATACATTTAGCAGAAATGTTGGAACGTATCTTAAACATGTCTGATACGAGCGTTATTGTACATCTATTTAAGAACGTGTTTTCAGGACTGTTAGCACCTTTTCAAGCAGTCCTCGGAATATTTCCCAACTACGTGCATTCTGTGTTTGGCGGACTGCCACTACTTTTTGTACTCATTGCATGGATCCTATTTTTGCGCCTACTGCTACAATATGGCAAACCAAATAATTTTCGCTAAACCAAATCACCTGCGCCACTCCAAGCACCATAGAGAGAGCTCTATTGGAGATGAAGTGTCGTGAGCGCATCGTCCAAATTCTAGGTTTCGTTCGTCTACGAGAATTAAATACCACATGGTTTCTGTCATTCAGACCAATCTTACAAGATTGCATCTTACCTGTTCTACGCTGCCTGCTTTGCGGTGAAGAATGCGTGCTAGACATCTGTCTAACACTCCCATCAGTCATGCCTACGGATATCGATACTCTGCTGGACCCGGTAACAACAGACACACAGGTAACATCCGATACAAACATTGCTGATGCGACCAATGCTGAAGGCGATGCTTCTCATCTATGTGTGGTTAGTCTTCTAAACGAGGTGATCAAACTTTCACCTACAATGGTAGGCCACTTTTTGTCTACAGACATAGAAGATTTCATGTTTTCTCCAAGCCCTAACACAGACTTTGGATTTTGGCACACAGTGTACTGAGAGACTCTGAATTTGACCTTCATTTAAAAAAATAAAATAAACAAGGGACTAACTTTGGAACTTTTTCCTATGATTATTTTTTTTTACAAATTTGTATTTTTTCATTTTTTGTCACAAGTAATCTGCTTATAGTAGAGCTATTCATAGAGAAAAAGAATTATTTCAATACTTCCAGAGACAATATATGACCTTGTCCACACCAATACGATTATGTAATCTGAAATTAAATGGTTATGGCCCTTTTTTATTCTATATTTACGAACCATTTAAAAAAATTATATATCTGTATATTCATTCAATTAGCTTTCATTACCAACTTATGCTTAGAATGAAACATTGCTTTAATATGTACAGCACCATTGCATTTTTATGCTTTGCAAAAGTTTTAAATGCATTTTTTAGAATGTATTTTTAGACGTGTTCTTAGCCATGCATATAAAGCTATGTTTTATATGTGTTTAACATGTTTAGAATTTAGTAACGTCGTACATACGAAAGTGGAGTGGGTGTTGGGTTTCGATTTAGATTCCGTATGAACTTCCAGATTTATGCCCTTATATAGGTACAATTCACATTGCCCTAATTTAGGCATAGAAATCCAGCCCTTATTTAGGCATCACTCATGCTAACCAAATACAGGCATGGCTACTTACATCCGTTCATCTACGTCACAACTAGTTCTTGGAAAACCACACTTCAGTCTTTAGAACTTCCCCTTGCTTGGACATTGATTTCTCCAAGAACTAACTTATTATGCATGACCATCTATTCCTTAGGGGTTCATTCATGACGTTCTTATGCCCGACTTTTGCGTCAATGCTGGCATTCTTAAACACCTTCAAGGTATAAATATGCCTTCACTTGCCCTGGCAAATCATGGTTCGGTCCACGGTTCGACTGCCTACTTGCTGTTCGCCATGGCAAGTTCAGAAGAAAGTCCAGTCCCCAACTGACGCACTGACACGCTGCTATCCTCCTCGCCGAGAATCAAGCTCCAGTATTTCTGACTCCCCTTGCGGGGTGTTAGAGATCGAGACCCGGGAAAGAGATTCCAACCTCGCTCATTCTAACGTATGGAGCCGACTAGACCCTAGAGGGACTCTTGGCAACTATAGCTAAACTCTGGCAACTATAGTTAAACTAAACTATAGCTAAACTAGACTATAACTAAACAGCACCTACTTCTTCCCTCGTACTACACTTAGGTTAGGTACACTGGGGTAGGATTATTTTAGAAGCACCAGATGAGTATTATAGCCTGTGTTATTTATGTATTTATTTGCATGAATATATGTCATAGCTACAGACCATGCTATTGCAGTATTATTTATTTCTACTGCTAACGTTGTACGTATTATACTTCGCATTCTGTCTTACGATTGTAGCAGTACATATCTCTTGCATGAGAAATAAGACTGTTCAATAAACCCTTTTTTTTAAACGCCCGTCTCTCTATTTCTGTGCAACTCTGTAGAAACAAAGCATTCCTGATTGTCTGAGTGAAACGGTTATCTATTGTTTCCGCGACTCTGAAGATATTGTTCCGACTCTAAGGGAAACAAAGTTGTCATTTTTATGAGGTTGTCAGAAACTAATCCCTTCTTGTTCATTCTAGAAGTTTCTAGTGACCTCTGAGTTAGCTGGCACACACAAGCAATTAAGTTTAATGTACTCGATAGAGACATACTGACCACAGTCCTATGTCAATTCTATAGTGTATATTATTCCAATGTGCAGAGCCTATCAGGGATATAGGAACTACACTGCAGTCCACTATTCCTCTGGTATGGCTGTGCCAAGTTGGACCTCCCACTCACGTGGTGCATTAATGATGCGCACTGGAGCCCTGCGCTGCATTTTGGAGCATAACCGCGTTATCAATTTACGTGGGTAAGGATTCCACAGAAAGCTCTCTAGCTCCTGTAATGTGGACAGCACTGCAGGGAACAAGACAGAGCTAGCGTGCAGGGCAGCTCGAAGTTGATAGTAACTGAATCTTTCCAGTATATTGGGCTCCACGTCTCCCAGGGCCCGCTGCGGAGCCCTCCTGGAATGCATCACCCATTGTGGTGAGCTGGAGTTCCCACAATCTATTGCAGGTGCCTGCGTCTTGAGAAAATGGCAGGGCAGGGAGTTTGATTAGTGGTATAGAGGGAGCAAACAATACATTCAGTTGGGTTCTCCAATGCAGCTTGTGCCATGCCCATACAGTGCAACTAATCATTTCCAATATGGCCTGCAGCCTAATTTGTGGCCTCTACAGGACCATATGCAGCAAATGAGGCGTAGCATGATCATCTGCAGGCATGATGTGGGCCATGAACTGTGTAGGATATATCTAGTAAAACCCAAATTGCACCTGTGTACAACTGTAATAACAGTCTATGTCTGGTGCGCACAATTCACCCTGTTCAAAGGGGAGTGTCGGAATCTCCCAAGCAATTCTCGGCTGTTTCCCCGCCCATGCCAATGATATCAAATTTGAGAGAGGAAGGGGGAGATTAATGAATATATAAAGGAATTTGGGCAATATAACCATTTTAGCAATGGCCAGGTGCCTCACCAAGGAAAGCGGGAGTTGTACCCATCTGCTCTCATGCTACTCCATCAGACGGCTGTAGTTCGATCTCCAAAGAGCATCAGTGTCCAAACTCAGTCATATGCCCAGAAACCTTATTAGTTCCTCTGCCCAACGAAGGAGGAATTCCGAGCGGAACGGCACAGTGACTTCCATGAGCGGGAAAATCAGTGACTTGAGCCAGTTAATGCATATGCCGGATAATCCTCCAAAGCTGATGAATTTCCTTGTTAGAAGATCTAAGTGGTTCTAAGTTTGCAGCAGGATGTTTAACATATAGGGCCTGATTCTGATGCAGTTAGGAAAGCATTCCCACCTAGGGCCTAATTCTGATGCGGTTAGGAAGACCTCCTAACGGCATTTGCTCCTTCCAAATCGGATCGGGAACATGTCTTACCGACAGATGGCCCAATTATGATGCGGTTAGGAACATATGCTCCCATTGTAGTCAATGGGAGTCGAACCAAATTGTATTGGGAAGCATCCGGATGCATCGTACTCCGTCGGTCGGACTCTCCAGATCTGAGTGGGTTGGAAACCATTTCCAAACCGATTAGGTCGGGAAGCTTTCCAACCCGCATCAGAATCGGGCCCATAGTGTAACATCCTCCACGTACAGGGAAATCAACACCACCTGGGGAGTGAAAGCCAACTCTCTCTGAGCATGATGCTGCCAGATACATGCCACCAGGGGCTCCATGGCCATGGCAAAGAGTATGGAAGAGTGCGGGCAACCCTGCCACGTCCCTTGGGTAACCTGAAATGGGGGGGGAAGATCACACCATTATTATGGAGCCCCGCAGTGGGCCTTGAGTAGGGGAGATTAATCATCTGGACACATTTTGGGCTGATCCCCAGGTGAGCCAGCAATGCATAGAGATATGGCCATTTAAGAGAGTCAAAAGCCTTGGTGGCATCAAGAAAAATTGCGTCCTCCTCCAACAAAGGGTCAATCTCCTGGAGATTGGCTAAAAGATACGTAGATTGTGCATTGTGGCTCTGCCCAGAACAAAAACGGATTGCTCTGCCCACATTATGTGGGGTAGCAAGGGAAGGAGCCGAGATGCAATTAGTTTGGCCAGGATTTTGTCTACGCTGATCATGGACAGCGGCCTATATAACTCACAATGCTGCGGGTCTTTGTCTGGCTTCAGGATAGTAATAATAAACGCCTCCCTAAGCGACGGGGATAATACGCCCTTTTCCAGTGACTCACTATACATATTGCTCAGAAACTCCTTAGAAAACGCAGCTGACAAAGCTATCCAATCCAAGCCGGGTGTTTATCTGCTGGGAGAGCTCTTATTGCCTGAATAACCTCTTTTTCCTTGAAAGGCTCATCTAAGAAGCGCAAAGTCCCATCCCAAAGCCAGAGTAGCTGAATTGAGTTAAAAAAAGAATCAGATTCTGGGGTGATGTACAGTTGCTTTGCATTGTAAAGAGAGGAATAGAAAGAGAGCATTTCCTCATGCACTGCTGCCTGGCCCATGGCTGGCTCATTCTCAGTGGTGTGGAGTTCCGCAATGTAATCACTAGCCCAGGGTTTTCTAAGTATGCCAGCCAGGGTTTTACCCACTCGCTCAACCCCCCATATTGCCTGACACATTATTATCTGCCAATTACAGCTTCTTCAAAGTCACCTATCTAGCACGTCTACACTGTCGGTGGCAAAATATCCACTTTCAAGGTTATGTATCTCCTCTTCAATCTGGCTCAGTTCTCTTCTGATAGTTCTAAGCACTCTTGCCTGTTTTGCTATGAATTCTCCCCTTGTTTCAGTCTTAAATGCTTCCCACAAGATAGAAAAGTATTCAACTGTGCCTGCATTTTGTTCAAAATACTTCACTATTGAAACCCGGATGGCCTCCAGGAACACCTGGTCCCATGGAGCCCAGGGCAGTAACCACCACATGAATGCCCGACCTGGGTACCCTGGTATGGAAAGCTCAATAAGCACTTGGGAATGGTCTGAGAGCATTCTTGGCAGATGGGCGGCAGCGGAGACCGAAGCATGCGAGTCCCGGGAGGCAAGCCAATAATCAATCCTCGACCAAGAGGAACTGGCAGTGGATGCTCATGGACCCTCCTCCTTTTCTTAATTTCTGATCCTCCAATGTCTACCAATCCATTATCTACTATAATGGGGAAGAGCTGCACTGCCGCTGTAGGATCGGGACATCAAGATTCACCTGATCTGTTTTTCAGAGGGTCAAGGAACACATTGTAGTCACCTCCCTATAAAATCGCACCAGGTCTCAAAGTGTATATGAATCTCCAGATCTCTGCAAAAAAAATCAGGGTCCTCTACGTTGGGACCATAGATGGATACAAGCCTGAGCAGGAGCCCTCCCAGTGTGCCAGCTAACATCACATACCTGCCTGGTTTGTCGCAGAGGGTCATCCACCTTTGCCAGGGCAAGTCTTTCTCAATAAGGATAGCAACCCCTCAGACATAATTAGAGTAGCAAGTCACATGTTGCTCACCAATCCACCTGTCCCGCAAGTGTGTACAGGTATGTTCAGTCAAATGCCATTCTTGAGGAAGCAGCCATCAGCACCATTCTGACTCAGGTAAGCGGACACCAGTCTCTCCATGCGTCTATCATTGCAGCCGCGAATGTTCCAGGTAATCTCCTTTAACCGTGCCACAGCGGGTTCTCAGAAGACCAAGCATGAAGCTTTGAATGCCCCCGGTGAAAGCAATATACTAAGAGGCAGTCAGAGAGGAAATATGAAACAGAGTAGGTTATAGGAAAGAGTAGAGTGAGTATGTCAATTCAGGCAGCCCCAACAACATCCACCCTGCACCCACTACAGTCCCTCAAACAGACTGGGTAAAAAACCACCCACCCCAAACAAAGCCTTCTAGGGCTAACAGTGTAGTATATTAGGGGAATCATCCCCAGGGAGAATTGACTAGTGACCTGGCACCTCCCAACTCAGTAGAAGCTGGGTGGCTGGAACAAAAACACAGTCGGCAGGTACCAACAAACAATGGAACAGGGAGATCCACATCTAACTAATCAGAGTCCAGAATAAAGAAGTCCCCTTTGATCCCCCCCACTTCAACATTTCCAGTCCGGCAACCATGAGTGTAGAGCCCTGCCATGCACCACACAAGTATCCATTTAAATCAGTCATTGTCGCTGATGCAGCTGGTTTAATCAGGTTCCTGTTCTGATAGGAAGTCGACATGGCCGGTCGAAGGTCCTTGACAAACTTGGAGGCAGTCCTTGGGTCAGAGAAATAGGATGTTTTGCCAGCATAAAAGATACGTAACTTTGCAGGGTAGAGCAAGGAATAGTTGGCATTGGTCTTTTGAAGAAATCTTTTCACTGGCAAGAAATTTTGCATCGCAGCCTGCACTGCCATTGTAAAGTCAGGGTAGAATGATACAATATTCCCTTGGTATGACAGTGTTTGTTGAGCCCATGCCAGCCTGAGCATGGTATCTCTGTGTCTGCAATTTAGGAGGCGTGCAATAATGGGCCTGGTGGTAGCACCCTGTGGAGGCCTCGTATCCAGTGATCAATGCGACCGCTCCACTACGCAGAGGCTTGATAGTGACTCATCAAACAGGGCCCTCAGCATAGCCTCAACGTAATCTTCAATGATGTTCATTCTTTTTTTTTTCCCAATAAACATTGACAATTATTACAGTAGAATCAATACTTGGTTATTAACATGTCTGCAGACCCCACTGGGCAATGCTCTTACAAGGCCCTGTCACTTTGAGTGGTCGGAGCTTACACACATAGCTCCCACCCAGAGCCCCTCTTGCTACGCACTTTAGTATCAAACATCAATCCGGCATAAGTTCCCCAGTGACCCTTACCCAAAATGTGTCTAAAGCAGTCAGACCAAGTAATATAACATGCTACAAGCCAACCCAGTCCCTCCTCCCTCCTAACCCTCCCTCTTCCACCGGTGTGTCCTAATCTATGTCCACTCCTATGTTATAGAGCAACAATTCACTCAACATCACTCAACGTAGTTACGTAAATACTATGCTTACCAATCTCCCTTTGCATCCCCTCAGTAGGGTCTTAGTGGCGTTTCAGGGATTTTCCACCCGTTTGCATGCTCTAGTGAGTCCCCCTGTGCACTTAGTGCTGAGCTATCATCGGAGCTCACCTCTTGCGCTTGCAGCGAAACTACTAAGGCCTTCCATGCCCTTGCAGTTTCCAGTGCTTTGTCATTATTAGTCTGCTTAGCGTGCTGAAGCCGGACTGTACTTTTGCTCGTTACCCACTTTATCAGCTCCACCTTCCACCTCAAAAATCTAGGCCCGCATGCAGCTTTCCAGTGCACTGTAATGTCCCTTTTGGCCAACAACAGTCCAATGTCTAAGAATGTACGTGTTACTTTCGTTTTGGGCGTATGCGGAAACCAATGTAGCAGGCAAGTACCCATGTCCAGCTCTATCCGTCATTCCGTGGTCTCGCTGAGCAGCTCAACCACCTCCTCCCAGAATGTTCCTAGATTTGGGCATCCCCACATCATGTGGCCAAACTCTGCACAGCGCGGACACTTAGCAGCGTCCATGTTAAAGTACCTATTAATCTTAGCTGGGGTGAGATATGCTCTGTGTAGAATGAAGAAATGAATGAATTGAAATCTGGCATTCGTAGTGCTTTTCCATGCCCTTCTAACTAGCTGGACCGATGTTTTTTCAGATATCTCCTTGCCTAGATCTGACTCCCATTTCCGCTGCAGACCCCTCAGCGGTCCCATTCCCTCGCTTATCGTGCGCCTGTACAGGCTTGTGATTGCTTTGAAGGTCCCCGCTGCCATCACTACATATTGACACGCCATTACTGTCGTAGGTTCAGTTAGTCCCTCCCTCCAGTGCCGTTGTATTGCTGAAACCAGGGCCGAGTGTAACAAGAAACCCCCACGAGGGAGGCCATATCTGTCCTGCAAAGCCTGATGGGGTAACAGGGCGCCGTCCTCATATAAATCACCCAATACTTGTACCCCTAGGGACTCCCATTCAGTCAGCTCAGCCGAGTCCTCCCCATGTGGAAAGATGGTGCACATGCCCAGCGGGATCTCCTGAGCATATGGGTGAGTGATGAGAACAATAGAGGAAAGTACTTGTTGTGGAATCCATCATCCTTCCGGGCCCTCTGGGCCTCTGAACTCCCGTGCCACAGCTTGAGTAAGCCACTTCGATGATGTTCATTGCGGTAGACTCTGGTAATTCCCATATTTCTGATGTTGTTCCATCTGGATCTAGCTTCTAAGTCCTCATTTTTGTTGCAGATTAATTTAAGAACTTTTCCCATTTGGAGCAGTTTCTCTTTAGTAGTGCTCTCTTCATCCTCAATCATTGATGTGTGCTGTTCTAATCGCCCCAGCCTTTCGTTATGGCTGGATACTTTTACTTTTAAGCGATCAAATCTATCTGCCAGGGAGTTGATTTTACTATCGATCACCATAAGGGAGTGCTTAAGCTCTCTGAACATCTCCCTTATAGCGGGCTATAACGATGATGGCCCTCTCGTCTCGAGTTCCTGCTGTCCCTTTTCCGGTGGGGTCAACGATCCCTGGATCAGCTCCGGCCAGGCCCCAGACCAACAGCAGGCCTCATCACCACATCTGGGCCATCACCAGGCCACACACCATGAAGCTTCAGGGTCCGCTCTGCTCAGCGACTTTCTCCAGTGAGACCTCGGGTACCACCTCCAGTCACCCCGCATCTCTCCCACAGTCAGCAACTGCGGAGGGGGCATTCCTTCTTGCAGGGACCCCCAGCACAAGCCTCCTATGCTTCTCCTTCCACCAGCACTGTTACTTGTCTGGAGCACTGCAGTTCTTGCGGCCAGCACTGCCTGGCTCGGGGCACCAGGCCGTGATGTCGGCTGCAGTCAGCTGTACTGGATCTGCCCGTGCAATCAATTAGTGGGCTCCATTTGTGCACCAGCTTCAGTGGGGTCCCCACCGCCAGCCAGCAGCTGCCACTGTTGTCACCCGTGGAGGCAGATAAATGTTGGATATTCATTCCAGCGTGTAGAGCCTCAGAGGGTATCTAGTGCCCCCTTATGCACTGTTAGGTGCGTTGTTTTTTTGTTATTGCTAGTCCAACTGGCCTGTAGTAAATAGAAAAACATTCAGATAGAAATTACCAAAGGAAAAGAAGAAGCAAATATATTTTCAGAACTATTTCAAATTTCATTACAATAAATAGCTGGTTATTTTTGTAAATGTTTTCCCACACAAGAGCAGTGAATTATATATATGAAAGAAGAGTAAACGAGAAGGTAAGGGAAAGTAACTTATATTATCTAGGAACGTATAATAATGAAAAAGATATTGTAGTTTGTATTTTGTTGAAATTACTCTTTTTTTCAATAAAAAAACTAAATTAGACAAATATAATATTAACATTTGTTCAAATACATACTTAATAAATGGAACGTATTTCATTAAGCATTGTTCAGATTGTAGGAACAATAAAGTTACTAATATATGCTATAATGTAGCACCTAATATGGTGCAAATAAGCACTCTATTTTAGTCAACATCAAACACTGGGTAAAAACAAAAATCAAATGGATTGTGATTTTTTTTTAAATGCTTAGCTTGTTCAACTGTGAGTTCTACTAAAAGTACAGAAGCAAATAATATTAAATAACTCGATTTCTTACCTAAAACAGTGGATTTCTTCAAAAATCATCAACCATGCTAGGTCATGACATATCTACTATTTTAAATTCTGTACTCTGTTCAGTGAATATTTCGTTTTTTAGTAAGAATCAGAAGGTAACAGTTGTTTACATTTTTTGGCAATCTTTGTTTAAATGTTAACTTAGTGTCATCACATTCAGTCCATCCTGTATTGTTCCTTAAATATATTGTATTTTGTCCTAAAATAGTGTTTTGTCCATGATGGAAGATAATCACAGGATAAGTAAAAGTGCACTGAAAAATGGAAATTTGTCTAGCACTGAATTCAGTAATTAAGGTATTAGTTTTAGAATTGTCTACCGCACTTCTTTGTATCATTAGACATAAATACTTATTGACCATAGTTAAGCAAAGTGTTGACACAAACCTTTGATCCACAGTTTGAACAAAAGGTAGCGTGCACAGTTTGATACATTTTTAAATGAGTTACAGAAAAGGCAAGGGTTGAGGCAAAAGAATGCACCTGCTTTAGCCTTTGGCTTATAAATAATAGTGCTGGTGCTTGTGATTCCAAGGAACACAACCCTGTTTGTTCCTTCAGGGGCAAAGCCCAGAAATTGCAATAAATAGTAAGAAATCCGCCCCCATCCAGAAAGTGTTTTCTTTGTAGTTTCAAGTGTCCACAATATATATGAAAGTGCACGATCTACTAAAAGAAGGTCCGGATTCTTGCAAGATTTTCTTTTTCAAGTTCTTTATTGTAGTAATTCAACACAGGAAAAATCCAAGAACACAAATGGATTTCCTTCTTAGCCAGCCAACGCGTTACGTCTCAGACAATGAGACTTCTTCAGGGCTTGAACGTTAATTGATAATCACAAATCAGTACAGCTTGATAGATTTTCTCAAAAACAGCATGTTATAGTAATTTCTCTTTATCCTGACGAGATGTGCTCAAAGAGATAAAACTCGTACAGATTTCAGGAATCCCTGTCTATAAGATGCTTGTATTTCTAATGCTGTTCTTGTCGTGCTTAGTCTTGATAATCTAAGACAGGTATGTTGAACTTGTGCTGGTTACCATACCTTTCTTAGATTATCAAGACTAAGCACGACAAGAACAGCATTAGAAATACAAGCATCTTATAGACAGGGATTCCTGAAATCTGTACGAGTTTTATCTCGTTTTCTCCATCTTTGTGTGATTTAACACTAAGGTTATTTGAATGCATCTAATGAGAGCACAAATAATGGATTTTTTTACCTGTTTGGGGACACCCGACCTCGTGGTAACTTATTACTTTCCATTATTATAGAGCGGGCCTCCATTTCTTGAGCATTGGCCAGGAGAGGTGAGGTTTACTCCCAAGAATATTTGGGTGAGTAAATTAACTTTTGATAAATTATTTTACTATCGCTTTTTGAAGCAAGACTTAGAAGCTAATAACATGTCTTTCATAACAGTAAGCATAATTAGTTTGTGTCAGTTATTACATGGTAATACCTGTGTGCTTTGATTTCCTAGGAAAGAATCCTTTAAGAAGTTTCGGATACACCGATGCAGAAAGTTTCTCGCGGACGGTATAGTATCCGGCATCACTTGGTAACAAAATGTATTTATAATTTTTGTACGTTATTGCAGTAGTGTATTTCTATAGGTCCTGATGAAAGCCTGGCAGGGGAGCTGCCCCTGTACAGCAGAAACATGTTGACTAGTTTACCAATCTAGCTGTACAGTCATTTTTTCAGACTGTCATACACTTTCTTTAAATCTTGACACTATGATACATTCCCATTAAAGTTTTCCCTTTTCATGGTAGCCAATTTTACTTAGTCACTTTTTGATTTTTTGTTCACAATTTGTCACTGCAATATAATTTTCTCACACCATCATACCCACATACAATATCCTGGGTTGGATGCATCACTGGAGGTCTTAGAGAACTGGAAGACACAATATCATCAAGTGTTTTTCCTTATCTAGACTTTGACCTCTCATAATCCCAGATGATGAGGCTCCGCCATATGGGTGGGCTGATGGGATTCATTTCCCTATACATACACACTTAAGGTTTCTGACACATAGTTCTTTGCTTCTGTCTTTTGCTCAGTCTTTGTTCCTGTATTCAGACCACCACCCACCTCTTTGTAGTTATGTGATACGTTTTTGGGGGTGTAGACTGGTGTGGGTGGTCTTTAAATATATTCTCCCCTAGGACCCTTCCTAACGCTTGATGTTATATATCAGCCTTCATAGCCTGTCAGGAGGAGCCTCCTGTAGTCACACATTTGTCATGGATGAATTCCCATCGTTCAAGCCTGGTGTGAGCTGTACCGGTAGTGTTTCCAAAAGAAGATAATGCACAACTCATACCGCAGTCTTCAAATGTGGGAAGAAATTAGATGTAGTTCTTATTTGAAGCATTACTTTGCCTCTTTGGTTATATATTTCCTCACCTAATATCTTGCAATATTTTGCCATATTCTTCATCATTTTCTTGTCTCATATTTTGTGCAAGTTCACTATATGAGAAATGTAATCAAATATTAACCTATACTTCCTCAGGAGTTTCCAGTTTCTTTTCCTGTCACTGTTTAAATAAATTGGCTCTCATTTTACAGGAGTAAGTTGAAGTATATTGCCAAAGACTATAACATGTCTTCTACCAAACTCATCAGAAAAAGTCTTGAGCATTTCTGTCATATGTACGTGAACAAAAACCATCATTAAGTAAGAAACCCTACTAACCTTGTCTATAATCAAAATGTGTATTTTTTAAGAACTCTATGTAGTTCCTGAGAGGTAACAGAGTTACATTTTAAGTATTCTAGTTTATTATCATGTTCCACTGGTAGTAGTAGTTGATGTAATGTAATTCCTTTAATAATATGTTCTACTGATGCAGTTGGAAAAAGAACAATTAATGGACAGAATGCTGAGCAATGTCAAACACTCACCCCCCACACAGAGTCCTTGGCCTAACTCCAACATTTTTCTGCTCACCATGCCACTCCAGTTTGGACCCAGCCATATGCAAATCAGTCTTCACCCTCCTGCTCCCTCTGGGAACAGTCCAGCCCAAACTGCCAGGTCAGGTCCTCCCTGGCCTGGAAACAAGCATTCTAGGACCGTTTTAGGGGTATCGCTCTTCATCACCCAGGATAGCTTGAATCCAGTGGCATGGCGAGCATGGAACCCACGTCTGGTCATCCTCGCCCCACTTATGGGTGACAAACGCAAAAACAACAATTGATGGACAGAATGCTGAACAATGTCAAACACTCACTCCCAGTAATCCAGTTGGAGCATTAATAACACATGATAAGTTTGAATAAATAACATTTTGAAGGTAAGCAGTTATAACTTTTATAAGGAAACCTTTACTTGTACCAGCCTGGCCTGATATATATTTTGAATATAGGCTGAAATTCTGAATATAAACATAAACCATATTAATGATTAAAACCATGATCGACAGTTTTTGAATCTGTTCAAATATTTCACATTGTTACATATTTAATTGTGATATAAGGAACTCAAAGTTTTCACCATCCTTATGCTTTTCACCCATAGCAAGTTCTACCTCACTCCTAGCAACAGTACCTTCATTACTAATATTTGGTTGTTGAAGTGAGTTTGCATGTGCGATATTTGAAAGGTTATTGGTGCTCGCAGCACTGCATAATATTTCAGATGATAATTTGTCTTCCTCTAAAAGTTCTTGGTGCAAGATGTCAGCAAGAAATCCGGAACTCTGGTATTGTAATATAGGCCTTGCACTTACCAAAAGCTTTCTCAAATGACAAAGTCATGTTCCCATCAATTCTTCTTCTTTTCACCGTGGTTTAAAAAGCTGTAAGAGTGCACAAAATCAAAGTCTTTATTTGCAGTATTATCATATGTAATGTTGTGAGGATTAATTTGTGTTAGTTTGGAATGACATATAAAGCAACCGACTATTCTATTAACATGACATTTTCCACTATTAACATCCTCAACAACATTATTTTAAGTGAAAAATTCTGCTACTTCATATACTGATAAGTGTTCTAATAAAGGACTTTTGTTAGGGTAGTAAGTGTCTAACAAAATCCTTTTCACAATGTTTTTGTTCCCAGGTTCAAAGTAAGCCAGATATTCAATTCTGGCATACTTTTAAAACTTTTCTTCAAGAGGACAATAATCCTAAACTAAGCCATGTAATGGTATGAGATTTTGCATATAAACTTGAAGAGCTTAAACATTCACACGCCTCATAAATGCTAACCCGCCTGTGAGATAGGAATTAAAGGCTTAATTGATCTAGCCTTTTACCTAATTCTTGGTCAGCACATATTTCTTCCCATACATCCTTCATATATGTTTTTTCAGTTTTAGAAATATATGAAGTCACATAATGTCCAACAGCAGTCAAATTAACTGCAACATATTGTATATCCATATTCGCATTCCACATATGTAGCATTAAGGGTTGTAGTCATTTATCTACTGTGAACCGTGTCTTCTTTTTAAATTATATGTTTCTTTTACCGGGACTTTCCTTTAGCAACAAGGCTAACAAAAGACATACGATTGTTGACTCCTTCTTCATTTAAAATTGGTCTTGGGACATTTGGTGTGCTGTTTAGATTTGTTTTTAAACTTCCGTAAGCAGTATTTCCGACATTTGTGACTTGCAAATTTTATAACTCGTTCAAACATTTCAAAAGTAACATATTGCTCAATAGGCTGAAGAACAGATTCATCTGAGTGACAGCTAACTTTTGGAGCATTTTTTATCCATAACAGCATATGAATGTGCGGTGCACCTCTTGCTTTGTACTCTTTTCTCCAAAAGAAATCAACAATCTGTCCTAAGGGAGTTTTCTTTTTATTTGCTAAGAACTTAAGCATAGTTTGGAATATGTGATTTAAAAAAATCTGCAAACTTTTGCTGGATCTAAAAAACATATTCCCTTAGACATTTTGAATGGGAATTTTGGGGTATTTTAACCACATGGACCCTGCTGGCACTTGGGGACTCCATCCCCTACCACTCTGTGTGCCAGGAGGTGCAGCTGCAGGCTACTGGTAAAGGGAGTGGGGCTTCTTTCAAATGCATACTCCAAGCCCTGCCCCAGTTCTCACTCCCCCTGGTATGACTGAGCTCCCCGGGACCTTGGTTGAGAGAGGTGGAACAGTGAGCTCAAGTCCGGTAATGCTGGCTGCTCCTACATTTAGGCCATAAGCTCTATCTGAACCTACTGGGAATACTGGTGTTGATGAGGGAACTTGTTTAGACTGGGTATCCTGGTCGAACTGTGAACAACTACCCACGGGTGTGCATGGAGGGACAGGACGGGGTACTGGGGAAAGAGAAAGCAGACGGGCCACCAACTCGATTTCCTTATCTATGATCCCAGCTGCTCTTAATAAGAACGCATCCATCGCTGTAATTGGTTGACCTGGAGGTGCTGTCATAGGACCCCTACGTTTTCCCATGGCTCCCAAAACAGGTTAGTCACCAGGCAGAACAAAAGAAGGGGTCTAAACTGCATCCACAGTCACACCAGGCAAGTCACATAAAACCCAACACTGCGGCTGGAGTTCAGACGGTACAAAGTAACTAGAAGGCACCTCCTACCTTCCTGTTTCAGGGATCTTGTTTAACTTCCACGATGCTCCCCTCTTGGTGCCTTCCTTTAGAGCCCTCGCAGGCACTCCGAGCTCCCTCTAATGGATGCCAAAGCCAAAAGGGTGGCCCAGCCCGGCCTCCTATGGGAGTAGACGTGCCCTCCCTTGGGCGGGCGTGGCCCGGGCATGCCTGTGCGTGTCCAGTCCTGCAGGAGCCCCGCCTGGCTGTAAAGCGCCTTCTGGCACAAACCAAATGACGGTGGCAACTCCTGACACAGTTAGGGATGTGGGATTTACAGTCCCGAGCTCCCTCCTCCAGCCTTAGTCTCTGCGAATTCCCTCTGCGCTGTTACGTGCTCCCACGCTGCGGGAGTCCCGCCTGGCTTAAAAGCGCCTCCTGGAGCGAACCAAATGACGGTGGCAGTTCCTGCCGCTTAGGGATGTGGGATTTACTGTTCCCGAGCTCCTTCCTCCATCCTCTGCCTCTGGAAATTGCCTCTGTGCGGTAACGGGTTCCATTGACTAGTTTTGTTGACTTAACATTTCCCTTTTAATTGAGATAATTCTCATTGCTTTTCCTACAGGGTCCAATTGCTACTGCTCCACATATTATTTATATTGTGTTCATGTGGTACTCCTTTCTGCCTTGTGACTATGGGGAAACACAAGGCATCTGACCTTGTGCTAAGTAGAGCAAAGCTTTCAAACCCCAAAGTAATTGTACTTTGAGTGGGATATACCTCTTGATTGAAGAGGCAGAATCTCTCGTAGGTGGAGATGCAGCACCTCAAGAAGCTAAAGTGAGCACCTCCAAAAACAAGCTCAAACTCTTTCTAGCTATTTCAAAGGACAACAACCTGGAAAATAACCCCCAAGGAACTCCCTTTACCATCAGTAGTAGACCTAGTCAGCACAAGTGAGCAGGACATTATACCCCATCCAAGCCTACCTCTTTTAACAGATATCTACCTTGGAGTAATCCAATTTTTGCCTCTGACTGATCTACCCAGGGATCAAGCAATTACTAAAACTTCCAATTGGATCTGATGTTACCCCAGTCCTGTTGCCTCCTTCTGCTGGTGACACCGCTGGTGTTGTTTCACAAATCAAGGAACTGAGGGCAGAGGTGGGAGGATTAAAATTTCTGATAATACGCAAATCAAGTACCCTCAATAAAATCGCAGTGGCAAAGAATGCTAGTAACTCCCTAAGTTCAGAACTCCAATCCTCTGAGCATATATCTGGATCTGCATTTGAAGACCCAAACTCTGGATCACTTAGAGCTAATACTCGTGACAGCCTGGCATGGGGCACTACCAAGCCCAAAATATTTAGACTAACCAAGCCATTGAGGCACTCAGACGCTGCCCAATAATCCAACCCATGGAATTCATGCACATATGACACAGCATGCAACACAAGCAACCTGTATGTTTTGCCAATAGGCGCTTTTCTCACCCTAGTCTTATTTTTATGGGTAATGTGCCGAAAATCTCCTCCCACATAAGGTACAAAGGGGAAGCAAAGTTATACACTGGATTCCACACAAGCAAGGATGTTGCTCAGTCATTCATGATGACATCCTCTGTGCTAAAAGACACTCATCTAGGAATCAACATTTTGTTTGCATTAAGTTATTAATGAGAACCTAGCGTGGAATCCCACATAACATTCTGTGGTTGCTACTCAGTCAGAGTTTCTTTCTCTGTCAAAACCTTACATACAGAAAGAATATTTAGTGGATAAATGGATAGTATGCAAGTGTTAGTATGAATGACTGTTGAGTGTGATTTAGGTGTGGGCATCAGGGTAGTTTTTTAATTTTTGTGGATAAAAACTTGAAACAAATATGTAAATGATGAATTATGTGTTAATTGTCCAAATGAATTTATAAAAAAGAAATGTTATATAAAAAAGCATCTAAAAAGGAAAAAAGTTCTTTTTTGATATACTCTTTTAAAAAAAGAAATAAAACTTGATAAATACAAATCTAAAAAATGTGTTATTAGCATACTTTGAATGACATGAGATAATGATGTGAACTGAGACACAATGTATAAATTATGTAAGCCATAAGGGAAATTCTTTATTCATGTGTGTACATTTTCCCCTATTTTCCCTGGCTTGAAGTAAATTTAGAGGGGGTCCCCATCTTCATACTATGGCACTCAGACGCTGCCCAATAATCCAACCCATGGAATTCATGCACATATGACACAGCATGCAACACAAGCAACCTGTATGTTTTCCCAATAGGCGCTTTTCTCACCCTAGTCTTATTTTTATGGTTAATGTGCCGAAAATCTCCTCCCACATAAGGTACAAAGGGGAAGCAAAGTTATACACTGGATTCCACACAAGCAAGGATGTTGCTCAGTCATTCATGATGACATCCTCTGTGCTAAAAGACACTCATCTAGGAATCAACATTTTGTTTGCATTAAGTTATTAATGAGAAGTGGGGAACTCATTGATAACTTGGTGGCCCTTGACAAAAGATCTCCTTCACCCTACTTTAAACACATTCAGTTCAAATATCAATAGGTTGAGGACAGCCACCCTAGTGCCTCGCGCAACCCTGGAAATTTGGCACCCGGATCTCCTGCACATAAAGTTGATTGACTGCTCTACAATAGTAGCTCTTTACCCCATCTATGCCAAACTTCCATAATTACCAATAGAAGTATCACAGGGCCCCCCTCAAGCTCTCAGCAATCCTCCACTTGTCACACTGAGACGTGCAAAGCTGAGAACAGTATTCCAGTCAATTTCCAATATCCAACCCCTTGTGTTCCGCCAATCTTCATATCAAAGGAACCAGTTAGATTTAGTCTCCATCTGTCTTCCTGACATGCCCTTTCACCATAACCCCAAAAGATTCTGAGCTACTTTGCCTGTGACTGGTTCGGATTGCTGCTTGACCCCAAAAGCCGTTCTTCCTGTAACTGCGGATTTTCCAGTAACTGCTAGCGGAACCCGCTTCGCGGGTCCTGCGTCGCCCTGGGTCTTGGGCAGAAGCATTCTTGAACACCTGTGGCCGTGAACTGGGACAGAGGGCTGCGAGCGAAGGGGTGTGGACTCACTTTCCCAGGAGTCCAAGGGAAACCCCGCGCCCGTAACACCTGGGCTGCTCTCCCTCATCGTCCCGCCTCCTGCCTCCTCGGATCGAGATAAAGTGCCCCGCTTGGTTCACTAACGCGGGACACATACTTACTTTGCTAGTGACTGGGTCGGATTGCTGCTTGACCCCAAAAGCCGTTCTTCCTGTAACTGCGGATTTTCCAGTAACTGCTAGCGGAACCCGCTTAGCGGGTCCCGCGTCGCCCTGGGTCTTGGGCAGAAGCATTCTTGAACACCTGTGGCCGTGGACTGGGACAGAGGGCTGCGAGCGAAGGGGTGTGGACTCACTTTCCCAGGAGTCCAAGGGAAACCCCGCGCCCGTAACACCTGGGCTGCTCTCCCTCATCGTCCCGCCTCCTGCCTCCTCGGATCGAGATAAAGTGCCCCGCTTGGTTCACGAACGCGGGACACATACCTACTTTGCCTGTGACTGGGTCGGATTGCTGCTTGACCCCAAAAGCCGTTCTTCCTGTAACTGCGGATTTTCCAGTAACCGCTAGCGGAACCCGCTTCGCGGGTCCCGCGTCGCCTTGGGTCTTGGGCAGAAGCATTCTTGAACACCTGTGGCCGTGGACTGGGACAGAGGGCTGTGAGCGAAGGGGTGTGGACTCACTTTCCCAGGAGTCCAAGGGAAACCCCGCGCCCGTAACACCTGGGCTGCTCTCCCTCATAGTCCCGCCTCCTCATCTAACTGGAGGAACAGCCCTATAAGATTTGTAGCGTCCTGCTGCGCGGGAGCGCGCGGGAGTGCCCGGGGCTAAGCCCGGGCAAAGGGCGGGCCCTCTGTGGCCCTCCGTGGCCTGCAGTGCCTGGCCTGGGCATACCTCTATTTTTCTTTGTATACTAGCTCCTATATTTTTTATCTATTGACTCTATGCTTGAGGCCAACCGGCCAATCACTTGTTTGGTTTTCCACTTTCTGTGTAGCTAGATTTACTCGTTTTTGTGCCTATTGTCAGTTTGGGGTCCTTTGCTAGTATTGTCTTATTACCCTTAGCTGCTTTCTGTCTTATCAGAGATGTCCACTCGTAAAACCAGGAGCCAGAGAGCAGGTAACGATAAAACTAAAAAAGTTATTGGCACCTTAGATGATTTTATTTCTCGTACGAATTCTCTGATAGACCAGGGTATTTCTCTAATGGAAAGGAGGGTTTCGCTTGATCTTGCTCAAGCAAAAAGGTCATCACTCGGCAACATAGCATTGATACATTCCCCGCCCCAAGGCCGAAACAACCTTGCTCTTCCTGCTGGGAAACCGATTGAAGATATTACCCCTGCCATCTGCCCACCATCATTACCCACCGATGCCCCCGTTATTAGTATGTTACCTTCCAATATCCCCCATCTATCTGTGACAGTATCTCACGGTGATATTGATTCCCCTCAGGTGGGTGGGTCTGACACTAATATGTCAGCTCCAAATGTCCCGAATTTATTAAACCCTCCAACTGATAACCCCGTCATAATTCCACAAGGGGCTATGGGTTCTAACTCTGGGGGGGATAATCTGGGTGTGACGATGGTAGATGATGGGACCTTTCAGGCTTCTATTAATCAACCTGAGTCTGACTTACTAGACTCCACTCCTCATTTATTATCTCTAGGGGTTCCGGATGATATATCACATGATAGCAGCCTGGCCAGTATTTTGGATATTAGTGGAAGTAGTGTCTCATCAACCATTTTAGGGGAAGGGCTTGATTCTTTAATGAATTCTATGTCTACCTTGATTAAATCATTGCTCTTGCCTCTGGAGACTAGGCTCGCTAACATTGAACATCAACTTGTTACCATCCTTGCGTTGCAAGACCCTAAGTCGATTCTTCCTGGGCCCTGCACTTCGGTGGTTTCACCGCCTGTCGCTAATACTGTGCCCGGCAATAAAAACCCATCCACGGGGAGTATTCTGGCACCCACAACCAGCTCATCAAACACTTCTCAGCCGGTAAACAACACACAGAACAACAATAAACCCTCCACCTCTATATGCCCAAGCGCAGCGATTAGAAAGGTACCTAGCATTCCAGCTCCTGCTATTCCCCAGACACAGCCCAGAAAAACCACCACACGACGTAACATCAATCTACCACCTGATGCATGTCCGTTTGTGGTCGTTTTGACGGGCATTCCTGAGTTGCCCATGTCCACCTCTGAGCCTTTCTGGGCGATCAAAAATAAAATATGCCACTGGCTTGACAAAAACTACCCTCCACCCCCTGGTCTAAATAAGAACATACTCATGGTAGAACGGGCCCCTTGGGTAGGTGGGAAGAAGAAAAGTATAAAGGGTGATTGTGTCGTTATCACGTTTGAGGACCCACGATTAGTAGAATTTATTTGTTCATTTCCTCCATGTGATAACAAATCGGTGGTATCAGCCAAACCCCTGTCTTTTTTCTATGCGCAAGAGGGTCATGAGGATGTCAGATGGAGTTGGTTGAGGCCGGCTAAAAAAGGTCTGGGGAGAGGTAGTAATGGGAATGCTATATCTACCTTTCAGAACCCCCAACAATGGGGAATGGCTGCGGAGGAAGGTTGGAACTTAGTCCATAGGAGGAAGGGGCATCAGTGGAAGGGTGATCCTCAGTTTAATGGAGAAGGGTGGGGCCCACAACTCAATTATCCTTTATTCCCTTGCTACAATCGTTTTAGTGGGCTGGAAGAGGTGGACTGACCGTCACCTCAGCCCCCTGAAGCTGTCAATGGAAGTGGGGTACTTACTCCCCTAGATAGTGGCACTATACCTAATGCTAGGGAGGAACTATCCATCCAGGATAGTATTATTCTAGACCCACTGGCAGGGGATATTGATATTTTGGCACCCTTGGAAAAACCCTCGTTGTCCCCTTCCCTGGTTAAAATCCTGTCTTGGAACATAGCGGGCTTAAAGAAAAATCTGTCTAATCCTGCATGGAACAAATTCCTAGAGGATTACCATATCTGCATGTTCCAGGAAACCTGGTGTGTCGAGCCAGAACATAAGCATGGTTATTCTACATTCTTTGTCCCTGCAACTCAGCAAGGGAAGGGGCGTCCATCAGGAGGCCTACTTATTTGGATTAGGATAGATTTGAACTGTGAGGTTAATGTTAAACATATCCCCACCAACGACATACTCCACATAACTGTTAAAAGGCAGTCTGCCAGAAATGTTTTGGAACTCTTCTGCATTTATGCCAGGGGGCTCCCAGGGGGCCAATCTTCACCAATATTAGAGCTGTTAGACAACAGGCTTTCAGCCCTCCCCCCTAAATCCTCAGTACTGGTGGGAGGTGATTTTAATTGTACATTTGAGCCCCTGGATGAGGAGGATTCACTGGGTTTTCATAATAAACCAGGGAACCAGCTTATTCCATCTTTATCACTGGCCCCAATTAAGAAGTGGTCTGCCCGAGCCATCCAGTTAAATGCCCTGGTGTCTGCCCATGACCTATGGGCCCTAAACGGCCACACTACATCAGACCGTATGGGTGCAATGACTTTTAATCGAATAGGCTGCCCGTCACGGATTGATTACATCCTTTTAGATGTTTGGTCATGGGCTAAGCTTGTTGATATGGAGGTCATTCAGAGGATTGACAGTGACCACAATCCGCTCTGTATGGGCATGTTTTGGGGTGATAATACTTGTAAAGATGCCTCAAATGAGCTGATCACCAAAGAATTAGTTCCATCTAACTGTAATCGCAGGATTAAATGGAATGTGGTCAGGTGTAATGAAGGGACACTCGAGAACATCAGAGTTCTAGTTTTGGCTGCTTCAAGCGCCTTGGCATCAGTGCACCAAACTCCCCCCCAGCCTTGGGGGTCCACGCTAGCAGTTAAGTACAAAGACCTAATAGGGGAGATTAGTATGTTTTTTTCGAAAAAAAACAAGGGATGCCCATTGATCAAACACACCCAAATGAAGGGGAACCCTTGGTATACTGCCTCCTGCAGGGAAAAAAGAAAAGCCATATGTCTGGCTATAAAAAACAAGGATGCACCAGCAGCCAGATCAGCAAGGCAAGATTATCGCACTAGTATTGCGAAAGCCAAAAAAGATTGGGAAGAGGAACATTGGCAAGCATTAAAGGAAGCGGACCATGGGAAAAACGCCACTGTATTCTGGAAACTGATAAATATTCTTGATAGACGTGGTGCTGAGCCCATTCCTAACCATATAACTGAGTGCCAATGGCATGCCCACTTTTCTAAATTATATGGTGTAGGCACCTCGGAAGGCACCTCGTTAGCACTCCCAACAATTGATACTGGCTGTCTGGCTCAACCAAATGGTGGCTTTACAGATGCATTGTTCACGCCTCGCGAGGTCCAGGAAGCCATCCACAAAATAACACCGGGTAAGGCACCTGGCCCGGATGGAATACCGGGTGATCTACTGCTGCATAATCCAATGGTTTGGGCTGAACTTATTGTAACTATTATGAATCTTATTCAGCTGGGTCACCTAGTACCTGACTCATGGAAAGGTGCCGAAGTTGTCACCATTTTTAAAAAGGGCGAGAGAGAGGACCCTGCCAACTACAGACCAATTAGTTTAATTGATGTTATTCAAAAAGTAGTTGGTTGGGTAATTGTAAATAGGATTGAGGGCTGGCTTATGGAAGAAAACATCCTGTCCCATTTTCAGGCAGGATTTAGAAGTAATGTAGGAGCAATCGACCAAGTTTTTAGATTCTGTGCAGTTTTTTGGAAAACAGTGTCAATAGCCAGAGGGAGTCTTTACCTGGCTTTTATAGACTTAAAAACTGCATTTGATGTAATACCCCGTGTCAAATTATGGAATGTCCTATTGGATATGGGCTTCCCATCCTATCTGTTAAATCTTATTATCAAACTTCATGAGGGTACCTATGCTAGGATGCGTTGGGGGACGCAGGGGCAACTCACTAAGAGTATCCCTGTTAACAGAGGGGTGCGGCAAGGGTGCGTGATGGCTCCTACTTTGTTCTCCCTCTTTATAAATGGGGTGGTGAAACATCTGCAAGAGTTACCAGCAGATGCCCCCATTATAGCTGGGGAGAAAACACCATCGCTCCTCTTTGCTGATGACACCCTTCTGTTATCAAAAACTCCCACAGGTCTCCAAACTCTCCTTGAACAGTTTAGTGTTTTTTGTCAGGAACGGGGACTCACAATAAACACAACTAAAACTAAATTAATGGTTATGACTGCCAAGAGGAAATACAGGAATATTCACCTGAGTTTGAATGGATCTCCCCTCGAGGTGGTCGAAGAGTTTGATTACCTCGGTGTTAGGATTAATAATAGTATGAAGTGGGAACCCCATATAAACAAAATGATTTTAAACCTCAAAAGAGTTTCCGGCACTATTTTAAAAAACCAGCGTCTCTCTGTGAGCAGGCCAGTTGCTCCTGCTTTGTCAGTTTATGAGGGTAAAGCAATAGCCTCAGCTGTTTATGGCTCAGAATTATGGGGCATTGAGAACACCAACGATCATGTCCTAACTGAGAATAAGTTTATGAGGGACCTGGTTTCACTACCAACCTCCACCCCACTCAAACCCTTATTTGCAGATCTGGGTAGGAGGTCCATTCGGGACATTCTCCAGCTTCGTCCCCTCCTATATTGGGTTCGTTTGAGGAGGACCCCCGAATTAGCTAATTATGCTTTAGTGTTAGATGAAATGCTAAAACTAAACACTTCAGGCAAAATCAGGTGGCTAAATGTCTTAAAACAACTTGTAGCTAGTGTGGGTTTAAGTGACGCATGGGCCTCTCAATCTCCCCCACCAAAACAACTGGTGAAAAAACTATACTGGGACTGGATTGAGGCCAATGCCTTACAGAACCCAAATTGGGGACACTTAACTGAGATCTTTTTGACCCACAAGTGTAATATAAAGCTAGAATTGTTTTTGGATTTTATTCAGATTCCTCGGGACAGGACACTTTATCTGAAATTTAGATATGGAACATTGCCCCTTAAAATTTTCACATCTAGATGGAATAGAAGGAGGGAAGAGGATATAAAGTGTCCAGGTTGTACAAATCCTGAAGAATCATTAGGCCACTTCTTTTTTGCCTGCAAAGCGTACATCCTACCTAGGAACAAATGGTTAAAACCTGTATTAAAGAACCTTGGAGTTAGGGACTATAAATCAGCTTTGCGTATCCTTACCTCCAATACCTCTTCCATGGTTATTATTTGTGGGGTTGCAAAGTTTTTATCATGTGCCTGGATCATTAGGACAAAATTGTTGGAAAATGTCTTTTCAGTCAATATCCCCAAATGACTTTTATATGTATTCCTGTAAATGATGAATTGGTTTTATATTTATGTGTGTATTATATGTTTGTACTTTTTATGATACATGTGTCGAATAAAAGTATAATGACTGACTGACTGACTGACTGATTCTGAGCTCTCCTTGGCAAAAATAGTTTCATGGAATGTGGCTAGTCTCAATTCAAAGGTCGCCCTACCTGACTTGAACGAGTTTTTGGACAAACAAGACATCTATTTAAAACCTTCTACACACATATATTTGTTTGTACACCATTGTTTTGTTGAGCACATTGAGAAGAATCACTTGTGAATTGGTCCTGAAGAGAGCAGCAAACCTCTTTTTGAGGGCTAATAGGCTGAAACATCTCGACCCCATGCTGACACTAACATCGGGTATATTTTTCTCCTGCAGTGCCCTGTTTTTAATCCTAGCCCAGGGACATATGAATAAAGGGACTTGTGTACCCCGTGGCTAGTTTTAACAGTCACTTTCAGTTGCTCTGCTGCCCTCCCCACCCTGAGCTCCTCATTGTAGTATTTTGTATACCTCTCTCTACAACAAAACATCCCTAAGCTCCTCCCTTTCAGTGAAGGGGTTTTAGCCCGTACTGTGACAAGGTATCACAGCATGAGAAGATTCCCAATGATGAAGCATGCCACCAATGGCGCGTGAGGGAAATCGTCCTTTTAAAGACCTATTGGCCTGAGAGCCAACCCTTGTAGGTCTCTAAACCAACATCTGCCTGCTACAAAACATGGTGCACTGACCCAATTTTTAAACAAGGTCTGAATTTCTCTGTCCCAGCAAAATCGAACCTTTTCGGAGGAGCACCTTGGGGCTTACAAATTGGTTTAAAGTTTCCTTAAATTGTAAAATGTGTCACTTGGGTGGTAACTGCCGGACATTCTAGATATGTGTATAGAGCCTGACAAGTAACCCAGAGTAGACCTTTTTAACATCTATACTAGAGGCACCAAGGGGAGTATGGCATCAAAAACTATCCAGTTCCTAAAGGACCATCTAGTAAAGAGCCAGACACCATCCCATCTTATTCGCTCAGAGGATTTTAATACTGCCTTTGAGTTCCTGGATAGCGATGATGTATGTGCTAACTTGTGAGGAGGATGAGAAGTGGACTATCTCCTTGTTGGACTTAATCCAATGGCAGCTGTAACCTACTTTCAGTTTTGACTCCAGTCCGTGTTTTACGGAGAGCAGAGCGCTAGAGAGCAAGGGGAAGCAGAGTCCGAGGTGCGGCGGTCAGGCAGCTAGTCGACTGTTGAAAACCCTCAACCCTCGCTGAAAGAACTCTGCCGAACACCCTGTAGCTGCTGAATACTCTGCTGAGCTGACGAGCTCAAGACGCTCAAGACGCTGTGCTGCAGCTGTCAACTGAAGCCTGCCGCCCGCCCGCCCGCCCGCCAGCCTGCTGAGACCGAAACCGCTGCATATCGACCGCAGCCGCAACCGGTGAGATAGAGGCTGGACTACTTTCTACTACTACTGCAGCAGTAAGCGGTAAGCGGTAAGCCCGTGGATTCCTGTGGATTCCTGTGCCGCCGCGGCGGCGGTGAATTTGGGGAGGAGAAGGAGGAGAACGTCAGGATCACGTCCCCTCACCGCAAGTAGCAAGGAGCGGTGGGGGGAGAGGGCTAAGAGTGGCTGAAAGTGGGCTATTTTCTCTGAAAAGTGAACAGCGGGTATTAGCCGGTATATCTACTTGCCTGCCTGCCTGCACTCCTGGCCTCTCCCAGGCCCCCCCAGTGGCAGCTTTCAACCCACTTGTCCCTCCGTTCCATTTGCCGGTCACAATACAACGTGATGTGATTCCTTGCAAGTTCCGTGACCGGTTTTGGATTAGAAAAACGTTATATACGAAAAGAGACGCTCACGAGAGGCACACCATTGGATCACTCTGGCTTTTTTTTACTAAATACCTGGTAAACTGTCTTTCAGAAGTGTCAACTAAAGTCAGAAGTCTCTACACCTTGCAAGATACTCGATACAGTCCGCAAAATCGTAACTGCACCTCGCTATCCTCGCTATCCTCGCTATCCTCCCTGACGGCAGCTATTCTTATTAGAGGGGTAGATAGGCTTGGGAGGTGGGGGTGTGCAGGTGGAGTGGGACTGGAGGTGTAGTGTTAGAATTGGTACAACAGACACCAGGATACCAGGACATCAAGTCACCAAGGTACCAGTCTGCCAGGCTTACCATTTAATAGACCTAGAGAATGAGATCTGGAAAACTGCGTCTCAATACAAGTGCTAGAACGAGAAAAGACGAAGAAGACCGGAACCAGGGCTCAAATAAGTCAAATAAGTCAAATAAAAAAAGGAAGAGGATGGCACAACAAAGAGAGAGACTAGTGTCGGCTCCTGAGCTATCAACCCCTTGCTCAAAACAACGTAATATAGGGATTCAAAATTTCTTTTCTCCAAAGGACCAGATGACGTCAACTTACGGGCGAACGCAGGAACAAGCCCTCCAATCAAGCCCAATCTCACCGGCACCATGCGTAAAGGAGAACGTGCAACTCCAACCAAATAGTACAAAGGAGAAGAATAAGGATTCACAGGACACCCACAGTGAGAGCTGTCCAATTAACAATTCATCTGACAAAAAACAAACCTCTCAGTCTCCAGACAAGCAAAAAAGTAACATTGTCCGCGGTAATCGCATTGTGGTAATAGCCCAAATAAACAAGACCGCCTCTCAACCTCAGGAAAGTGACAAGGAAACAAAGTCCATGGACAAGGGCAGGGAGGAAGAAGTAACACCAAGGAATAAATTGTTGGTGGGTCAAATTGCCGCACAGGAAGACTCATGGCCTACTTCCTTCTCCCTGCCCGACGACATAAGCTTGGACATTCAAACAGGAATGGAAAAAATCACTGAACCCCAGTTACAAATATACATAAAGCCCAGCCAAGATCCACATGACACCTACAGATCACAAGAACATGTGAAAAACGGACCAGGGTGTAATGGAAGGCTGGAATCAACACCCTTGCACCCAAGTGTCGACTCCAATGAACGGGACTAAGACCAAAATAAAAATACAGGATGGACTAACAACATTCTAAACCAGGAATCTCCAATTACGATATCTTCAATGAGCAGGTCAGATGAAGATATAAATGTCCAGGAAACATCGCCCAAAGAAGAAGCCAGGTCCCCTTGGAGCAAAACACTATTAACCCCTTCAGTGCTAATGACAAGGGTAACTCGTCATTTAGTTTCCATTGATTTCAATGGAAATTACATTGAAGCGGCGCAAGATGTCTAGCATCCAAGTGGTTAAACACCTTAGACCAGGCAATTAAAGCTCTGAACTTCCAGTCGGACAAAATGGACGTTCAAATTGACTTAATAAATCTCATAGCGAGCCATATCTCTGGCATAAACATCAGGCTGGACCGGACCACATGGCAACCCCTCTCCAAGGGAGGGCTGACAAGGGTCCTTGTACAGAGACTATCCAACCAAGCTGTGTTTGTGGGAAATTAGTGGATAATATGTCAAATTTACCATTAATACTAAATGACATATTAAGGGCGGTCCAGTCATCAATGGACACAAAACATATCACCAAATCTACGAGCAATATTGAGATAATAAAACCAAATGTGGAATTTGGAAGCCAACTCATAGCAATAGATTCCACCCAAAACAGCTATGTAGAGGAAGAAACAAGCAAGCAGTGTAAAGAAAAATCTGACTACGAACAAGGTCAAAAAGAGGAAGCACAACAAGCAATAACCCAGTCAAAAATCAAGTTAACAAAAAGACAAAGGAAGCGCGCAAGAAAAGGGAGGGTTCAACTTAAATTCCAACCTTCAACAGATACTCATACCTATCCCATCTTTCATTACACCGCTAATAGGAAAATTAAACCAACACCTGAAGAAACCGTCTCAAAACATATCAACACGCCCCCGGTTCAATCAAACCAGTCAAATGCAGTGAAAGGGACCAGCCTGAGTACAGAATCCTCACCCTTTCAAACGTCCCCAAAACCAAGCCAGATATTAGGGATCACACAACTGAAAACTCAGATAAAGAAACAAAAAAAACCTCCAGGAACACATGAAAAAGTCAAGATGCAAGATGAGTCTGATGAAAGGGTTTTAAATAAAGAAGTCAATATAAATCAGATAGTAATGATCCACCAGACAGACGAAACGCAATCACCTCAGGCCAAATCAACAAATCAGGAACCAAGACACCAAAATGGCCCAATCCTCGTAGATACCGAACAAAATATAACAGATATACATAATCAAAGTCAATTCACAAAAAGAGCAGACGAAAAGGTAAATAAAAGATCACCAATAAAAATAAACTTAAACGAAGATGGACGAACCTGCAGTATTTATCAAACAAATAAACAAATAAGGTGCACACATATACCACAAAATTCGAACATCGATAAAAATACGGACATGATTAATGAACCAACCACCTATCTGAAAAGAATGGACGGTCTATACGAAGATTTAATAATAAAAACACTAAGCCAAGGGGAAAGAATAATCACAAGACAGTTACCAACAAAAAATATAAACCTAGAACAAGAGACACAAGTTAAAATGAGTTCACAATTACAAGCAGAAACAAATAACAAATTGATATTTATACCGGAATACCAGACATCAGGACCCCAAGATTTTCTGAACAGAGGAAATATAATGAGGCTATTAAGAGAAATCCCAGAATTGAATGACATAGAATCTCAAGATCTCTTGTCAGTAGAATTTAGATGCACCAAAAACATGTCAGAGGTGGAAGAGTCATTAACCACCTGGTCAACTAAAGAAATAGTTGATAGAATATGTGAAAGGAGTTTGTCATTTGAAGCCTGGGGCATTAAATTGAGGCGAGACGATCGGAAAAAATATCCATTTCCACTTTTAAAAACTCTAACTATATGTAAAAAGCCAAAGACAGAGGGGAATAGGCAAAAATCATGTTTAAAAGGAGCGTGTGCGGTATCTCCGCAAAACAATACACCACAAAGTAGACACGAAATTGCAGTGGCTCAAGGAGGCGCCCATGAACAGGCAACCGACTGGACCTGGGTGGCTTCGGCCTTGAGCAAAAAATGCCCCTAACATGACGAGTCACTTAGAAAAAGACACCACGTTAAACCAACGGATAATAGTTGATAATCAAGTGGAATCCATTGCAGCGAACCCGCATACGATCAGCCTCTGTTCCTGGAACGTCCATGGTTTCAACAGCTTGTGTCATGACCACGAAACTGCTAACTTCTTGGATCAACATGACTTAATACTGCTACAAGAAACCTGGAACCTGCGCCAAATGTCCATCCCGGGATATATCGAATTTCACGTCCTCGCCGAAAAACCTTCTAACTTTGGTCACCCTAGAGGAGGCCTATCGACGTACATCGCCCAACAACACAGATGGCATACGGAAAAAGTAGACTCTATGGTAAACTGGATACAAGTAATAAACCTCACGGGAAAGTTGGTCACAGGTTCAGGTTCCTGTAATCTTCTATTGCTTAACGTTTACGTTCATCCGGAAAAGAAGGAGAAAAATGAAAAACTGATTACTTTACTAACTTTGATCAGGGCCTTGCAAATTACTCATGAGATGTACTCCATGATTATATCAGGTGATTTTAATAGCAACCTAACAAAAGATGACAAAACAATGCAAGCTCTTGAAGAACTGGGCCTTTTTATCCTAAATAAGAAAGTCAGTGGGGATAGTGGTATACCTATTACCTTCTTAAGCGGTAACCGAAAGTCATCAATAGACTTCACAATACTGAGCAACAGCCTGTTACCAATGGTGAGTGTATTTTCAGTGGAGCAACGTGTGGAAAGTGACCACTTCCCTCTAATTACCAAAATGTTAATGTTGGTTACCAAGACGGAAAAACAAAACACGTTACCCAGTACACTGAAAAATTCAACCTACGTAAACTAAAATGGAGAGGAAAGGATTTAAAACCAATAATGGACAAACTTAAAAATAAACTGCTTAGTTTAACGCCGGAAGTAAAAGAAAATCTGGTAAAAACATGGGAACACCTATGTGAAGCAGTAACAAGAAGCCCTCCACGAACACATCAAAATTCAATAAGATCCAATACTGGCAAAAAGCCTTGGTACACAACTACCCTGAGGGAAGAAAAAAGAAAAATTGCACGAGAAGTCCGCAAACAGGCACTATTGATAAAAAGTGGAAAAAAAAAAAACAAATCGGAATTGAAAACTATGCGAAAGAAATACAAGATCATGCTGAGTAGCGCAAAAACACTGTACCAAGAGGAAACGTGGACTAACCTACTAATCGCTAGCAAACACAAAAATGCCAGAACATTTTGGGGTATTATCAATAAACTGACAAGGGGGAACACCCTAAAACAGGAGGCAGGTATCGGAGAAAGTATATGGACCCAGCATGTCGAAAAGATGTTCAGCGACAGGACGGGAGGTAAGAAAAGATACTGTAAATTGGAGTGCAAAGTATGCACTAGAAACAGCGAACAAGCAGAAAACTTGATAGGAAAACAAGCTAATGCACTTGGAGACAAGCTGAAGCAATTGTTGGGTAGTGGAAATGAGAACAATCCTGAACACTCACAACTCAGCAAATCAGAAAAACTAGCGAATGCAGTGACCGACACCCTAGTAACAACAGACCAGCTCAAAGACAAGATAAATCGCCTGAAAAAAGAGGGTGCGGCAGGTCCAAACGGGCTTCCAAATGCTATCTTTAAATATTCACCTGAATTTTGGGCAGAATACTTAACTCCACTCTTTAATGCAATCTACAATCAGAACAAACCACCAAGATCCTGGACCGGGAGCATAATTCACCCCATTTTTAAACAAGGTGACCACAACGAACCAGGGAATTACAGGCTGATATCGCTAATGGATGTCGAGGCAAAACTATATGGATCATGCCTATTATCACTCCTTCAGGACTGGATGGAAGATACGAACATAATACCAATGTTCCAAACTGGTTTCCGGCCAAGGACGGGTACACTAACAAACTTGACAACCCTGGCTCTCTTGAAAGAAAAAGCTGTAAAAAGGGGAACAAGACTGTATGCTTGCTTTATAGACCTGCGAGCAGCCTTTGATAAAGTGAACAGATCCAGGCTATGGGAAAAACTAAGATCATGGGGTATCCCGAAGAAGTTATTGGAGGCTATTATAGTCCTGCACAGCAACACCTGGGCTCGAGTAAAACTGGGAGACGGTAGCAGCATAACGGCCGAAATAAGAACACAACAGGGCCTAAAACAAGGCTGCGTACTGGCCCCAAGTTTATTCAATCTGTACATGGCAGATATAGTCAACCACATGGAGATCGGGGAGTGCCATCCACCCCACATGTCAAAAATCCCTATCCCTTTCCTGCAGTATGCAGATGATATCGTTGTTCTGAGCCAAACACCGATAGGGTTGCAAAGATCGATCAACAATTTGACAACTTATTTGGAGCACGAAAGCCTGGAACTGAATAAAGATAAAACTAAAGTTGTTCGCATTGTGGATCCAAAAAAGCAAATATTCAAATGGTATGCAAACAGTTCTCCAATAAAGGAGGAAACATCATACAAATACTTAGGTTTGAAATTGGGGCCAAGGCCAACGAACAAAGAACATAAAACCGACCTAAAAGCAAAAACACAGTCTTTGATCTATGCATACCGGCAATTACAAAAGAAACTAAGTTGTCCAAATTATACACACCTGCTGAAAGTAATAAAAGCTCAAACCTTACCAACCTTGTCATACGCATTGGCCACCTGGTGTGGCAAAGAAGCAGGGCTGTTAAACAGCCTACAAACAAAAGTATACAAGGCAGTCTTAAATCTACCAAATTCGTCGGCTCCGGCGCAGGTCCGTCTAGAATTTGGCCTTCTAAATCAGAAGTTTCGCTGTATGGGAACCTTTGTGAAACTCTGCCATAAAATACGCTTGTCGGAAGCCAATTCATTGGACAACCTGTGCTGGAAAGAAATCGAAACCCAGCAGGAACAGCAAGTTTCAAACAGTTGGGGAGGCTACCTGTCTCAATCCCTAAATTGCATAGGAATTGAAGAAACTTGGGACACGAAGCCAGATAGATCCACTTTTGATAAAATTGTAAACAATGCGGTAAAATGGGAATCCTACCTCGAAGACAAGATGAATATTGCAAAAAGACGACATGGGTGGACTGTGATTAATTCATATTCTTGGATAAAACCACAGACCTACTTAGAAAGCCACTTTAACAGTTCGTTAAAACAAAGATATATAAAACACCGACTAGGTCTACAGTTCTCAAAGGACTTGCTACCAGCCTGGAAAAATTGTCATACTGACCCATATTGTCGTCTATGTGGATACCAAACATAAACTCTAACGCACTTACTATGTGTGTGCCTGGCACTTAAAGACCTGAGGAGACGACTTTTAAAGAACATTTTTAACAAATTGAACATTCGGACTTGTAGGCAAGCCGTAATCCGATGGCTAGATGGATCATGTCCTATGTTGGCCTGCAGGGGGGTCAAATTTATGATGAAAGCCCAATCTCTCTTACAGCAAGCTGACCTTGGAACTATACCTCTAAACTGAAATGTTTGACACTTACTTTGCCACTTGACAAACAGTTTTAATTGCCAAACATTTTAAAAAGTGTTTTATGCCTTATGATGGTCTACATGCATTTTTGTAATGATTTTTAATAATTTTATACAATAAAATTGACTTGACTTGACTTGACTAATCCATATATAAAGGTGGACCCAGGCCGCATTACAACTAACAGCCCTAGCCCTAGAGGTGGGGGTTAAATCAGTCAATGGGCGGACAATATCTGATGCCAAGGGGGCCTACACATATAACAGACTCAACCACATGAGTGGTATTGACTATATCTTTGTTGACCTGAGACTTTGGTCACTGTTCACAGATATGGCCGTTATAGAGCCTTTGGTGTGTGATCATATTTCCCTGTGTCCTACCATGATGACCTTCTGTGATACTCATCCATCTGATCCACATTCTCTATCGCCTACGGGGGTCATTGAACCCACAAATGATATGGGCTGCCTCAAATGGCGCAAAGTAGCTGTCAACTTCAACCTTTTATTGCCTATAAGTCACGACATATAAGCAATATTACCTGAGTTTAATATTTGTTTAGCTGTGGAGGTCGAACTATTATCTTTCCACCTTAACTTTTTTTTTAACACATTATGTCCTATTTCATCGTTTCAGCCCCCATATTAGAAACATATGAATAAACCAACTTCTTGATTTAATAAGGATTGTAGACAGAGCCAAATGATTCTGACAGTATCAATTACACCAAAGGATTTTGAATAAATTTGTACATGTAGAAAGGCCTATCACTGGGTATGGTCAAAGCCAAGAAGGAGTGGGAGAAGCAGAGATGGCAGGACCTAAAAGAAGCATGTCTTGCCAATGACTCCACCAAGTTTTGATCAATAGTTACTTGGAGTGGCAATGGCGCAGCGTCACTCCCATCTAACTACATTTCCCCGCTAGATTGGTCTGAATTTTTCTCAAACTTGTACTCCATGGAAATCTTGAGTCTACCATAGCATTGCATCTAAGACAGGATATCCCTATGCGAGCTCAATGTTTGATATATGCAATGTTACTGCCTCTCTTGATGCCATCACTAGTGGTATGGCTGCTGGGACCGATGGCTGCTATCTTTGAGCATGATAAAAAACGTTGGACAAAATACATCCTAGGTCTTGCCAGTGCTATAGCCAAGGGAGCCCCAATCCCTGATTCTTGGAAGGGTGCCCTAATGATACCGATTTTCAAAAAGTGTGATAGCAGTTCCTCTGCAAATTACAGACCAATTAGTTTGATAGATTGTATTCAAAAGATCTTTTGTCGACTACTGCTGAATAAAATCCCGTTTTGGACTGAAGAAAAAGACATACTAATAGCTTTCCAAGCTGGATTTCGCAAGAGGACCAGCCATATAGATCAGGTTTTCGATTCCTTCTTTTATATTGGAAGACACTTTAACACGCAGAGGCAGCTTTTATGCCATTGTCGATCCTAAATCAGCTTTTGATTTGGTCCCCTGATTTAAGCTCTGGCAGGTACTCTGAGAATTGGCATGCCTCTTGAGATTTTAGCACTGCTTATACATTAGCATGAAGGAAACTGTACCAGCATTGATGGGGATCATAAGGCCAGTTACTGACTGGATACTAGTGAACAACCGAGTTCATCAGGACTGCGTCCTAGCCCCAACACATTTCTCACTATGCCCAAATGACTCAGTGAGTTTCCTTTCTCAGATACCAACTGATGGCCCCACTCTAACGGGAGAGGAGACACTAATCCTAATGTTTCATGACGATTCCTTATGAATCTCCAAAACCCATAGCAGGTTCCAACATCTGCTGAACCACTTCAAGGAGTTTTGCAGCTCACAGGATTGGAGATTGACGTGGCAAAAACTAAATATATGTAATTCAACCAGCACAAATCTTACAAGGGAAGGTAAGGTTGTCCACTGCCATGACATTGAAGTTCCATACCAGCAAAATGATCATTAAACATTATCAAATTGCAGGTGTCATTCTTAAGGAACACACGAGCATCCTTAAGTAAACCCATAAGTCCTGCCCTGCGGATCTATGAAACCAAAGCAGAGGGATCTGACCCATATGGAGCAGAACTTTGGGGATTTTCCAACAGCACAGCACTATTGAGGTCTGAAAACAAAATACTAAGGAACCTAGCTAATATGCCACCTAGTACACAATACTCTCTTTATTTCTTCCCCTCTAAAGAAACATTAAAAAAGCATTACTGGCTCTGGTCAATCCAGAATGATGTTCACAAGGCTCACAAAGCTACACCGAAAGGGGAATTTCTTTATTTCAAATGTACTAGTGTTCTAGAAAAATATTGGTATATTATAACAGTCACGCAGGACTGGAAACTTTTTTTCCAATTCAGGAATGGAGCTTTACCCCTGAAAACATCCACTTGCAAATGGAAGGCTACTGATTATTTGCTATGCCCAGCTTGTAAAATAGCTGATGAATCTGTACCTCATGTTCTATTTGTTTGTACAGCTTACGTCCAACCCCGCCAGGCATGGATAGACCCTTTATCTAAAAAGGTGGGCACACAAAGCCATTCTTCTGCTGTTAGAATTTTAAGGTGGGACTCTCGCCTTTTGTTTGCTTCCTCAGTAGCTACATTTCTGCGATGAATGTGGACTATAAGAAGAAAAGCGATTCTGAAATAGCTGTAATAAGGGCAATCTTACACTTTGCACTTTATGTCTTACTGTGTGTCTATGTTTGTCTCTGATGTTGCTGTCTTGTCGACTTTTAACTTTGTAAATCATCGGCTTTAAGTATTTAATCATGTTTTTCTATCTAAATTATGTGAGGTTTCTTTCTATTACTGATTTTATGTATTCTGAGTAGGCAATATAGCTGGTTTTATTTTTTTTAAAGAAAATCTGACCAACAAGATGTATTTTATCCTAAACTTTTATGGCATGAGTGTTGAAATAAAGTTTTTTTTAACTGAACTGATAATTCCCCAGATGTCTGAAATGCAACATCTGTTAGATTACTGTTGGCTTCAAGTAGGAAACTGTATATTACATCATATAGGTATCCAGCACAACTCACAATGAAAAACCAAGAAGGGTGTCCCATATTCTACCACATACATCTTAGCTCTCCATATCTTTGAAACTAACATTCGTTCGCACTTCGCTGACATGCTATTATATTTATTAAGTTACATTACCGGTTTTCCTCATCGCTTTCCACCTTGTTTAGGTAATCTTTAGCTGCTAAGTTATTAAATTCTGATCACCTGCGCAACAGCATAAGAGGTGATGGATAATTCACGTGCATATAATAAAGTAAAAGTATAAGGTATGTTTAGTCTAAAATGTGGGTCTTCTGAGTATAGTCTTGTGAAAAGATATTCCAATGCTGAAATTTAAATACGACGATCATCATATTTCCCACCTTTTCCTGTTGGAAAAAATGTACATAACATCTAGATTCTAAAGGTTTTTCCTAGATGCCAATTGGATCTCCTGCAACTTCCCTCATTTGATTCCATTCTAAGGCATCAATAATTATAACTTTAGACTGAAGTGGGTGTATACTGTAATGGTCATATATGACTTTGGAGTGTTCTTTAGAAATGTTCTCAAGTTGGCCAATGTTACTTTTATCTGCAAGTACCAGTTCAGTGCTATCTCTGAAGTCATTAATTTCCATGTTTTGTAGTGTATATTATTTTGTAATGGGCACGAAAATGCATCTTGCGTTTTAGAAATGCTTAATAATTTTTGCCATTTTCTTTCCTTTCTTTGACACTCCATTAACTAGTACAACAAAAGGTTTTTCTAATTTGCACTGGAGTGCTACAGTTTCAATGTTTTTTAAAAATCTAATGGAAGAAAAACAACCTTCTCTTTAATGTATGCTCTAACTCTTTGTAAAAAAAAATTTTTGATTTCACAAACGTTTTTATTGGGAGTTTCAACATAATAAACAGAACATACATAAATCATGAAAATTAGAAAAATATAAGATTCGACAATACATACATCCGCAATCATAATTAACACAAATAGAAATAATAATAATAAAAATGCAATATATCAGACGTATTGATGCAGCGAGAACATCGGCGTTTGGATGTAACATTGCAAGTACAAGAATTGTGCACACTACTAAGAGAGATGTGGGAGGAGGGGTGCATGAGAGCCCTGAACTAGAGTTAGTGATCAAGGTGGTTTATGGAGGTTAAAGTATTCGTCTAGCGAGGACCACAATTTCCTGTGTGGGGGGCGCCATGGGGTGCTTATGAGTGAAAAGTTGTCGGCACCTCTTAAATTGGAGACCCAGTTAAGCCAATGCGGGAAAGATGCTTTGCAGGTGTCTTTCCAATTGTTTAGGATTATTTTAACAGCAGCGGTGAGTAGTATATCAAGCTGAGCCTTATCGTTATCATTAAGAGTATCAGCCTTGGATGAGCCCAATACTAGGGTGGAGAATTCCCGTGGTAGGGGGATGGGGAGCACCTTGGTGATAAATAAAAAAATTCTATCCCCGTAGCCTATAACGCAGGTACATTTAAATAGTAGGTGTTCGAGATCGCCTCCTTCCTCTGTGCAGTTCCAACATGTATTGTCGTCCCTAATGTTATGTAAAAAGAGGCGCTTGGGGGTCCAGAAGGCGTTATGGAGAAGCCAGAATTTAGTCTGGGAGAGAGTAGGGCTAATTTTGTGACGTGTGGTGGATTCCCAGATTCTGGCCCATTCCTCCTCCGAGGTTGGTGTAGAGGAGTGGGACTCCCAAAAGAGGCGTATGGGTTCCGTCAGGTTGGGTTGCTGAGGGCGCATCAGCTTGTAGAGCTTAGAGACTTGGTGGCCAAGTTTGTTAAGGGACGCTAGATAGGCAGGGAGAGAAGGAGTGCTGTTGTTGAGCTTGGCTTTAGAGATAGCCACCTTGACATTCAGGAAATTGTACAATTCAGTTTCCGGAAGACCATATCTGTCTCGTACTTCAGAAAAGGGGAGCGGACCGGCATCATTAAAGAGCTGGTGCGGGAAGAACAAACCTTGTGCAACCCAAGTATCGTTGTATAGGGGTTTCCCTTTATATGTTAAAGTAGAGTTGTGCCATAAGGATTCCCATTTTGATCTTTTGAATTGATGCGGCAGGTGTCTGCTTACTTGCAAAAGGGCTGCTTTCGTGGTTTTAAAAATGGATCCCGAACAGACGGAGGGATGGAACGTGATGGTCAGGAAGGAGGCTGGCTCAAGGGACTGAAGGAGGGCCCTCTCTACCGTAAGCCACACAGGGGTGTATCCTGACTGAGGCGTCAGCCAGTGAGAGTCCTGTCTGGCAAGGAAAGCCGTTTGGTAAATTTTGAAGTTTGCTAGGTTAACCCCTCCCTGGGAATTGTCGAGGCGCAGTTTTTTCAGACTGATTCTGGCTCTTTTCCCTTGCCATATAAAGGTGTTTATCAATGTGTCAATCCTACGATGGAAGTCCCTGGAGAGTGTGAGAGGTAGCATGGTAATGAGGTAGTTGACCAAGGGGGAGATCATCATCTTGACGGTTTCAATCCGGCCCCACCAAGTGATAAACCGAGGGGACCAACCATCTAGGAGCCGCTTAATTGTGTCAAGGGTGGCGGACTCATTGTGGCGAAGCGTTCCAATCAGGGAGTCTTCTAGCTCAATACCTAAGTATTTGATAACACCACTTTGCCAAGTCAAGCCAGAGTCACCGAGGACGTTTCTGTTGGTGTGTACATTAAGAGGCTTGACCTCCGATTTGTCCCGATTTAGTTTATAACCGGAGAGGGCCGAGTACCTGTCGATTGATGACATAAGGGCTTTTATGGAGTTCTCAGGGTCTTCGGTTGCTATTAAGATGTCGTCGGTGTAAGCTGCTAGTTTCACCTGAGTGTCATTGAAGGTCACACCTGCTATTTCTTTAGTGTGTTTGATGTCAGTTAGCAAGGGTTCAAGGGCCAGGAGGAACAATGCGGGTGAAAGAGGGCAGCCTTGTCTAGTGCCTTGGTAAAGGCGGAATGGGTTAGACAGGGTGCCATTGATGGCGATTCTGGTGGACGGAGAGGAGTATAGGGCCATTACCATATTGATGAATGAATGACCTAGGTTAAAGGAATGCATGCAATGCTGAACGAATGTCCAAGAAACCTTATCGAAGGCTTTTTCGGCGTCCAAGGTTATGGCAACCATTGGGGCGGGTGAGGTCTTGGCTATTTCTAAAATGTGACATAAGAGCCTGGTGTTGTTGTTTGACATCCGATGTTTTAAGAAACCTACTTGTGAGGTGCTAATCAATTTGGGAAGCAGGGTATTGAGTCTTGTTGCTAGGATCTTAGCATAGATTTTGCAATCTAAATTTATCAATGAGATGGGGCGATTATTCTTGGTTAAAAGTGGGTCTTTGCCATCTTTGGGGATCACGATTATGGTAGCCTCACCCACGGAAGGGGAGACACTGCCAGTGGCTGCTATTGAGTTAAAGAGTGACCGGAGTGTGGGGGTAAGTTGATTGTCAAAAGCCTTGTAGAAGGCTGCTGAAAATCCATCCGGGCCGGGGGCCTTATTATTTTTAAGCGTTTTTATATAAGCAAGATCTCTGTGTTCGTGATGGGGGAGCCTAATTGTGCATTGTCTTCCTTTGAAAGTTTAGGGAGATTCAGGGATTTCAGGTAATTATCGCAGGCTTCCCTGTCAAAGGTCAGATCATTTTTGTACACGTCCTCATAAAATACTTTGAAGGTCTCTAAAATGTTGGCTTGCTTAGTGTGAATATTATTTGCTTTGATAGAGGTGATAGTGGACAGTTTCTGTTTGTGTTTAAGATAAGAAGTGAGAAGTTTCCCCAGCCCTGTTTCCTTCACAAAGCTTCAGGGCTTTGAACCTATTGATCCAAACCCCAGCACGTTTGCTAGTGATAGCATTGTATTCATATTTTGTCTTGACTTAGAGGTCAAGTGCTGCAGTGTTGTCAGGGTTGGACTTGTGGGAGGCTTCTAATTTTTTAATATCTTCTTCGAGGTTTACCAAATCTTTATTTAGTTTCTTGTTGGTTTTGGCTCTAATATTAATAATAACACCACGAATCGTGGCTTGAAGCACGTCCCACAAGGTGGAGGGAGCTCTATCAGGTAGAGCATATAGTAAAATATATTCTTCTATGGCTTTTATAATCTGTTGTTTGTTATCGGGGTCAGTTAAGATTTCTTCGTTGAAGCGCCATCTCCTAGGAGATAGGATCGAACTAGAACCAGCAAGTTTGGTGCTAATGCATGCGTGGTTGGAGACTAGTTTCGGGGCAATGTCTGTTTCCTCAATGAGATGTGTAAAGGAGCTCGAGACAAGAATAAAATCAATTCTGGAATATGAGTTGTGTGGGGCAGAATAAAAGGTGTAATCCCTCCCATTGGGGTTCTGAAGGCGCCAAGAATCTTTGCGGTGGTATCTGTTACAGAGGCGCAGGAGGGCCTCATGCGATCTGGAATGGTGGAATGTACATTTAGACTGTCGATAAAGGATTGGGTCCAAAGGAAGGTTAAAATCACCCCCTACCACTAGTAGGTCGTCCTGTGGGATATTTTCCATTGCCCGGGCAGTCGAGTCCCAGAAGTCCGGGTCATCCGCATTGGGACCGTAAATATTCACAATATGTATGGGGTCCTCATCCCTTAAAAGGTGTGTGATTAGCCACCTACCCTCCGTATTGTGTGTGTGTGTTAGATTAGTATTTTTTGCGATCAGTGTGATTAGACCACCTTTCTTGCGGTCAGCGGGGGAGCAGAGTGTGTGTTAGATCCAATGGAGGTTAATTAATCGTGTGTCTTCTTCCGATAGTTTGGTTTCCTGCAGTAGAAGGATATCTCCTTTTGATTTAGCAAGATACTCAAAGATTTTTCGTCTCTTTACCGGGTGATTAAGACCCTTAACATTCAGAGATATTATGTTAAGATTTTCTGAAAGGGACTTAGTGTCGGCCATCGGAGTCCGATTGGATCGTTGAGTGTGACATCAGTGCAGTGTTATGGGGTGTAGGATGTATTGGTGTCCGCCATGAAGGACTAGAGAATATTTTCGAGCCAGGACTCATGGTAGCATGTGAAACATGTAATCTAACACCGGTGTAAGATAATGCATCTTTGTCAAAAAATGAAACAAAACCTTAAAAAACAAATAACATAGATGTCAACTCCCTTTTCACCCTCCCCACCCCCTCTCACTCCTCCCCCCTTCCCTAGTTCTTCAACCACCCCCTCCGCCCCCCTCCCTCCCCTCCCCCCTCAACATACGTACGTGGGGAGAACGACGGCAGTACCGTCACTAGGCAAAACAAGGTTAATACACAGCATATTTCTAAGCGATATCGCAATTAGGATATTACGGGGTACACAAAGCATCCAAGAATGGGACGGGATGGTGTAACATAAGATCTATGATCTGGGCTGTGAATAGCAGTCAAGCTAGAGAGTCTTAAGGATAAGGAAATCCAAAGGGGAAACTAGGGTACAGCTATGGAGCGATATAGGAACACAAGGCATTAAGTGGCAACTAGATGCACTCTGCAGTCAGACCGATGGTTTGTGGCAAACAAAATAACACAGCTTGAGTGTTTAGTAGTCCTAGCCAGGACGCCACGATCAATTGGTAAAGGAATCTCAATGTATCGCAAAAATAAACTGATCATGACAGGACATAGCACGAAATGTCAATGCGAAATGTACACTCAATTGCTTTACTTAAACATCAATATTGTGTCAACAATGAAACAACATATCGACCAATCTTAGAGCTCATTACAATAATGTAAGATGACCTGAGCATCAACTCAGGGCATCACTCACAGTACAGGATGGCCAAATTAGGAGGCATAAAGATGTAGGTAGCGTCTTCGCCAGCTCCTGTGGGTGACCTACACAAGGTTTGGCAGCCAAGCATAGCCGCAGACAAGCTACTGCAAAAAACAACTAAAAAATAACCCAACAGTAGCATTCAGGCTGGGTCGTGGGCATTCGGTTTCCTTTTGTTTGTAGAGCCACTGGATTGGTCCATATGTTGTGTCTGGCAGTCTTCCAGCTGGCCCGCCAAATCTCTGGGGTCTGAGAAGAAGTGTGGCCTTCCTTTCCCTATGATTTTGAATCTTGATGGGCCTGCAAAGGAGAAGGGGATCTTCTTCGCTCTTAGTCTCTCACACAATTGGAGGAATCCTTTCCGCAGTTCTACTGTGTCTTTGGAGTAATCTTGGGTAAAGATTATGCGATGACCCTCCCAAGATATATTGTGATTCTTCCTCGCGAATTGGAGGATAGCCTCAATGTGTTGGAATCTGAGAGGCTTGCATATCAGAGGACTTGGACCTTTCCTGTGCTTATCGGTGAAGGTGGGAATTCTGTGCGCTCTGCCCAGCTCAAAGCTGTGTGGAAATTCAATCTTGGTGACCATCGGAATCCATGTTTCTAGGAATGCCACGCAAGAGTCTGCGTCCTTTTCGGAGTCTTCTGGCACGCCCAAAATACAGATGTTCCCCCGTCTGTTGGGGTCCTCCAACTCAGCGTTGTGTCTTCTAAGGGCATCGGTGGTAGATGCAAGGCGCTTTATTACTTTTGTTGATTGTAGGGACATATCATCAACATCGCTCAGACGTTGTTCTGCTTCGCCCAGATGTTTATTCATGGTGCTCATGTCTGCTCTTATTGCTGTGAGCTCGAGTTGCATTGAGTCCGTGTTGCTTTAGGTGGATTTGGACAGGTCATGGAGATCGGCTAATTTCTTAAGAATCATTTCCATGGTGGCAGCCATGTTTGCCCTGGCTTTAATGGGAGAGTCTGATGTTGTTGGCTCTGGACGCACTTTTTTGGTATTGCCCCTGCCTTCTCTTTCTGCCATTATAGAATATCCTGTTGCTGTCAGATCCTCTTTGTGCAAACCGTTGTCTTGCCACCAGCTTAGTTGTTCGTGAGGACCTTGTGTCGTGGTGAGGTCGGTAGTGGCTCAGTAAGGGTGACTGGGCATCAGGCCGCTTCCAAAAATCACGGCAAGTAGTGAGCCTGTAGGATTGATATGCAGGATTCACAGGGACAGTGTATATTGTAAGGCTAGTGGTAGAAGGCAGCAGGTAGGTGGCAAGTGATAGGCACACTAGCAGGCAGCTAATACAGCAGTAGTGATAGCAGTTGGCAGGCAGTCGGCACTATATCGATATCAGGTCACCAACGTAGGGAACAGTATTTACTGTGAAGGGCTGGGATGGATAGGAAGAACATTTTAGCCTCGGTAGATTTACTGCACCTGAGTGTGCTGGTTGTTGGGGCTACTATGCCTTGTACTCTGCCTCGTCGAAAGTGTTTGAGCGGGTAGTCTCGTAGACTGTGTGATGTCAACATGCATCAATTGGCGTGGAGCGATGGTCAATTACTCAGGCATGCAGACTGGCGCGATGGATCATATGTGGCAGACCTGCCGGTAGCAGTGGCAGAGGCACGGCTAGAAGGCTCCCCTGGCAGAACCGCAGGTATGTGCGCGGTAGAAAGGCAAGCACACTGTCGTGCGCAGGATTGCTGAGATGCGCTGGAGTGCTGTGGTGCGTTGTGGAATGTTGCTCTGATGTGGAGTCTGTGAGGCTCTGAGTAACAGGCTCTCCAGGGTGTGAGATAGTGCTGGGCGATTTTTACTCACATAGAGGGCCGGTCAGCAGCAGCACCTGGCTCTCCCCCGGCTCTCCCCATGGTTCAGCTCTCCTTGTCAGGGCCGCGTTGCTCAATGTGTCCCGACCGCCGCCATTTGAGGTCAGGCCGGGCGGAGCATTTACGGGCGTTTGGCAGCGTGTGGCAGCAGGAATGCTCTCCTCCGCTCCCTCAGTCACTCAAGCAGGAACACACATCTTGGGGAGTCAGGTAGTTGATTCACGGCACAGCAGCGGGAAATCGCCGGGCATAAAGCGGAATCGCTTCCCCGAGAATGCGCTGGATTTATGTCCTTACCGCCGCCATTTTAGGGTCAGGCAGGTAGTGTGGCTGCCGGGGTAGAGCAGCAGCTCGCATACATACAGGCAAGGTGCTCACCTCCCGATCCTGTTGAGGGCGATTTGCTTCCTGTATCTCCGCTCAGAGCAGCCTCAGGGGGTCCATTCAAAATCGGTGCATAGCGACCTTGCACAGCGTCAGGCAGGATCGCGATTGGCATGCAGCGCCATTTTGAGATAGTCGCGCCAGCTCACGCGTGGGGGAAAGGCTCCCAGATTTCCACGGCAGAGGGCAGCTTCAACCCCTCGGGATGTCACACGTTAGATGCAGCGCAGCATGGGGCATCTGGAACTGCGTTCCCCTATATGATTGAGACGGTAAATCGCCTGGGTGTGTAGGATTCGCCTCCTTGTTCTGCAGAGCGACAAGTTAGGCAGCCATCTCCACTGCCGTCCAAGCCACGCCCCCTATTCTCTAACTCTTGTGGTTCAAATTTGCCGTTTTTAAATTGCATTGCAGGGAAGGGCAATAATTATGTACAATTCAGAAATTGACATTTGTGATATTAAAGTGTGTGATCTGTTTGTAATTTGCTTTTAACATGTGCTTTAATGTTTTTTTGACTGAATAAAGGTTATTTGTCTGAAATTGCATTCTCACAATAGTTTGAAATGGATGTAAAGTTTGAATTACAATACTTTCTTATACATTTTAATTCTGTAGTTTTGAAGGTATAGAGTAAAACGTCAAATTATTATGAATTGCACATGAAGGGATAAACTTATTGTCCAGATGTTCAAGGGAATAATAACATACAATGTAATCAGCACAAACAACATATCTATTTTTAACAATCAAATAAATAGCAAGCTTGCACCAAGATGCTCTGGCTTCTTTTTCCGTTTTTTGTAGTAAATCAATATATTTGGTTTGTTTGGCATAATTTGTTCATCTAAAGCAAATGTATACTTTACATGGAATTTCAGAAATGGTTTCATTAAATTGCAAACTCTCCATTTCATACTGTTTAAAGTCCATAATTGGATTGTGTCTGTCGCAGATTGTGATTATACAATATTTTGACACACAAAAATTTCTGATTCCCCGCCAAAGTTTTGTGATTGTATATACTTTGTAATTGATAGGAGCTTTTTCTGGATTACAATGTAGTAGAGCATAATTTAATTGCTCCAATTGTAATGCTACTGCTTTCCAAGCAGCATTACAATTCGAATCGAAATCGAAAAAGAGATGAAAGCTACTTTTCCCTCTTTAATGACTCAATTTCCTCACGCCCATTTTGTGTTTTCAAATATTTGGCAAAGAATAAAATGGAAGTACGCATTTGCAAATGATGAAAAGTATGAGAAAATGCACAGACATATTAACAAAAATGTGTCTGTATTTCTAAGATATTATAGCATATCTTCCATTTATCACATAAACATTGTTTTTTCCAAACCTTTCATATATTGTGTAGATGGTGTTCATTTTACCTCACTTGGCAATAATGCTGTTAATAATAAAATCCAACCGTTGCTGCTAAATAATTTATGCATCCAAACTAATCTCTTGTAATCAAAGGCTTTTTTAACAGCCAACTCAGTAGTGAAAATATTAAATGTAAAAATATCTCGCTTATTTAAAAAAAATACTTTTTTTGGGACCATGGAACTTTCTAGAAACCTTCGAGGTTTGAAGCATGTTACACAACTATTAAATACGGTTCTTTATCGATCTTCACTGTGCAAAACTGTTAATAATTTCAGTGAAACACAAAGCTTATTTAGCAACTTAATCTTAAGGTGTAACACACAACACTGGCAAACTGGTGTAAAAAACAAAATAGCAGGGGCGTGGCCAAGCAAGATGCCTGAGCGGAAGTGAGCCGCTTCAGCTCTGGACCCCTGTGGCTGGCCTAAGTGTTTTTCCGGACCCGTAGAGAGCTGAGCTTGGCTTGCCACTGCAGGGCATGCCATAGAGCCGCTAGGGAATGTGGCGGATGGCTCTGCCAGCCAATTCATGATGAGGAAATAGACCCTCAGCAGACGTGAGGCGCGGAGCAGGAGCGGCATCAATCTTGGCGAGAAGAGCGCCGCTGGCCGGCACGGACGCACTCCACTGCCCGCTCTCACCCTCCAGTTCTGGCTCGTCGCTGACTCATGTGCGGATGACCCTTCCGAGGGCTGCGACTCTACGGCAGCTGCCTGGATATGCCCCTGCCCGCTCGGTGCCCCACCACGTTTCCTACAAGACTGGCGTGAGCGTTAAAGCAGGATTGCAAGTGTGATCTGGAGATGTGCTCGGCGGTATGCTTGCCACTTCAGGGGGCAAAATGAAGTGAGGAGATTGGTCTTCTCTGGAGATAAGCACCACTGGCAGTTGGGGACTCTAGTGTCACATTTGTGGTGCTCGACTTTGCTGGATGTGAGAGGAATACACTTGGCGCTCTGCCTGACCTTAAAATGGCGCCGGTGCTGGGATCTTCCTTCAATGTGATTCCGGCCATGCATTCCTCACCCACAGAAATTGAGGTAGGAGGAGCGCCCTTTCTTTTGCTCCCTCTACATGGTTGGGACCGGTTCCCCTGGCGACCTCTGCCTTTCATGCTGATCCCCCGCGCCAGCTGCCTGATTTCAACATGGCCGGCAGCATCTCTTAAATAACGATTGCCCTGTGCTTATGCAGAGTTCTTGAAGAGCTTTACGAGCCTCCCCCCATGATTCGGTCTAGTGCATGTTCCGTTGCCCTTCGCTGCATAGCTCCTATGCCACCTAAGAAGGCATCGAACAAAGTCTCCCGCTACTTAGCTGCCGCAGACAAAAATTCCAATTCTGACGATTTTGAGCAGGCACGGATCATGGCTCTCACTAGGGAGGCCCTGGTTGCCACTCTATGGGACTTTAAAACTGATCTCTGCAAGGAGATAAAGAAAGATCTCCATGCCTCCATGAACCAACTGAGAGCTGACCTCACAGAGAAGATGGATTCCCTGCGACAGGATGTGGATGCGGTGGGCTCCATGGTGCTGGAGGTGGAGGAACAGACGAAGGCCATTGATGGACGCTCCTACAGCCTGCACGACTCTCAGCTGGCACTTCGGTCCCATTTACAGCAAAAACTCCTGAAGGCGGAGGATTTGGAGAACAGGTCTCGGAGGGAAAATATATGTATCCAGGACCTGGAAGAAGGTGCTGAGGGGCCTAACCTTGAGGCATTCGTCATGGGGCTCTTCCTGGAGTTGCTGTCACCCCGTCAACTAAAGATCAAGATTGACCGAGTCCACCGGGTGGGTCCCTCACAGACAGGTGATCGCAAACGGGCGAGAGACGTTTTGGTAAAAATGCACTCCTTCCAAAGGAAAGAAGCCATCCTGGGTGCGGCAAGAAAGAAGGATGAGACTTCTGTTCAAGGATATAAATGTGCCCTGTTTCAGGATCTGGTGCCAGCCACACTGGTGTGACGACAATCCTTACGGCCTGTTACCACCAAGCTTTGGGTGGACAACATCAGATATGATTGGACTTATCCCTTTGGTCTCGTCTTCAAATACAAGAACAAGTCCCACCATGTGACGGAGCTAAATGAGGGGCTGCGGGTTCTCGGCCTCCCAGTACCGGCGGAAGAAGGCGCCTCTGGCCCCTCCACCAGCGAGAGCAGATCCAGGAGGGAGACCCATTCCTGGCAAACAGTCACAAAGAACAGATAGACACACAAGTGACCAACTTATGTTGCGCAGGGGGGAATTTCTATTTTGCCGCGTTGGAACTGGGAAGTTCCCATACTAAACTCAACTGTGAGGCCGCTGCGGGCCGGCGTAATGTGACAACAGTGGTGCTGTAGGCGTACATCAGATCTCCGAACTAAGAATCTGAGGTGTAACCATTATACAAGGAGCTTACAAGTACTCTCTATGTTATAACAGCATGGCAGCCAGGGGTGCGGGCCTTGTCCGTATCGCCCAAATTGTTGCTTCGCTTTTTCACGATCTTTACTGCCGAGAGCCTTTTGGTGTCTTGGCGCATTTCTTCATGGGGTTGTTGGGGAATGGGTTTTGGGAGGGTGGGTTCCTGGTGGTGGTGTTAAGAGGGGACAGGTTTCCTGGTTGTTAAGGGGCGAATTCTGCAGGGCAGATGCACTAACTTCCATGCTGCATCGCACCTCATGAGGAGAGCTTCCTGGGGAGGGACTAGTGGGCGGAGAGGACACACTCAGATTCACCCCAAAAACAGCAAAAACTCTGGAAGTATATTAATGACCGTCAATTTGAGGTGGTGGCTCTCCAGGAAACGCACTTGAAAAAGTCTGAAGACAAGCGACTCTGTCATAAAGCTTACCCTTTGATTTACCAATCGTCAGCTGGCACTAAACACAATAGGGTTGCATTGCTTTAGCGGTTGTCAGCTAAATTCCATCCGGAAACAGTTAAGGCCGACCAGAAGGAGAGAGTCCTTATGGTAAAGGGGAGGTTACGGGGCACCATGTTTACTTTTGTCACTCGGAACGCACCCAACTTGGGGCAGACAACGTTTCTTTCCAACACACTTGGGTTGATTGGTGGCTTTGTGGAGGAACCAGTACTTATTTTGGGCGACTTTAACTTCAAATGGCATAACACTGTAGAGAGCTCCCAGGCACACAGGACAACCCTTACTTGCTTCCCCCAGGGTCTCAAGCAAAAATTTTGCACCCTAGGTCTCCTCAATGTGTGGCGACTATTGAATCCTGACACCAGGGATTATACATCTTTCTCTCATGTCCACCAAGCCTACTCCAGGATTGATTACATTTTCATTAGCCAACCACTTCGGGAATCTCTTCAGGCTGCCCAGATTCTGCCAATCTCAATTTCAGATTACGGTCTTGTTTCTATTAGTTTAGTGTGGTAAATGTCCTCTCCACTGTTCTTCTCTGGATAGACTGTACTATGATATCTGTGACATCATAGAATGCCTGGGTGTCCCTCTGGCTCACAGTGCCTCTCTCTAACTTACTGTGGCAGTTGGTCATCTCAGGCTGAGCTGCTAACAGCTGGCTCCTGGTGGGGTTTACTTCTGATCTTGACCTGTCTACCTGTCTTGGAAGGAACTTGCAATAAAGGATCTTAACTTACACAGTGGACTGTGCATCCTTCATTTACCACAACTTGGCGACGTTTTGAAGAGGATAAACCTACGTGTGAATTAAGGAAACTACTACAAGGAAAATAACTTAAAACCTTATACATAAGCTTAAAGATAATGCCCAGCTGACCCCACCAGTGTCCTGTTTCATCTTGGACAGCCTGCACCTGGGTGTTTGTTATTGATGAGCCTCCTGTCACCTTCTTGCTGTCCATATAAGTCTACAGCTACGTTTTTCTCTAAGGCCTGTGGTGTGGTGTTTGTTTTTTCATCTGGCCTTCATTTCATTGGGAAGCGTCGTGGTGTAACAGGAGGTTTCATCTACTTTATCAGTAGTCTACTTTTGTTTCTGGATCCTATATCGATATCCAGCAACTGACTTCTATGTGCCTGCGTGTAGAAGCAAGCGTAAGCCTCAGAGAAATTCTATCTGGAATATCTTCTCTGTCCCTACACCTTGGAGGAAGACATCTGGTCTGTGTTTACTTCGGCAGATTTTATACTCTGCCCTGCACCTCGGATCAAAACTCATTGTCTGGTGAGAGGGGTCGCATGTGCACGCGTTGGTGACTATTTTGCCTGTCTCTGTCCTATGTGTACAAATGGACATTCATTTCAGAGGCATCTTATCTGGAATGTGAGGCATCGCATGTACACGAGTGGATGAGAGACAGACTCCAAGTTTTCTTTTGACATTGTCTACTCACCGTCCTGGAAGCTGATGACGGTTGGTCGACGGTTGGCCAGCAGCGATCTCTTCTCTTTCCCTGCTACCGTCCAATTGATGACTTGTGTAGAATCCATCTAGGTATTAGCGAAGGTCGTCTTCTGTAGCAAAGCCCCTGTGATGTCAGGCTTCCTCTCACGCTGCAGCTTTCCGATTGTCTTCGTTCAGCACGCTTTGGCCGTGAACCATCCGGGGGAGGCGTAACAACGTGCCGCCATCTTGCTCAGGATCAGCGTGTGTACTGCGTACTCTTGTCATGTGCTGCGACTTGCAAATTGAAGTATCCATGTCGTGTTCCCACCGTGGCTTTAACTTAACTCGCACACTGTGGTCTTCAATTTCCTGGTGCGAAGGTCATGATTTATGTCGGCACCTAGCGAACCTGATCGTAACAATGGTCCTTATACACATCTCTGCCGCAGGGCCCACCGGAGTTGGGACACGATCACTGCCTGTGATCTCCGATTCAGGATACTTTTGGGACTGCAAGACTCCTCCACAATTGAATGGAATGACCTTCTTGCGCTAAAGACCCGGGTGAGAAGTCGCTCACCGGAGCTCATGTCATTTATTAATTTTTATAATGTTAACATGTCTCTGCAGGGGTGTGTTAGTGTTTAACATATTTACCCTATCTAAGGAAGGTTGTGTACTTTGTGCATAGTCTGTGCTCATTACTGTTTTCTAGGGTGTTCTAGGACCTTATTGTGTACCCTATGTAGGGCATATTGGGATATGCATGTCTGTTGTCATTCCTCCATTTTGCTTCTAGGGAGATGTCTGAACCCTACTTAGAGGAGTTTGTGTGTCTGTTTGCGGGTAGTCCATGCCCCTTGTTTATTCCCAGGATAACTACCCTGCCGTGTACCCTTTGAGGTTGAGTGCTTACGGGTAGTCCATGCCCCATCGTTTGTCCCAGGGTTATTGTCTTTATCCTGCGGTGTACCCTTCTCAGGGGAAGTTGGGTGTTTGTGAGTAGTCCATGCCCCATTTTTGTCCCAGGGTTATTGTCCTCACCCTGCGGTGTACCCTTTTCAGGGGAGGTTGAGTATCTGCGGGTAGTCCATGCCCACAGGGGAGATTGTTTTTTTTGCGGGTAGTCCATGCCCCACTTTTGTTCCCAGGATTACTGTCCTGCGGTGTACCCTTTTCAGGGGAGGTTGATTATTTGCGGGTAGTCCACGCCCATCTTGCGTCCCAGGGTTATTTTCCTTATCCTGCGGTGTACCCTTTTCAGGGGAGGTTGAGTCTTTCCGGGTAGTCAATGCCCATTTTTTTCCCAGGATTAGTGTCCTGCGGTGTACCCTTAACTGGGGAGGTTGAGTGTTTGCGAGTAGTCCATTTTCCACACTCTGCGCTGTCCCCTGCTTTTGGTGGAGATTGTTTGTGCACTATATTCTTGTCGGAGTCTACCTTCTTGCAGCTACTGGCCAGGCCTTCATTTTGGTAAGATTTTGAGCTGTGAATTTATCATATGTTTAGTGTCAGCATATCTTTATCAGGGGTAGTTTGGTTTTTTTTCTTTGGTGAATTCTTGTTAAAGGGGTTTGCTCTCTTGGGTTATCTTAAGTGAATCTTACCCCTATTGTGTCTCTCCCAATCTACACTCATTTTTATTTCTAGGGTGTTTATCCTGTGGTGTACCCATGTGTGGGGAGGTTATGAGTGTCACTAGCTAACTTAGCTGTTCGTCTTGTTTTTTCGAAACCATGCTGTTTCGTTAAGGGAGGGGGATGAGGCATATTGTGACATAATGTTGTTTCTTTGTTCTTTTCTCTGCTAATGTTACCTCATGCTAACGTCATCTCATGTCGTACATTATTAATTTTGGTTCATCTCAATTTTGTACTTTCCTGCTGATGTTGCATTTGAGGTATTTTTGCCGATTGTTTCTTTATTCTTTTCTTACTCCATAAGGGAAAAGGATGTGTAGTAAATGTCCTCTCCACTGTTCTTCTCTGGATAGACTGTACTATGATATCTGTGACATCATAGAATGCCTGGGTGTCCCTCTGGCTCACAGTGCCTCTCTCTAACTTACTGTGGCAGTCGGTCATCTCAGGCTGAGCTGCTAACAGCTGGCTCCTGGTGGGGTTTACTTCTGATCTTGACCTGTCTACCTGTCTTGGAAGGAACTTGCAATAAAGGATCTTAACTTACACAGTGGACTGTGCATCCTTCCATTTACCACATTTAGCATATGGGGGCCTAAAGCTGACACTTCCCAATGGTATTTCCCGACCTCTATCATCTGGGACAAGTCTCTACGGGACGACTTATGGTCCACGATCAATGAGTTCTTCACCCTTAATGACCAGGCGGACACCACCTTGCAAAATAACTGGGATGCCTTTAAGGCGGTTCTGCAGGGTAAAGGCATCCAACTTAATGCTGCCTTTAATAAACAACGGGTGAAGGAACACCTGGTGTTAGAGGCTGAACTGGAGGCTGTAGAAAAATCACCCAAGGAGCAGCCCACTCGTGCGCTTCAGCGACAACTCACGCCCTTGAGGGGTAAACTTTGGGCCATTGATAACAATAGGGCCGAATACTTGCTGCTTAAACTGAGACAGATATCATACACACAAGGAGACAAGGTGGGGACCCACTTAGCAAGACAGTTGCGAGAAAAATGAGAAAGCGAGTATATAGGGGTATACTAGATGTAGACGGACACCTCACTCACGATGGCGCCGTTAAAGCTAACATCTTTGGCACCTTCTATGGAGACCTCTACCAAGGAGCTCCCCCTGATCACACCTTACAACAGCAATATTTTAATTCGTTAGAGCTCCCCCGCCTATCACCAGTGATGGCGAAATCGTTAGATGCACCCATCACGCCTGAGGAGGTAAGACAGGCCATTACTTAACCTAAATTCCACAAGGTACCGGGGCTGGATAGCCTCACAGCACAATTTTATAAATGTTTTGCTTCTGAGTTGACTCCACGCTTAACTTCTCTGTTAAATACCATTACCCTAGATGACAAGGTTTCGGCCTCGATGGCCTAGGCCGTCATCTCAGTCATTTCAAAACCAGGTAAGGACCCTCAGATTTGTGCGTCTTATAAGCCCATAGCCCTTATCAACCTAGATGCGAAGCTGTACTCTGCGATCCTGGCTGCCAGGCTTGAAGACTTGATGCCCACTCAAATCCACACTGATCAATCTGGCTTTATAAAAGGGCAGCAAACACATGATAATATTCGGTGCACTATTCACCTTATAGAAAAAGCCTCTAAGTTTAAAATTCCTGCAATTCTGATGAGGCTTGCGCTGAGAAGGCCTTTGACGGGGTGGATTGGTCCTTTTTTATTCTTACTATGCAAAGACTCGGCTTCGGGGAAGCGTTCCTCAATATGGTTTGGGCCAATTACCATCTTCCGCACTCACGAGTGCTCGTTAATGGTCACCAATATCTTCCCTTTGCCCTGAGCAGAGTCACGCATCAGGGGTGCCCACTCTCCCCCTTCTATTTGCTCTTAGCATCGAACCTCTTGCCACACAATTTCGAGCCAATGAGGCGATCTGAGGCATACGCTTCGGAGGCACAGATCTTAAAGCTTCCTTCTTTGAGGATGATATCTTGCTCACGCTTCTGGAGCCGTTCACTTCCCTCAGAGCGGTGCAAGAGGACCTACGGAATTACGAGCGGGTCTCGGGTTTTAAAGTAAATCTTTCCAAATCTTCCATATTAAATCTCACACTCTCAGAGGTGGCTGCGGAAACCTTACGGGGCCAAACATCACTTCAGTGGGCAAAACACTCTTTGCTATACCTCGGGGTGCACCTCACTTCTAAAATTGGTGACCTCTACAAGGCAAACTTCTCGTCTCTGGAATCACAACTTAAGCGAGACTTTAAAAGGTGGAATCCACTGTATATCTCCCGACTAGGGGCGATCAATGCCGTCAAAATGGTGGTCTTGCCGAAGCTTTTGTACCTCTTCCAGATGCTCCCAATAGCCCTGGATCATGAATTTTTGCCACGCTTGTACTCCCTGGTCATCAAATTAATTTGGCAGTGAGGGAGGGCACGCCTTCCCTTCCACATTCTGCGACGGCCCAGGAGGGACAATGGTGTTGCTATCCCCACCTTCCAACTATACTATCAGGAGGCGCAACTGAGGATGGTGACAGAGTGGACAGTCGGGTAATCTGAAAAACACTGGCTCCATATGGACAGGGTGATAGTGGTCCTCTGGAAACCAAAATCAGACAGGCCAGTGAACGCGTATCTTAGCACAGCCACTTGCACTACTCTTACGGTATGGGACCAGGTTACGAAGCGGGAGGGCTGGACCAGTTTCCCCTCTCCTTACACCCCAATCCACTTTAATCCAGCCTTTCCACCGGCAATGAATGAGGGGCCCTTCGATAGCTTGTGGGAAGGTGGCTGTTTGAAACTATCAGGCCTATTTCATAACTTTGATGTCTTGACATTTGAGACCTGCAAAACAGAAGTCCAGATTACTCACAGGGAACATTATCATTACCTCCAACTTAAGCACTGGGCCACGCTCCCACACATGAGAGACGCCGCTACCAAAGAGCTCACGGCCATGGAGAGGCTGGTTCTTAAGGCAGGAACCATGAATGGGTAATCTCCTCACTGTATAACATGCTCCTAAATACCCTACACGCACTTCAAGCGAACTACATGTCATTTTGGGAACAGGTGCTGGGACGGGGGTTCACAGACGAGGAATGGAAACACCTATGGGGTGTCATTACTAAACATAATCATTCGGTAGCTCTGAGGGAAGCACACTACAAGACTCTCCTTGACTGGTACCTTTATCCCACCAAACTCAAACAGATCTTCCCTGATACCTCAGATCTCTGCTGGCGGGCTGTGGGCTACAGGGAGATTTTTACCAGATCTGGTGGGATTGCCCGGGTATCCGGCCTTTTTGGGAATAAATCCTTTCTCATATTAAAGACATTCTGGGGTACCCCGTCCCGTCCTTTCTAGAGGCCTAAGTTGGCATTAGGGATCCCAACCTAATGCACCAAACAAAAGCTGATAAGGCTATCTTGAAGGCTTGTCTCGGGGCGGCGAAACTTACGATAGCATTTGCCTGGCAGAAGAAAACCACGCAGGAGGTTTCGTTATGGCATGCCCGGCTGTGGAGATTTCTCTCCATGGAGCGCCTTGCGACATCTTCCGGGAAGACTTTAAGGCCTTCGAAGCTAAATGGGGTCCGTTAGTGTCTTATCTGTCTAGGGGCCTACCCTCTGTGGTTTGCCCTCCCTCACTAAGGTCCTTTCATCTATTTCAATTCTAACTCCCCTGTCACGAACTGGCCGTAACATCGGCCACTCCCCTCATCACCCAGGCTCCGCTCCTATGGTCACACCTTTTTGACATACCTTTGCAACTTGCTTTACTCCTGTATGGCTCCACTACCACTAGGGTCTGGGAGGGGGAGGTTGGGGGGTTTCTGATTTTTATTAGTTTCTCTGTTGTTTATGGGGTTATTTCATAGGGCTAGTAGCCCGACACAAAATTGTCTCTCAGCTTTGATGATGACAGGGGGATTGTACCAGACCTAGGGCTATGTGCAACTGGACTTCCATTAGCTGCCGGGGTTGACTCTGTGATCTGTACACCCTACTGTTCTTGGAATGTTGTTTTACATATGATGAGGTTTTGGTTGCAAATTTAGGGGTGGGCAGAACTCACATAATATTAATTCAGGGAATTCCGCGGTAGCAAATTAATTCGCATGACCCTTTGTTTCGCAACATTGCCCCCGTTTGCAGAAAAGCTTCCCCAGCTGCCCCCGCGATAAAACTGCAAGCATTGAAATAACTGCAGCACGTGCCTCAATAACATATGCACGTGCAGCCAGGCAATCAGTATCACCTGCAGGAAGATGAGCAAAACCTCATGGCAATTCTCCCCCCTAATGACAGGTGGGAAAGGAATCTTTCAGTGGTCTCTTTCAGAGACAAAGCGAACCACTCAATTTTACAAAGAGACTTATTTAGGCACAGCAGTGGAAAGCAGTTCAAGGGTGAACATTACCATAAGAAACGGAGCTTGTGACCTGCTGAGAAATGTGAGAGCGCTATATACCAATGAAAAGTGGGAACATGAACAGCCAATGAATCTGAGCTCCTGCCTCTGCTCTCTGACCTCCAGAATGCTCATGCCAGTGGATCCCACCAATGGCTGAATTTGCAAACAGGAAACACAATTGTGTTGTGTTTTAGTAAAATGAAACACATTACATAAGTATGATTGCAACTTCTCCCTAATCCTCTGTCAGTGCAAAAAACATCTCCAATGGTACTAAAGTCTGTCAGGGAAGCATGGGAAGGCAACTGAAAGGCAGCAGCATTTTATTAACTAAGTTAGCTTACGGAAGTTGTATACCATGAAAAAAAGCTTCTGAATTCTGCCAATAAACTCTATTCGATCTATCACGATAGACCATAAAAGTACATCAAAAAAAGATAATTACAGTACAATACATGCAATTAGATATATTCCAAAGAAATAGTTACAATTTATACAAGTACATTTAAAATCCAAATTGCTGAGAAAAAAATCCGAAAACCTCAGTTAGTAGCCCACTACGAATTCCAGTCTACCCGAATTTCCCTAAAAATCGCCAATCTTCATTGAAAACTAAGTTCGATAAGTCAACAAAAATATGATTAGTTAAAACCACATAATATAATTTGATCAAGTCAGTTCCTGGGCACAGGCACAATGGGTTATTCAAATAAAAAGCAGACTATAACATTGACCAGAGTAATTATAAAAAAAACGGTCGCAAATTATATTTGAAGATGCTAACACGTAAGCTAGTCGCAGCTAGATCTAATCCTGACCGCGGACCTCAAGAAACTTAGAATGTATAACACAGAATTGCTGGTAAGCCATTGTAAAAAAACTAAACGCTGGTCTAACCTGTCTAAAAGTACACTTCTTTAAAATGGAAATGAGATAAGATTTTCTGGGAAACTCATAAAAACTGCAAATCATAAAAAAATGCATCATATCCTGTGGAAACTTCCTGTTGCAGCCACATAGAGGGAGAGTCTGGCCCCTATGTGTCCCGCCCGGATGGGCCAAAAGGTAATGAAAAAGGTCCAGATGTAACCTGGTCAGTAAGAATCTATTGTGGGAACTTTTGAGCCATAAAAGATAGGACTCAGTTGATGGCTCTGTTTTTAAAAGGAAATACCCCATCACACTGGGCTTCTTCAACTCCTCTGTTTCCTTGTCCATATGCTGTTTTTTAAGGAAGTTCTCTTTCACCCAACACAGGTCTTCTCTGCACATATTTTCAGGGTTGGTGAATAAATAAACCTTTTCCAGAAAGGCAAGGCAATCCCTTACATACTTAAGCCAGGGAATACGATGGAAGTGATCCAGAGAAATGCAGTCAGTTAAAATATCCTTGCTTAGAGCAATTCCCTCCCTAAACCATAAGTTCATCCACCATCATAGGAGACGGTAAGATAACAAGTCATAAAGAAAAACCAAACCCAATTCTTCGTGGACTATAATAGAGGGGATACACTGGGGTAGACAAAAAAGATGTTTTAAAAAAGAATTTTCAACTACTTGGAGTTCCTCATGCTCCATGTATCCCCATATCTGACTACTATAAGCCACCTTAGTAATGCACTTGGCCTTATAGATCTTAAAGAGGGCCCCAATAGGTCTGGTGCCCAGCCTAGATGCAAAGTTAAAGATGTCATTATTGCCCCTGACAAAGTCCCCTTGGTTCCTACAGATGAGGGGACGTCAAGTCATGGCGGCAGTGAAAACTACTCCCAAATATGAAAATACATCAGTCATGGGAACCGGAGTCAATCCAACCACAAAGCTATAGTGTTTGCTGGGGCGTGAACCTACTTGCATTACAGAGGATTTGTTATTGTTCACTAGGAGGTCCAAGTCCACCATAAAGCAGACAAATGTGGTCAAAAGAGTTTACAAACCCCTGGCTGTCCTTGCCATGAACACAGTGTCGTCCGCGTACAATAGTACTGGAAGACTCCGCCGGTCCACTTGTGGACAGTCAGTTTTCATCTTTACAAGGGTCTGCTCCAGGTTATTGATATATAGATTAAAAAGGGAGGGGGCCAAAATACAACTCTGTCAGACCCCTCTCTCAGTTGTGAGCTGGCGGGTGATTCTCAGGTCCTTAGTAAATTGAACCACCACCTTGGTGACATTGTGTAAGTCCCTCAACAATCGAACAATATCTGGGATAACTCCTAATGACAACATGGTCTGCCAAAGCTTCGATCTGTTAACTAGATCGAATGCTGAGGACAGATCCATGAAGGCTAAGTAAACGGTGCTCTGGCGCGTAACAGTGCACTTGTTAAGTACCAAGTACAAGTTTACACTCTGGTCCACCGTAGATCGACCCGAGTGGAAACCATATTGGGTGTCAGACAGAATGTTATAGTCCTCTGCTCAAGTAGAAAGCCTAATGACGATTATGCGGCCTACCACCTGAGTCCAGTAGAGAAATAGGTCTATAACAATGGGTACTGTTCCGATCTCCCTTTTTGAAGACCAGAGCATTCATAGATAGAGCCAAAGAAGCCAGACAGCTGGACACAGCTGCACCGTTAATAACTGTGCTAAGGGTCAGTACCCAGATGCCCATATCTGAGATGTAAAGACAAGGTGGGATCCGGTATGGGCCCAGTGCCTTCTTCTTTGTTAACCTAGTTAGACCTTTTCCAACTTCCTCAGAGGTAAGAACCACTTAGGCCGTCCCCTTGGCTAGGGGCAGGTCTACCTTTGCTGCAGAGGGGGATAAAACGTCCTCAAAATGCCTGATCCATTCGTCTTCAGTAATATGCGAGTCCAAGAGATTGGTATTTTCTCCTGCCAGGAATGGATTGTTTAGAGTACTCCAAAACTTAGAGCTGTTTGTCAGGGTACTGGCTTCTATAAGATTTGCCCAGGCTTCATCCTTCAGTACAGATTTACGATTAGTCAAGGCGGCTTTATAGAGTTTACAACAAGTCTTAACAGTGGAGGGATCTCTTGGTTTCGTGCCAAGGGCTTCTCTCAAATGCCTCAAGGCTTGTGAACATTCAGAGTCAAACCATCTTGGTACTACGGAAACTTGCTGCCCCCGGGGGCCTTTAGTAAACTAGAAATTACTCCTGAAATGGTATCAAGAACCCCCAAAATATCTAATGGGTTAGCCATGCTATCTATACAGGTTGCAAACTCTTTATGACACTGGGAGAGCAGAGACTCATACCCCTTATCTGGGGAAATCTGAACCCACTTCTATCTCCTCCCACCGTTCGTCGCTGACAGTGACCCCCTTAGATCCCCCTGTTGGTTAGAGCGGCCCAAGGCCAACGAATAAAGATACCCACGGGGTTATGATGGCTGTACTCACTCTCCTGAATGTAAAAGTCCAAAATTAGTGCAAAAAAAGGAGTAGAGACAAAAATAAAATCAATGATTGATTCACACCCTATACCAATGAAGGTAGGATTGATGTCATTGTTCTCCGGGGGCAGCTTGCTTATGGATAGAGTTAAGTCATGCTCATTTGCGATGGTGTTAAGTGATTCGCCCTGTGGCGTATGCTCCATATGCAAACCGGAAAGCCGCGCGAGGCCCATGTGTTCAATCCCTCCTCGCCTCAAGTCCCCACAGAGGTGAATGGTAAAATCTCCTGCAATCACAAGGCTAGTGTGACTCAGTATAGCCAAACTCTGGTTTCTCAAAAAGGAGCCCATCCAGGAGATGTTACAGCCTTGAACGTGATTATACCCCGATCTTTTGACTGGGTGTGAGTGTTTGATTGGTTCAGATGCTCCGTCCATCACCACCCCCTTTTGTACCGCTTTGTTCGCCATAAATTGGCAGGGTATGCTCAGACGTGAGTCCCTTGCCCACTTTGCCACTGGATTCAAGCAAGCTTGGCTGAAGACGGCTGGAATGCCAGAAACCGGTCCTAGGAATCTTGTTTCTGGTCCAGGGAAGGCATGGCTTGGCATTTCGGTCTGGACTGTTCCCATGAGGCACAGGGTCAGACTGATTTGCATATGGGTATGTCTGAACTGGGGTGGCAGAGTGGGCTAAAGAACGGTAATGGATTAAACCCAGATCTTTTGACTGGGTGTGAGTGTTTGATTGGTTCAGATGCTCCGTCCATCACCACCGCCTTTTGTACCGCTTTGAACGTGAGAGGATGCAGAGTTTTAGATGTTCAAAACCAGCAACTTCTTGGGCCCCTTAGAAAAACATCAAAGCCTGTAGGGTGGATAATTCCGTGGGCACGGATACCAAACCATACAAACAGCCAAGGAGACAAACTTGATCAAGACCCCCTTGGCTCTCCTCCAACTTGAGAGATTGGCTGGAACAAAAAACATTTTAAAGCCTTCCAAGAACAAATTGTTGGCAGTTGGCAGTTTCAGCAGGCATATTAAGTTGTGCTGTTTTATAAAAAGTATACAACTTGGATCCTGAAACTTGCTCGCCAGCCCAGCGATTTTCCAGGAGATCAATTTACATTCAGAAGGAGCCACAATTGCGTACCTCAAGGGCCCAGCTATCTGCTGAGTTAGAAAAAGCTTAGATTGAGGTGGAGCTCTAGTGGACAGTCAATCTCAACAGTCAAGCGATCCCAATGGTGCAAACCTGTTGTGTGTATCAAAGCCAGGGACCACCACCAGCAGCGTCTCCCAGAATACAGCATTGGATTGACACAAGGTCCTGGCTCCGGGACAGGGCAGGTGAGCAGGCGCCTATAATTCTGTTCTTGTTTCAAGACCCACAGTTATTCGTTGTTTTTTCATGAGCCTATAAAAATAACCCAGGGGGATGGCCATGATTGCCGAAGTAGGTCCAGTACTAGTAAGCTGCGAAGTTCATGCAAGTATTCTGTCAGCATTGCGGCAATTTTTAAAATTAAGAACAAAACATTTCACACTCTACACCTTCCTAACCCTTCCCACCCAGCTTATACTCCTCAACATAATGATCTGACTTTCCACCCTCGGTCCTGGGGTGGTGTTGGAGTTCAGCCAATGCACCACCTTATTCTTGAGTTGGCCCAAATCCTCCCTTGCTCCCACTGGGTAGTTTGCAAGGACTACTACACATGGGGTGGATTCTGGTGGCTGGTGTAGTGCATTCAAGCATCAAATCAGGGTAATGTATGCCTCCTGGCTAAACTTTTTGTATGTCTCTCCTCCCGGTGTCACAACTGAGATGCTCACTGTGTCTGCAGGATTATGCTTAGCATAGGAAGAGACCACTTCTTTCGTTTTAATGGGCAGTGGTGGCAGGTCGGTAGGGGGTAAGAATTGACGTGGACAGATTGAGGTGCCATCTGGTATTAGCCCCAGTGAGGGTTGGCGCTGAGTTGATTGACTTCTGGTGTCATGCATCTATACACTGCAACTCACCGGGATTGTTGAAACAGTTGGAACCAGGGACCTTGCACTTACTGCTCTGGTGTCTACCCCACTGTCTACTTGAAGAGAAGAGTTCAAGGTAGAAAGGTGACATCCTAGTGCTGATGGGCATTTGATGAAAGGGTCTAGTTTAAGGTCCAGAACAGCTGTAATAGAAGCCACAAAGGGCTCCAGCATAGCAATCAGGTCCATTTTGGATATAACCGTGGTATCAGGGGAATGGGGATTCACCCCATTGCTCTTGCATCTTTTGGCATTACTCCCAATGGGGGGGGGCACTTCCTTTTAAGTCTCACTCCCTCCCCTATTTTGGGGTCCTGTACAGGTAACACAGGTATTGCAGCGGCTGCCCCCCGATCCGATGACTGTAAGGTCCCTCAGTCCAGATGTGAATTGATTCTGCTACCCTCAAACATGTAATTAAGAGGTAGTTCACAGGCTGTGATAAGTTCCAGATGAACTGGGTTGGAGAGGGGAGACGTGATCAGGGGGCCATTGAGGGTCTGGCTTGCTGGGGAACGAGAGATGCGTTGAGCAACCAGCTCAATGTTCTTATCCAATACGCCTACAGCTCTTAATAAAAAAGAGTCCATGGTTGATGTTGTGCCCTTAGACGTTTTTGCCAGCCCTCCTGCATGCCTACGCTTCCCCATAGTGATGTTCTCAGGATAAGTTCAGGCTATATGCTATATGGTGCAACTGTTTGCAATCCCTAAAGGACAGGGAAATGCTATTCAAACTAGTGGTAGCTTAGACGTATTGGGATTGCTTCCAAGCGAGAAGCAAAGAAAGTGAGGAGATAATAGCATAGCAAAGCAGGGCAGGTGAAGTGAGTAGATTTGTTAGAAAGCCCCCAATGGTGGTGGCGATGGCAGAAGGTACTTGTACTTGAGCAAACACTTTGGTAAAATGACATCCGGGTTGGCCTAAAGTAAAGTGAAATATGACATCAAGACCCTATCTGCCTTCACTTCAGATCTTGGAAGCCCAGATCTCCTCCTCGCAATCCCCGTGCAGCTCCTAGACGTGGGCCAGTGAAATGTCAACAGGATCAAAAGCCAAAGGGGGTAGCCCAGCCTCTTCCAGGCTCTGATGGGTGCGGACTCTGCCAATCAATGAGTAACTCCAGCTACTCAATATTTACTAGAGGTCTGGCTATAAATGTGTAACCTCAGCTACTGCAAGTGCATCAGGGGTCTTGAGTCTAAAGCATATCTTGGCTACTGTATGTTTATTATTCGTCTGTCTCTATAATTTTGAAATGGACATCAGGACCTGTACTATGCCAAGGCAAGTTAAAGTCAAAAGATTTGTAATGCACTCAAATTGATAGAAATCATAGCTCTGGCACAAACACTGAGCAGGCAGTCTAAAAGGGATAGGGAACTAAAACAATAGGTTTCAGTGTGCTCCTACACAGACCAGCGAAACTGAATTTCTCTGATTGTCCCCCAATACCTGGCAAAGCCTACTGCCTGGTGTAGTGTGTATAATCATAAGCATCAAGAGTAGGCCTACATTCTGGGACCTCAATGTCCTGAGTGGGGAGTAGAATCTAAGGGGCTGATTCATATGTTGGAAGTGTGTATACTCAGTCGCAACAGAGACAAAGTGTACACACCACAAACATGAAGGGCCACCCTTCCAATTTTTATGCGGCCAGACCTTCGGTTTGGGGATGGCAGTGACAACTCTGTCACTGCCATAGCCACACCTCTCCAACAGCCTGACAGAGTAAGGAGCGTCGGAGAAATGGCTAAATGTCCGCCCGCCCAATTTAGATGAGTGGACTTGCAGCCATTTTTTTTACTGTCTGTTACTGTCAGGCAATTCTTGGTGATGAGGGAGAGTAAAATTTAAATAATGCTTCCCCACAGTGGGAGGTTACTCTCATGGTGGGGGGGGGGGCACTATTTGTTTGTTAGTCTCAAAAGAAAATCCTGTTTAGGGATTTTTTTTTTTAAAAGAGAAAAATAAACCTGTTTGGTGAAGGGTTGCGTCATGCTGACACAACCCTGCACCAAACAGCGATATGCATTGACAGGAACCACCATGACAGCGGTTCCTGCAAATGCTTTAGAAAAAACCACCAGCTTGGTGGTCATTTATAAATTTGATGGGGGGTCCCTCCATCAGGAGGACATAGTAATCTACCCCTTCCCCTAGCAGAACCGGTTGTCCAGCCTTAAATAAAATGGCAGCTCTGTCCAGTTTTCTAGTGCCCTCAGCCATCAGGCTGAAAAGACCATGACCAAAGTAACCCTATTTTTAAGCAAAGGCAAATGAGAGTTCCACAATGCTGGACTTAAATGCTCACCGCAAGCTAAACCTGCTATCACCTGACCAGGGTAAATATAAATATTCTACCGAAGCTTCCTTGTGGCACCAACAAAAAGAGTACTGCAGTAGTCAGGCATTGGTCCAGTTACAACACTGGCTATCCTCCCAACAGCAAAGACTGAAGATTCCGAAGTGAGCAAATATGATGGCAGCATGATTTTTAATCAGCTGGTTGTCTGTTCTTAAAAGGTTAGCCTCCTGTCAAGAAGCAAAGGCAATCTCTTGCACCAGCTACCACATGAGTTGTAAATGCTCCGGCACTAAGGGTCCAGTCCCGGCCCTCTTGAAACATGCCTGGACTGGTCATCTGCTTCAAACAATATGCTTTGTCCCACTGAACCCAGTGAGTTAGAGGGCCATTTTTGAGACTCTTTTTATCTGTAAGATTCTCTTCTAAGATCATAGTTGTTAGAAAGGCGAACCCGGGGGAGGCAGAAGGAGTCTGACTGACCACCCCTAGGTCTACCCCTCCTTCAGAGAAGGGACCGAGCGATGTCGAGAGGCCTCCGACGGGAGGGCCCTCTCCTAGAATCGTACAGCAGAGTAACCACACCACTACAAATATACACCACACGTAGATAGAGTTTTCAATCTTTATCGGGCAATAAGTATCGTTTCGATATATACAGCAGATCCAGAGATCTGGAAAGTCTCGTGGCAAGGGGCAAGGTAGCGGGACAGTCTTATAGATGGTCGGTTGCAATGGGACCCTACGCACAGCTCTCAATCCTCGAGCTGGGGGTTCCGGAAGGTTGGGCCGCGGCAGCGCCAGCAGGCTCCAAGATGGTTCAGTGAGCGTGGACCGCGGCAGCGCCAGCAGGCTCCAAGATGATTCAGCGAGTGTGGACCGCGGCAGCGCCAGCAGGTTCCCCGATGGTTCAGCGAGTGTGGACCGCGGCAGCGCCAGCAGGTTCCCAGATGGTTCAGCGAGTGTGGACCGCGGCAGCGCCAGCAGGTTCCAAGATGGTTCGGCGAGTGTGGACCGCGGCAGCGCCAGCAGGCTCCAAGATGGTTACAGCAAAGATGGACCGCGGCAGCGCCAGCAGGATCCAAGGTGGTTACAGCAAAGATGGACCGCGGCAGCGCCAGCAGGCTCCAAGGTGGTTACAGCAAAGATGGACCGCGGCAGCGCCAGCAACCTCCAAGGTGGTTACAATGAAGATGGACCGCGGCAGCGCCAGCAGGCTCCAAGGTGGTTACAGCGAAGATGGACCGCGGCAGCGCCAGCAGGCTCCAAGGTGGTTACAGCGAAGATGGACCGCGGCAGCGCCAGCAGGTTCCAGGTAGAGCAGCCAGGGGAGTTCGTCTCAGGGTCAGCCGCGTCAGCGTCAGCAGGGCTTCTCGACTCCGGGATACAACTCCCGTCCTACTCCGGGGCTGGCCCAGATATAGGTCTGGAGTCCTTTGATGTCCGAACCCTCTCGCCTGGGGGTCAGAGAGGCCGGGGTGATGGTGTCCAGACGCCCAGCAAGGGGGTGGGGCCAGCGCTCAGGGAGGCCGGAGGCCGATCGAAACCAGGCAGCCGGGGACGGTTGGAGAGCCATCGAAACTCCCCTCTCCTTGTCTCTGGTTGAGTGGCCACTCTACCACCCGGAGGCTCTTGGTGCCTCGATGGCGGGCTCGCTGGGGCCGTGGCCGCGGCTGGCCCGGGACCACGTGTCTGTGACGTGATGGGCCCAAGATGGCGTCTGGCCTGGAATGAGGGTCCGGGGTGGGCACCGGACCAGTAATGCTGGGGCAGCCCGAGCGTGCCGTGTCAGTGGTTGTGGGCCGCCGGGTGGCGGATCTGGTGGTTTGGAGGGCGTGCAGAGGTGTGCCCGAGGCCGACCCGGGCTGGATGGAGGGCCGACGTCATCCGGGGCCCGCCATGCGGGAGGGGTAGGACCAGGCCACGAGGCCGGGTCCAACAATAGTGATATGCAGGGCTTTAAGTGGGCCGGGTCTGTCCGGGTCTGAGCACCGACAGTTATTTTCAGGGGGCTCGAAACGGGTCTCTATCGGGCTCTATTTTCGGGCCTCACAAAGGTTGTCCATTTTCTTTTTTTTAATTGGACTGCAGTGAGAGCAGAGCATGCACATCGCTCACTACTGAGAAGTGGAGATGTCATGCCAGGAGAGCCGAGATGTATGGGAAGGGAAATCCTTTAAAGAGAGACATTTTCTCTCAGGATTTCCCTTCTCTTTTTGCAGCACAGGAGCAACATCATCGTAGGATGATTAGGAGAGAGACGACCAGGCGAGCAACGCCCATTGCCCCAGGCTGAGACAGCTTCCCGGGCGCACACACACAGCCGCCCTCGAGTACTTCACAGGTCTTTAAAAGAACATTTGTTTGTAAATGAGGCTCCGTTGTTTTGTACCCCTTTTTAGAGCCCCTGCATCCCCACTCTGCCTATTGCTGGAAGAATTAGCCTCCCCCGAAATTTGGCCCTAGTTGCGCCTCTGGAGACGACCACTGGCAGCCAACTCCAGCACAACCCTGCTCTGACCTTTCACAGTGTCTTGTTTTAGTACAACGAAAACACACGCTTTGCCGGGCTCATTTAGTTCTCAAACCCCTTCTTTAATATGAAGATAGTGGTGTTGGTATTACCTTTATATTCCTATACTGTGCTTGACATGGAAATATAGAAGGGCCAGTTCTCACCACCCCAAATTAGCTGTTTGGTATACTTTCTTTCTCAAATGTAAGAACTACAGGTATTCAGTATCTGTCAGTCACGGGCAATTTAAAGCAGTGTTCATATATAGAAAAGGACAAAAGGTTATGTTTTTGAATTAGCGTCTTACACTGAAAAGCTGGTTTACATTTCTTTCACTGGATCATCCTTTGTTTTAAACACCACTAGAGAAGGGTGGTGAAGTGTGGTCCATAAAGAGCAACTGAAAGCTTTCTTGTTCTTTATCAGAAACATCTGCCTGTCAATGGTTATCACCAGCCTTTTCTGCCCATTAAGAGGCTGGGTGGATGAGTATAATACAGGGTGTTTAGGATCGAGGGCGGAGGGTGCACGGAAAGGACGGATAGGTGAATAAAGGGCGAGTGGATGGATGGCCAGGTGGATGAATGGATAGCTAGATGGATGGATGGATGGATGGAAGGATGAATGGATGCATGGACTAGTACTTAGGATAGGCGGGTGGGCTGATAAATGCTTAGGATAGGTTCTGGGACAGATGTATGTATGGATGTAAGGGCGTATGGATGGATGGCACAGTGCTTAGGGAAGGCGGGTGGGTTGATAGATGCTTAGGATTGGTCCAGGGACACATGTATGTATGTATGGATGGATGGATGGATGAATGAATTAATTAATGGATTGCTGGCTGGATGAATGGATGGATGGATGGAAGGATGAATGGATGAATGGACCAGTACTTAGTGTAGGCGGGTGGGCTGATAGATGCTTAGGATAGGTGCAGGGACAGATGTATGTATGTATGTAGGTAGGAATGTATGGATGGATTATAAGATGGTTGGATGGCACAGTGCTTAGTATGGGTGGATGCAGGGCTTTAAGTGGGTTGGGTCTGATCAGGAACAGTTATTTTCAGGGGGCCTCAAAACGGGTCTCTAATTGGCACTATTTTCGGGCCTCGCAAAGGTAGTTTGTTTTCTTTTTTTTATTGGACTGCAGTGAGAGCATGCACATTTATGTGCGCATGCTCATTCTGCTCACTACTGAGAAGTGGAGACATCATGCTAGGTGAGTCGCGCTGTAGGAGAAAGGGAAATCCTTTAAAGAGAGTGTTTTCAGAAGGTAGGATAACTGGAGGGGATTTTCTTAAGCACACAATGCTAGTTATCTTGATTTGGGCCACGCCCCTACTTGGATAGGCCAAACCCCTTTACGAGGTTTGCTCGGCCCCTTTTAGAGCACCCCCAGTATTTTTCCCACGTAAAGCCCCGGTGACATGTGACAAGAATATTTGAGCGTCTTAAACAGACACACTGCAGTTAAGGTACAGTAACACTACAATATTGTGTTATGATTGCACACCCCATTAACAGCAATACAGCACAACAACATAACAATGTAACTTAATCAAATTAATATACATCCAATTGAAACATACAATGCACAAACAAAATTTGGGGAAAAAACACAATAGCATGTCAACACTGTTATACAACTCAAAAGATATTACACCAAGATAAGGCAGCACACCAACATACAACACACAATAGCACACATTTCTAATTGTTTTGTGATAGGTTGTGTCGTGTTTTTGGGTTCTTGTTGCATGGTGGCATCATAGTGAGCTGTGTTGTTGTTATGCTACTATTCTCTTTTGTTGTTTCTTAAGTTTGTAATGCACTGGTATTTTATGTTCTGTTAATGGATCAAGTTGTGCTGTACTCTGTAGTTATTTTAGGGATGTTAACACAAGCTGCTATATTTCTAGCCAAAAGCAGTGCATTCCTGTAAAGTTCCACTGACAAACAGCTATTTTACCACTCTGTCTCCTTTTTTCTTAACAACCTGCCATAAAACATGATAAAAAAGAGTGAAATGGCTTTAAAAAGTGATAAATGGAAATAAAATATCTACCTTGACTGAACGCTAACTGGACTACTGCGTTGTATTACAAAAAAAAGGAATGAACCTAATGAAAAAACAGACCGACTGAAGGGAGGAACACATGCTTACACCCTTACTTTATGTATTTTACCACTGTCTAAGGACATTAACTCTTCAACTATTTAAGACACTGTGCAGCTCAAATCGTTGGCTGGGACCACACCTTAGAGTAACACTCCCAGTGCTCACTGTTTGCAGTCCAGCCCAGAGCCACTGAATGACTCTATGTTAAGAGAGAGTTGTCATTATGCACGTTTTCTTATCTATTTGGTATAGAATGTAGCTGACAACATGCTGACCACAATAGAGTTACAGACAATAGACAATGTACCCCTTTGCGTCGCTTCGGTTCGTAAATTGGGCCCTGTACAATGCTAGCTAATTCCATAAATTTGCGCAAATCATTTTGAGCAAATGGCATTATTTCTTCAATCGATGCGTTAAACGATGTCACAAAAAAATTCACAAACGTATCAGACGTCAATCACCCTCAAAGTGTCAACAGACTTTAAATCTATTTTTCCAGAATAAAGGCAAACAATTATAAATGTGTGCTTTCTTTACTGTTTGTGGTTTAGTTAATTGAAAATGTGCTCTGTGCCTACAACGGTACGAAGAAGCGCCCCCTGTGTGAAGAGGATTTGTTTTTGAGATCTAAAACTAATACTGTTGATTTGAAAGGCAGGATCCGGGGTTGCGGGAGCCGGGTGGCCTAGATACACTACGGATATACATACTAATGACGGGGAGCCAGCTGTCCGCAGAAAAGCGGATTTATAGAATATTGCGTTTAATCATCCTGACAGCTCACATGTGAGCGTGTAATATAGTCCTTTCTGCACTGGTGCCAGGTTTGTTTGAGAATGTTCTTTCACGTTATGAAACCTTTTTTGTACGTTTATACCATTTTATTTCTAGTAGCTTATGCAGGGTCGGACTGGGATAGGAAATAGGCCCAGGCATCAAAATGAAAGTGGCCCCCATTAGTGAATAAAAAAAATTAAAAAGGGGCCCATATTTGCAAATTGGGCAGTTTTGACCTTGTAAAGTCACTGTTGTATATGTGATTTGGACGGTGCGGAAGACTGCTTGGATTTGAGCTTGCTGCAGGCAATGTTAGTTTTAATATTAGGGAAATCAACAGTAAAAACCAGCTCAGCAGGCCATAAAATGGAATGGAAGGAGACTAATAAAGCACATTATGCCAAGGCATCAAAGCGCTAAGATTGCAGAGGAGCGGGGCAGCCGCTAAATCCAAAAGAGATGCCATCACGGAAGGGAAAAGAGCCAAGTTTTGGATTGCTTCCGGAAGGCTAAAAAAGAGTCCGGACTGGCGATATGAGTGGGCAGAGTGTTTCATAGGTTAGATGCTGCGGCTGCCCCATCTGGCTTTCTGAAATTTTTTAATGATCACCACCCTGAAGGAAGATGATCTAAGATGTCTTTTTGATGAGTACCAGCAAACAGTGGTTCTCAGGGGCACAGACCCTTGATGATGGAGAGCCAGAAATACCAGGCAGAGCGCCTTCAATGTCACACGCTTTCTAACAGGAGGCCAGTGAAGGGAGTGCATACCTTCCCTCACTGAAAGCTGTTTTGGAGCATTCAGACCAGATGAGAAGCCGCAGTCTGGATGACCTTCAGTCTGTTAAGCGAGGACATATTGATGTTTAAGTAGAAGGTGTTGCACTGATCAAGGCGTAAAGTTAATAAAGCAATGACCACGGCAACTGTGAGCTCTGCCGGAATGAGTGGCAATATCTTTTTTAGGATATTAATGTTGTAAAAGCAGGAGTTTATATGCTATTGACCTGGGTGTCAAAAGTGAGCGCGGTGTAAAAAATGACACCAAAGTGTTTAGCGCAGGTCACTAGAGTAGGTAATGAAGGTCACTAGAGTAGGTAATGAAGGTCACTAGAGTAGGTAATGAAGGTCACTAGAGTAGGTAATGGCCACGTCTCGGGCCACCAGATTTCTGACCACCTCGATTTCTGTACTCCAAAGACCAGGATCTCTGTCTTATCAGCATTAAGTTTCAGATAATTCTCCTTCATCCAAGTACTGATACTGAGCACGCAGAGTTTAAACTTGTCAGCAATGCCGGGCAAATCATCAGTAAAAGAGACACTGATTTGGATGTCGTCTGCATAGGGCAACACCTGCAAGCTAAAAGACCTCACCAGTCTAGCTAGGGGGGCAACATACATGTTCAAAAGGGTAGGACTGAGGGAGGACCCTGTGGGACACAACAGGGAAGCTGGAACGGTTCTTCCTTGAACTTCCAACAGCTGATTTTTATTTATTTATTTATTTATTTATTTATTATAGAGTTTTGTATAGCGCGAACAAGACCCGTGGGTATCAGAGCGCTTAACATCGAGGTAGGTTACACATTGACAGTCCAATAGCACATTCTAAAAAAACAAACAGATATAAGGTAAAGGGCGCTATGGCTATAAGGGGTGCCTAAATAAATATATTCCAAACACATGTGCAATTAGTAGTAAAAGGTGAGAAAGGCCTAGTTCATAACACGATCCATATCAGTAGATACGGTGGGCCTTGCGAGACCCCAATTGCATGAGGACACGGGGTTGAGATTGCTTAGTTACCCTGGACTCGTTGAGTTCTGTTGCATAGGAAAGGCTTAAACCATCTCAGCACACTACATCACATTACATCGAGGTAGGTTACACATTGACAGTCAGATATCAATTCTAACAGCCAACCGATATAGGTAGAAGAAGCTGTGGCTATAAAGGATGCCTGAATAAATAAGTATATTCCAAACACATGTGCAATTAGTAATAAAGGTGAGAAAGGCCTAGCTTATAACACCATCCATATCAATAGATAAGGTGAGGTAGAGGTTATATAGTTTGGCTCTGAGAACAGCAATTGGTTCACACAGGACTGTGGTATCGATCAGGGTACAGCCGAGGCTAGTGAGTGGAGTCAGTTTCTTGATAATGTTAGTATTCATGAAGAGGGACCACTCTTCAGCTGATGTAGTAGTTCATACCAGCGATCCGTCGGCTTCCCTATGCCAGGTATTTACTCATCATATGGCTTTTCAATTCCCGTTTGAATGTTGCAATATTTTGGATCTTCCTAATGCTTGGAGGGAGTGAGTTCCGTGAGTCCTAACGGTCAAAAGGACTCTAAAAGGTCCAGAGCCATATTCCTCACCTCTGCTTGATGCAGTCTTTGCACCAGGCAGGATGGGAATAAAACAGTCCCACAAACAGTCAGAAAACTGGCCCACACACTGACCTGTCAAACTAGCTCATTGGGAACTGCCTGATTGCACATTAGGCTAGTGAGCATGAGCTTGTGTTGGAAGGAAGTGCCAAATGTTCACCAACCGGGGGTCTAAAGATACTTTAAAAATTGATTCATGTAATGCATTTTAAATTACATTCTATATTTATCATTGTTTTGGTCGTTACTTCCACTTTACAAAAGCTTAAATAATTTTAACCAGTTTTTAAAAGTCAGGTTTTGAAATTATCATATGCTTGGTTTCCTTAATGCTTAAAATAGACAACTTCAGCCCAGGTTTGGTGTTAAACCTGACAGCCTAAGGGTGGTATTACCCCCAACTTTGCGCCTACTTCCTCCATTTTTCTGACCTCGCTTTTGCTGGCTTTAGGACTCTGTGCACTTTACCACTGCTAACCAGTGCTAAAGTGCTTGTACTCTCCCTCCTAAAACACAGTAATATTGGCTCATCCTCAATTGGCATATTTAATTTACTTATACATTCCCCAGTAAAGTTAACTATATGTGCCCAGGGCCTGTACAATAAATGCTACTAGTCATCCTGCAGCCCTCATACTGCCACCCACTTCAGTAGCCCTACAACCATGGTTCAGGCTTGCCATTACAGACCCTGTATGTTCAGTTTACACTGCCCTTCACACGTTACAATCTTTCCTTGTTAAACATATAAGACACACCTAATGTAAGTCCTGGGTAACCCAGAGGGCAAGGTGCAATGTATTTAAAAGACAGGGCATACACTCTTAAGTTTGACATACCCTGATAGCGAAAAACTCCCAAATTTGTTTTCCACTACTACTTGGCCTATTTCTCCCATAGGATAACATTGGGATCACCCTATTAAATTTTTTATGTCCAATTCCCATTTGTGAAGAGACAGATGTTTTCATGTTTGATATATCTGGATTCACAATTTAAATTCATAACTGATGGTGAAGTTCAGTTTCATATTGCAAGTCTAAATATGTCACTTTAAAAAAGTACACATTCGCTTACTTTAGCCATTCTGTGGCTGCTGCCTGTCTCTGAATACACGTCTGTGGCTTTGTGCATTCCCTCTAGACAGCCACACACATATGGAGATTAGCTGTGATTGATGGGCCATCAACATCCTTAGTGGGATGGGAGGGAGGATCTGGATACAGCCTCACACTTATACCTGAATAGGCTGTGCCCTTTCTCCCCATAAGGGGCTGCATACCACCCTGTTTTGAGTCTGGGCGCAGGGCAGGAAAGCAGGACCTCTGTGAACTTCAAAGTACTTTCTTTGAATTCTCCCCAACTTCAAAGGCACAACTGGGTATAAGTACTGTACCTCTGACACCACCACTTCAGTACACTTGTGAACCTGTGAGGACTCTACTAGGAAGATGCACTGCTGTGCTGATAAAGGACTGCGGCTCTGCTGCACTACTGCTCTGCTGGACTGCTGCTTTGCTGGGCTCTTGCCTAGCTGTGTTGCACTTCTACCTGCTGTTCCTCTGCGTGGGTCTTGACCTGCATTACTTGACCTCATAGTGACTCAAAGGCTTGCCTCCTAATTGAAGTCTCTGGGACATAAAAGTCTTCCAACTCACCTGCATCTGCACCTGGACTCTGCCATCTGTGAGTCCACCATGCCAAATGGTGTCACCCCAGTCCTGGGCCCTTGGAACCCATACATCTTCATCTGAACTAGCCCATCTTCGCTGTTGCAGAGATCAGAACTGGCACATCTTTGCCTTTGCGTGGATCGAAACTGGTGCATCCTCATTGTTGCGTGGAGCAGACCCGGTGCACCATGTTTGAAACCAGCGCATCTCCCTTGGAGTCAGAGCATCCTAGGCTGCAAGCGCAGAACCACTGCATTGCATTCAGGTCTAGCGCATCTCCCTTAGAACCGCTGCTTCACCGACCTTTGTGTCCCCACACTGAGGCATCTCCCTCTATTGCAGGCTTGGAAGCAATGCACCACCTCTGCTGCACACCTATCTTCCTGAACATCAAAGCTTCCCAGTATCAAGGTACTTTTGTTCAGCGGGCCCAAGTGGGTCCCTGTATTCACCTGCGATTTATTGTGATCAACCAGAACTTTTAACTTTGCCCAGGTCCAGCACTGCTAGATATCCCAAATAGGCACTTATTGCGTCTAAGCAATATTTTACTGTTTATTCTTATCCCAAGTTCTACATATCACATTTTTGTCATTTTGGTCTTGTTTTATAAAATTAAGCTCTATTTTTCCAAACTGGTGTGGAGTCTTTTTGTGGTGCTTTCACTGTGTTACAGTTTGAAGTGTTGCACAAATACTTTACACATTTCCTCTTAAGTTAAGCCTAACTGCTTGGTGCCAAGCTACCAGATGGCAAGCACAGGATAATTTCGGAAGTGTTGTGACTTCCCTGACTAGGATTATGGCTTCTGTTTTGAAAAGGTGTATACCTCTGCCAACCAGAAACCCAATTTCTAACACTGGTGGCAGTGGTGGGTTAGGACGTGTATTTGTTCAGTGCCATACAGTAACTTGGTGTACATTACCCATCCACATCCAAGACCATTTTGAATTTTTCTCAATTCTTCCTGATTGGCATTTAAAAAAAAATCCTAGATCACGTCTCTGATTGCTGGACCTACAACTGTACCTGCAAAGATGGAATTTGAGCTGGCCAACTTGGAGATTTACAATGTGGACCAGCTCAAGGACTTCTGCAACTTCCTGGCAAGTGCACCAGCAGGAAGGTAGAGTTGCAAAAGGAAATGAGGGCCTCGGCAGAAGCTCACACAGTACTTGGTGACACCACAGGAGAGGATGATGCGACGGGGATGACCCGTATCAGGAATGGATGAGGGGGTGACCCCTGAACTGGAGCTTTCTCTAGGGGTAGGGAGCAGTATTGCTTCCTGCGGCATGTCCGCAGAGGAACTGGCAGAGAGGAGGGAAGAGAGAGAGTTTAAATTGAAGATGGAAACAATTTAAATGGAGGCTGAGGAGAAGACAGCCCTGTAAGACAAAAAGTTTGAAAGGGCCTTGGAAGAGAACAAAATGCTGTTAGCTCACAAATTGAGTCTAAAAGAGCTGGACATTAAGGCCAGATATGCAGATTCCAACAGTGATGGTGGCGGAATACATGCAGTACCTGATGGAGAGAAAAGGGTTTGTGTTCTCAAGGATTTTTTGCCCGGTATGTGGTGGGAGAGGACCCTGATAAATTGTTTTCTGTGTATAAGGTTGCACGGTAGGTTCACAGGGTTCCTGAGGAGAAGTGTGGCTCAATGGTTAGAGCGGCAGACCCTGATGAAGAGGTCTAGCCCGGGACCAGGGTTCAATTCCCCGCCTCGGCGGGTCTTGGGCTCAAAATTCCACGGACCTGATAATTCTCGCCTCGGTGCCTATTCCAATCATGGAGTCCCACTCTGCAACTCTGGGCAATAGCTTGCTTAATCTCCACAACGGCCCCCACAATGCTAAGGATGCCTGGCCTCCACCTTGGGGGTGCCCAGGAGTGGACACCTCACAGGGAAAGCCAGGATGGGTTCCACAGCGTTATTCGTACATGCGCCTTGAGACCCTTGCAGGTGAGTAGTGCGCTATACAAGTATCAATTTACATTACATTTACATTACTGGAGGGTGGTCTGTGAAAACACATGCCAACACTTGGGAGGGACACACTTCTCACGCTCCAATAAACCCTGGTCCAGTCCTCTGGTGTTGGTACCAAAGGCTGCACTACTGAGTACCACACCACAGCTTCAGTTCAGCGTAGACTAAAGAGGACTCAACTCAGCCGCAAGGAGTGATGCACACCCCCCTCCTATAAGCGTATAAGCTTGACAGGCTGGGCACTGCCAAATTCATCAGTACCTTTGAGTTGACATCAGGGTACTGACAGATAGCTCTGACTGAAGGGGCCTAAGAGAGGTCAGCATTTTCAACCACAGAGGGCCACTTCCAGTTTCAGGTGATGAACTTTGGATTGTAAAATATCCCTGCTACCATCCAAAGGTTGGTTAACAAGGTCCTGGCTTGTAAGGAGGTCTTGTGTGCCGCCTACCTAAATGACATCGCTGTGTATAGTTCCAACTGGGAGGAACACCTGCACCACCTCCACGAGGTGCTTCAGGCTTATGGACTGATACTTTTATATGACAAGAGTAATTATTCAGAGAGGGGCTGGGAGTGCATCATGTTGGTTTTTAGCATTTGAATACCAATCAGGATCCATGGTGATTGTTAGACGTGGCATCATTTGCATGGGTTTCCCCTGCATTTTTGCCTTTGCCTCCTGTGGTTTTGCTGTGTCTTGTACCTTGTTTTGGTGGTCTAAATGTTTTGGGACGAAGTGCAAGTGTCACCACTGTAAATTCTTGTTATAGATTGGAGACTCCTTGATTGGCATATTTGATTTACTGGTAAGGCCCTAGTACAGTGCACTGTGTGTGCCCAGGGCCTGTAAATCAAATTCTGCTAGTGGGCCTGCAGCACTGATTGTGCCACCCACATAAGAAGCGTGTAAATGTAATTCAGACCGGCCACTGCACTGTCTGTGTGCAGTTTGGTACTGCCATGTCGACTTGGCAAGGGCACCCAATTACAAGGCCCTAACCTTCCCTTTTTTAACATGTGAGTCACCCCTAAGGTAGGCCCAAGGTGCAGTGTGTGTGAAAGGTAGGACATTCTCTGATGTGTGTGGCATATCCTAATAGTGAAACACTGGCAATTTTGTTTTTCACTATTGAAATGCTAGCTGTCCCATAGGATAGAATGGCAGTTTGTTTATAACATCTTATAATTATAAATTCCCATTGGGACAGGATAGAAAGATGGAGTTTAGTATGCCTGAACTCAGAATATAAAAATGCTTCTTTTAGTAAAGATGATTTTTATATTGTGTGTTTGAAAATAGCACTTTTAGAAAGTAGGTATTTTCTTGCTTAGCCATGTGTGACTCTGCTGGTTTGTGGATTGACTGTCTGGCTTTTGAATGACAGGGAGTGGGATGTGCATTCTCTCAGACGGTCACCGGGGGTGAAAGGGTTGACATGTGTCCTGCCTTTCCAGGGTGAGTCAGGGCTGGACTGAATAGACCTGGACTGCATTTGGAGTAGGGGGAGGAGATCCCTTTCAAACCTGAATGGGCGATGTCTGCTTTGGACAATGCTGTCTCCACCTCCTGCCAGGAAGCTGCGCTGAAGGGGACAGAACTGGCTTTGGCTAGGCAAAGAGCTTTTCTGCCACCAGAGAACAAGGATTTTGTAGTATAAAAAAGTTGGGGTCCAGACTCCTGAACTTTAGATTACTCTGGACTTCAAGAGAAACCTCTGCCAAGGAGAACAGCTGGAAGAGACTGGAGGAGGAGTACTGCCCCTTTACTTTGTGCTCTCTGGGGTTGGCCTGCAGTAGTTGTTTCTGCCAAGGAGAGGAACTGTGTGTGTATCCTGCTTGAGAAGTATCTCCAAGGGCTTGGAAGTAGAGCTTGCCCTCTGTTCACGAGGTCTCAGGAACAGCAAAGACCTAACCATCCTTCTGGGCACCATCTCTGGAACCACTGATTTCAGTCACCACGGAAGAAAAGGGCAACCGACTCTGTCACCGAGTCCATCGCAGGATTCTGTGTCCTGAAGGCCCTGCAGAAGGAGCCGCTGCACTTTGCGACGCTTCCCTGGTCTTACCGACACTGTCTGGGTAATCGTCACCGAACAGTTGCTGGCACTGTGAACTGAGGGAACCACATTCCACACTGTCACGCTTCACCATGCCTGGACATCACCAACACTGTCGCTGCCTGACCGGTACATCGACTGGCTCTGTTGCCTGCACCGTAGCATGCCAGCACCGCCTCCCCCTGCACTGTCAGCCTTGACCTCACCAATGCTGTCTGGATGATCTTCACTGAGCCGCTGCCTGCACTGCATCGTGAGGGCACCGGACCCTGCACCACTTCCAATTTGCAAAGCAACCACGATGGTTGCCCCAACCGGCTCGTACCATTGGGTCGGCGGCGACGAGAAAGGTACTGTTTTCGAGTCTGTCTTCGCTTTAGCTGACCCCACACTGACATGGTCAGCTGGAATTGTTAGACTCTGTTGTTTTCAGCATTGCAGTAGCCCCAGACAGAGCTACCTACTCGGAGGAACTGTGCTCTTCAGCTATTTCTGTCTTGTTTGGTTTAGAAAAAGTTTTACCTCGTTTTCTAAACTGGTGTGGTTCCATTTGTAGGGCTTTCACTGTGTTACTGTATGCATGCACAAATGCTTTGCACACTGCCTCTGAGTGAAGCCTGGGTGAGCAGGGGTTATTTTAGAAGTGTATCCCCCTTACCCTGACTAGGAAGAAGGGTCCCCACTTGGAGAAAGGTGCAAACCATTGCCAACTAGAGACCCCCATTTCGAACATTGATTATTTTCAGAATTGGATACTGGAGAAGTTAAGTTGCTTATTTTCGAGAACACAAAAAACTGAGTAACCAGTAAACAACTGGTTATGAACATACAGGTGGAGGGTTATAGGTATAACCACCTGTAGTGTTGTACATAGTGATTTAGTGATTGTTTTTCTATTTGTTTGTTTTCAGTGTTGAGCAGTTCTGAGTCCTGAAGAGAACCCATTAATACAAGTACAGGTTTGAAATGAGTCAACAACAGTGCAACCTGCAAGAGAATAAATTAGGCAATGTACTCCGGGAAATAATATTGAATTTGATAAAATAAACCCCCTGGTTACAGTAGCAGTGCATTGCTAGGTTGCTTGGCCCATTGAGTTAAGAGTAGACAAGTAAATAAAAGTGATGTTAACCTAGATGTCCTCCTGTGTGGGCAAATATATTGCAGAACTGTGATTGTGTAATTGAAGCATGATAATTGATTTGTATGTGTATTGTTGTCCATTATTGAGTGTAATAGTTTGTTCAAGTATGTTGGGTGGTTTTATGTATTGTTTATGTATGATTTGTTTGTATTAATCTTGTGTATATGACAAAGGTTTTTTGAAATGACACGACTAATATGACAAATAATATTTGATGATCACTATTATTAAATAGAGTGTTCATAAAATTATAGAGTGTGTGTAAATGGTCAGCCATTATTGGCATCTGTGTTATTGTTGATTTTTCAGTAGCCCAGCCTTGCTGATTTAATTGGGGCCATCCCTGGCAGTTGGTATACTTTTAGAAAGTTGGCATTTGCTTACTTTAGCCTTTCTGTGCCTGCTCTCTGAATACATGTCCGGGGTGGGTGACAGCTGGGCTTTATGCTTTCCCTCTAGACAGCCACCCACAAAGTGAGCTTTAGGTGTGTCTGATGGGCCATCCTGGGCAGGATGGGAGGGCGGAGCTGGAGACAGCCTCATACTTACATCTGAATAAGCTGTGTCCTGTCCCCACACAAATGGCTGCATACCCCCTGTAGTGAGTCTGGAGCCAGGGCAGGAAGAGATGACCGCTGTGCACTTCCAATACTGTACTTTGAGGTCTCCTCCACTTCCATAGCACAACTGGGTTTAAGTGCTGGACCTCTGACACCACCACTTCAGTACACTTCTGGACACGTGAAGACACTACCAGGGAGCAGCAAAGTTGTGTTACTGAAGGACTGCCACTCTGCTGGACTGCTGCTTTGTTGGACTCCTGCTTTGCTGTGTTACCCTGCTGCCAGTTGTTCCCATGACTGGGTCTGAACCTGCATCACTTGAACCCAGAGCGACTCCAAGGGCTTGACACCTGATTGTAGTCTCAGGAACATAAAAGACTTCCAGCTCACCTGCCTACACCTGGACTCTGTACTAGAAATTGTGGATTGGACAGCGCACTCCTATATATTCATGAATCAAATTTGTCAGTGGTCCTCACCTTAAAGTTTTATGCGTGCTGGGTGGGTAAAGAGGTGGCTAGCCCCTGTGTGAACCATTGATAAATGCAAGTGTGAACATTCACTTGCCCCATCCCACACTGCAAGTGGTGCAAAACTGTGTTTGCTTGCTTTAACAATGTACCTGATATTGTTAAATGTGTTGTTCAAAATAAACTATTCACTCAATTTCTCTGAGAACTGAATTCTTTTTTATTACGGTACTAATCTGTAATTTTTCTATTATTCAAATGTGCAAAATCATACACAGTACTTTTGCGAGTAATATATACATCAAAACAACAAGACTTTTTTTGTTTAATGTATGAAAATAACAGGTCAAAAATTCTTTATAGATGTTTCACAATGCATTTCGGGATTGAAGAATCCCTTCGTCAGGGGGAGTGCTCGAACGAAATGTGACGAATCTGATACCCGATGTACAAAAAATGATCACCAAAACTGGGAATAAGCCGAAGTGAGCAGTATGTAAAATCCACTGTGGTGTTTAGAAGAATTGTAACCGTCCTTCGGGTGCTCGAGGCTCAAAATGTCACCAAGCGTAATCATCCACCATAGCCCATTTATTATAAATCCTCTCTGTGTTAAAAATGAGGCTAATGTTCACAAACATGACCAGTGTCCAACTAGTGCCAACAGCTGTGGAGATATTAATATGAAAGGACAAATGTAAACTCCAGCTAGTCACCGTCTATTGCTAACATCGGACGTCTGGACTCTGCCATCTGTGAGTCTGACCTGCCAAGTGGTGCCACCCCAGGTCCTGCTTCTTCAGCCAACCCATGCATCTTCATCAGCACCAGCAAATTTTCACCAATGCGGGTATCAGAACCGGCACAGCTTCACTTTTGCATGGATTGGAACAGGCACATCCTCATAGTGTGTGGAGCGGGCCCAACGCACCATCCTTAGAACCAGCGTATCGCCCTTGGAGTCGGCGCATCCTCTGCTGCAATAGCAGAACCGATGCTTCTCATTCGGGACCAGCGCATCACCCTAGGAACGGCCACATCACCGCCTTTGTATCGTGAAAACTGAGGCATTTCCCTCTGTTGCGGGTTCTGAACTAACGAACAACCTCAGCTGCACCCCACATCTTCCTTAACACCGAAGTAACTCAAGATCAAGGCACTTTTGGTCAGCGGGCCCAAGCGCGTTCCTGTATCCACCAGTGCTTGATTGCAGTTAACCTGAACTTTTGACTGTGCCCAGGTCCAGAGTGACCAGATATTCCAACTAGGCGCTTATTACTTCTACTTTACAGTTTATTCATTACAAATTCATATATCAAGTTCTTCGTATTGGATTTTTGTCGTTTTGGTTTTGTTTTTTTTAAAAATAAAATGAAGCTCTATTTTTCTAACCTGTCTTTCTGTGATGTTTTCACTGTGTTACTGTTTGAAGCAGTGCACAAATACTTTACACATTGCCTCTTAAGTTAAAGCCACCAGAGGGTGAACACATGGTAATTTAGGGTGCTGTGACTTACCCTGAATAGGACTGTGGTTCCTGCTTGTACAGGCTGCATACCTCTGCCAACCACCCACCAAATTTCTAAATGAGCTCCTAGGCGCCTTTGATTATCATTGACTTCTTTCCCATCTTTTACAGTGTCTGACCTCTCTTTTTTGTGGTATCCTCTCCTCTCCTCTTACCTCCCCCCCCCCGCCCCCCACCGCTTCCCCTTCTTGCTGTTCTGCCCTTTCTCATATGAAGTCTACCCCTTTGTTTCTGGCACCTCGGTTAGCTATACAATACCCCTCGGGTGGCATGCAATACCCACCTCTTCCTATATCGGTCCCCCAATAAATCTCCAGAGGCAGCACTGCCCTTCATATTCTGTGTTGCCACCCCAGCAAAATCCCTCGTGGACATTAAGGACGCTAAATCCATGCATCACTCCTCTACCCTTACAATCCGACTCAAAGCCAATCACTGACAACTTTTTGAGCTCTTGTATTAAAACACTCTGTTCACATACGAAATGGATAATGGGCACAGCAGAGTTAAGGTGACATTAAAGACATCCCCTGCAGCGTCCTCCGTTTATTTTTCAGTGGCTGGATTTTTCAGCACCTTGTGATTTTAACAGTCATTCACTTGGCAATGCTGCCTTTTTGGTGCTTAGCAACAGCGTTTTTTAAATTCTACAATATTACTTAAGTGGACTGCGCATGCTCAGTGCACACTTTACTTTATTCTCAGCTAGTGCGAGTGCAATGATGGAGAGAGAGTTGGAAGAGTGAATTCAAGTGAAATTTCCGAGTCAGAGATTCTGCTTAGCGTTAATAGACAACGCACGACCGAGCCATCAAGAAAATTAACAAGTAATTCTGTCTAAAACATATTCTGTAAATAACAGAAATAACAAGGTTGTACTGAAAATATCATTTAAAATGTACATTGTAAATAAATCTTTTTTGAGCATTTGTGATTCCGTTTCAATTTTCATCATACTGGCTGCAGTTTGTGAAGGTCAGCATTTCAACATGCTCGTCTACTGCTAATAATGTCGCCGATCTCCTTGAACAGCTGGTTATGGAACAGAGGCTGCAGTTCTACGGAGATTTTTCCACAATAATTGAGAATTTTTTTAAGTATTCTGCCAAGATTCCCACACAATAAACAGTCATCACGCGGTCTTTTAAATGTCTTCAGCAAAGTAGTATGTTTCAACATCGATAGACAGTGCTCGCGAGAACAAACACTTGACAATTTCTACCGAGTGCATGCGGAATAAAGCTTGACAGTCTAAAATGACTGCTCATCGGAAGGGGAGAGTTTCTGATTCCGTGCAGCATTGCATCCCCAATTAGCGTTTATGCTGAGTTTTCGACCAGGATTGAGAATAAAGGGCAGTAATTGCTACTAGCGGGTCTAATTCCACAGGAAGTTTCCGATTCCAGGACGGCTTTTTCTGCACTGTCATAGAAGGAAAATGTGCAGAGAAACTTAGTTGGTTTATAGGGTTCATTCCCATACCTGATTAAAACTCAGAATTGACTGTAAATAGTTCCACTGAAAGTCGTAGCCCACAGGGGCAGCTGCTCTGTTTGAGCGTAGGAGCGTCGCCCCACTTAAATGACCCCCAAACTCCAGAGATGAAAAATAATATGGTAATTCATTATCATTTTATTGTTCATCATCACATCCTGAACCGAGTGTCAGGATGAGGTGGGGCCTGCTGAGTGGCAGCAGGGATAGGGGTAGGCAAAGGGCTGCCTGTGCACTGTTTAAAGTGCGCATGTCTTTTTGGCAGGCCGTCTTGCGAAGGCCAGCCAGACATGCGCACTTTACGCCTCTCAACCCAGCTGTCTGTCTTCCTGATAGCATGCTTGCTTTGCTTGTTTCCTGGGTGGTCATTCGTGCGACCAAGAAGAGAGTCTGCCATTAGCAGGTTAATGTGAAGCAGGAGAATGCACTGCCTGCTAAGCGTGGCTTAGTTAAACTCATTGTAAACAGAGTGTCTGATTCACAAAGGTATATTACTCTTTTGTGCATGTTTATAATTTTTTGCTATTCAAAAAGGCATTTACTAGTAGTATCTTTAGGAGTGTGGAGTCTCCGCACATAAAATGATAGGACTGTCCTGTCTATTTATATGCAGAGACTCCATGCTCATACAGATACTACTCGTGAATCCCTTTGCGAATGGCAAACAATCATAAACACACAGAACAGTGTATGTTTACCTTTGTGAATCAGGCTCAAGAGAGTTTCCTAGCCTGCACAGAGAAGCCTTTTTCAATGTAATTGCAATTCACAGCAGCAAGGATGTCACAGACCATCCATGATGTCATGGTGTCGTGTATTTCTATAGGTTCTGATTCGATCCCCCTATTCCTGACCCTATTCTGGTTAAACTTACTAGCTAGTTAACTAACAGTCAGCCCATGAGGCAAGAAATTCCCCATGATGCAGATACCGTTATCTGACGCAGTCACACTACGGCACAGGAACGTGTTATCTGATTAGGTCATAACGCTTGAGATCTAATTAGACAAGCGATATTCCTCCAGCCCCTGATAAGGCATACGACGTTCTCATAACAAATCAAACCTATGACAACCTGGATAATCCGTGCGGCCATTGTTTTGATTTCACAGAGAACTTTAGTAAAGAATGTGCTAACGAGCAAGTCGTATGACATCTTTATTGACGTACCTATGTCCATCCTTACGTCAATCCCGGCACCTTTAAGGTATAAATATTGCCGACCTTGCCCTATGCAAACACACGCGTGGTGACAAGACGGAGCAGCCATACTTGCCGAAGCCGAGAGCAGAAGCAGACCCCGCAGCCAGCAGCCCCGCCTTCCTGACGCGCTGAGAGACGCGCTGCTATCTCAAGCCGAGAGACCCAGCACCGGCGCTTCTGGGCAGCCCTCGCAGGCAGCCTGGAATATCGAGAGCAGAGAAAGAGATACCATTCCTCATTCATCCTAAATTCCAGGTACAGAACTGAATAACCCCTCCTAGAGAATTCTTTAGTTATTCACTTGGCAAAAACAAACTTAAACTAAACTGTAACTTTCTATTCCCGCCCACGCATTAGACTTAGGTCAGGTACACGGGGTAGGCGTATTTAGAAACACCAGTTGAGTACGTTTAGTCAAATGTATATGTGTATGTAAATATATTTTATTCATTTTAAACATCATATGGCTCAGAAACCATATCAATGTTTTTACAGTATTATTTTATACTATTGCTTCTAATGTATGCACTTTACTTAACTATAAGTATTGCAATAATATCGATCCATTTCTCTTGTACGAGAAAAGAGACTGATCAATAAATAACATCTTTTATTGAACACGCCCGTCTCTTCCTTTTCTCTACATTCTGATGAGACTAAGAATGCACGTACTGACTGAGTAAAATAATTGCCTTGTGCTCACACGACTCTCGAGATTGACTCTTGATTAGGGGAGAGCAAAGTTGTCATGTTCTATGGTTGTCAGAAACTAAATCCCTTCTTGTCTAATCAGGGGAGTTAATCCTTCCTTGAACATTCGAGAAAGTTTCTAGCGAACTCTGAGCTTAGCTGGCAAACCCAAAAATTAAGTCTAGTATCGACAGTAGTAGACCTAGTTAACGTCTGGCCTAGGCCTTTACTGCTGTAGGCACTATTCCAATGCGCAGAGCCTATTGGGAAAATAGGAGCTACACTACATGGCGCCCAACGCGTTTGGAAAGGGCGATAAAACTAACGTAAGACATTTAGAGTAACTCAGTCGTGCTTTCTCACTCAGACCCCTTTTCCTAAATACTCCAAAGACGTCTGGAGTGGGTGAAAGGTTATAATATCCTCCAAAACCTCGCAGGAGGGAACTCCTATGTATGGTTCTTGGTCTAGTCAACGTTGAAGGATAAAACAGTTCCAAAATATTGTGCACCTAATCTTTGTTCCATAAAGAAACCTGATCTGCAAACAAAAGACATAAGCCTCCTGTCGGTAAAATGACAGAGAGTGATGAAGAAAGAGAGGCAATTAGATTAGCTACTGAAATAGCAGCAGCTGATACTACAGCACTCGATGCAGACCCGGATATAATACTCATCCAGGTCGCCAAAAGGAGAGCTATAACTCTAAAACTTATAGAAAATGGACTGACACCTAGAGGTGGCACAGTCATATTCGTAATCGAGGCACACGAATATCGGCAGACAGAGGTATACTATACATGGATAAATTTTCCAGCAGCAAATGCTGTAACAAAGTACTTCCACTATTACAAAGTAGAGGAACCTCCTAATGAGTACACTCCTTTCGAGGAGGTGGAAGTACCACTCAAATTCCAAGAGCATTTGCTCTTATTTGATGGCGCCCTAATACATAACAATCACATTACAAGGCTCGGTCCTTTAGGAAGACCAGGAGCAACGTGGCCGGTCCTAGCCGGATACACACCACATCCAGACATCGAAAGAATGCCTGCAGCAGAGCTGTTAATACAGCTAAAACAACTACTAAAAATTCACAGACAATTAGTTCAGTATGTAATGCGGACTTCAACAATTCAGCCAGCGATTAAACTTCCACAGCTGACCCCTCACCAGGGGAACACAAATAAAATTACACCACAGAACATCCAATCCTGCCTAGGTAAAGTTCCAGCTAAACGGGAACAGATACCATTCTGGTTGGCACAGAAAATTACCCAAATAGAGGCGGTGTTTCCTGACACCACCCCATTAGAAAAACACAGGATTCTGACTATATGTCTCCCAATGGGAATCGCACCACACATTGAGGACTGTGACACTTGGGGTACAGTCTTTGCTTCCATCTACACAAAAACGCACGGTGTCCCATCCATTTCGGTGATACCAGATGTGCTAAAACAAATTCAAGATGAATACGGTCCAGAACCAGCTTTAACTCTTGGTATGAAATTACTAAAAGACTTCAAGCAGGTCTCGGCTATATTACTAGCCAACATAAAGGGTGAAGCAGCAAACGTGGCGATCCGCCAGAGGTTAAAAGAGACAGATATAGCAGACCAACCAGCTGAAATTGCCAGAATCATAGAAAAATCCTATGAAGAACTAGGCAGAGATAGTCTAGGTGGAATACCAGTAAAACCGCAACTGATTACAAGTCCAGAAAAAATATTTTTTAATAATAATTCACCAAAAAAGAACTGGGATGGAAATAAACAATCCAATCCTAAAGAAAAGAAATTCCAGTCCAGAGGAAGGTCTCCTAGGCGAAGAGAGAAATCTCCAAACCCGAGACAAAGGTCACCTCAGAGTGAACCCTCTGGGAATAGATATAACCTTAGAAATAGGGATAATATTAAAAAACCTGATAGATATCAAGACATTGATACACGTCCCTCTCAATCTTTTCAGAATTCCTCGCAGAAATCGGAAAGAAGAGGACGATCAGAAGAGCACGCCAAGTCCAAAGACAAGGAACCTGCTCAACTGAAAAAGAAATCACAATTTCCAAAAAAGAAGGTAGCCAGTATCAAGGTAGTTAACAATGCCGAGAATACTGAGGACACAACTGAAAAACGGAGAATGGGCTCAGACAATGCTAGACAGCGCAGCAGAGGTGAGCATAGCTCGCAAAGTCCTTATGAATCATCTGGAGACAGTGGACACGAATGAATACCTTCAAGTGGAAACTGCAGATACCAGAGTTAGCAAGCCCCACAAAATATACGAGATAACATTACGTATAGAGGGAGATAAGACTAGGAAAATAAGGGGACTATTTTGGGATAACCTATCCAAGGGCTATGACATCCTTCTAGCTGAAAAAGACTGGCCACGAGAGTTTGTCAGGGAGTGCCCTCATGGCGAAGAAGTAATTATGCCTGCCTTCTCGAATCAAATACCGATTCATAAAAAATATACACTTGCTAGAAAGTGGGCAGTGGCCTTAGCACCTGCTTTATATAAAAATCATGTAGGATGGGATGAGGATTCTCCTCCTCACAAAGTCCAGTTAAAATCACAACCTACTGCACAAAGGCAGTACCCAATTAAGCAAGAAGCTAAAAAACAAGTAAATGAAATACTAGATCAGCTAGAATACCAAGGGGTGATTGAAACTTGCACCTCACAAATGAACAATCCTTTATTTCCGGTCTCCAAACCAGACAATTCGTACCGTCTAGTTTTGGATTACCGACACCTTAACACATGTTGCAAAACTTTTGCAGTGCAAAACTCACACAGTGCTGCACTAATGAATAACATAGTGCGCAAAAAATACAAAACAACCTTGGACATCTCCAACGGTTTCTTTTGTCAAAACATAGCACCAGAGAGCAGATATTTAACTGCATTCTCAGTAAATGGCACTCAAAAACAATTCTGTCGGTTAGCCCAGGGGTACAAGAACAGCCCAGGGGTATTCTCAGCGAGAGTAACAGAATTACTACAACTATATGATGATGAAGCATTATCTTATGTCGATGACATTTACTTAACAGATGATGACTTGGAAACTCACTTGAAAAGAGTGAACACCATAATACTTGGTTTCGCTGCAGAGGGTTACAAATTCAACTTCAAAAAGTCCAGAATTGCCCATCTGACGGTCCTATTCTTAGGATATGAGTTATCAAGTGAAGGCAAGAGCCTGGCAGACAATTTCCTAGAGAAATGTGCCGTAATCCAAGCATCTAAAACACTTAAAAACCTTCAGTCAATTCTAGGTTTCCTAAATTAAGGAAGAACTTACATTGCAAATTACGCAGAAAGGGTCAAACCCCTTTACGATCTAATTAAACCAGACTTTAAAAGATCCAGTTGGACTCAAGCACACACAGAAATTTTGAGATCCTTACAAACAGACATGCTAATTAAAACAAAATTAGAAACCCGTGATAATACACGCAACCTTGTGATCCGAGTCATCCCAGGGAGATACGGATTCACATACCTAACCTCTAATGAGGGAGATAAGGTACCAATTGCATTCAAATCACATTTGTACACAAAAGCTGAACAGAGATTCAACAACAAAGGAAAAATTGTTCAAGCAGTTCAAACGGCAATAGCTAGAGAAAAAGACATAGCTGACGGTAGACATATCACAGTCAGAACAGCAGAATCAGCTTTTGAGGCATTAACAACACCGTGTAATTTACCAACAACAACATTGGATCCAGAATGGTTACAATGGGTAAATTCAATCACATCGGACAAAGTATATTACTTCTTTGATCCAGAACTAGAAGAATTAAAAAATCTAAAATATGAAAAAACGTATCCTCTGCCAATCGACATTCTGCCTCTACGACATTACGCCTGTGTAATCTATACAGACGGACATGCTCAACCCTCCGTTTGGGGAGAACATGCATACAATCCCACATGTGAGATTACAAAAGAAGTGTGGCACGGAGGTAAACTAAGACCTCTATTAACAAAAACACACTCAGTAGAAACTAATTCAGAACTACAAACTGAAATATTAGCTTTGAAAATGGCGCTAGATAATGCGGATCGCGAATTCCCGACACTTATAGTGTCAGATTCATATTTCTGCGTCAAAGCATATAACAAGGATTTGCAGACCTGGATTCAGAACGATTACAAAGATGACACGGATGCACCAATAAAGCAGAGACTGCTCTGGGAACAGGTAGCTCTTTTGAAAAAAGAACTACCAAAGACTCACGTGACACACTCACTGAGTCACCAGCGTGATGGCGTTCACGTTGTAGGGAATTCATTGGCTGAAACAGCCGCAGCGGCAGCCAGTAAACCGGCTCCCGTAGATCGGAAAAAGCGTACATTAAAATACATTGACGGCGAAACATTGCTGGCAGTAAAAACGTCATCAAAAGGCGACTGCTCGGCGTTACCGATCAACTATCCACTCAATTACACATACATCATAGATGCAAACTCCATTCCTTTTGCTCGAATCCCTGGAGTGGGGGATAGAGTGATTCCAAACATGGACAGGAGAAACTTGTTAATCGCAGACGCACACATGGGCGAGGGTCTCAGACACCTTAAATTAAAAGATTCTCTGGAGGAATTACAATCACGGTACTGGTGGCCAGGCATGAGCCTGCACTACACCATGTTTGTAAAAAACTGCCCAAACTGCAACAGAGATCGCAGTGGGGAGAGAAGCAGTTTAATACCTCGTCGTATCAAGGCAGATAACATCACCACTAAAAAGAATGGCTTGCGATTAACATATACAGGCTAGTTCCCACTTATAATGTAGATCCACAGCACTCGGCTGACGTCCGGACTGTTATACAAGATTTGCAAGTCTAAATGGCATATACGCTAAGAGCATGCTACGTTCGACCATTGTTTTCACTCAGGCAATCCAGCCTGGGGGGGGAAAGAATGGCCAAATGAGCACAGCCCAGCGGGAATCTTCTCACTTCCTTCCTGAGGGTATGGGATGGTGTAAAGAAAAAACCAAGACAGAAAGCAATCTATAATAGAAAGGATATTAGGTTCGGGAGCTGGGTGGGTCAAACATCTAATAAGTGTCCAACGTAGTCTTAATAACTTGCCAAGAAATTCTCTGAAGGGATTCAGTCCGTACGAATTATTATTCGGAACTAGGATGTTGATCTCTGACCTTGATAGTCAGACTTCAGTGGTAACAGAAAAAAGCTTTGATGTCAAAGACCGTTTGGCTATTTTGCAGGACTTAAACAAAACAAGAAAAGACCTGAGCAACATACAGTTGAAACAACAGCCAACGACCACTGAAGAATCACCACCTGTCCCAGCAAGACCTGTCTGGATTCCAAAAGTCGGGGATCTAGTCAGGGAGAAGATCGCGGTAAAGAAGGAATTTGGGCCTTCTTACAGAAAAGCAGTTCCTGTATTGTCTGTCAACGGGACAAGATCAGTTGTACTACCGCCACTTGCTGGAAAAAAGGAGAACCGAGTTGTATCCATCGACCTGGTAAAACCACAACATGTGGCCGATAACAAACAGTAGGCCAAGTGGACTCCCAATAAGTAGCAGAACACCAAGGTTTGCTACCAGTACAGAGGTCCTATCAAAGAGGCTCATCACATTCGAAACGCCTACGGAAGAACAACAAGGACTATGCAACAATGCAATAGAACTTAGACCTCTGAAAACCCAAATAAAGACATTTAGCAGAGACACACCAATCTATACAGAAGTACCAAGTGAAAATGCAAGAAACAAAAATCCTGAACCAATTGGAACAATTGACAGAACTGCATCCGGTTACTTCATCAACTTCGATGATTCCTCTGAAGGCTTCAGCGAACAAAAGACACAGCCATCATCAAAATCCTTTAAAGACAAAGCGAAGGAACTTTTAAAACAACTGAAAGAAACATATCTAGTTTCTCCATGGATTGCATTTTGGGTGGGTTTTGGTGCATTTATCCTCATACTTTGGCTCATCATGGTATTTACTTTGGGACGCTTCATTGAGGGAAAATATGCTAAAATGGACACAGCAAGTCAGAACATCAACTTGGTCCTCAAACCACACACATCTTCACACGTCAAGAAACGAGAACTTTCTTCAGAACTTTCTTCAGCCAACTTCACAGCAATTCCAATACCTGGTGGGGTAGCCTGGGACAACACTGACTATGAAATTTATGGTCCGGTCGAGATCCTGAAATATCCACACCAAATCAAGATCTCCTTGAGTGATTTTGCAAAACCAAACTCTTTTGCTGATGATTGGGACTTTGAAAGTATAAACAATATGATGTCTGACTTAGTAATGTCTGCTAAATTTACAAAACATGATTATTTGCAGGGTTCTACAAATTATGACAGCATGTACTGCTATAACCATTATGGTAACCATTTCTTGCATAAATCTGCACAACCTAGAAATGTTTTAAATTTTAATCAATGGGAACATTGTGCTACACCTCCAAAAGGGAGCTCTAGAACCGTATATGGCAAATATTCATATTTTTCAGGTTTTAACATAACTAATGCTGAAACATTTTATTACAAATTGTCAAACAAGACAGGGATGAAAACCATGATAACCAACACAAAATTGATATATTCAGATTCTTTCTTTGAAAAAATGAATACTTTTGGATTTGATTATTGGGACAAACATGTTGATTTGAAAAGTGTTTGGGGTACAAAAGAATGGCAAGTACAGGGTTTAGAAGCTTTGTTTAGAGCCTGCATGATCCCAGAACAAATGATATTTTTAAATGACACCGTTCAACAAACCACCTGTCTTGGCTTAGCCAAAATCAAAGATTTAAATAACCTGTCTATTCCAAAGCCAACAATGTTTAGCAATAACTCTGAAACAGATGAAGAAATAGACATAAACCATATACTTAACCAAAACAGAACACATCCTGATTGGAAACAATGGTTGATCTGGCCCACAGATACAAATAACTGTCAAGATAGATTCCTGAATAAAACACAGGGTTTCAAAATGACCAGGCCAGACCCTAGATATCCCCAAAGACATCACCCAGGGATAATAACAACCTACAGTGTGGGCAAATTATGCCTTCAATGGCTACAAACTTCCACACTGCCTGAAATTAAGCAACACCTAACTTTACTTACTGATGGTGCTGACTTGCGTGATTTCATACTGGGACCACGCAAACAGCGTCATAAGCGTTTCATAGCAGCCTCTGTATATGCAGCATACAATGAGGCCTGGAAGGTTACTCAAATTGAGACAGCAGAAAGAATACGGGAAATTGACCGTATTAATTTGGAAAAATCACTTTCTGTAGTGGACAATGGGTTAATGACTCTGTCCTCCAGAATTTTTTCATTGGACAGCATTGTGTCGTCAGCAATCGATATATTATCGCAAGACTTACTGTTATTACAACATGGTCAGTCACAATTGCGTTCTATTGTACAGCTTGGCTGGACGTTACAAAATCTGCGTTCAGGCTATGTGCCTTGGCGTTTAATCAACACAACGTCACTATTCCAAATCTTTAACCTTACTGATAGACAGATCGGTATGGCGCAGAAGGGTGCTGATTATACAATCTTGAGCATTGAAAAACTAGAAAGATTACCGTTGACAATGTCAGAACGACCTGTCAGTGAATGGATAATCCACGGAATCATAAATATTCCAATCTCAACCTTCAGGTTTCAATACTGCCAAAAATATATACAGGCTGGCATGTACGAGAAATTGGGAAAGGGGTACCTTAAAACAACTTGGAACCTGCCCTATTCACATGCATGTGTCAGTAATAAAGGACAGAAAGTGTTTCTTAGTGGCAACAATTGTGTTATGTCACTAAGCGGCACGCTTCTGTGTAACGGAATTAGTTTGCACGGAGCCTGTGAAGGGAATTCATACAACCTTTCATGTCACCAGCAAGGCGCACCTGCAACTGAAATAGAACCATTCTTTCAAAGACTCTATAATGGGAGTTACATTCTTATTGTAGACCGCAGATGCTGTAGTCTTATGCCCGGTACTCCTTATCTCGTCACTACGACGGCGAAGGTCAAGTGCTGTGGACGTTCTTTGTTTCCCAGCTCCTTTCCAGACAAGGAGGCAAGGGTATGGCCCGGATTGAAGATTACTTCTATTCGAATAGACACTTTAAGCAGAATGAAAACAGTGCTTCTTCAGACGCCTACAAGGCTCACGTCATCTAAAGAAACGTATGATCTACAAGTCGCAAGGACGACTGCAGAGATACATACATTATTATCAACTAATTCCCCCGTACATTTCGCGGAAATCCTGAGCGAAATCTTAAATATTTCTGATACCACAGGGGTCTCAAAGGTATTTAAGACAGTATTTTCGATGGCATTAACACCATTCAAAGCCATACTGGGTATTTTTCCAGACTTCGTCCATTCGATTTTTGGCGGACTTCCCCTGATCCTAGGACTAATTGCAGGAATCCTATTCCTAGTCCTTATTTTTCGTTATGGCAACCCATGTCACAGAACAAAATCTCACGACAATGGAAGATACGATCCTAGCCATTGGATACCGGGACCGGATATCAAAAATCCTGGGACTATCCCGGCTTAGAGACCTAAACATGACTTGGTTTCTATCATTTCGACCAATGTGGCAAAGGTGTGTTTTACCTGTACTAAGGTGTCTGCTATGCGGAGAAGAATGCGTGTTAGACACCTGTCTGACGCTACAATCGGATGCGCCAGTGGATGCAGATACACTGTTGGTTCCTACCAAGGTTCACGCACTGTGCTGCCCTCAAAGGCTGCCAATTCTGATGACGGCATTCCTGGAATCTTCACCACTGCGATTGAAGAGTAGTGAAGTTCAAGATGAAAGCAGCATCGAACAGGTACGACCTTCTGTCAGCAATGCAAATCAGAATGTCAATGGAGACAATCATGCGCATGAATGCATGGTTACCCCTATTTCCGACTTAGAGGAACTTTCCCATGAAGCTGTTGACAGTTTTTTCGAAAGCCTGAATGATATGATGTTCTCTCCGGAACAGAAATAGAGACTTTTGAGTTAACTCGCACACGGCGTTCCCTGAATTCGGCCTTCAACTTTAAAAATAAAGTCACATGAACAATTACAATCCAGTTCACGGACAACAACTTTTTTCAGCAAGCCCCTAAAATATTTTTCTATATATTTTTCCCGGGACACTGATTTTCTGCTTAAAGTAAGAGACTATTCCTAGAGAACTAAGATTTCTATTTTAGATACTTTATAGACTTTATAGACTTTAGCTGCCCGCTGGTATGTTCGCAATAGATTTTATGTGATGAAATGGTTTCGACTTTTTTCTGTATAGCCATATTAAGAGCCATTTCATGTGTATTTCTCATATACCAACAAGCAATAATGCATAACAATGCGTGTTTACTTTTGCATTTAATTCATAGCTTAAGTGCATACAATATATAGGACTGCAATTTTTCAGTATATTTGAAAATTTCGAAATGCATTTTGTGTATTTTGGGGTGGTAAGGTATACACTATACTCTATAGTATGTTGTACTATGTTATACTATGCATAGATTAGTAGATATGACCATAGTTAGCGTGGAGTGGGTGTCGTGTATTTCTATAGGTTCTGATTCGATCCCCCTATTCCTGACCCTATTCTGGTTAAACTTACTAGCTAGTTAACTAACAGTCAGCCCATGAGGCAAGAAATTCCCCATGATGCAGATACCGTTATCTGACGCAGTCACACTACGGCACAGGAACGTGTTATCTGATTAGGTCATAACGCTTGAGATCTAATTAGACAAGCGATATTCCTCCAGCCCCTGATAAGGCATACGACGTTCTCATAACAAATCAAACCTATGACAACCTGGATAATCCGTGCGGCCATTGTTTTGATTTCACAGAGAACTTTAGTAAAGAATGTGCTAACGAGCAAGTCGTATGACATCTTTATTGACGTACCTATGTCCATCCTTACGTCAATCCCGGCACCTTTAAGGTATAAATATTGCCGACCTTGCCCTATGCAAACACACGCGTGGTGACAAGACGGAGCAGCCATACTTGCCGAAGCCGAGAGCAGAAGCAGACCCCGCAGCCAGCAGCCCCGCCTTCCTGACGCGCTGAGAGACGCGCTGCTATCTCAAGCCGAGAGACCCAGCACCGGCGCTTCTGGGCAGCCCTCGCAGGCAGCCTGGAATATCGAGAGCAGAGAAAGAGATACCATTCCTCATTCATCCTAAATTCCAGGTACAGAACTGAATAACCCCTCCTAGAGAATTCTTTAGTTATTCACTTGGCAAAAACAAACTTAAACTAAACTGTAACTTTCTATTCCCGCCCACGCATTAGACTTAGGTCAGGTACACGGGGTAGGCGTATTTAGAAACACCAGTTGAGTACGTTTAGTCAAATGTATATGTGTATGTAAATATATTTTATTCATTTTAAACATCATATGGCTCAGAAACCATATCAATGTTTTTACAGTATTATTTTATACTATTGCTTCTAATGTATGCACTTTACTTAACTATAAGTATTGCAATAATATCGATCCATTTCTCTTGTACGAGAAAAGAGACTGATCAATAAATAACATCTTTTATTGAACACGCCCGTCTCTTCCTTTTCTCTACATTCTGATGAGACTAAGAATGCACGTACTGACTGAGTAAAATAATTGCCTTGTGCTCACACGACTCTCGAGATTGACTCTTGATTAGGGGAGAGCAAAGTTGTCATGTTCTATGGTTGTCAGAAACTAAATCCCTTCTTGTCTAATCAGGGGAGTTAATCCTTCCTTGAACATTCGAGAAAGTTTCTAGCGAACTCTGAGCTTAGCTGGCAAACCCAAAAATTAAGTCTAGTATCGACAGTAGTAGACCTAGTTAACGTCTGGCCTAGGCCTTTACTGCTGTAGGCACTATTCCAATGCGCAGAGCCTATTGGGAAAATAGGAGCTACACTACAATGGAAACAAACAAATGTTACCTACTGACTGTCGCCAGTAAGTACTAATAGTTAGGACCTAGCTTCCACAGGAAAAGATTTTTTGATTTGCCAATATCTTTGGCGTGGTTTGACGAATCTTCACAACATTTTCAAAACGAATGGCCCGCTCCGGTAAGTTCCTGCCTTGAAAGTTTCAGGGCAATTCGTCAAGCAGGGGGCCCGGAAAAAAGAGGTATCCCAAAATGCGTTTTCTCCATGTTAATTTCCATTGGAACTCTTGCTGCGATGGCCGAGGAGGAGTCACGAACCCTCCCGAGCACGAGCTTAATTTTGATTGACTGTCAACACTCCAAACCAGGAAGTGTTGGCAGCCATCTTGAGACTCAGTAAAACTGAGTCACAAGAAAACAGTAAAGAAAAGGATAAAAAACAAGAAAAGGGGGCAGAGTAGAAACACCCTGACCCCCTAGGCCAGCTCAGGGGGTCCCACAAGGACCCCCTAAGCCTAAAAAAGTGTTTTTAAAAATATTTTTGGCCGAATTCGCGCTGGGTGCGCGAATCCGGCTGATTTTTTTTTATCTAAGGAGGAGGACCGTGCAACCCCTCCTTAAAAATAATAATTAAAAAAAAAATTAAATATGTGGCCATGCCCCGGAGATGGGGTCTCTGGGGTCCAAATCAGCTTCCGGTTTAAAAACAAATGCTCAGGCAAATTAAAAAAAGCGAGCATCTCGTTGGAGGCCTAACATCTCCCTGCACCACTGTGCAAAAGCACCTCCTGGCGCGTTCTGTATTGGGAGATTAAGCCCCCTTGAATACTAAGGGTCCTTAGGGACCAACTAGACACCAGGTACATCATGTAAGCCCCACACAGTGGGAATGCTGAGAGGTGGTCCGAGGCCACGCCCCTTTTTACACCACTCTTCAAATGCGCCTCTTGGGGCACTGCTGGTGTGCCGATGAGGTCCTCTGGTGTCCTGAGGACCTCAGGACTAAAGTGGACTTCATCCCCCGAGCAGCAGTGCGCCAGGAGGCGCGTTTGCAGAGTGGTGTAAAAAGAGGGCATGGACCACTCTCAGCAATCCAGCTGTGTGGGGCTTACTAGAAATAATAGGAGGGCTAGTTGGCCCCCAGGGGCCCTCAGGGGGCAAGGGGACTTCATCTCCCGACCAAGAACGTGCCAGGAGGTGCGTTTACAGAGTGGTGGAGAAAGGGAGCATGACCTATGTCGACCTCTCAGCAATCCCACTGTGTAGGGCTTACTGGAGGTAACAGGTAGGCTAGTTGGCCCTTAAGGGCCCCCACAAGCAAAGGGGGCTTTATCTCTCAACCAAGAGCGTACCAGGAGGCGTATTTGCAGGGTGATGGGCAAAGGGGGCATGGCCTTCTATAAGAACTTATCAATCCTATTGTGTGGGACTTATTGGAGATAATAGGAGGGGTGGATGGCCCACAAAGATGTCCTTGGGGGCCGAATACCCCTCCTGTTACCTCCAGTAAGTCCCACAAAGTGGGATTGTTAAGAGGTCTATGGCGGCCACGCCCCCCTTTCGCCACCACTTTGCAAACGCACCTCCCTGCACACTACTTGTCGGGGGATGAAGTCCACTTTGGAGGCCAAGAAACCCTCCTGGTACTTCCAGTTAGTCCTACGCAGCGGAATTTCTCAACGTTGGTCGTTGGCCCCTTTCTGTACCACACTGCAAATGCAACTACTACATCATAGTTATAAATCAGCATTTAAAAAAACAATAGAAATTCACTGAAAAAAACATAGGTTTCAGGGATATTGTAGTTAATAATTAGCTTTTAAAAAACCTTGGAAAATCACTGAAAAAACCATAGGTTTCAGGGACGTTATAGTTAGAAATTATCATTCAAAAAACCATAGATACTCACTGAAAAAAAGATTGGTTTTAGGGACATTATAATTAGAAATTAGCATTTAAAAACCATACAAATTCACAAAAAAGAACACAGGTTTCAGGGACATTATAGTTAGTTGGACATTTTACTCGTCCAAAACTATAGAAATTTGGCTGTTATAGTTAGTTGAGCTAACTATAACTTGCTCCCCCGCAATGCACTGCTGATGACATCACATATTCCATCACTCATTGACATCACTGATGACATCTCAATTGACATCACTGATGACATCATCCATGTGATAATCTGATGCATCTCCTCACAACCTAATATAACCTTTGATACACCCACTCTAAAATACAGACAGCCATTCTCAAAATCATAGACACACCAGTACAGTTACTACATACCCACTCACTGACTCCTAGGTCTGCACACACATCCACTCCCTCATTCATACAGTCACTCATACATGCAGTCACTCATGAATACAGCCACTATCATATGTACTCATACACCCATACAGACACTCACACACCATCACTCATTTATTTATTTATTTATTTGTTTCTTTTGAAGGTTTTATATAGCGCTAGCTCCACCCAAGTGTATCAGAGCGCTTTACATCAGCAATGGAAATAAACAAGAAAACAACCATAGCAATGAACAAAACAGATTATACAGGTGGTCAGACAAAAAAAAAGGAACAATTTAGGGTACGTAGTGAGCAAAATACATATGGGATGAACAGAAAACCAATTTAAAGAGCCAGAATGTTGTAATAAATAGCAATTTTACAGTATGTTAAGGGGGACTCATTGGAAATAGTAGGGTGTAGGGGGGTAAAATGAGAGGGAGGGAGGGTGTCAGGAGGGGGATGAATAAGTGAGGGGGGAAGGCGGAGTAGCTTCAGGAAGGAGGAAGAAAAGTAGTCAGAGAGGAGATTGGGGATTTAATTTCCCCTAAATTTAGTAAGTGAAATTTAAGGTTTCTTTTGACGCTGGAGGAGGAGGGGTTGCATCGAAGGTCTTTAGGGAGGGCGTTCTATATGGTTGGGGCCTTGCCAGAGAAGGAGCAGGATTTCAAAGTGTTTTTGTTTTAGTAGGGGGGTATGAGAAGAAGAGTGTTGATGCTTCTCAGCATTTGGGCACAGCCAGCTTTTTTGAGTTTTGTTGTGAGGTAGGTTGAAGTCTTCTGCTAGAGGGCTTTGTGTGTAATACATTTGTAAGAGGATCTGCCTTCAATGGGGAGCCATTTAAGAGTCTTGAGGGGAGGGGAGATGTGGTCAAAACGTTTACAGTTTGTTGTTAGTCTGGCGGCGAGGTTGAGGACGGATTTGATGGGGGAAAGGTGGATTTTGGGAATACCAGAGAGAAGGGCATTTCCGTAGTCGATTTTGGATAGGACAAGAGATTGAATAATTAATTTGAAGCCTTCAGCTGGAATAAAAGGTTTGATTTTTTTGAGATGCCGGAGTGTAAAGAGTGCACTTTTAGCTAAGTTCTTTACATGGGAATTAAGTGTGAGTTTATATGTGATGGGGATGCCGAGTGATTTGACAGATTCAGCGAGGGAGAGCAATTTAGGGCATTAGGGTCAGAGATCCATGTTTGAATGGGGAGAGGGTTGTTTTTGGGAGAGAAGAGGATGATCTCAGTTTTGTTAGGGTTGAGTTTAAGATGGTTATTGTGGAACCAGGTTTGGATCTTGGTAAGTGCAGTGTAAAGGAGCAGGATATAGGTATGGGATTTTATTTTATAGTACAATTGGGTGTCGTTCTCATACAGGTGATAGTTTACTTTTGCTTGTTTAAGTATAAGGGTAAGGGGTTCCATAAAGAGGTTGAAAAGGGCAGGAGAGAGGATGGATCCTTGAGGGACACCTAGGGAGACAGAGGTTGGGCTAGAGAGGCAGCTTTGAATTTTAATTTGTTGGGTTCTATGTTGTAAGTAGGAGGTGAACCAGTTAAGGACAGTGCCATTGAGGCCGAAGCGATTTATGAGTGTATTGAGTAAGGTTGGGTGGTAAACTGTGTCAAATGCAGCGGTGAGGTGAAGAAGGATGAGTAGGTAGGTCTCGCCTTTGTCTAAGGCTGAGTGAATATCATCGACTATGTTGAGCAGTGCATTTTCAGTGCTGCAACCTTGGCGGAAGCAAGATTGAAGGAGGTCTAGAAGGTTGAAGGTGTCAATGTGTTTGTCCAGTTGGAGTAGGGCGCATTTTTCCAGGGCTTTGGAGAGGATGGGGAGGTTGGAGATAGGCGGAGATTGTTAGGGTCGTTGGGGTCAGCGTTGGGAATTTTGGGGATGGGAGTGATTTGTCCGAGTTGAAGGGAGATGGGAACATTCCCTGTTGAGAGGGAGACGTTCATGATATTGGTCCAGTAGGGGACAATGACGTGTTTGAGGTCTTGGACGAGTGCGGAAGGGAGAGGGTCTTTAGTGTGGGAGGAAGGTTTGTGTTTGGCTAGGATGTTGAAGACTTCCCGTTCAGAGACGGGGTGGAAATTATGCCATGAGGCGTTATTTTTAAGCGGTAGGATATCGGGGAGGGGTTCAGGAGGGGTATGCGATGGGAGGAGTAGTGAGGGAGTCAAGATTGTTATAAAGGGAAGGGGTGGAAGAGGTGTAGTATCCAGGGGAAGTTGAGGGGTGAGCGAAGGTTGAGTTTTGAGGAAAGCACGGTCAATTTTTGCGAATTTTTCATTGAAAAAGTCGGCAATTTCTTCACATTTGTTAATGGAGGCCACCGGGTTAAGGGGTACAGGGGAGGTTTGATTTCTAATAATGTTGAATATCTCTCTAGGTCTGTTTTTAGCACGAGAGAGTTCTAGACGAAAGAAAGACACTTTTTTCGAGAAGATGTGTATTTTGTCAGAGGATCTTGCAGTCCTAAGGAGAGCAAAATGGGATGGGGAAGGGTGTTGTCTCCATGTTCTTTCAGCCAGTCTTAGAGAGCGTCTTTCTTTATTAAGGTCGAGGGTGAACCATGATTTGGAGGGGGCTTTTTTAACGTTTTAATTTTCAGAGGGGCAAGTTGGTCTAAAACCTTTTTAGTTTTATTAAAGTGCTCAGTGAGTTCATTTGAAGAGGGGGGTGATACTAAGTTGGGATTGGAGTTTATGTTCCAGTGTGCCAGGGGGGATTTGCTTAAGATTTCTGGTCACAATTGTAGATTTATTGTTTTTTATAGGGGCGGGTGGGGTTGGAAGGGAGATCGTGAACAAAATGAGATGACGGTCAGACCAGTCGACAGGGATAATGTTGGATAAGATGGGGTTTGGAGATGATCGCGTCTGGAATACCTCCTTTGGTGTGAGTAGGGGAGTGGCAAAGTTGCTTGAGGTCGCTAATCTCAAGAAGGTTATTGAGAAGGTTGATTGCAGGGTCATCAGGTTCATTCCAATTAAGGTTAAGATCTCCTAGGAAGAGATTTTTGGCGTTGGAAATTAGCGATTTAGTAGGAAGGTCAGAGAGTTCTTCGGCAAAGGGAAGGGGTTCACCAGGAGGGTGGAAGATGTTATGAATTCGTATTGGGGGGAAGCTTTTCATTTTGAGTTTGGCTCCTAGGTATTCAAAGGTTGTGTAGTCAGTGTTATTAAATGGGGAGAGATGTAGTTCTCCTTTAGAAATGATTGCTAGACTACCCCCTATTTTTACAGGTCTGTCTCTTCTGAGAATGGAGAAGCCCGGGGGGGGCAGAAGGTCAATGATGGGTGTAGAGTGGTCTTTGAGCCAGGTTTCAGGGAGGAAGGCGATGTCGGCATCTTCGTTTAAAATGGTTTCTGAGATTTCGGTCGCATGCCGGACAGCCAAGCGGCAGTTCATGAGTAATCAGATAAGGAGTTTGGGGTTGTTGATACGGGTGGGGAGTAAGTGAATGCTGGTGAGTAGAGAAGGGGTCCGGGGGAGCTAGGAGACTCAGGGATTCTGCTGGTCCCCCAGATAACAGGGATATTGGAGAGAGAGGGGAAAAGATCTTTCGTTGGGGGGTTGTTAAGGTAGGCATTGCAGAGGACAGAGAGATTGGGGGCAGAGTAGGAATTCGAGGTTCAGAGAGTTCTGTGAGAGCAGGTGAGGAGAGGCGTTGTTAACCAATGTTTAGGATATGAGTGTTTTTGAAGGGGGATGGGCCAAGAGGTGCGGGCTATTGGTTTGTAGGATTTGAACCGATTAAAATAGTTTCTGAGTAGGGTAAGTTCAGTAGCTAAGGTAGAGAGATTGTAGTCTAGGTTACGAAGTGACTGCTGAGGTTGGAGAGGAAGGAAGAGGAAGTGGAAGAAGCTGGAGTGGAGGAGAAGTTAGAAACGGAGTGGCTGGGGAGAGAAGGTTGACAACTTGGAGTGGGCGGTTCGCCAGGGGAGGATAAGGTGGGTAGTTTTGTGTTAGAGGGAGGAGTAGGGGAGGTCCGGTGTTGGGAGGGAGGGATGGGTGTGATATGTGATGGCCTGGAGGGGAGTGACGGGGAAAGGGGGAGAGGAGGGGGAGAAAGTGAGGTGTGAGAGGGGATGAGGAAACAACGTAATGGGTGGAAATGTAGCTAGTGGAGGAAGGGGCAAGGACATGTGGGGTTACGTTCGTTATGGGATGGTTTAGAGGAGGAGGAGGTGTATTCGGGAGGTGATAGGGTGTAGGAGGTGGATGGTCATTTGGGGACATGGGAATTTGGAGGAGTGTATTAGAGGGATAGGAGTTGGGTAGAATAGGAGTTAGGGGGAGGGCTTTCAAGGGGTTGTGGAGATTGTCTCTGGGAGGAGGAGAAGAGTTGGGAGTGAGTGGGATAGGGAGCCGGTGTGGGGAGAGTGGATAGGATTGAGACAGGAGAGAGTGACAGAGTAGGAGTGGTGAACGGGGACTGTCATTAGGGAGAGAGTAAGGAGTTGTGGCGCCTGTTGGGAGCTCGGAGGGGTTCTGGGATTGAGAGGGGTTGGGGGAGGAGTAGGTAGTGACAACTGGTTAGAAAGAGTGCTGAAGAGGAGTTCAAAAATTGTGAGGTGGAGTTCTGATGCTTGAATCAGGATGTTTCCAGCTTTGTAGATGGAAATGGTAATTTCACCAGAGAAAAGAGAGGTAGGATAAATGGTAAGTTTGTAACCGTGGTGGATTTTAAATGCACTAGATACTAGGAGGTGGAGTAAAAAGGTGCTCTTCCATTTGGAGGGGCGTTTAGTGTAGAAAATATAGTTAGTTTTAATGGAGGACGTGCGGCTGTGGTAGTTGTCTTCGATTAGGGTTTTGAGATATTTGATTAGAAATTCATGTTTAAGATTCTTTTTGGCATTTTTCGAGAGGTAGGGAGGATAAGGAATGGTCCAAGAGTTGGGCCCATGTTTGGTGAGAGCGGGGTGAATGTCATTTAGGGCATGAGGGGGGGTGTTGTGTGGGTGGTATTGAGGAGGGACATGGTGGTGGGGTTTGGCTGGGGTAGAATAAGGGAGCGGGTAAAGAGAGGGGGGGAAAAGTTTAGAGAAAGGAGGTTTGGGTAAGCGCGCAGAGGGGGAGGGTGTGGGAAGGTGGGAGGGGTTAGTTTATGGAGTCACTGCTGCAAATCCGGCGGTGGTAGGAGTGACGTGGGTTGGGGGAAGAGTGAAATTAAGGGCGAGGTAGGGGTGGACAGGGGATATTAAGATTAGGAAGGTTGCGGATATAGAGCGGAGGGGAGCAGAGGTTGGTGCCCAGGTTGGCGTTGGGAGCTAGAAAGATGGGGGAGGGCAGTGGGTGGGGTAAGAGTTAGAGGAGGAATGCAGGAGGATTAGAGTGATGACAGATTCAGAGTTCAGGTAGGCTGTGGTGTTACAATTGTGGGTGAAGAGTGGGGAAGATTTTGTTAAGCCGAGAATGAATGGGGAGGTGTTTGGTGGAAAAGCGGGTAGAGAAAAAACAACAGCAATAGTAATAAACATGGGAACGAGACGGGCAGTTATGTCGCATACATTGTCCGATGAAATGGGGAATGGCACAGAGAGTATGAGTGAGATTTGAGAGAGACACGAAAGGATCAGAGTGTCATAGAATTTATTCGGTCCTAATACCATTACAGGCGGGGTAATGGAGCATAAGTCTATGGATCAGCTTAGACAGTGAGGTGAAATGAATGACAGGGAGTGAGAGAAGAGTGACAATAGTTTAAAGGTTATAGGAGCAATACATTCAGTTCAGTTTCAGGTACATGCAGATTTAGTATGAAATGCCATGAGGAGGAATGAAGGAGGGGGAGATCAATAAAGTGAGTGAGAGGGGAGGATCTCCAGGGGAAGAGAACAGAACAGGAAGTTAAAGCAACATTGTGCCTATCTAAGCAATAGGATAGAAATCTGTGAGATTTGTTGGCAGAGGAATCAGGGAAGATGTCTGTTTTGAGTGAGTCAGTCCAAGATGACCGCCTTATTTACTACCAGTGTCTGTTCCTTGGGGGAGATCCTCTTTCGCTTTCTAATAGTAGGATCACAGGGGGTCTAGTCTTGTTTCTCTTTCAGTGTTGAAGGTGGACCTTTAAAGGGGATTCGAAGATGTAGTCCTATGTTAATTTCTAGCTGAGAGCATGTCCTGCCAAGACCTTACATCTCAGTTAAAAAAAAAAAACACTAACTAGTGCTGCCATTTTGTCCATCATGTAAAGGCAACTACCTATTTGAGAAACAGGGTAAGACCAAAATGGGCTCACCGCAATGTGTGAACCGGATCATAATAAACAGACCAGAGCACCCGGGTTGCATATCCCGATGGGCTCGTCATAGCGTGTGTGCAAACAAGAATGCCGCCCATAGAGCCAGATTGTGCAGCAGAGTATAGAAAAAGCTGTTTGTAGTGCAGATTGCTCAACCAGAATCTTTCTATGAGGGGCTCAAGCACCGCGGCTCAAACAGGGAGATTCCTGGGTCAATCCTCACGCAGCTACATAGGAACATATCTCCATTACAGCCAAATACTTATCTCCTTCGTGAGCCCGGGACCTACCCGCGTCATTAATCTGTGTTCGAATCAGGGCGCGCCTCCCTGATCAGACGCTCATGATTACCTGAGCCTCCATGGCGAGCGTAGAGAATGACTCCGCTGCCTTGGATCCTCTGATAAGGCGAGTGGGGAATCCGGTCCACAGGACTGCGCTCCAACAATGTTGCTGGCCTGTCCCCGCTCGCCGACCCTCTCATGCAGACGTGGTCGCTAGGGGGGGAGACCAGAGATGTACCCGATGGTTCAGCAGAAGAAGCGGGGGTTTACGTTCTGTGCCCCGTCACTAGAGCCCCATATAGCCAGGGGCTCCCCGCAGTCTTCCCTGGCCCTCAAGGGAAGATCCAGCGTCTCAGTCCCAAAAATTAGTCTCTGGGCCGGGGGATTGAAGCAGTCAAAGTTCTACGGACTCTGTGTTGAGACTGGCTGGGTCCACAACCAGGGTCCTATTGCCAGCGGTCACATGGCAGACGAAGTGGGGTCCGGTCAGCTCCGAGAGCGTCCAACTCCCCTCTCTGCCGAATAAGGATCTTGGAAAGTTGAAGAGGGGTCCTGGGAAGGAGATCGGGATGGCTGCCTCCCAATCACCAAATTCGAGTTGATGCTGCTCCCAGCAGTTTGCTCTGCCAAGTCCACTCCATCATCCCAGTTGGGCAAGAGGTAAGGGTCGAGAATGTTGCAGACGTAATTCCTTCCTGTTACTCCAAAGTGTTCGTGATTCATTCCAGTTACTCTGTGTGTTCGGTACAAGCCTCGACTCAGGGGCTAACAGGGATATATCACTCACCTACACAGTTATCCACACACACCTCACTTATTTGTATACTCACTAACACATACTAACTCTCTTATACAAGTACTGACACAAGCACACACTCATCCATACAGCCACTCTCACAATCACTCACTCTCATATATAGTCACTTATATACTCCAACACTCATGTATACTGCCTTTTACATATGTAGTTACTCACACATGTATCACTGAGACATCCATTCACTCACCAACACAGCCATACACACACTCACCCAGCCATACAGCCCCTCACAGATGCACTCTTGAACCCATACCCAGTGAATCACCCACTCACACATCCATGCAGGGAGTCTCACACACATACACACACACACACACACCACCCAACCACATAGACACTCATGCACCTATTCAGATACTCAGACAACCAATGAAAATCCCATATAGACACTCATGTGGTTACTCACCAACCCAAGCATCCACTTACACACCAACTGACATAATGATACAGACAGTCATACAGATTAGTCAGTCACCCTTGTATTAAGACACGTTTAATCATTCACTTTACAGTCAGTCATGCACCTATCAAATCATCCATTCAGACACTCATACACCCACTAATTCTTCAATACACCTTGGCACACACACATATATATATATATTACTTAAAGCTTTCAGTGAAATACGTGCTTTATTGTGCAAACGATCTCCACTGCATGACGTGTTTAGAGCGGGTTGCCTCGGTCTTGATCACATGATGTGCATGGGTACAGGTGTGTCTTAAATAGTAACGTGCTATTCAATAGACCACTCCTCCTCTGGTAACAGACATTTTAAATAAATATATATATATGTCATGTGAGCAAGGCTCCGAGGAGCCGAAACGTCATGCGACATACTCTGTTTCAATAAATGAGTTGCACAGAACTGGTCCGTGTCCGAGGTATCCTTGCAGCGTCCGAGAAGGCGAGAGGCTGGCATTGGGACGCAGAAAACCGTATAAATATATATATATATATGTATATATATATATATATATATATATATATATATATATATATATATATATATATATATATATATATATATATACACTTTTTAGAAACACTCAGTCACTGGATGATGTCATCAGTGATGTCATCAGTGACATCATTTGAGATGTCATCAGTGATGTCACTGACCATGTCATGAGTGATGTAATATGTGATGTCATCAGCAGTACATTGCGGGGTCACGAGTTATAGTTAGGTCAAGCAACTATAATGGCCGAATTTCTCTGGCTTTGTACAAGTAAAATGTCTAATTAACTATAACATCCCTGAAACCTGTGGGTTTTTTCAATTTATATATAAATATATATATATATTAGAAACTCACAGAAAAAAACATAGGTTTCAGGGACGTTATAGTTATTTGGACATTTCACTCGTACAAAACCAGAGAAATTCCATTGTTATAGTTAGTTCAGCTAACTATAACTCGTGCCCCCGTAATGCACTGCTGATGACGTCACTTATTACATCATTCATGACATGGTCAGTGACATCACTTTTTTCTCAGTCCCCACTTCACAAATCACCCCGAAACTTTCAAGACAGAAGCTGAACGGAGCTGGCCACTTTTTGAAAATTTCGCGAAGATTCATCAACCGGCGCCAAAATTATTGGGAAAAGACAAAACGTTTTTCCTATGGAAACTAGGTCCTAACAATAACTACCTACCGCCAGTAGGTAATATATATATATAAGGGCGGGCGGGACCTATTGTGAATAAATATGTGATTCCTAAACAGTCCGCCTCCTCTGTGTTTGTAGTGCTAGTGAACAAGAGCAGAGGTATGCTCGAAACGCGTATGGCTGAACTAGGAGAGCGAGCGGCATCCTGTGATCTCTGCTGCCAGCGGCTTCCTGTGCGTTACCCCTTCGTATGCAGCACCTTCAATGGGGCAACCTGTGTTGGAATACAAAAGCGGCTAGTCCGGTCGCGAGGGTGCTCTGCTGCACTATAATGGCGGCTCTCTGGTGCTGGAGATCACTAGCACTTTTGGAGAATGAAGGGGGCCTGAGCCGCTGTTTGATATTGGCGGTTTCTACAGGGGTGCGTGCGATGCTTTTCGCTAACAGACATTAATTTTAACAACCACTGAGGAAGCGGTATCCACTTGGCTTTTACAGGAACTACAAGGTCATTTGGCTATATTAAGGACTATCAGGACCATAATGCCACAGCCCACAAGGGCGGGACCTATTGTGAATAAATATGTGATTCTTAAACAGTCCGCCTCCTCTGTGTTTGTAGTGCCAGTGAACAAGAGCAGAGGTATGCTCGAAACGCGTATGGCTGAACTAGGAGAGCGAGCGGCATCCTGTGATCTCTGCTGCCAGCGGCTTCCTGTGCGTTACCCCTTCGTATGCAGCACCTTCAATGGGGCAACCTGTGTTGGAATACAAAAGCGGCTAGTCCGGTCGCGAGGGTGCTCTGCTGCACTATAATGGCGGCTCTCTGGTGCTGGAGATCACTAGCACTTTTGGAGAATGAAGGGGGCCTGAGCCGCTGTTTGATATTGGCGGTTTCTACAGGGGTGCGTGCGATGCTTTTCGCTAACAGACATTAATTTTAACAACCACTGAGGAAGCGGTATCCACTTGGCTTTTACAGGAACTACAAGGTCATTTGGCTATATTAAGGACTATCAGGACCATAATGCCACAGCCCACAAGGGCGGGACCTATTGTGAATAAATATGTGATTCTTAAACAGTCCGCCTCCTCTGTGTTTGTAGTGCCAGTGAACAAGAGCAGAGGTATGCTCGAAACGCGTATGGCTGAACTAGGAGAGCGAGCGGCATCCTGTGATCTCTGCTGCCAGCGGCTTCCTGTGCGTTACCCCTTCGTATGCAGCACCTTCAATGGGGCAACCTGTGTTGGAATATATATATATATATATATATACGAGATCCAATGACTAGTAGGCCACTGATAAATTATGTAATTTTTACATTTAAGGGCACTTGCCCATCATGTCTAATCTGTGTATTTTACAGGAATGTGTTTATTTATAAACAACATGATCTCAATGGCACACAATATGAATGCTTAAAAGTTATTATTAGTCTGTTTTCCATATTTTCCATATTCATATGTAGATGGGAGGAGGATGTTATGAGATGGAACGTATTTAATCACATGGGGGTGTCACGACATGTCATGTGATCAAGACCGGGTTCCCCGGTCGAAACGCGTCATGTCTGCTAAGAAGGAATAAAGCACAAGATATTTACTTGCCGTTTTGTGGTCCGTTTCCTGATTGGTGCCTGCTGGAAGAAAGAGGCGCTGCGCTATATCCTACTGGCGTCACCAGTAGGTAGTTATAGTTAGGGCCTTGTTTCTATTCAAAAAGCATTTTTTCTTCTACCAATATCTTTGGCACCGTTTGACAAATCTTCGTGAAATTTTTAAAACCAATGGTTCACTCAGGTCAGCTCCGGCCTCGAAAGTTTTGGGGTGATTCATCAAGAGCGGGCTGAGCAATAATCTGGGTCCCGATATGCGTTTTCCCTATGTTAATTTTCCATAGAATTGGCCCTGGGGAGGGGGGCCACGCAGCTCCCCTCCCAGGAAATTTTTTGAAAAAATCATAAAAACAAGGCCAGGCCCCGGGGGATGGGGTCCCTGGGGCCAATAGTGGCCCTGGGAAGGGAGACCAAGCCACCCCTTCCCATTTTTTTAATAGACAAAATGCTCAGGCCCTGGGGCATGGGGTCCACAGGTCACAAGTGGACTTCATTCAACGGGGAGCAGTGTGCCAGGAGGCGTATTTGTAGAGTGGTGTAAAAAGGGGGCGGGCCTCGGACAACTCTCAGCAATACAGCTGAGTGGGGCTTACTGGAGGTACCTAGTGGGCTAGTTTTCCCCCAGGGACCCTCATGAGTCAAGGGGACTTCATTTCCCAACCAAGAGCATGCCAGGAGGTGCATTTCCAGAGTGGTGGACAAAGGGGGCATGGCCTGAGTCCACCTATCAGCAATCCCACTATATGGGGCATATTGGAGATATGAGGTAGGCTAGTAGGCCCGTAAGGTCCCCCAGCAGCGAAGTGGACTTTAATCCCCATCCAAGAACACACCAGGGAGTGTGTTTGCAGAGTGGTGGGGAAAGGGGCTTGGCCTGCTATGACAACTTAGCAATCCCACTGCATGAGACTTACTGGAGGTAGTACGAGGGGTAGCTGGCCCCAAAGGTTGTCCTTGGAGGCCAACTACCTCTCCTATTACATTCACTAAGTCCCACACAGTGGGATTGCTAAGAGGTCTTCGGAAGCCATGCTCCTCCTTTCTCCACCACTCTGCAAACACGCCTCCTGGCACAGTAGTGGTTTGGGGATGAAGTCCACTTTACTCCTGAGGGACTTTGGGGGCCAAGAAGCCCTCCTAGTACCTCCTGTAAGTCCTACGCAGTGGAATTCCTGAGCGGTAGTCGAAGGCCCAACCTCCTTTCTGCACCACTCTGCAAACGAAACTACCAGTTAAAGAAGCATTCGTAATGTAATAGATCTCGCAGTTGCGAGACTTAAAGCTATTAGCATTGTAAATGTAAAAAGTTGTTTGCTCACCTTTTTGGTGTAGAGTGGATGTACATTGTGTGTGGTAAAATTATGTGGTATGTTGTGCAGTGAAATTATGCGAATAGAAAGTCTGTGGCATTTAGAGTATAGGAATTATGTGGAGTGGGATTATGTGTTTTGGAGAGTAATTATGTGGTATTGTGGTCTGTGTTGTGGAGTGGTAACCTCAGGTTTAGTCTTCCTCGTTTCCATAGAAGCTAAACTATAAACTCAATGAGACACAACAAAAAGAAATAACCACAGAGGAGCACATCTGGATCTAGTTGGAGGTATGAGCAGGGCCACTGGCATTATGTGACTGTTCGGCTGTACCAATTTCCACATAATTAAACATTTTCTGCATTTTCAAAATAACCTATCATATGCTGCCTAACCTGCAGATTTGAACAAAAAAAGCCTTGTTTCTAGTTCAAACAGCTCATATGTTCCCAAAAATGCAGCGTCATGTGTTGCAGAGTGGTGGAAGGCCCTTTGCTAAGCTGGAATGATCATGTGTTACTTATTGCAAAATGTGGGTGTTAAACTGGTACTAATGGTGCACAAACCTCTATTCTTCCTGTATTCACTTGCCTCTTTCTGCATTTCTCTTGCTTCTTTCTACACCTTTCCTCCTCATTCTGCACCTCACTATCTTCTTTCTGCACTTCACTTGCCTCTTTCTGCACTTTTCTTGCCCCTTTATGCACCTCACTTGCCTCTTCCAGCACCCCTGTTGCTTTTTTCTGCAGATCTCTTGCCCCTTTCTGCACCTCTCTTGCCTCTTTCTTTACCACTCTTGCCTCTTTCTGCATCTCACCTGCCTCTTTCTGTACTTCTCTTGCTTCTTTATAAACCTCTCATGCCTCTTTCTGCTCCTCTCTTGCCTCTTTGTGCATTTTTCTTGCCTGTTTCTGCAGTTCACTTGCCTCTTTATGTACCTCCTTTGCCTCTTTCTGCACCTCACTTGCCTCTTTCTGCACCTCACTCTTTTCCTTTTGCACCTCACTTGCCTCTTTCTGTACGTCTCTTGCCTCTTTCTGCACCTTTCAAGCCTCTTTCTGCACAGCAAGTGCCTTTTTCTGCACTTGTCCTGCCTCTTCTACACTTATCTTGCCTCTTTCTATACCTCTCTTGCCTCTTTCTGCACCTCAGTTGCCACTTTCTGCTCTTCTCTTGCCTCTTTCTGAACCTTACTCTCTTCTTTCTGCAACTCTCTTGCCTCTTTCTGCTCTTTACTTGCTTCTTTCTGCATCTCTCTTACCACTTTCTGTACCTCTACTGCCTTTTTCTGTACCCTTCTTGCCTCTTTGTGCACCTCTCTTACCTCTTTCTGCACCCCTCTTATCTCTTTCTGCACCTCTGTTGGTTCTTTCTGCACTGCTCTTGCTTCTTTCTGTACCTCTTTTGCGAATGTTTGTTGTATCCCTCTTGCCTCATTCTGCCCCCTGTTCCTTCTTTCTGTACCCTTTGTGCCTGTTTCAGCATCTCTCTTGCCTCTTTCTGCACCTGTTGCTTCTTTCTGCACTTCTCTTGCCTCTTTCTGCACCCCACTTGCCTCTTTCAGCACCTCTGTTGCTTCTTTCTGCACTTCTCTTGCTTCTTTATGCACCCCTCTTGCCTCTTTCTGTACCCTTTTTGCCTCTTTGTACACCTCTCCTGATTCTTTCGCCACCTCTCTTGCCTCTTTCTGCACCCCTCTCTCCTCTTTATGCACCTCTCTTGCTTCTTTCTGCACCCCTGTTCACTCTTACTGTACCCGTCCTGCCTGTTTCTGCACTTCTCTTGCCTGTTTCTGTACCTCTGTTGCTTCTTTCTATACTTCTCTTGCCTCTTTCTGCACTCTCTGCGCCACTTTTAGCACCTCTGTTGCTTTTTTCTGCACCCCTCCTGCCTCTTTCTGCACCCCACTTGCCTCTTTCTGCATTTCTCTTGCTTCTCTCTACACCTCTGTTGCTTCTTTCAGCAATTCTCTTGCCTCTTTCTCTTGCTTGTTTCTGCACCGCTCTTGCATCTTTCTGCACCTAGGTTGCGTCTTTCTCTACTTCACTTGCTTCTTTCTGCACCTCTCTTGCCTCTTTCGGCAACTCTGTTGCTTTTTCTGCACTTCTCTTGCCTCTTTCTGCACCTCTGACTTAGAGGTAGTTTTAATCCTCCTGCCCTATTATTATACTAGGGCCTTACAAGGGAGGTCATGCCAATTACAGGGTACCCCAACCCATAGTGTACCCTAGTGTATGCAGGTGTTTGACTGTATTCTAAGTGTCTTTCAGCAAAGCACTGGCTCCGGGCCTGGTTAGTCAGAGTCAGTTACCACCAGTACCGGTCAGCAAAAAGTTGGGGGTACAGGATGACCTTGCAACAAGGCCTCTTTCTGCCCCTCTGTTGGATCTCCCTGCATATCTCTTGCTTCTTTCTGTACCTTTATTTGTCTTTCTGGACTTCTGCTGCCTCTTTCTGCATTTCTCGTGCTCCTTTCTGTGCTTTTTCCCCTCTTTCTGCACATGTCCTACCTCTGTAGGCATAGTTAGAAATTAGCATTTAAAAAGCATTTTAAATGCATTGAAAAAATCATAGGTTTCAGGGACATTATAGTTAGAAATTAGCATTTAAAGATCCTTAGAAATTCACTGAAGAAACCATAGGCTTTAGGGACGTTATTGTATGAAATTAGCAATTAAAAAAAACTTAGAAATTCACTGGAAAAAATCACAGGTTTTAGGGACTTTATAGTTAGTTGGACATTTCACTCATACAAAACCAGGGAAATTCGGCCATTATAGTTAGTTGAGCTAACTATAACTCGCACCCCTGCAATGCACTGCTGATGACGTCACATTTTACATCATTCATGACATGGTCAGTGACATCACTGAATTAAAAATCAAATTGTCAGTGTTGCGAGTGCGGCTTGTGTCTTTCCGAAGGGGGAAAAATTGGATGCATATGCAGCAGCTTGGTCCTGCCGCAAAGCCACGCACTGCCAGTAAGTGCACCATCACTACCCGACATCGGACCAACTTTGTTTGCTTCGTGAAAATGACCCAGGGTAACGACGCTGCCATATACTATATAAGGCATGGTTCCAAGCAGCCTCGCTAATAGGACTGCATGTGGAGCAACACTGAATGGGAACTGGAATTATTCCCTGGACACAGCAAAAGATATTGGCATAACCCACTGGAGGGTCTTTATTGTGATTAAATTACCAAACCACGAACTCCAGCATGCATCAGGAATACATCTATCAGGATATCCACTAGGGGGCTGAAATTATTTAAATTGCAATCACTCCTCGTGGTTTGTAATTAGTTTATGCTGCCAAGGCTGACCTTTGAGAAAGTTCAGAGACAAATGAAACACGTCAGGACTGCCTGTAGCTGTGTATTAAAAATCAAATTGCCAGTGTTGCAAGTGCTGCTTGTGTCTTCCTGAAGGGGAGAAATTGGATGAATATATATAACAGCGACCTTTTATCATCTGGCGAAAATTCACAAGGACTCCACTCAACCACCAGGGCGCCCAATTGTTTCCTCCATTGGCTGTTTGACTGAGTCCATGTCTCAGTTTATCGATCATTTCCTGGCAGTGTTTGTGAGGACGCTGCCCTCCTATATACGGGACACTACCCATTTCATCAGAAACATTATGGACACTCCATGGGAACATGATATGGCGATGATAGTGTTAGATGTCACAGGTCTTTACACTTCAATTGAGCACACTAATGGCCTACAAGTAATACAATATTTTTTGAAAGGGAGATCCTTATAGTTAACCGAACATAATGAAATGTTGGTCGAATTCACTAGGTTCTGTTTGGCAAACAACATATTCCTATTCAATTAACAGCATTATCACCAAAAACGGGGTACTGCCATGGGCACCTGCTTCGCCCCCAGCTACGCAAATGTATTTGTGGGCTGGTGGGAAAAACAGGTGGCCTGGGCAGACAAGTACAAAAAGTGGGTCATCTGCATCATATCATGGTATAGGTATATTGATGATTTATTTATCCTATGGAATGGTCCACAGAGGGATGCAGAAGAGTACATCACATAACTCAACAAAAATCCTTTAAATTTACACTTTAGTGGTCATCTAAGTAAAACAGAAGTTTCTTTCCTGGATTTGAAAGCTTTTGTATGGGGGGCAAGATCTGTACTTCCCTATTCAGAAAAGAAACGTCAGGTAATTCTGTCTTGGAAGCTAGCAGTAGCCACCAAATATCTTTGAAAGATATTATACCCTACGGGGAGCTTCTTCGCATGAATAGAAATCGTATCAATATAGATGACTTTCATGCAGCAGCATCTGAAGCGATAGAGAGATTAAAAGCACAAGCCTACAGCCCGGACTTACTGTCCAAAACTCTAGTGAAAGTTGATAGAATCCCGAGACATTGCCTATTAAGAGACAAGGAGAAACCAAGTGTCTCAGAGAATGAACCCTTTCGGTTTATTACTATCTTCTCAACTGAGGCAGGTACCCTGAGAAGAATACTTTGTCGAAACTGGTACATCTTGAAAACTGACATAGTAATAGGTAGCACTCTCCCTGACTACCCACAGATAACCTTTAGACGTAGCAGATCTTTGAAAGATGCACTGGTTAAGAGCCATTATGAACCCATTGCATTTGTCCCACGAATTAGCACAGTCACATGATTTTCCCCCTACTTTAAATGTAAAGCTTGTAAAAATAGTTCCAAAGTTCTGACATATGCAATTCCAGGTATGAAGCATGAAAAATCTATCAATACGTTTCTGACCTGCAATACTCCGTTTTGCATGTACTTTTTGATATGTCCGTGTGCCAAACAGTATATTGGAAGTACAATACACCCAGCAAAACGCAGAATTTTGGAACATGCAAGAGCGATCCAGAACAAAGATTTCTCATACCCAGTGGCGAGACACTTTGCCAAATTTCATAATAGCGACAGAAGTTTTTCTAAAATTCTACTGCATTGACCATGTCCCTGTAAGTGATCGAAGTGGGAATCAAGAGTTAAGACTACGAATATTAGAATCTAGATATATCATAGATATGCAAACTACTATTCCGAACGGTCTAAATACTGAAAAGGAGCTATCAATTCACTTGGGTTAAAACTGTGGAGAATTACATTTGATGAGTAAACTGTGGCTATTTGATTACTGTAAACAAGGAGTTCATAGTGTCCTGAGAAATTTTGAGTACATAGAACATTGAGATAAGCCTGCTGGTCTTCTATTTTGAATTGCATTTAGGAGCACCCATAATACTGAATGAGATGTTTTGAAAGATTCATTTTCTCTTATAATTATAGGAGTCTAAAGTGCCCATTCAGGGCTCAGTTTTGTTTTGATAATAGATATCCCTGATGTGATTATGATATTTAAATGAAAAGTATCAAATTAATTAATGATGGAATGCATTTCCCAGTAGATTTTTTCGCACATTTAAGAGTAATCATGTGGTGTTTGCCCATTGAGGGCTCAATTTTGAATGGCAAAATTCATGAAGGGATGAATTATAACAGTAACAAATGAATTACTGTGATTAAATGTATACATTTTTGTTTAAAGTAGCTTTTAATCAAGGATAGCTACATAATGATCCATAACAAATATATTTGTTTGTTTATATGTTTTAAGATGGCGCCTCCATTCAGTTTATAATTTATGGCATAGTCCGTCTTTTATGTTGATGAAATGATGCACCGGAAACATTAGGAATGTGCCGGATATAATGGCATTTGAATTGTAAAGCACTTTAATGCACAGCTGGAAGAAGGCGTGAATGCCGAAATGCGTCCTGTGTTGTCTCTGTCTTGGTGTGAGAAATAAAACACCGGGAAACGACCTTGAGAGTTCGGTCCATTCGTTTTCTTGTTCAGGGAGATGAAGTTTGCAGTGATATATATATATATATATATATATATATATATATATATATATATATATATATAGATATAGATATATATATATATATTCACTGAAAAAACATAGGTTTCAGGGGTGTTATAGTTAGCTGTCCATTTCACTCGTATACAACCATTGAAATTCCCCCGTTATAGTTAGTTGTACTAACTATAATTTGCGCGGCCACAATCCACTGCTGATGATGTCACATATTACATCATTCATGACATGGTCAGTGACATCACTGATGACGTCACTGATGACATCTCAAATAACATCACTCATGACATCACTGATGACATCATCCTGTGAAAGTGGTTTGGTTCGTCATTTAATTATGTATTATATATATATATATAGCTATATGCCTTGAAGACTGAGTGGATGTATAAGTGTGTGAATGGAGGATTTAGTACCAATGTGATTGACTGTCTAAGTGTGGAATTTTAAATGTCTCACTAAATATATGGGATAGTGATTAAAGTGTATGAATACCCGTATCACTCTATCTCTTGTTGTGTAAACTACTATATAAGTTAGTTACTACCTATGTGAAAGTCTACATTAGTAATTAATTAGTTAAATGAGTATTTGTATGGGATAGTGAATGAATGTGTGTGTGGTTGGGTGGGACGTGTGTGACTGTGGAAAGATGTGTAAATAGTTGATTTAGTAAGTATATGAGGTTAAGACTATGTGGAAACAGTTGTTTGGGTGAGTGAATCTCTTTATGGGTAGGGTGATGAGTAAATATATTTCTCAATGATATATGTCCAACAAACTAAAAATATAAAAGGCAGTGTATGTGACAGTTATTGTATATAAATAAGTATACATAATACTCAGTGATTGTATGAGTGATGTATGGATAACTGTGTACTTGTAATACTGATTTTATAACACACTAAGTATGAGTTACTATCTATATAAATAAATAAAGTGGTGTTTGTATAAGTGTATAGCTAAGTAAATGTAAGTATGATCTATTGTTTGCATAAGTGAGTCGGATTTCTGCATACAGGAATAGGATATGTGCTGGTGTTTAATATTGATTTAGGTATATAAGTATATTTAATAGTGTTCTATTGATCTTTGATAGCATGTATGAGTGAATCTATAGGTAAGTGTTTAAATGTGTGTGTAGATGTAGGAATCAATGAGTGGGGTTTTAGAAACTTGTACTTGTGTGTCAATGTTTCAAATATGGTACTTCATATTTTATAATGTGTGTTAAAAGATTATGCTACTGTATGATCAGGTGTATCAGCTTGTCACATGGATGATGTCATCAGTGATGTCATTTGAGATGTCAACAGTGATGTCATCAGTGATATCACTGACCATGTCATGAATGATATAATATGTGACATCATCAGAGTGGATTGCGGGCACGCGAGTTATAGTTAGTACTAACTATAACGGGGGAATTTCAATGGTTTTATACGAGTGAAATGTCCAGCTAACTATAACACCCCTGAAACCTATGTTTTTTTCAGTGAATTTCTAAGGTTTTTTAAATGCTAATTCCTATCTATAACTTATCTGAAACCTACGGTTTTTTCAGTGAACTTCAAAGGTTTTTTAAATGCTAATTCCTAACTATAACATGTCTGAAACCTATTGTTTTTCCAGTGAATTTCAAAGGTTTTTTAAATGCTAATTCCTAACTATAACATGTCTGAAACCTATGTTTTTTTCAGTGAATTTCAAAGATTTTTTAAAAGCTAATTTGTAAATATTTTCTTAAAATATTTTCTAACTACATTTTTTAAATCTTTTTATTTTTAGATGCTGTTTTTTAAATTACATTACACATTTTTTTAAATATTTTTTTTGTATAAACATTTTTTTTTCTATATTATTATATATTGTTCATCATTTACTTAAATTATTATTATTTTTTTATGGAGTTGTGGCACTGTTATCCTATGGGTAGAAATTCACTCAGCAGGTAAATAGTGTTTTTGTTACCTTTTCTTACTCAGTGGTGGATCCTTGATACAGCACTGCTGCATCTCTTCTAAACAGTTGAAAGAATGCAAATTGCCAAAGACGCGCGGAAGCCTACCTCTTTTTTTTAATATATCGCTAGAATGCGCAGATCATACGCGCAGCCCGCGATTTTTCCCAAAAAAAGAAAAAAAAATAGGGGCCCTGGGAGACCTTGTGGAACCCCCTGAGGAGACCTAGAGGATCAGGGTGTGTCTACCCTCCCCCTTTTCACGTTTTAAACACACATTTTACACACTTCTTCAGCCTCCCTTGTACCGAGACATAAAATGGCTGCCAACAGTTTCTAGTTTTGAATCTTGACAACCACTTGACAGCCAATTAGCCTTCAGCGTGTGAACAAAGAAACATTGGAATGTTGGAGCTCCAGGCTTATACCAGCCATTGTAAGCCCAGAGCACTCCATTATTTTCAATGGAGCTCCCAGCATGCCAATGTTCTAATATTTATTATATTGCACAAATATAAAATTGTCAATATAATTTCTCTTCATGAAATTAAAAAAAGCAACCTATTAAACATAACCATTGTATCTCTGTAAAGGGTTTTCCTACAACAATTGAAGCGTCACGACTATGACCAATGGCAGTTATTCATCTTAATAGTTTACTTCTTTAAAATACTCGTAAATAGCAAAGAGGGTTTTCAAGGATAACATTTATGAACGTCTACCAAACGAACCTATAGTGCCCGTCGGAAGCATATTGCTATTTGCATATCATTTTGTCTCACCACTACTATGGTCCTAACACAGTTGCTATGAAACCTATGATTGGTTTTCAACCCCAATCCTAATACGAACAATTATTGTTGTTTTGAATAGTTGCCACAGTTCCACTGTTTTGATTTCAAAACACTTGCAATATCTACAATAATTTGCAAATTAACTTTCCAATGGTTAGCATTGCTCTTATGATGAGCTTATATACATCTTTTTTACATTTACAGTCTGTTTAAAAGTATTGTGCTGTCTACAACCAAAAAGTTTCAGCAATTTATGCAGGAAACTTTATGGTAAGGATCTTTTCTGAGTTTCCTCCACTATTTTCAAAAGCTGGCTATGCACCGTCAGGGATGTTGAATTCCTATAGCCCGACGCACAGGACATATTGTTTGGGATCAAGGGCAACAAGTTTTCATGTGTATTATATACTTGGAACAAGTAGGCCCAACTCCCAGCAGCACAAACCCTTTGGCTACCAGTTAGCAGTACCACATAATGGGTCAGGGAAGGGCACTGTCTGCAGTTAAGGTAATATGTTTGCCCATATGTTAATGCGTTTCAAACCTGTATTTATGCTTCATTAATTGAATGCCTTTATTATTCGGCTGCACACTCTAAGTAAATGTTCTAAGCTCTCACTGCACTACTGTCAGTGGCTGCAGTATACAAAAGCATACAGCTCTGAAACACGTCTGACCCACGTATACTTATCAGGAACTCTTGCACCTCTCAATGATCACCATGATATATTTATTGGGGCCAGGGCTATCAAAAATTCACATTTACTTTGTCCTTGGAACAAGTAGTCCCAGCCCCTGCAGCACAAATCCTTCAGCTGCCAATTTTCAATAAAATGTTCTGGAGCAGGAATGGGAACTGTCTGCTGCCGAGGTAATATTTGTGTCCATATGTTAATGACCTTCCAACTTCTACAACACTGACGCAAAGTCATTATTATTAGAGTGAGTGTTTAAAATAAATGTTGTAAGCTGAGACTACACTACTGACAGTTTTTCTAGTAAGAAAAGTGTACACACATTTTCAAAGTTTACCACTATGAGGCTATGTATACTGCTCCCAGAATGCTCTGCGATTTGATGCAAATAATTGCCAAGCTTAAAAGCAACATTGATGATTCTTTGCTTTCAAACTAAAATGTTCATAAAAAGAGAAAGCAGGAAAAAAAGCATTTTGCTAACCTACTATAAAATTTCAGTTACCATTTTTTTTGCAGAATCATTTAGTAACGTGTTGATCCATACTACTAGTTCTCAAAAATAGTCATTATGGAAAATCTCTGTAACTCGTTTCAAAAAGATTATGGAAGAAAACATTAAACAAGCTTTTTAGTTTTGTCATTATGTGACTTGTTTTGGCATCGTGTTTGTAAAACTTTATTGCTGTGGAAGCTGCTGGACCCCACCATTATAACAAACTTTGGCAAAACCCAAAAATATTTTTGGTTTTAAAAAGCACAAACTTCCACAGTAGTTACTGTCACTGAACAAAACTACTTTGTGTGCCAATATGCTGCTTATGAAACCGCATATTATGACCCTGGAACTATGTTTACCTTGTAAATACATATAACGTTTTTATTTCAACAAGCTATTCACCTTTAAACCATGCAATATTAATTACAACTTACTTTTCACTTTCTTTTAAACAGGCCCAATGTTTCGAATGCAGCTGATGACCACCTTCAATCCATAAAAGCAAATGTAAATCATACTTACCTGTTACTGCCTATATATGTAAAAAAAACTGTCATTTTGTTGAGTCTAAACACACCTTTTGCATTAGGACTATGAAATATTGTTGTAAAAATATCTTTCATTCTATTGTCAGATATCTACCTTGGTTACAGTGGAATTACCACTACTTTTAGACTACCATTGAACAATATTGTGTAGAGGAGCGGTATTGCTTCTTGACCTTCAAAGAGGAAGATTTAAATGTATATTTCAACAGGTAAGCAAAAAATTGCTCAATTTCAAAATGAAAATTAAGTACGAATGTTCGAGGAACTCTGGTCCAACGCTAAAAGGATTGTGCAAATCGTAACAGGTTAAAAAAAGTGTCTCTGTCATATGTTACTTTAAAACATACTAATGCACTTTTTATGCTGGACAGTGTTGCTTCTAAACACCCTTTCACTGCTTCCCTCCATACCTTCAAAAACGTTTTCATGGATTTACATGCATAGTCTTTCAGGTCTGTATATGTGTAATGTAAAACAATCGTACTTGTTTTTGTTTTGTCACAGACATATATAAACTCCTCAGTCACTGCTATGTCAATCTTTTACAATCCTGAATGCAACGTTTTCTGTGAAAGGATGCCCATGCATGACAATGCTAAGTTTTCTTTATCTGCATGCACACATGTAGTGTAACCTATCAAACACTTTAAAATGCTACCCTCCCACTAGTTCTAAAGGCGGATGTAGAATTCAACCGTTCTTCACAAAATAGAATTGGACGTCACTAAGTACAAAGTGTTTCTGTATTATGAAAGCTCTAATGTGTCCCTTAAAAATTCCAGCAAAGTACAGACACATACTAACTGAAACACACCAACCATTAGTAACCTGTTAAATTTACCAAACAACTCCTTCAAGGTGTGATCAATCCAAAAAATCCTCCTTCGGCACAGCAAATATAGTGCAACACTTAAACAACTTGCACCCCAACAACTTTGCTTCACGGCAACACAGAGATTGCAGAACAACCCACTTGCTGCGGCATCAAGCACATCAACTACTGCAACAGCATCTTCAGTAAACAGTCCATACTCACATATTGATCTTCAATTTGGTAAACTTAAATTTCTATGCATTTATTGCGAATAACTTTTGTGTTACGCGAAACAGTCTATCAACCTCATCAAAAACAACAAACAGAAGCAACACTGTCCTTAACCTTAGTTATTAGACATTTATCAAACTTTTTTGTTGTAAAAACTACCCCGTCCAAAGGCAGTGGAAAATTTGCACACTTGCTGCCTTTCTGGGCTGGAGTGATGATTTATTCTAAAATTAATTGAAATTCAAAATGCAGACCCTTTATTCAGCCCTCATGGTAACTACTAACCGTGAATGGCAGTGAGTAATTTGCACACTTGTGTCCTCTCTTCCATCCTTTCTACCGCACAGTGAGTGTACTTTCTGCACTTGCACTGTTTGCTTAGATGTGATACCCATTTCTCAGGCTCCCACAACAGAATCTGACGCACAGTCTGTGTAATGTAATAGAAAACCAAACACCCACTTCCTTTACAAAGCCGTCGGTAGTTTCCACGTCTGCTGTCTTTCTTAATTTTCACCTTATTCTGCATCCACTAGCACCACTTCTTATATCTTATAGAATACTTCCATAATTAGCATCATATGCTTGTCGCATATTTGTAATAAATTCCATATATTCAAAATATGACCAAATATTAACATTTCCAATGCTACATTACATCTTTTACTTAATCTACCTCTGGAGCATGACAACAAATTACAATGCCACAAGCTATCTGGAGAAGCTTGTTGTTAAGACTCTTAAAGAAAATTAAACTTGTCAATATTGATGACGTAAGCATGGTATCAAACTTAATGCTTGCCTTAGTGCATTTAAAAATGCAAAACATTCTTAATACAGAGTATGCCATATTACTCTCAATTTATTTGAGACAGAGACAATTGTACTATGTCTTCAGATTCTATTAACTGAACAAAAAAGCATACATTGATATTTGTCAAGTACTACCTTCGATATACATTGCAAACAGAAGACTTCAAAAGTTCAATTCAGCTTTGCATGTAAATTTCTCTTCAGTTTGTGTACTGAGAACTACCTTCAATCAATTCTGCACTCAGTAGAATTGACAACTAGATACCAATAGTGCCAGCACTACAGAAAACATTCAATACAATTTTCATTTACTTAAAACAGAGACAATTACACAATGTCCTCAGATTTTCTTAAAGTTTGAACAGTAGGAAATTCAGCCTTCATTTTTTTAATTTAGAGATATTTCTACTATATGTCTTCAGATTTTGTTTAAATAACTGATAAAAAGCATTCCTCCATGTCTGTGTCAACTACTGCTTTCAATCCACCCTACATCGCTGGGTTCACAACTTAAATTCAGGTTTCCTTCTACATTAAGGACAGCATTGTATTCAGCCTTGCTTTCCTTAACGCAGAGACAATTGTACTCTGTCCTCAGATTCTGTTAACTGTACAAAATAGCATATATCAATGTTTGTGTCGATAAGAACCTTCAATCTACATTACAGACAGCAGGGTTCACACCTTCAATTCAGTTTTGCATGTAAATTTCTCTTCAGTATGTATGCTGAGAAGTGCCTTCAATGAATTCTGCGCTCAGTAGATTTCACAACTAGATACCAACAGCACCAACACTACAGAACACATTCAATTCAGCCTTGATTTATTTAAGGTATAGACTAATGGATTTTATATCTTCAGATTTTGTAAAAGAATGTCACAAACAGCATTCATGTATAACTGTGCTCACTAGAGCCTTCAATGTACAGTGCGGACAGAAGAGTTCACAACTTGAAATCAGCTTTCCAACTAAATTTGTCTTCAATATCTGTGCTAACAACTGCCTTCAATATATGCTGCGGTCAGTAAAAATCACAACTTGATAACAAGAGCTCCATTACTACAGAAAAAACTGAATTTAGCCTTGCTATATTTAAGGTAGAGACTAATGGATTTTATGTCTTCCGATTTTGTTAAAGAATGTCACAAATAGCATTCATCTATAACTGTGCTTACTAGAGCCTTCAATCTACACTGCGGACAGCCGGATACACAACTTCAATTCAGCTTTCCTTCTACATTAAGGACAGCATTGTATTCAGCCTTTTTTTCCTTAAGACTGAGACAATTATACTGTCTCCTCAGATTCTGTTATCTGTAACTAAATAGCATTCTTCAATCTTTGTGTGAACAACTGCCTTCAATCTACACTGCGGACAGCTGGGTTCACAACTTAAATTCAGGTTTCCTTCTACATTAAGGACAGCATTGTATTCAGCCTTGCTTTCCTCAACGCAGAGACAATTGTACTCTGTCCTCAGATTCTGTTAACTGTACAAAATAATATACATCAATGTATGTGTCGATTAGTACCTTCGATCTACATTACAGACAGCAGGGTTCACAACTTCAATTCAGTTTTCCATGTACATTTCTCTTCACTATATATGCTGAGGAGTGTCTCAAATGTCTCACTAAATATATGGGATAGTGATTAAAGTGTATGAATACCCGTAGCACTCTATCTCTTGTTGTGTAAACTACTATATAAGTTAGTTACTACCTATGTGAAAGTCTACATTAGTAATTAATTAGTTAAATGAGTATTTGTATGGGATAGTTAATGAATGTGTGTGCGGTTGGGTGGGACGTGTGTGACTGTGGAAAGATGTGTAAATAGTTGATTTAGTAAGTATATGAGGTTAAGACTATGTGGAAACAGTTGTTTGGGTGAGTGAATCTCTTTATGGGTGGGGTGATGAGTAAATATATTTCTCAATGATATATGTCCAACAAACTAAAAATATAAAAGGCAGTGTATGTGACAGTTATTGTATATAAATAAGTATACATAATACTCAGTGATTGTATGAGTGATGTATGGATAACTGTGTACTTGTAATACTGATTTTATAACACACTAAGTATGAGTTACTATCTATATAAATAAATAAAGTGGTGTTTGTATAAGTGTATAGCTAAGTAAATGTAAGTATGATCTATTGTTTGCATAAGTGAGTAGGATTTCTGCATACAAGAATAGGATATGTGCTGGTGTTTAATATTGATGTAGGTATATAAGTATATTTAATAGTGTTCTATTGATCTTTGTTAGCATGTATGAGTGAATCTATAGGTAAGTGTTTAAATGTGTGTGTAGATGTAGGAATCAATGAGTGGGGTTTTAGAAACTTGTACTTGTGTGTCAATGTTTCAAATATGGTACTTCATATTTTTTAATGTGTGTTAAAAGATTATGCTACTGTATGATCGGGTGTATCAGCTTGTCACATGGATGATGTCATCAGTGATGTCATTTGAGATGTCATCAGTGATGTCATCTGTGATGTCACTGACCATGTCATGAATGATATAATATGTGACATCATCAGAGTGGATTGCGGGCACGCGAGTTATAGTTAGTACTAACTATAACGGGGGAATTTCAATGGTTTTATACGAGTGAAATGTCCAGCTAACTATAACACCCCTGAAACCTATGTTTTTTTCGGTGAATTTCTAAGGTTTTTTAAATGCTAATTCCTATCTATAACTTATCTGAAACCTATGGTTTTTTCAGTGAACTTCAAAGGTTTTTTAAATGCTAATTCCTAACTATAACATGTCTGAAACCTATTGTTTTTCCAGTGAATTTCAAAGGTTTTTTAAATGCTAATTCCAAACTATAACATGTCTGAAACCTATGTTTTTTTCAGTGAATTTCAAAGATTTTTTAAAAGCTAATTTGTAAATATTTTCTTAAAATATTTTCTAACTACATTTTTTAAATCTTTTTATTGTTAGATGCTGTTTTTTAAATTACATTACACATTTTTTTAAATATTTTTTTTATATAAAAATATTTTTTTTCTACATTATTATATATTGTTCATAATATACTTAAATTATTATTATTTTTTTTATTTTTTTATGGAGTTGTGGCACTGTTATCCTATGGATAGAAATTCACTTAGGAGGTAAATAGTGTTTTTGTTACCTTTTCTTACTCAGTGGTGGATCCTTGATACAGCACTGCTGCATCTCTTCTAAACAGTTGAAAGAATGCAAATTGCCAAAGACGCGCGGAAGCCTACCTCTTTTTTTTAATATATCGCTAGAATGCGCAGATCATACGGCACCCCGCTGTTTTTCCCAAAAAAAGAACAAAAAATAGGGGCCCTGGGAGACCTTGTGGAACCCCCTGAGGAGACCTAGAGGATCAGGGTGTGTCTACCCTCCCCCTTTTCACGTTTTAAACACACATTTTACACACTTCTTCAGCCTCCCTTGTACCGAGACATAAAATGGCTGCCAACAGTTTCTAGTTTCGAATCTTGACAACCACTTGACAGCCAATTAGCCTTCAGTGTGTGAACAAAGAAACATTGGAATGTTGGAGCTCCAGGCTTATACCAGCCATTGTAAGCCCAGAGCACTCCATTATTTTCAATGGACCTCCCAGCATGCCAATGTTCTAATATTTATTATATTGCACAAATATAAAATTGTCAATATAATTTTTCTTTATGAAATTAAAAAAAGCAACCTATTAAACATAACCATTCGTATCTCTGTAAAGGGTTTTCCTACAACCATTGAAGCGTCACGACTATGACCAATGGCAGTTACTCATCTTAATAGTTTACTTCTTTAAAATACTCGTAAATAGCAAAGAGGGTTTTCAAGGATAACATTTATGAACGTCTACCAAACGAACCAATAGTGCCCGTCTGAAGCATATTGCTATTTGCATATCATTTTGTCTCACCACTACTATGGTCCTAACACAGTTGCTATGAAACCTATGATTGGTTTTCAACCCCAATCCTAATACGAACAATTATTGTTGTTTTGAATAGTTGCCACAGTTCCACTGTTTTGATTTCAAAACACTTGCAATATCTACAATAATTTGCAAATTACCTTTCCAATGGTTAGCATTGCTCTTATGATGAGCTTATATACATCTTGTTTACATTTACAGTCTGTTGAAAAGTATTGTGCTGTCTACAACCAAAAAGTTTCAGCAATTTATGCAGGAAACTTCATGGTAAGGATCTTTTCTGAGTTTCCTCCACTATTTTCAAAAGCTGGCTATGCACCGTCAGGGATGTTGAATTCCTATAGCCCGACGCACAGGACATATTGTTTGGGATCAAGGGCAACACATTTTCATGTGTATTATATACTTGGAACAAGTAGGCCCAACTCCCAGCAGCACAAACCCTTTGGCTACCAGTTAGCAGTACCACATAATGGGTCAGGGAAGGGCACTGTCTGCAGTTAAGATAATATGTTTGCCCATATGTTAATGCGTTTCAAACCTGTATTTATGCTTCATTAATTGAATGCCTTTATTATTCGGCTGCACACTCTAAGTAAATGTTGTAAGCTCTCACTGCACTACTGTCAGTGGCTGCAGTATACAAAAGCATACAGCTCTGAAACACGTCTGACCCACGTATACTTATCAGGAACTCTTGCACCTCTCAATGATCACCATGATATATTTATTGGGGCCAGGGCTATCAAAAATTCACATTTACTTTGTCCTTGGAACAAGTAGTCCCAGCCCCTGCAGCACAAATCCTTCAGCTGCCAATTTTCAATAAAACGTTCTGGAGCAGGAATGGGAACTGTCTGCTGCTGAGGTAATATTTGTGTCCATATGTTAATGACCTTCCAACTTCTACAACACTGACGCAAAGTCATTATTATTAGAGTGAGTGTTTAAAATAAATGTTGTAAGCTGAGACTACACTACTGACAGTTTTTCTAGTAAGAAAAGTGTACACACATTTTCAAAGTTTACCACTATGAGGCTATGTATACTGCTCCCAGAATGCTCTGCGATTTGATGCAAATAATTGCCAAGCTTAAAAGCAAGATTGATGATTCTTTGCTTTCAAACTAAAATGTTCATAAAAAGAGAAAGCAGGAAAAAAAGCATTTTGCTAACCTACTATAAAATTTCAGTTACCATTTTTTTTGCAGAATCATTTAGTAACGTGTTGATCCATACTACTAGTTCTCAAAAATAGTCATTATGGAAAATCTCTGTAACTCGTTTCAAAAAGATTATGGAAGAAAACATTAAACAAGCATTGGCAAAGGCAGTAGATCTGAAATTGATGGTCAGCTTTTTAGTTTTGTCATTATGTGACTTGTTTTGGCATCGTGTTTGTAAAACTTTATTGCTGTGGAAGCTGCTGGACCCCACCATTATAACAAACTTTGGCAAAACCAAAAAATATTTTTGGTTTTAAAAAGCACAAACTTCCACAGTAGTTACTGTCACTGAACAAAACTACTTTGTGTGCCAATATGCTGCTTATGAAACCGCATATTATGACCCTGGAACTATGTTTACCTTGTAAATACATATAAAGTTTTTATTTCAACAAGCTATTCACCTTTAAACCATGCAATATTAATTACAACTTACTTTTCACTTTCTTTTAAACAGGCCCAATGTTTCGAATGCAGCTGATGACCACCTTCAATCCATAAAAGCAAATGTAAATCATACTTACCTGTTACTGCCTATATATGTAAAAAAAAAGTCATTTTGTTGAGTCTAAACACACCTTTTGCATTAGGACTATGAAATATTGGTGTAAAAATATCATTAATTCTATTGTCAGATATCTACCTTGGTTACAGTGGAATTACCACTACTTTTAGACTACCATTGAACAATATTGTGTAGAGGAGCGGTGTTGCTTCTTGACATTCAAAGAGGAAGATTTAAATGTATATTTCAACAGGTAAGCAAAATAATTGCTCAATTTCAAAACGAAAATTAAGTACGAATGTTAGAGGAACTCTGGTCCAACGCTAAAAGGATTGTGCAAATCGTAACAGGTGAAAAAAAGTGTCTCTGTCATATGCTATTTTTAAACATACTAATGCACTTTTTATGCTGGACAGTGTTGCTTCTAAACACCCTTTCACTGCTTCCCTCCATACCTTCAAAAACGAATTCATGGATTTACATGCATAGTCTTTCAGGTCTGTATATGTGTAATGTAAAACAATCGTACTTGTTTTTGTTTTGTCACAGACATATATAAACTCCTCAGTCACTGCTATGTCAAGCTTTTACAATCCTGAATGCTACGTTTTCTGTGAAAGGATGTAATAACAACATGAACGGGAAGTTCCCATTATTCTAAAGGACAAACAAATTCCAATATAGACAATTGCCCACAGACCAAACTGCTGATATCAAATTATTTTATTCTTATATATATAAATATTTATACTTCATTACTTTAGGGTTTATATAGACATACAAAATCGATATAGTGTAAGCCCAGAACAGCCAAGAACAATAAAAACATTTTATTTACAATAGTCACTCATACCATCAAGCATACATACATCCAAAAATCACCACATACATCAAATTCCTATAAACTACTGCCACATTCTCAACCAAAAAGCAGAAAAAAACGCCGACGCGCGTTTCGGAACAAGTGCCACCAAAGGGGATTCCTTCATCAGGGCGCAAGTGATTTATTTATATGTGGCCATCACGATCCTCCAATTTGTCACGGGGATGACATTTAACTCAATTCCAGAGTTACTGGGCACACAACAGCATATCGCAGTGTATCTGTGGGCAAAAACCAAAATTAGGATTTTCTTAAAGTAAAAAGGCAGGTCAAAACTTGGAGTGCACCAAAAACATAATTCAAATCATACATTAAATACACATATCTAAAGGCATACCACTTCCTAGCAAAGCAAGATAAAACTGCTGCTATATCTGGGTAGCATCCCATTACACCGAATAAACACAGAAGGAAAAAAAAAAAAAAAAAGTGGAAGGAGATTTATTTAGGGGGAAAGTGGGTTGTGAATCTGAGTAAGAGAGAGATAAAAAAGATAAAGAAAGAGGAAGAAGACCCTATTTCTTCAAAATGTACCATCGAGTGACTAACCAAGGGGTAGTCTTAACATATTTTCGCCAATCACATACCAGAGAAAGTTCAGAATCTGAACCTTCTAGACTGGAACCGGAAGGTGACTCAAAAGTTGGCTGCTAGCGGTGCAGAAGGCGAAAAACGGACTCTGGGGACTGAATACAGAAAAACAAAAGAACATGTCTCAGAATCCCTCCATTCCATATGGCTAAGGTGGAAAATGAGGTCGGAAGAAAATAAAAATATAAGCTTCTCACCTATATTTTCACATTAGCATTAACAAGGCCGAAAGGCAGAGATACAGCAGTCACGACACACAAGTAGAACACACGTACAAAAATGGGAGTACTGTGGAAAAGAAATAAATGATATGGCATTTCCCGTTTAATTATATAGAGAAAATGATTAGTTAAAAGACAGCCAAAATCACAATTGCAGTTGAATTAGGAAAGCCAAAAGGGCGCATATTCACAAGGGGGCTAAGAGACCCTATACAGTAATGAACTGCACAGTGAGAAGTAACCCACAAGTCACTAAAAGGCCAGATACAAATAATTACCTCCAAGATTTCCTGAAAATCCGTGCGTGTAGGGCAGCCTGATACAAATTACATCCACTAGGCTCCCTCCCCCTCCCCCCCCTTCCCCCTCCTTTTCTGTTATCAACAACGTTTGATTTATTTTTTAAAGGCTATTTGCTCTTTCCAGCACTTTCACTTCTGTCATTTCTCCATAGGAATTCAATGTGTTTTCAGTCACAATAAAATTCCTGTAATAACGGGTGTCCTTTACCTTTCGTTATCTATTAGCTACAGATTAACTGTTCATGAAAGAGGGAGGATCTTTTTTGGTGCCTTATGGCTTCCATTGCAGGCGTTGTACCTACTCGCCATCATTTTTGAGTCCTCTGTTTATTTCTTCGTCCCCATGTGAAGCCTCTCGCCTATCTAAACACCATCCAAATATGGCGCTACCCCTTCCCCTGGTCGTTTCATCTTACGGAAGGGTAGTTATCGGTCTAGTGGTGCTTGACCGGGTTTGCACAGGTGCTACACATACTCTTCAGTGCGAGCACGGAATATATCCGGTCCGTCTCCAGAGGACACTCCTTCCGTTTTGACACAGAGGGCCTCCCGGTCAGAGATAATTTTCGAGAGTCAGAAGTCAGTCAGAATATCTTTATTCGACTTATTACAAGTCATACAAAGAAACAAAACAATAAAACCGTGAAAAGGGATACATACATACATGCCCCTACAATTATCTAAAAAACATCAATCTGGATGCATATTATAAATACTATGTACAAAATTAAAAAGAAAATACATTTTATAATTCATATCAAAAGAAAAACATAGCAACTTTAAAAAGTTATTTAAGGCAAAATTTGGCCCCCCTTTTTTACCCTCGCAGCGGCCACTAAAAAGTTAGCTATACAGAAAGTTGTGCGGGGATTTGTCAGGAGCTGTAAATAGAGCAGTGCCGGACGCACCTGAGTAAAACCCACTTCTTTCAGAATGGGGAGCAAATATTTTTTCCTCTGCTCATGGAACAAGCTACAAAACATGACAAAATGCATTGTATCCTGCACAGAAAAATGGTCACAGCTGCATGGGGGGGCTAAGTCTGGCTTCTGCCAGGAATTAAAAGAACCTAAGTAAAAATGCAACAGGTTAAACCTGAATTTAGTTAGTAAAAACCTGTGATAAGGGACTGTGACAAAAGTGAGGTAAGGTGCGAGGGAGGGTACACTCACCAAGAGGTTGTGTGCCCTAACTGCTGGCTTCTGCAGTTCAACTTCCTCGCGGGCCACTTCCTTCATATCCCTAAATGACTTTTTTATAAGGCCTATGTCCAAAGCCCTGATTTTATCTGGGCTAAAGAAGAGTTCTGGTCGACCCAATTCAGTAAATGTTTTAGTTAAATAGGCCAGCCATGGGATACTACTATATTTATCTAGTGATAAGACATCCTTCAATATTATGTGGTTCAAAGGAAGATCTTCATTCAGCCACATTTTCAACCACAGGGTCAGGGGTGCTAAACTCAATAAATCTGACAGGTAGGGTAAACCCACCTCTTTATGAATGGAATAAGTCGGGGTTGACTGGGGAATGGAGAGAAGAGATCTTGTAAATCTATTTTCTGCCCTTTGGATGGGGTCAAGATTTACGTACCCCCACAAAGGGGCTCCATATAGTGCAATAGCCACAGGCTTGCTCTTGTAGATTTTTAAAAGGGCTTCCATGGGCCTGGCTCCCAGCTTGCCCGCAAAACCCAAGTGCGCTGAGGAAGATCTAATGACCGCCAGCCTCTTTGCTCTTATCTGTGGCCCCCATGTTCCATTCTGGTCAAACATTACGCCCAAATAGGGAAATGTGGTTACCTTGGCCACCGGGACCCCTCTGCAGAAGAATAATTTATGTCTTTTTTTGAAACGCTCACGCCCCATTACCATCGTGTTTGATTTGGAAACATTAACCTTAAGATCCAAATTATCCATAAAGGAGCCAAAGGCGTCCAAGAGGCGCTGCAGTCCTACGCCAGTGCGGGCAATCAACACGGCGTCATCCGCGTACAGGAGTGCCGGGATATGGACCTCTCCTGCACGTGGCACGTCCGCGTCCTGGTCTCGCAGGTGTGCCCCCAGGCCATTAATATAGATGGTGAAGAGCGTGGGGGCTAAAATGCAGCCTTGCCGAACCCCCTTTAGAGATTTAAAAAGTGGGGTACATCTACCATTGTTTGACACTCGGACGGCTGCAAAAAGCTCCTGGTGCATAGTGGCCATGAACGTAACCAAAGCTTCGTCAATGCCCATCTCCAAAAGAATTGACCAAAGTTTTGCCCTATTGACGAGGTCAAAGGCCGAGGTGAGGTCCATAAATGCCAAAAACACGGAACCCTCCTTGGCCACCGTGTACTTAGAGATGAGTAGATGCAGATTAATACATTGTTCAATGGTCCCTTTTCTCTCCCTAAAACCATATTGCAAGTCAGACAGCCCACCACAACCCTCAACATTCTCCCTCAATCTAGATAAAAGGACTCTGCCCAGGATTTTTATAGTTGAGTCCAAGAGGGATATGGGCCTATAAAACGCGGGATCGTCCCGCTGACCTTTATTTTTAAAAATGGGGACAATGGTGGATATGGCCCAGGAGGCGGGAGCTGGATTACCATTAACTGCATTAAACACATTTGACATAACCTCAGCCCACAGTTTAGGAGAATACATAAAAAAGTCCGTGGGAACTCCATCGGGGCCAGGTGCCTTGTGTTTGGTGGTTGCCAGGAGAGCTATTTCCACTTCTTGGGGATTAAAGATGATGGAATGTACATCTGCATTGGTTAATGGGCCCTTTTTTGTACCATCATCGTCACCCCCATAGACGTTTTTAAAGAAAGACAACCATTTTTCATCTGTGATAACGCAGTCCATGGGAGCATTGCTTTCATCAGAGAATAGGGGCTGTTTGATAATCTCCCAGAATTTCCTACTATCCTTAAGCACTGCCGCTGAAAGGAGATTGTCCCATGTTTCGCGTTTAATCGTGTCTTTGCGGTTCTTAAGGGCTGCCCTATAGATTTTCCTTAATCTCAAGATGTCATCTTTATCCCTTGGGACATTTTTTAGGGCGGCCACCAGTTCTCTGTGGGCTTTCGAGCATACAGAGTCAAACCATCGCTTATGTCCTTGTGCTCCCTGGGTTGGTTTTGCTAAAAGATCCTTAGAAACCTGGTTGCAAATTGCCTCGAAAGCTGCTACTATGTGTTCACCTTGCGTGCCCGGGTTTTTACAAAGCTCCACCTGGTCTTTGATTTTAGGGAAGCATTTTTCATAAAAGTTTTCCGGAATCACTTTAGCCCACTTCACTCGTCGATCTTGGTCAGTGGTCCTCAGGGGATGTGCCGGTTTTGCAGTGATTGGTGGCGCCCCCATCTGGGCACCCCAGGCCACCTCGAGTAAAACTGGGTTATGGTCACTGTAGTGTGTTGCAACTGTACGATAGGCCATGATCCGATTTAAAATCCCTGGTGAGACAAAAATGTAATCGATCACTGTGCCATTTTGGGCGCCGGTAAAAGTTGGCGATCTTTGGCCACAATCAGGTTCATATAAATCGTAGTTAGCCAATAATTCTTCGAGCTCCTGCCCCTCTGCAGAATGTTCAAAATGAGGTCCCTGTAAGGCCGCGTCATCGACCTCGTTGGCACCTCTTCCCTTACAGGCTAAATTACATAAATGAATATTAAAATCGCCTAATAAAATAAACTCAAAAGTTAACTCGATATTCTGTGCTGCTGTGTTTAAAAAACTGTCCAAACTGGAGATATTGCGACCGCTATAGTCACTGTTCCCTGAATTGTAAAAATTAACATATAAAGTCCTACTTGTTTTGTTAATCACCCTTTCAACCATTAGGATGTTGTCAGAGTCAGTGCTGATCTGCCTATAACTTCCTACTAGATCCAACGCGAACAAGATCACCAATCCACCTTTAGCTCTGCCTGCCCTACTAGCCACTGCAGGTTTAGTGAAACAGGTGAACCCATCCCACCAAAGATTGTTGGATGTATCCCAGGTTTCTTGCAAAGCGATGATATGATGCTTAGAAACAAAGCTCAGCCAGGCATGATCCTGGCGTTTTGCACTTAGGCCTGCTACATTCCAACTAATGATCTTACAAGAATCAGTGGGTAACCTTAGTTCATTTGCATCCTCTGAGTCACCTTCAGCTGCTGGTTGCAATAATGGACCTTCACTGGTTTCAGCTCGGCAGAGGCTCTGTGTATCCACTCCCAACGTGCTCATATTTACAAAAGGCACAGTCCGAGATGAAATCAATTGCTGAATAGGATTAATTGGCGCTTGAGACTCTAGAACTACGTCGGTGGCGAAATTGTTAAAGTGCTCAACAATATTTAGACCTCCACATTTTAGTATTGAGTTGTCCAACGCCTCCCTTTCCAGATCAATTCCTGGTTCAAGTCAATCACAGGTATTTAAATCAGATAAAGGACCAAACCTGTTTCCTGTGGCAAAGCCCCACTCAAAGGGAGTAGCCGCCTGACCCTGTCGATATAGTGCTGGGTTCCACATAGGTTGTGGGGTATTTGGACGTGTAAGAAACTGATCGTTTCTCAACCAATGTGTGGGCCGATTGCCCCGAACACTATGTTCGTAACCCAGTAGGCCGGAGCCCCAACCATTAGATCTTGGCTCATGTGCAGGGGCAGGCCTATTGTTTAACTCATTCAAGTAGTTGAATCTTCCTGGCTCCCGATGTGCTATGGGCTGAAACCAGTCATTAAAATGTCGAGATCTGGTACCCCCTCCCCAGCTGCTAGAAATGATGTTTCTTTTGTAAATGGGGATATTAGGTAAGGTAGCAAACTGAGTCTCATCATAAAAGAACTTAAGAGTGAGAGGAATAATAGAGCCACTACGACGTTGGGGTGGGAAAACGTTGCTCAAAATATCTGGAAGGACCTCGGCATTCGCAAAGTTTAGGATGACACAGTCCCCTTTAAACTTTTTTGGCTTACTGCCAATCCAAGATACCCTCCTAGTCATGACAATATCCCCTGCCAATTTATCGAGCCCTTGTTGAGCCATATACATATTATTAGTGAGCCAATGTAACGCTTTATCTTTTAGACCCTGATTGGACTCTATTTTATCTTGTGATAGAACAGGGACGTTTGTCAGTACTAGTACTACTGGCGAGGCTTCCAATATAAATTGGGATGAAACATCCTCTTGATGTGTGACCACTATAGGGCCAGTAGTACTATTACTCGCATCTCCAGTATTTACAGCTACATCCTGACCAGGAACAGGTACTGACGGTGATACTGGCGGAAGCGGCAGCCCTAGTTGGATGGGCTGTAAGTTGCTGTCAATTGGGGTAACCTCCGTGTCCGTGGGTGTTAAATTTGTGACGAGGGAGGATACATTCTCTACCTCATCTACTAGTTTACTATGTACCCCACCCAGTTTTTTGACCTCAGATGTTAGTTTATCTAGTTTCCCGATCAGGGGTTTGATTATAGTCCTGATCTTTGTGTCTATCATATCTTGAATCCTATTAAAAAGATCGTCATCGACAATGCGTTTTGACTCTATATCAATGTCGGGGTCTACATATTTCCCCACCCGCCTAGGGGGTGGTGTGGCGGGTTTTTTCCTTCCTATTTGTTTCCCCCCCCTCTTTACTGGGAGTCTTCTACAGGCTCTAACAGCCCGTATAGCAGGCTGCAGGGATTGTGGGTCTTCGTCCGTAGTAGCTAACTGGTGGTTCGCATCTATGAAAACGCTATCTGATAGATCTATTAAATCTGTTCTATCTGTTGGAAGGTCAGCGTCAGCAGCAGCGGCAACCTCAGTGCTATTGTTTTGAGGGTTAGAATCTACAAGATTTAACGGTGGATTTTGTATTAGTGAATCAGATGTCGCTGTACTTAATATACTTGTGGAGGGGCTTTCTATAGGCAGAATGGGTGATTGGCTTAAGCCAAGAGATTGCCTTCTCTTATTATTGAGGTTACTAACCACTTGTACAAGATATGAATCTAAAGTGTTCACTGTCTCTACTGGGGCAGGAACCAGTTTTTTCCCCATAATTGAAACATTTATTAGGCAACTTATCAAGGCTCAAAAAAAAAAAAAAAGGGAACAGTAAATGTTGGCAAAACGATGTGCCATGCAAGTCAATCAAAAGTCCGGTAACGAAATGGCAGGCCAATGCCTCTATAGTGCAATTATGTACAATAGGACGAACTGGGGACAGTACCTTATAGTCCGTATAAAAGGTATCAGGGGGGTGGCCTAGCCTGGCCGGTCGAGCCGATGAGGGCCGTAGAGGGCCCGCCCTTTGCCCGGGCTTCGCCCCGGGCGTCCCGCTCACGTCCCGCGACGCGGGGGTTGTCCTGGCTTTATCCTGTTTGGCGCTCTCAGGGCGCGACCCGCGTCACTCTGCACGCGCCGCCGCGAGGCCTGCCGGGATTTGTAGTCTCCCGGAGCGGCGGCGCGGAGTCCGGTGCCCTTGGACTCTTGGCGGTGGCGGCGGTGATTCCTGGCGTCTTTACTGCAGCCGTGTGACTCTCGGCAGTGGCGGCAATAAGGTCTGCTTCTCCCCCGCTCTGCCGGGGTTGTCCTGGCTTTATCCTGTTTGGCGCTCTCAGGGCGCGACCCGCGTCACTCTGCACGCGCCGCCGCGAGGCCTGCCGGGATTTGTAGTCTCCCGGAGCGGCGGCGCGGAGTCCGGTGCCCTTGGACTCTTGGCGGTGGCGGCGGTGATTCCTGGCGTCTTTACTGCAGCCGTGTGACTCTCTGCAGTGGCGGCAATAAGGTCTGCTTCTCCGCCACACCTTGACAAGTAAGTTCCTCCCTGGCAGCGAACTCGTATCCCTGTAGTTAGTTTGATCAGCGTTCCCTTTGAAGTCTGGCATCTAAATTGTGCGTTCTATATTTTTTTAGAAAATACTTCTAAAAGCGCTATTCCGCCTTCTACCTGGCCTTGCCTTGTGGATGTTACTGGTATCTGGCTGCCCTGCACGCACGTATTTCCATGAAATCTTGGAGGTAATTATTCGTAGCTGGCTTTGTAGAGACTTAGTTTTATGGGTTTCTTTTCACTGTGCAGTTCATTGTTGTATAGGTTCTCGTAGCCTCTTTGTGAATTCGTGCCATTTGGCTTTCCTAATTTAACTGCAACTGTGATTTGTCTATAAAATGAAATAGGAAGTGCCATTTCCTTGTAGTTAGTTTGATCATCGTTTCTTCTGAAGCCTGGCATTTAAATTGTGCGCTCTAAGAAATGTTTAGAAAATAACCCTTAAAGCGCCATTCCGCCCTCGACCTGGCCTGGCCTAGTGGATGTAATTTGTATCAGGCTGCCCTACACGCACGGATTTTCAGGAAATCTTGGAGGTAATTATTCGTAGCTGGCCTTTTAGTGACTTGTGGGTTACTTCTCACTGTGCAGTTCATTACTGTATAGGGTCTCTTAGCCCCCTTGTGAATATGCGCCCTTTTGGCTTTCCTAATTCAACTGCAATTGTGATTTTGGCTGTCTTTTAACTAATCATTTTCTCTATATAATTAAACGGGAAATGCCATATAATTTATTTCTTTTCCACAGTACTCCCATTTTTGTACGTGTGTTCTACTTGTGTGTCGTGACTGCTGTATCTCTGCCTTTCGGCCTTGTTAATGCTAATGTGAAAATATAGGTGAGAAGCTTTCATTTTTATTTTCTTCCGACCTCATTTTCCACCTTAGCCATATGGAATGGAGGGATTCTGAGACATGTTCTTTTGTTTTTCTGTATTCAGTCCCCAGAGTCCGTTTTTCGCCTTCTGCACCGCTAGCAGCCAACTTTTGAGTCACCTTCCAGTTCCAGTCTAGAAGGTTCAGATTCTGAACTTTCTCTGGTATGTGATTGACGAAAATATGTTAAGACTACCCCTTGGTTAGTCACTCGATGGTACATTTTGAAGAAATAGGGTCTTCTTCCTCTTTCTTTATCTTTTTTATCTCTCTCTTACTCAGATTCACAACCCACTTTCCCCCTAAATAAATCTCCTTCCACTTTTTTTTTTTTTTCCTTCTGTGTTTATTCGGTGTAATGGGATGCTACCCAGATATAGCAGCAGTTTTATCTTGCTTTGCTAGGAAGTGGTATGCCTTTAGATATGTGTATTTAATGTATGATTTGAATTATGTTTTTGGTGCACTCCAAGTTTTGGCCTGCCTTTTTACTTTAAGAAAATCCTAATTTTGGTTTTTGCCCACAGATACACTGCGATATGCTGTTGTGTGCCCAGTAACTCTGGAATTGAGTTAAATTTCATCCCCGTGACAAATTGGAGGATCGTGATGGCCACATATAAATAAATCACTTGCGCCCTGATGAAGGAATCACCTTTGGTGGCACTTGTTCCGAAACGCGCGTCGTCGCTTTTTTCTGCTTGTTGGTTGAGAATGTGGCAGTAGTTTATAGGAATTTGATGTATGTGGTGATTTTTGGATGTATGTATGCTTGATGGTATGAGTGACTATTGTAAATAAAATGTTTTTATTGTTCTTGGCTGTTCTGGGCTTACACTATATCGATTTTGTATGTCTATATAAACCCTAAAGTAATGAAGTATAAATATTTATATATATGAGAATAAAATAATTTGATATCAGCAGTTTGGTCTGTGGGCAATTGTCTATATTGGAATTTGTTTGTCCTTTAGAATAATGGGAACTTCCCGTTCATGTTGTTATTATTACTGACTTCCCTGGTGGGTCGTTCCCCCGTATCCTTTCATTAGGTTCAGGGTCCCCTTCTCGTTTTGTATTCATTTACCCGGCACTTTGCCGTAGGGTTTGCTTTTAGGTTCCCCCTTGGTCAGTTGGAGTTGCATGTTTACAAATTATACTAAGTTGTATGGATGGGTTACCTCTAGTCTGGGTGCGTCTATCTCTCCTGTGAGCTTTTCTGACCTGGGTTGTGGTCAACTGAATTCCTTCTCTTCCTTTTTGTCCCTTATTTTTTACCATATTCTTGTGTCCAAGTGAGTGTAAATGGATGCCATTAAAACATTTGGCTTTAGTGAAGAGGATTTTAATCGCCTTATGGGGCCATCCTCTTCCTCAGAACAACCCTTTTCAATAAATAAAGGATCTAATGACGAATGGTTGAAACTTCTTAATCTTAAGAAAAAAGCAAAGAGAACCGAATCCCATGCGGAGTTCATGATTCAATATCTTAAAGCCGGGGTTATCCCGAATGGCCTCCGTGTGAGGAATATTCCAGGCCTATTTGCAGAAATCCGCCTGTTCCTCGAAAGATGGTCCCTTATAGCCAATCGCTGCTCAAGAGACCTGATGTTATTAATTATCGAAACAGCCAGGGAAGTAGCGAGCAGTCTCCTGAAAGAAATTGCTGAAATGGAAGATCTGCTTCTTAAAAATGACGCAGTTGGTGATGCTAAACGCAAATTAGAGGAAGTCAATTTGGAACTAGACTCCTTCAGTGAATACATTCTTCGTAGAAAAACCGACAAACTTAAAAAAGATATTCGTTATTTCTCAGAGGAGAGAGTGTATCCTTACCTTCATGCCCAATACTACTCCTCTAGAGAACTACAACAGGGAGACCAACAATTCTGGTCCAATAAACAACTTCGGAATTTCTAAGAAACGTCAGAATCTGACAATGAAGGCGCATCAAGCTCCAATGAGAATTTTTCAAACAGACGTGCACGATTTAATGGACCCCAGAGATCGAATCGTTTTTTGGGGAACCGCCGAGGCACGTCACAAGTAAGATTCAGACCTCAGGAGAACACCCGTTACCAACAGAGTGGGTACCAACAGAGTGGGTACCAACAAGCAGAGAATCCCCCACGTTTTCTGGAAACCAGGCGGAACCAGTATTGGAGGGAATAGTGAGTACAGTTGACACTTCCACTATTCCTATTTTCAATTTGTCTAAGAAACCTATGGAAAAGATCACTGTGGATCCTTTGTCCCGTGGATTATCTTTTGTCCCAACTGCTCCGTTTAACCTGTTTGAACTACATAAAGATTTACAATCTTTCTTCCGTAAGATCAGGCTTAAGAAATTCTTTATGAATAGAGAGATCGGACCCTCGAATAACATCTCAGGTTTCCGACCTCCCTCGGTTTTCACACCATCTCTAGACAAGGTGGGTCCTGAGGTCGGTGTGTTTGAGAAAGCGGTGGGCACTAAAATCCAAAGCCTTGCAAAATATGTCCCGAAACCATCGTACAATCTTGGATATGATGAGTACCAGGCCCTCAAGAAGTTGTCGGCGGACAATTCTCTCATCATTAAACCGTGCGACAAGGGAGGGGGCATTGCCGTGTTAGACAGTTCTACATATAAAGAACGTATTCTATCTATGCTTAACTGTCCAGAAAACTTTACTAAGGTTACCAATTACCCGGCGAGAAGAATTATGACCAGAATCTTTGATATCACCAACGATGCTCTATCCAGAGGCTCTATTTGTAGTCAGGAGTTCGACTATTTCAATAAAACCTTTTACAAAATACCGGTTTTATACGGACTCCCTAAACTACATAAAAATCTTACAGAACCACCGTTTAGACCTATTGTGTCTACCATTGGGTCTCTAACGGAGCCGCTTTCTAAGTTTGTAGATGCCTGCCTTGCCCCTTTTATATGCCGCCTCCCTGCTTATGTACGGGACACTGGGCATCTGATTTCCAAGATTGAAGGGTTCGAATTTAATCCACAGACTGACCTCCTCGTCTCAATGGATATTGAGGCGCTTTATTCAAATATTCCACAAGAAGGGGCACTGGAAGCAGTGAAAAAGATGCTTGACAGTGCTGACTGTCCTTTCGAAAAATTATTTGTTCTTGAATGCCTTGCTGTAGTCCTGAAAGAAAATTTCTTCGAATTTGATAAAACCATCTACCAGCAAACACTGGGAATTAGCATGGGTGCGGCATGTGCACCGAATGTAGCCAATGCGTACATGGGGATGTTCGAAGAAAAACATATCTATAACGAACTTGCCCCCTTTTTTGAGAATGTTACCCAGTATAATAGATATATCGATGATATTTTCTTTATCTAGCAAGGCTCCTCAGAACAATTGAATGAGTTCATGTTGTGGATAAACCTTTGCGATCCACACCTCAAATTCAGCACCAATATCAGCTCAAATAAAATAGAATTCCTGGATGTCTGGATTTTAGAGAATAACAATCACATTGAGGTATCCCTTTATACCAAACCATCTGCTCGTAACACTTTGCTCCTGTATGACAGCTACCATCCGCGGAGCCAGAGAAATAACATTCCATTCAGCCAGTTTCTCAGGCTCCGCCGAAATTGTTCTGAATTGCGCAATTTTGAATACCATGCCGGAATTATGAAAAAGAAATACATTGACAGAGGGTACCCCAAGAGGCTCATCAGAGACTCATACAAAAGAGCAAAGTATTATAACAGGGAGAGTCTACTGAAATCTAAAGACAAAAAAGATGATAATAAACTTGTGGTGATCTCTACTCACTCAAATTTTAACGACAAACTAAGGTTTGTAATTAACTCGCACTGGCATCTTCTCAATCTAGATAAAACCTCAGACAAATTAGATAAACCCATCTTTGCGTTTCGACGCAATAAGAACCTAAGAAACTTCTTAGTAAGGGCATCGGTACCTAAGTCTACAGGTTCTGTTCAAAGAAGCATCACTGGAACTAACCCTATTACGGGTAGCCACAAATGCGGCGGATGCCACACTTGTGACCAAGTTATCCGTACACCTGAGCTCAAATGGGGCAAAAAGAACATCACTTTTAAAGAGATGACCAATTGTAAGACCAGTAACCTGGTGTACTTACTTACTTGCCCTTGTTCAAAGGGCTATGTGGGTGAAACAAGCAGAGAATTTCGTCAGCGATTCTCTGAACATAAATCATGTATCAGAAACTCCCGGCCGGGAGCTCCTCTTGTGACCCATTGGAAAGATTTTGGACATAAGATTGAAGACCTTAGGTGGCTCATTCTTGAGCGTATCCATTGTCCGAAAGATGGAAACCTTGACGCTCTGCGAAGTAAAAGGGAAGTGTACTGGATTTTCATTCTGGAGACAGCTGTCTCCGGATTAAATGAATCCATTCCATGGGAAAACGCGATTCAATAAATGTATGCATTTGCATAGTCCTTTTACACCTATAATTCCTCGTTATACCCTCAGTTATTATCGCCTTATAAAACTTTTTTTGGGTCCTTATACACTACGTGTATATTGAGGCTGTCTGTATTTTTGTATCTATTTTTATTATTTTGGCCCCACCCCTTTTTTTTATAATTCCCCCTCCCCCCCCCCCTTCCCCCTCCTTTTCTGTTATCAACAACATTTGATTTATTTTTTAAAGGCTATTTGCTCTTTCCAGCACTTTCACTTCTGTCATTTCTCCATAGGAATTCAATGTGTTTTCAGTCACAATAAAATTCCTGTAATAACGGGTGTCCTTTACCTTTCGTTATCTATTAGCTACAGATTAACTGTTCATGAAAGAGGGAGGGTCTTTTTTGGTGCCTCATGGCTTCCATTGCAGGCGTTGTACCTACTCGCCGTCATTTTTGAGTCCTCTGTTTATTTCTTTGTCCCCATGTGAAGCCTCTCGCCTATCTAAACACCATCCAAATATGGCGCTACCCCTTCCCCTGGTCGTTTCATCTTACGGAAGGGTAGTTATCGGTCTAGTGGTGCTTGACCGGGTTTGCACAGGTGCTACACATACTCTTCAGTGCGAGCATGGTATATATCCGGTCCGTCTCCAGAGGACACTCCTTCCGTTTTGACACAGAGGGCCTCCCGGTCAGAGATAATTTTCGAGAGCTCCGCCACACCTTGACAAGTAAGTTCCTCCCTGGGCAGCGAACTCGTATCCCTGTAGTTAGTTTGATCAGCGTTCCCTTTGAAGTCTGGCATCTAAATTGTGCGTTCTATATTTTTTTTGAAAATACTTCTAAAAGCGCTATTCCGCCTTCTACCTGGCCTTGCCTTGTGGATGTTACTGGTATCTGGCTGCCCTGCACGCACGTATTTCCATGAAATCTTGGAGGTAATTATTCGTAGCTGGCTTTGTAGAGACTTAGTTTTATGGGTTTCTTTTCACTGTGCAGTTCATTGTTGTATAGGTTCTCGTAGCCTCTTTGTGAATTCGTGCCATTTGGCTTTCCTAATTTAACTGCAACTGTGATTTGTCTATAAAATGAAATAGGAAGTGCCATTTCCTTGTAGTTAGTTTGATCATCGTTTCTTCTGAAGCCTGGCATTTAAATTGTGCGCTCTAAGAAATGTTTAGAAAATAACCCTTAAAGCGCCATTCCGCCCTCGACCTGGCCTGGCCTAGTGGATGTAATTTGTATCAGGCTGCCCTACACGCACGGATTTTCAGGAAATCTTGGAGGTAATTATTCGTAGCTGGCCTTTTAGTGACTTGTGGGTTACTTCTCACTGTGCAGTTCATTACTGTATAGGGTCTCTTAGCCCCCTTGTGAATATGCGCCCTTTTGGCTTTCCTAATTCAACTGCAATTGTGATTTTGGCTGTCTTTTAACTAATCATTTTCTCTATATAATTAAACGGGAAATGCCATATCATTTATTTCTTTTCCACAGTACTCCCATTTTTGTACGTGTGTTCTACTTGTGTGTCGTGACTGCTGTATCTCTGCCTTTCGGCATTGTTAATGCCAATGTGAAAATATAGGTGAGAAGCTTTAATTTTTTTTTTCTTCCGACCTCATTTTCCACCTTAGCCATATGGAATGGAGGGATTCTGAGACATGTTCTTTTGTTTTTCTGTATTCAGTCCCCAGAGTCTGTTTTTCGCCTTCTGCACCGCTAGCAGCCAACTTTTGAGTCACCTTCCGATTCCAGTCTAGAAGGTTCAGATTCTGAACGTTCTCTGGTATGTGATTGGCGAAAATATGTTAAGACTACCCCTTGGTTAGTCACTCGATGGTACATTTTGAAGAAATAGGGTCTTCTTCCTCTTTCTTTATCTTTTTTATCTCTCTCTTACTCAGATTCACAACCCACTTTCCCCCTAAATAAATCTCCTTCCACTTTTTTTTTTTTTTTTTCCTTCTGTGTTTATTCGGTGTAATGGGATGCTACCCAGATATAGCAGCAGTTTTATCTTGCTTTTCTAGGAAGTGGTATGCCTTTAGATATGTGTATTTAATGTATGATTTGAATTATGTTTTTGGTGCACTCCAAGTTTTGACCTGCCTTTTTACTTTAAGAAAATCCTAATTTTGGTTTTTGCTCACAGATACACTGCGATATGCTGTTGTGTGCCCAGTAACTCTGGAATTGAGTTAAATTTCATCCCGGTGACAAATTGGAAGATCGTGATGGCCACATATAAATAAATCACTTGCGCCCTGATGAAGGAATCACCTTTGGTGGCACTTGTTCCGAAACGCGCGTCGGCGCTTTTTTCTGCTTGTTGGTTGAGAATGTGGCAGTAGTTTATAGGAATTTCATGTATGTGGTGATTTTTGGATGTATGTATGCTTGATGGTATGAGTGACTATTGTAAATAAAATGTTTTTATTGTTCTTGGCTGTTCTGGGCTTACACTATATCGATTTTGTATGTCTATATAAACCCTAAAGTAATGAAGTATAAATATTTATATATATGAGAATAAAATAATTTGATATCAGCAGTTTGGTCTGTGGGCAATTGTCTATATTGGAATTTGTGTGTCCTTTAGAATAATGGGAACTTCCCGTTCATGTTGTTATTATTACTGACTTCCCTGGTGGGTCGTTCCCCCGTATCCTTTCATTAGGTTCAGGGTCCCCTTCTCGTTTTGTATTCTGTGAAAGGATGCCCATGCATGACAATGCTAAGTTTTCTTTAGCTGCATGCACACATAACCTATCAAACACTTTAAAATGCTACCCTCCCACTAGTTCTAAAGGCGGATGTAGAATTCAACCGTTCTTCACAAAATAGAATTGGACGTCACTAAGTACAAAGTGTTTCTGTATTATGAAAGCTCTAATGTGTCCCTTAAAGATTCCAGCAAAGTCCAGACACATACTAACTGAAACACACCAACCATTAGTAACCTGTTAAATTTACCAAACAACTCTTTCAAGGTGTGATCAATCCAAAAAATCCTCCTTCGGCACAGCAAATATAGTGCAACACTTAAACAACTTGCACCCAAACAACTTTGATTCACTGCAACACAGAGATTGCAGAACAACCCACTTGCTGCGGCATCAAGCACATCAACTACTGCAACAGCATCTTCAGTAAACAGTCCATACTCACATATTGATCTTCAATTTGGTAAACTTAAATTTCTATGCATTTATTGCGAATAACTTTTGTGTTACGCGAAACAATCTATCAACCTCATCAAAAACAACAAACAGAAGCGACATTGTCCTTAACCTTAGTTATTAGACATTTATCAAACTTTTTTGTTGTAAAAACTACCCCGTCCAAAGGCAGTGGAAAATTTGCACACTTGCTGCCTTTCTGGGCTGGAGTGATGATTTATTCTAAAATTAATTCAAATTCAAAATGCAGACCCTTTATTCAGCCCTCATGGTAACTACTAACCGTGAATGGCAGTGAGTAATTTGCACACTTGTGTCCTTTCTTCCATCCTTTCTACCGCACAGTGAGTGTACTTTCTGCACTTGCACTGTTTGCTTAGATGTGAAACCCATTTCTCAGGCTCCCACAACAGAATCTGACGCACAGTCTGTGTAATGGACTAGAAAACCAAACACCCACTTCCTTTACAAAGCCGTCGGTAGTTTCCACGTCTGCTGTCTTTCTTAATTTTCACCTTATTCTGCATCCACTAGCACCACTTCTTATATCTTATAGAATACTTCCATAATTAGCATCATATGCTTGTCGCATATTTGTAATAAATTCCATATATTCAAAATATGACCAAATATTAACATTTCCAATGCTACATTACATCTTTTACTTAATCTACCTCTGGAGCATGACAACAAATTACAATGCCACAAGCTATCTGGAGAAGCTTGTTGTTAAGACTCTTAAAGAAAATTAAGCTTGTCAATATTGATGACGTAAGCATGGTATCAAACTTAATGCTTGCCTTAGTGCATTTAAAAATGCAAAACATTCTTAATACAGAGTATGCCATATTACTCTCAATTTATTTGAGACAGAGACAATTGTACTATGTCTTCAGATTCTATTAACTGAACAAAAAAGCATACATTGATATTTGTCAAGTACTACCTTCGATATACATTGCAAACAGAAGACTTCAAAAACACAATTCAGCTTTGCATGTAAATTTCTCTTCAGTTTGTGTACTGAGAACTACCTTCAATCAATTCTGCACTCAGTAGAATTGACAACTAGATACCAATAGCGCCAGCACTACAGAAAACATTCAATACAATTTTCATTTACTTAAAACAGAGACAATTACACAATGTCCTCAGATTTTCTTAAAGTTTGAACAGTAGGAAATTCAGCCTTCATTTTTTTAATTTAGAGATATTTCTACTATATGTCTTCAGATTTTGTTTAAATAACTGATAAAAAGCATTCCTCCATGTCTGTGTCAACTACGGCTTTCAATCTACCCTACGGACAGCTGGATTCACAACTTAAATTCAGGTTTCCTTCTACATTAAGGACAGCATTGTATTCAGCCTTGCTTTCCTTAACGCAGAGACAATTGTACTCTGTCCTCAGATTCTGTTAACTGTACAAAATAGCATATATCAATGTTTGTGTCGATTAGAACCTTCAATCTACATTACAGACAGCAGGGTTCACACCTTCAATTCAGTTTTGCATGTAAATTTCTCTTCAGTATGTATGCTGAGAAGTGCCTTCAATCAATTCTGCGCTCAGTAGATTTCACAACTAGATACCAACAGCACCAACACTACAGAACACATTCAATTCAGCCTTGATTTATTTAAGGTATAGACTAATGGATATTATATCTTCAGATTTTGTAAAAGAATGTCACAAACAGCATTCATGTATAACTGTGCTCACTAGAGCCTTCAATGTACAGTGCGGACAGAAGAGTTCACAACTTGAAATCAGCTTTCCAACTAAATTTGTCTTCAATATCTGTGCTAACAACTGCCTTCAATATATTCTGCGGTCAGTAAAAATCACAACTTGATAACAAGAGCTCCATTACTACAGAAAAAACTGAATTTAGCCTTGCTATATTTAAGGTAGAGACTAATGGATTTTATGTCTTCCGATTTTGTTAAAGAATGTCACAAATAGCATTCATCTATAACTGTGCTTACTAGAGCCTTCAATCTACACTGCGGACAGCCGGATACACAACTTCAATTCAGCTTTCCTTCTACATTAAGGACAGCATTGTATTCAGCCTTTTTTTCCTTAAGACTGAGACAATTATACTGTCTCCTCAGATTCTGTTATCTGTAACTAAATAGCATTCTTCAATCTTTGTGTGAACAACTGCCTTCAATCTACACTGCGGACAGCTGGGTTCACAACTTAAATTCAGGTTTCCTTCTACATTAAGGACAGCATTGTATTCAGCCTTGCTTTCCTTAACGCAGAGACAATTGTACTCTGTCCTCAGATTCTGTTAACTGTACAAAATAATATACATCAATGTATGTGTCGATTAGTACCTTCGATCTACATTACAGACAGCAGGGTTCACAACTCAATTCAGTTTTCCATGTACATTTCTCTTCACTATATATGCTGAGGAGTGTCTTCAATCAATTCTGCGCTCAGTAGATTTCACAACTAGATACCAACAGCACCAGCACTACAGAACACATTCAATTTAGCCTTGCTTTATTTAAGGTAGAGACTAATGGATTTTATATCTTCAGATTTTGTAAAAGAATGTCACAAATAACATTCATCTATAACTGTGCTCACTAGAGCCTTCAATGTACAGTGCGGACAGAAGAGTTCACAACTTGTATTTAGCTTTCCAACTAAATTTGTCTTCAATATCTGTGCTAACAAGCCTTCAATATATTCTGCGGTCAGTAAAAATAAAAACTTGATAGCAAGAGCTCCACTACTACAGAACACATTCAATTCAGCCTTGCTTTATTTAAGGTAGAGAGACTAATGCTTTTTATGTCTTCCAATTTTATAAAAGAATGTCACAAATAGCATTAATCTATAACTGTGCTCATTGGAACCTTTAATCTACACTGCGAACAGACGGGTTCACAACTTCAATTCAGGTTTCCTTCTACATTAAGGACAGCATTGTTTTCAGCTTTGCTTTCCTTAAGGCAGAGACAATTTTACTCTGTCCTCAGATTCTGTTAACTGTACAAAGTAGCATACATCAATGTTTGTGCTGATTACTACCTTCGATCTACATTACAGACAGCAGGGTTCACAACTTCAATTCAGTTTTCCATGTAAATTTCTCTTCACTATGTGTGATGAGAAGTGCCTTCAATCAATTCTGCACTCAATAGACTTCACAACTAGATACCAAGAGCGCCAGCACTACAGAAAACATTCAATACAATCTTGATTTACTTAAAACAGAGACAATAGCACAATGTCCTCAGATTTTCTTAAACTTTGAACACTAGAAAATTCAGCCTTCATTTATTTAATGCAGACATAATTATACTAAGTGTTCACATTTTTTTTAAACCGCATATTATATGAAAAAGAAAACTATAGAAAATCTACTTGAGAAGGCTTTTGAATTACATTTTTTAAAATTTGTTTTAGTAATCAATACAATTCGATCATTAGATAAACTAATCCCTTTAATGAAGGTCAAAAGTAAGTGGAAAAGGAAACCTAACAGAAGTAATTTTTCAGAGTTTTTTTTGGGTGAATGGAACCATAGTTCAAGTTCTGAGCCTTTTTTTAATTATAAGAGTTATCTTCAGAGTAATGATTTGTTGCATGCAGATGACACTAGTAGTCGTGCCTATAAAGTCGGAAATGGTTGTGCTTTTGTGAAAGACAAAATTGTTCCTAGAAATGCAAAAGAAGTGTTAGCTGAGGAACTTTTAGGGAGACGTCCTAAAACTCCAGTGAACGTTTGCAATTGTAGTAGTATTTATACTGTAAGTCAAGAATCTATTAATTTTAAATGCAATTATTTTTATTATTTTTTTATCAATTATTCCTCAATTTCAAATTCTGATTGAACGTCAACACCCTTTATCGAACCTTTTTCTCATTTCTACTAACCCAGAAAAAGGTTAATACTCCAAAACTAATCTGTAAAATTTAGCAAACAACTCTTTCAAGGTATGATCCATTCAAAAAATACTCCTTTGGCACACCAACTATGGTGCAACATGTAAAAACTAGCACCCCAACAACTTCGCTTGAGCTGCAACACAGAGATTGCAGGACAGTCCACTTGCTGCTGCACCAAGGACATCAACTGCTGCAACAGCATCTTCGGCAAGCAGTCCATACTCACATATTGATCTTGATTTTGGTAAACTTAAATTTCTATGCATTTATTGCAATGAACTTTTCTGTTACGTCAAATAGTCAATCAACCTCATCAAAACCAAGAAACAGGAGCATCGCTGTCCTCAACATCAGTCACTGCACATTTATCAAGCTTTTTTTTTGTATGAACTACCCGGCCGAACGCAGTTAAACATTTGCACACTTGCTGCCTTACTTGGCTAGGGTTATCAATTATTCTTGAATTTCATGAACTTGTTGTATATCTGTTATAGGTTTAGTACAATAACAAAATTTGTCTTGCAAGTCCAAAGGAACACTGAATGGCACTCTACACTACAGACAACACAGGTCACAATTTGAACTATTATGTCCCTGAAACATACATATTTTGACAATGCATTCGAAACATGTTCTATCTTTAATTTCAATCGTGATTACAGATGATACAGTCCACCATTAAATGTACACTGCGGACAGCCAGATTCATAACTTCAATTCAGCATTCCTTCTACATTAAGGACAGCATTGTATTCAGCCTTTTTTCCTGATGACAGAGACAATTATGCTGTCTCCACAGATTCTGTTATCTGTAACTAAATAGCATTCTTCAATCTTTGTGTGAACAACTGCCTTCAATCTACACTGCGAACAGCTGGGTTCACAACTTCAATTCAGTTTTCCTTCTACATTAAAGACAGCATTCTTTTCAGCTTTGCTTTACTTAAGGCAGAGATAATTGTACTCTGTCCTCAAATTCTGTTAACTGTACAAAATAGCATACATCAATGTTTGTGTCGATTAGTACCTTCGATCTACATTACAGACAGCAGGGTTCACAACTTCAATTCAGTTTTCCATGTAAAGTTCTCCTCACTGTGTGTGCTGAGAAGTGCCTTCAATCAATTATGCGCTCAGTAGAATTCACAACTAGATACCAAGAGTGCCAGCACTACAGAATACATTCAAGACAATCTTGACTTACTTAACACACAGAGAATTGCACAATATCCTCAGATTTTCCTAAACTTTGAACACTAGGAAATTCAGCCTTCATTTATTTAATGCAGACAAAGTTCTACTATATGTGTTTCACATTTTGTTTCAATAAGTGAGAAAAACCATTTGTCTATGTCTGTTAACAACTGCCTTCAATCTACACTGCCCAGGGAACATACAAGCTCACCGCCAAAGATACTACTTACTCAGCGCACCATAAATCATCACAAACAAGAGTGAACATTTTTATGTCACAGTGAGACATACAGTCCCTTTTAAATGGAATTGATGCAGGATTCAATCAACAAAATACATTACTTCAATTACTGTACCTCACCCCGACCACACATCATCACAGGGTATGTTCAAGCTCAGCACCAAAGGTATTACTAACTCAGTGCACCACAAATCATCACCATGTGACCCTACTGAATGAGATGACTTATTTAGATAAAAATACATCATACTTTTTGAAAATATACTTCAACTTACTTCTGTGAATGGACAACCAATATTTATTAGAAAACTTGATTTTAAAGATTTTGCTACCAATCGTGCTGCTTGGACCACACATCATCACACACTCCACAGAACTTTGCTGCTTTAGATGCATACTTGCTTCCTTTCTTGGCTGGAATTATCAATTATTCCTAAATTTCAAATTCGGATTGAACGTCAAGACCCTTTATCAAACCTTTTTCTCATTTCTACTACCCAGAAGAAGGTTAATACTCCAAAACAAATCTGTAAAATTTAGCAAACAACTCTTTCAAGCGATGATCCATTAAAAAAAAGACTCCTTTTGCACACCTACTATGGTGCGACATGTAAAAACTAGCACCCCAACAACTTCGCTTGAGCTGCAACACAGAGATTGCAGGACAATCCACTTGCTGCTGCATCAAGCACATCAACTGCTGTAACAGCATCTTGGCAAAGCAGTCCATACTCACATAATGATCTTGATTTTGGTAAACTTAAATTTCTATGCATTTATTGCAATGAACTTTTCTGTTACGTCAAATACTCTATCAACCTCATCAAAAATTCAAAAAAGGAGCATCACTCTCCTCAACATTAGTCATTACACATTTATCAAGCTTTTTTGTTGGGAGAACTACCCCATCCAAACACAGCAGGAAATTTGCACACTTGCTGCCTTTCTTGGCTAGGGTTATCAATTATTCTTTAATTTCATATTCTGATTCAAAGTCAAGGCCCTTTATTAAGCCTTTTTGTTGTAGAAGTTTCCACACTTGCTGCCTTTCTTTGCTAGGGTTGTCAATTATTCTTCTTGAAAATGAAATTCAAAGTGCAGGCCCTTCATTAACACTTCTTCGTAACTACTACCCATAATGGCAGTGGGTAATTTGCACACTTGTGTCCTTTCTTGCGTCCTTTCTACCGCACAGTGTGAGTACTTTGTGCACTAGCTTGCCTCCTTCTATGTGGTAGCCATTTCTCAGGCTCCCACTACGGAATCCGACACCCTGTCTGTGTAATGGACTGGAAAACCAAACACCCACTTCCCTTACAAGCAAGTTGGTAGCTTGCACGTCATCAGCCTTTCTTATTTTTCACCTTATTCATCTTCCACTCAATCAACACATCATCCACACATACACAAACGTACTTGCTGCCTTTCTTCGCTGTGGTTATCAACTATTCTTCAATTTCATATTCTGATTCAAACTCAAGGCCCTTTATCAAGCCTTTTTGATGTAGCTACTACCCCAGCCGAAAGCAGTTAAAAATGTACACACTTGCTCCCTTACTTGGTTAGGGTTATCAATTATTCTTGAATTTCATGAACTTGTTGTATATCTGTTATAGGTTTAGTACAATAACAAAATTCGTCTTGCAAGTCCAAAGGAACACTGAATGGAAGACAACACAGGTCACAATTTGAACTATTATGTCCCTGAAACATACATATTTTGACAGTGTATTCCATACATGTTCCATCTTTAATTTCAATCGTGATTACAGATGACACAGTCCACCATTAAATGTACACTGCGCACAGCTGGATTCACAACTTCAATTCAGCTTTCCTTCTACATTAAGGACAGCATTGTATTCAGCCTTGCTTTCCTTAAGGCAGAGACAATTATACTGTGTCCTCAGGTTCTGGTATCTGTGACTAAATAGCATTCTTCAATCTTTGTGTGAACAACTGCCTTCAGTCTACACTGCGGACAGCTGGGTTCACAACTTCAATTCGTTTTTCCTTCTACAGACAATTGTACTCTGTCCTCAGATTCTGTTAACTTTACAAAATAGCATTCATCAATATTTGTATCGATTAGTACCTTCGATCTACAATGCAGACAGCTGGGTTCACAACTTGAATTCAACTTTCAACATAAATTTCTCTTCACTATGTGTCCTTAGAAGTGCTTTCAATCAATTCTCCGCTCAGTACAGTTCACAACTACGTACCAAGAGCGCTAGCACTACAGAAAACATTCAATACAATCTTGATTTACTTAAAACACAGACAATTAGTGTAGAAATTGTATAGGATGAACATTTAGTTTTTCTTGTCAATAGCATTCCTACTAAGAGTAGAATGTGAATAGCAGTGCATAATTTGCACACTTACGTCTTTATTGCGCCTTTTCAACCACACAGTGTATGTAATTTATACAATTGCTTCCATCCTTAGATGTAGTGACAGTTTCTCAGGCTCCCACTACGGAATCCGACTCACAGTCTATAATAGCCTGAAAATCAAAACACCCACTTCTTTTACAAGCCAGTGCATAGTTTCAACATCTGCTGCCTTCTTAATTTTCACCTTTTTCACCTTTTTCATCTTCCACTCAATCAACACAAATATACACACCTACTTGCTGCCTTTTTGACTGGAGTTATCAATTATTCCTGAATTTCATATTTTGATTCAAAGTCAATGCCCTTTATAGAGCCTTGTTATTATAGCTACTACCTCAGCCAAACACAACACAACATAGCACCACTATAAAAAAACATCTAAATCTACAGCACTACATGCCAAAAAGAAATGCTTACTGTGCAAGTGACATTTTCCACCTGTAACATATAAGATCTGTTAATACACAAGAAACATGTTCTCAGTCAAGTGAAATTAGTTTTTGTGATATATGTATTCTTATAACGCGTGTAGGAAACAGAACCATTCCTGTCCTCCTATACGCAGATGATGCTGTGTTACTTACTCAAACATCTTTAGGTTTTCAGAGACTCTTGGAAACATTTGGGACCTTTATAAATTCCCTGGATTCGTTGGTAAATATCTCAAAATCCCATCCCTTGACCATGCGACAACATAAGATTACAACTAAAACTTTTTACTGTAACTGAGCAGAGCTCACTACAGTAAAAGTTTTCACATAATTGGGTATACTCTTTGAAGACAGATGCTCTTGAGCCCCCCAGCTTAAAGCCAAAAAATATGCTGTGCTGAGACCGTTATCAGCACTACTAAGCTTTGCACAACAATTGAGAGCCAAGACCTGTAACACTATTCTCGCCATCTATCGCTTGAAATACCTGTCTATTGTCACTTATGGCACAGCTATTTGGGGATACAAACAACCGGTAGAGGTCCAGATGGCAGAAAACAAATGTTTTTGCTCCATTCTATCCATCCCCCAATCCACTCCAACATTTGCTATCCACCAGGAAGTAGGGATGGGATATGTGACCGACCTACTGAGTTTGGCTCCTTTCGTTTGCAGGATAAAAACTTGGCTTAACCCTAAACTCACATTGAACCACCAGATCTTAACAAATTGCTTTGCCCTAGACAAACTTTAGCAAAATCGAGTGGCTGTCATATGTCAAGAATATGTTTTTTTAAACTCGGGCACCCAGATATTTACCAAGTTCCAGAAGGAATTAAGAAAACTAACCTAAAAGGAATTAAATCACACTATTTGAGTTTACTGCGGCTGGAACAGGAGGTTGACGAAATAAAAAAACAACTGGTTAGGACTCACTACTTATTAATCTTATCACCATCACTAGAACCCTATCTAAGAATCGTGACAAAGCCCCTCCATCATTGGCTTTTGACCAAGTTTTGCTTCAACCTGACTCATTTCTCGTTGGAAGATGTTTCAGGATGCTGTAAACTGGAAGACTCTGCCCCGTGTAACTGTGATAGTTTCTCAAATCAAAACACTATGCACTTTTTAATGTTCTGTGATTTTTATACTGAAAGTAGGAAGAAGACTTTAATTCCGCTTTTGAGGGGCAAGGGCTTTCTTCAGGTTTGCCCAGCACTAAAGTACCTTCAATTGTTAGACAATACCTCGAACATTGCTAGTTTTCTTGTTGCTGCTGTTCCCCTGAGGAAACAAAGATTCCCACTGATGATTGAACTGTGCATTCCTCCTGATTTTTTAAAAAACATGAATTTCTTTTAATTGATATATATTTCTAGTTTTAAATTATTTTTTATATATCTGAGTACTAATGTTCTACAGTTTTATATTGCCTATATGTATTGAATTGTCTCGTGTTTTGTATTTGTACTTTAATGATTTTTCTTAATCGAATGAAGTGATTTGAAGACTGAAGAATATAAGTTCTCCTAACTGAATAGAGCTTCTAAAATAATTTCATCATGTATTTCATATTCCTGATTATCAATTTCAAAACTCATATGATCGTATTCGAAGTCATGTTATACTCACAAAATCAGCATCTAAAGTTTAGTCTAGAAAATGACAGCTGATATCTACAGCATTTATATCTTCCTCTTCATTCTCCCTACTTATAAAAATTATGTTTAGCTCTTCTATAACACTGTTACTAATGTCGAAACAGTCTTTCAAATTGTTATGTACATTTTCCATACTGAATTTCTTATGTTGTAGGTCCTTGTACAAAAACATAAACACTTAATTTTATCTTCACTGTAATATCAGCATATGTGGTGATTCATATGAAATATATTAAATATTTCTCTTACAATTAAAACAACAATATTTTCTACATGACTGTATATTATTTTCAAAATATTCTAAAATTAAATACAATAAATACAGTGTCACTCTGCATTGTCTCAAGTGCTTTATTTATTTATTTATACTACCTACTGTTTTGCAAACTTAAAACAATGACGAAAGCACTGCCTTAATTTGACTCACCCCACTACGTTGTCAATTAGGGGGAGGGAGGCAAAGAAAAGAATTGAAGTTCTTGTCTACAGATGTACTGCTATATTCAGAACATTGGATGTACCACTGAATAAATAAAGTTAGATACAAAAGAACATACACAAAAAAGGCTGCATTAAAGATACACAAAGGAAACCAACACAAATAGGACACCAAATCTTGAACACAAACTGGTAAGTCACCAAAAGAACAAAAAGGCTAAGAACACTGAAACGGATTCTACGCTGTGGAACTCATTGTGAAGAAAGGTAGAAACTTACTGTAAATAAAGCAGAATTCAAATAAAGAAAAAGTAAAAAAGATACATGATGACAAAGTCACTAGAGTAATACTCTGTTCACCAACACAATTTTTTTTTTACAGAAGTTATATGTACGAATGTTTCAGGAGCTGCAAAGGAGACCGTGGGGAGAACGCCAAAGCCCCTACGGTCCCAGCCGGCTCCCTGCATCCTTCGAGAGCCGGCATTGCTTTCTCAGAGACAGCAGCTTACATACTACTCTCTGTAACGAAAAACAATCTGCTTTCTACTTGAAAGAGACAGCAGATTAACTTGCTCTCTCTTTCAAATAGTAAACCGGTTTGCTGTGCTAAAGTGAGACCCGCGGCGCTCCCGCCCTACCATAGCAAACAGCAGTGTCCCGGGGATAGGCACCCCGAGACACTGTAAAAGCCGACCCTGGGAAATGATGGTCCCCAGGGCCATTAAAGGTTCCAATAAAGGGGCCGCGCGACCCCCTCCTAATATTAAAAACTCCCGAAAAGTGGAAGTCCCCGGAACTGGAAAATCCGTGACATCACGGACTCCCCTATTTTAAATGTTACTGCCCCAGGAACGTGGCGGTCCCCGAAGAATGTAGGAGACCGTGAGCCCCCCGGATTCTTCAAAATAAACGATGTCTGCCAACACTTCCCAGTTTAGAGTGCTGACAGACAGATGACAGCCAATCAGCATGCAGCTCCGGCTCGTAACTGTACGAATTTCCGTACGCGTACCCCCCGATTTTAAAAAACAAAAAAAAAGCACCTAAACATCCATGTACGACCCCCTGACCAAGCCTATAGGGTCAACATGTTTCTACCCTGCCCCCTTTCCTTATTTCTCAACTTTGTTTTACAGTTTTCTTGTGACTCGGTTCTAGCGATGAACAAGATGGCTGCCAACACTTCCTGGTTTCAAGTGTTGACAGACAGTTCACAGCCAATCAACATGCAGCTCCTGCTCGTAATTGAACGTATTTCCGTATGCGTACGGCGCGATTTTTGTTTTAAATAAAGAAAAATAGAGCCTAAACATCCATGTACGACCCCCTGAGCAAGCCTAGAGAGTCAGAATGTTTCTAGCCTGCCCCCTTCCCTTATTTCTCAACTTTGTTTTACTGTTTTCTTGTGACTCGGTTCTACCGAGGCACAAGATGGCCGCCAACACTTCCTGGTTTCGAGTGTTGACAGACAGTTCACAGCCAATCAGCATGCAGCTGGCGCTCGTAATTGAGCGGATCTCAGTCCGCATGTAGAACTCTGTCTCTAGATATCGCTATGATTTTACTTCAAATTTTCTCAGAAACCACTGAACAGGTTTACACCATTTAACAAAAAGCACAATCTGCAAACCAAACTCTACCTCTCTGCCAAATTTGGTGTAATTCCGTTCAGCCGTTCGGGCTGTGGCCCTGGCTAAAGATCCCTATGGAAAATTGCATGGGGAAAACAAGTTTTGGGACCCCCCTTTTTTCTCAGAGCCCACTTGACGAATCACCCCCAACTTTTAGGGAAGGAGCGGAAACGAGCAGGCCATTTATTTGGAGACATTCACGAAGATTCGTCCACCGACGCCAAAGTTATTCCAAATAGAATGTTGTGGATTTCCTATGGAAAGTAGGTCCTAACTATAACTACCTACTGGCGACCGCCAGTAGGTTATTTATATATATATATATATATATATATATATATATATATATATATAGTAGTACCACCCAACTTCTCTCTGACTTAGATATCTGCACTAGTGCAGCAGCAGACACTGATTTTAGAACCAAATCAAATTTCATACCGGTCTTACCACATGGTAGCATTGATACGTTCCACGAATGTGTTAACAAGAGCCTAAATGAATTGAGGCATAAACAACACAAAAGTTGGCAGAAAGAAGATCAAAACATGACTTACAAACAGCGACAGGCACTTAGATCCCTTATGGAAGATGATAAGATTGTCATCCACCCTTCGGACAAAGGGGGGAATATTGTTGTCTTAGACAGGGAACTATACATAGAGGAAGCTAACAGACAACTATCTGATGCCAATTTTTATGAATCAATAGAGTTTGAACGGTATAATGAAAGCATTACCGTCCTGTGGGACTCGCTATTTGAATGGAAAGAAAAGGGTATCTTAACATGGGAAGAATATAATTATCTAAAATGTGATTATCCAGTTCCTCCTGTCCTCTATTTACTACCAAAAGTACACAAAAACAGCACTAGACCGCCAGGGAGACCTATAGTTTCTTCACGGGGCAGTGTGTCTGAGAAAGTGTTTAAGTACATTGACCATTTTATAAGGGAATCTGTAATCAACTTGGAGAGTTATGTCAGGGACACGAAAGATTTCTTGAAAATGATCGAGAACTTGAAGTGGGATTCGGGCTCTGTACTAATAACTTTGGATGTGCAGAGTCTGTATACCATTATTGATCATAACCAGGGCCTGGAAGCGTGCGAAGAGTTTCTAAGAGACAGACATATAAGATTCAGAGAGCACACGCACATGCTATTGGACATGGTGAGATATTGTTTGCAGAACATCATTTTCCTGTTCAATGGCGAATTGTTTCAACAGATTAGAGGCTCGGCTATGGGCTCGTGTTTTTCGCCCAGCTTTGCGAATTTGTTCCTTGGAAAGTGGGAGAAAGACATTCGAGCGGAGCCCTCTTTACAACAGGAATTCATGAAGGTATCGATGTGGCTTCGGTACATCGATGACCTTTTTATTGTATGGAAGGGCACAGTAGAAGAGGCAGATTCCTTTATTGACAAACTCAATCACAACAACAAGAACATTGTTCTCAGCGGCTTAAAAAGTGTCACTAACATTGAATATCTTGACGTTAAGCTAGAGATAAAAAACAGCAAAGTCCATACGTCACTATTTCGGAAGGCCACAGTATTCTTCATGCCCTCAGCAGTCACCCCGAAAATCTCAAATGGAGTATCCCCTTTGGGGAATTGCTGAGGGCTAAGCGGAATTGTAACACGAGCCAGGCATACACAGAAGAAAGTGTAACCATATTGGACAGGTTCAGTGAAAGAAGCTATCCTAATTGGGTACTTAAGAAGGCCAAGGAGAGGGCAAACACCATAGAAAGAGCAGATACCATCGCTGACAAGCAACACGATGGAGAGAAGGGGGATGAGGTCACTAGACTCATACTCACCTACAGCTCAGACGCCCAAGCGATCAAGAAAATAATATCAAAAAATTGGGGTGTTTTGAAAACTGACAATGTCATAGGCAGAGAGGTTCCAGCAAGACCCAGTATCACATACAGACGGGGTAGGAGCATCCGTGACATGTTGGTCCGTAGCAATATCACTTGCTATCCACCTACAAACATACAGGGCCTCGATGGCTTTTTTCCATGTGGACATTGCAAAGCCTGTGCTAACAGCAAATCGTGCAAAGAGATAACATATATTGGGATTAGCAAAAAGATTGTATCTTTTCTCACATGCAGCTCTTCATTTGTTGTATATGCAATTGTGTGCACATGCAACAAATGGTACATTGGCAGCACTAAATGCATGGCTAAAAAACGGATACTTGAACACATTAGAGCCATTACCAATTTCGATCCGAAATACCCTGTGGCCCGACATTTTAGAGAACAACATTACTCTAACCTCAAAGACCTGGGTTTCATCATCCTTGAACAGATTACTAAAAATCCCAGGGGAGGGAACAGAGTCCTTAAATTACGACAGAGGGAGTCTAAACTAATCATTGACTTCCAGACTAAGGCCCCTGGGGGGCTGAACCAGGATGAGGAATTATCCATTCATTTGAAATATTAATGCCTGCTCTACCATTTGTGATGTATATTTGCTTATGCGGAATCTTCCATTCCTTAGAATTATTTTAACTCTATGCTGCTAAGTGTATATGATATTATATTAAGACACTCAAGAGTATTCTTATGCAATATTTTAATCATGTTTTGTTTTTTTTGTTTATTTTTCAGGAGCATGAGAAGGGGCCCATTTCACCAACACTTCAGTTGCACTGGATTTTTCCCCTTCTCTTTCCCCAGCTTACAAGGGCACTAGAGCGCTTTTGCAACTTGAGGCGTTACGTGGAGGGTACATGTAATGTTATGAGTACATCATTTGATTATGTTTGGACACTTGCCATTGATTTACTGCCATATCTGTTTTCATTAGAGTTTTGACAGGTGTTCTATTGTTAGACAGCATCGGGACATGCATTTCTGGAGTATTTAACTTCATAATGTTGCGTATGAACTTCAAGACGTGTAGAATTTATGAGGTACCAAATAGATGAGTTTACACTACAACTATTTGCACTGTGCATGATTATTTGTATCTTTATTGCATTAGGGACCGTGAGCGGGCGGAGCCCCATCTTGTCGCGGTTGCCCATATACGCGAGTATTCAATTTAGAATATTGCGACCTACAACAAAGTATAAACTTGGGTTTCTGTTTTATAATGAATTTTGTTTGCAATACATACCTCAAAGGAGAATGACAAAACTTGCAATATAATATTTGTACATTTTATTTATTGCATATCAAAAATGATGTATGTCATAATTGCGTCTTCATTATTATGGCGATGGGATTGTTTGATATTGCTTGATTGTACTGTGGTATGTGAAATCTTAACATACTCTAATGTGACTTCCATTAACATGTACGTAACCTGAGCGAAAGTCCTTTGCTTATGTTTACAATGACATTCACGATAAGTAGCCTATTGGTTGCTTGTATTTTTCACGTGATCAAGCCAGTGTTATGGCGAAACGTGTTGTGGAATAAACAGCACTTCCTGGATTTGGCGACTAATGAAAAAAAAAAAAAAAGGAATAAACAGCACTTCCTGGATTTAGCGACAAATTCCTTTTGTGTCCTGAGAGCGTGTATTACTGACATTGTGTGTAAGAAATCATGGAATTGTCGGATTGACTCCGCCGACGCGCACGCCACCTTTCTTGGGTCGTGGAGGTACAGAAGGGGTAATTTGTTTGTGGATATATATATATATCCACCAAATTCCAGGAACCCAAAGTGGAATGGCCACACGGAAGCAAGTGAAAACACTCCTTTATTGCAGCATGCTGGTGAACACAAGCAGGGAAACACTTCTAGTCTTTAAATCGCCAAACGCGTTTTGAGAGTCAGCAAGCTCTCTTCTTCAGTGGCTTTCATGTAATGAATGAAGTTGCTGCATGTTCGAATTAAATGCCAAACACCTGCCCCTCTCTGGGTGTGACCTCAACTGGCCTTCTGGGTGTTGTAGTGCAATTCGCTGAGTACAATCCAAGTGGATGCACACTTCACATCTTTTAACATATGTCTTTCCCTTGTGGGTAGAGGTGAAACCAGGCCGCCATTCACCTTGATTTGTTGTTGCAACTGAGTGCGGGAACGCTCGCACACCTGTATTGTGTTCGCTCCCCATCCGCCTCTGATTCCATGACACCAAGTAAGCGCCTGCAGAGGTCGTTGCGCGATGGGCCATTACCGCGACCGGGAAAGGCCGCAATACATCCACCAAATTCCAGGAACCCAAATTGTAATGGCCACACTGGGCGTGACCTCAACCGGCCTTCTGGGTGTTGTAGTGCAATTTGCTGAGTACAATCCAAGTGGATGCGCACTTCACATCTTTTAACATATGTCTTTCCCTTGTGGGTAGAGGTGAAAACAGGCCGCCATTCACCTTGCTTTGTTGTTGCAGCAAATGTCCCAGGCGGGGGGAGCGGCTTGTTAGCTGGTGCTGGCGGCAAGGTTTGGGACAGCCTTGCGTTTAATGTTTTCGCAAGAAGGCTTCAGTAAAGAATACGCCGCACACCAGTGGGGAACCTACAGGAAAATAAATAACTAAAGTAATCATCTTCAAGTGGTGTGCGGCGTCTTCTTTACTGAAGCCTTCTTGCTAAAACAATATATATATATATATATATATATATATATATATATATATATATATATATATATATATATATATATATATATATATATGTGTATATATAGATATACAGCAATGTCTGCACCAACTTTGGTGAAAAACTTCAGCTAATTTTGAAGTAAGTTTGAACTGTGTACTGCATTTACCAGGATACAATGGGGCAAACTGTGCTGGGACTGTGAGGCAGTGTGCTCCCAACCCCCATTCTGTTCAAAAGGCTCCCTTGAGCCAGCAAGCTGACGAGCTTTGGAGATGCACCTGTGTGCCTGTAAGTAGTACTGTGACCTGAGAGAAACTTGGCAGCATTTCCAGCAACCCCGGATGATTTTTCTTTGCTCTCTAATACTGCTGCTCTCTACTGAAGACGGGCTCAACCCAGAAACAGGTGTCTAGAGATATACAGCAATGTCTGCACCAACTTTGGTGAAAAACTCCAGCTAATTTGGAAGTAAGTTTGAACTGTGTACTGCATTTACCAGGATGCAAAGGGGAGAACTGTACTGGGACTGTGAGGCAGTGTGCTCCCAACCCCCACACTACCAATGATGCCAGATCAACAGATATGTTGTTGAAAGTCTAAAAGATAGATTGAACCTCGGCACTCTATATTGTAAATTCAGCAATATGCTATTTAGAAATAACAAATCACAAATTCTTTGAGCACTACAAATCAAATCAATAGTGATAGCCTTACTGGTGGTCCTAATCCTAGGGCCTTCCTGGTTGTTGTAATTGACAAAGCAATCAATGGCAGCCGACACGTGTTTCGTTATATGGATGTAACTTTTTCAAGGCCTATTCTCTGTAAGTAGGTATGTTGATATGACGTTGGACCGTTTAAGCAACAATACTATGCGTGATTCTTGATGTACTAAGAAGAACCTGAAAATTATATAGCATGTGGGTTCCCTTCTGGTGCATCAAGGTTTTACATATGAAGTAAAAATGTGTCATATCAACTTTCTTAGGACACAAGGACGCTCATTCCATCATACAACTGGTGTAAATCAACTGCCGAGTACGTATTCTCCTGGGCATGTTGTATGCCGGGTGGTAAAGGACACATTTGTGTGACAGAAAACAAGCAATCAACCTCCCCTCGCTCTCAAGTACAGCGGAGTTTAATTTAACGCTGTAATATCAGTTACTCGAACAGCTTCTCTGGGGATGAGGGCCCCATCCCATCCCCTCAATGAAATCCACCAGCACAACTGTCCTTTCTATTGCTAAAAGGAACGTACCTTTTTTTCGCCAAATGGTTCACTTAAACGTTAAGCTACTGAACCCATGCTAACCAAAACCAGACCTGCGGAAACGTAGCGGTCTCAGGTCATGTGAAACGCCTTCAGCCAATGCTGGTTTTCATTCAACAGCACTTCATATCATGGGGTTTTAAGACCATACCGCAGTAGAAGAATGGAAAATACATGTCCCAGAATGCTGGGCGGTGGAAGCTAAAAAGCCAGGTTCGACGGAAGCTGCGACACGTGACTTGACAGCTATACTTTAAGTGCTGTTCACTGAAACGTGGGGTATTTGGAGGTCAATTGTTTGTAGGGACCTGAGAGAAACACGTAGTGGTAGAGCCAGTAAAATATGTAGATGTCTCACGTTCCACCTATGGTGGAGGAAAAAACATACGGAAAGATAGAGGGAAAGAGATCCAGGCAGGAGACAGAAAACGGAAAAAGCAGTGAAAGTTGAAAAGAGAAGCTAACTTCGAACGGGATGGGGACGTGGGGAATAAGGAAGGGAGAGTGCGAAGATGAAAAGAAGCAAAGAGACCTGGAGTATAGACCACGGAGGGATGGAGTAAGTAAGGGCTGAGGCACAGGGTGGGACAGACTGTGAAAGTTAAAGGCAGAAGAGAGGAGGCAAAGAAAGATGGCGAAAATATCGACGGGAAGTTAGCGGAGAATGACATGTAGGCGATACGTAAAAAGATTCCGTTCCCCTACTTTTCCTTTTCAAAACTGTGTTCCAGGACGGCAGAAATAGCAAAGGCCTTCAGATAAGGCTCGGCTTGCTTTTGTGGACGTTCAGGACGGGCAGAGAATGAAAAGGGCGCTGTCTCTCCCTTACTGCCGGGCACGGACACGGACAATGTCCTCTTCTTTTCTGTGTTGGCAACTGCCCCCACCCCTCTCTTCCTATTATTCCCTCACTTTCTGTCTTTCTCCTCACTTACTGGTTTTAGGCAAGGGTTTGATAATATGAATTAGTGTCTGCATTTAAAGTTATTAATTGTTAAAGAATACCCTGGCTAAAGAGGGTGTCCTCCACCTGGCTTTTATGGTTCTCTCCTGTGCATTTCATTTTGTGATTCATGCTAAGCTATTGCTGATAATGTCAAACATGGGGGTAGATCAAGCATTTTTACACTTTTGAGCCATCTGTATAATAATGTTTCTGCCAAAATGCTCTCTGGCCCGAATAAATTGTGCACTAAATAGTTTGAGATAGACAGAGGGTGAGTCAGAGTTTTAGCACCCATTCAATTTAATTTGTACATGAATGATTTGAAACCCTCCCTTGTAGGTACTGGTCAGAATTTTCCCTAAGTTGTGGGCCGTTCAATTCCAGCTCTGTTTTATGCAGACAATGCAGTTTTATTATCTTATATGGCTAATGGTCTCCAAATGATTTTTGGGGAATTCACCTCTTTTATTCATCGATTGTACTTAAATAGTAACTTGAGTAACCTTCACGATGGTCTGTGGCCTTAAGGCTGACAAGTCTCCGACTTAGATTTGTGGGGGTCCATAGACTGTGGGATGTTACAAATGGTGGACAATGCCTTCATAAAGTGATTATAGACAGCTCCTTGCAACTGTTCAAATTGCATTTGTCATGAGGAATTGGATAAGACTAGGCATGTTTAACTGCCCATTCCCACTCTGTAATTTGTCAAAAAGTGAGAGCCGGTTTTTAGTTCCTTTTGTAGAGTCAATGGTATCCAAAATAAGCATGACTGGCTCCCTGACTAACGCCATAGCTGTCCGGAAGAGCGTTTGTCAGGGATGAGTTCTTTCTCCTACATTGTTTATCCTCTATATAAATGGCCTAATAGGAGAACTTTTTAATTGCGGTGGTGACCCCCCAAAATTGGCTGGAAAGGTAGTGCCCTGTCTGCTTTTTGCAGACGACACACTGCTTATTGCCAGAACACCCTGTGGCATTCAAAATCTTCTGAACAAATTTGCCCTAGTTTGCAAAGATAAGGGTCTAGAAATAAATGAGCTGAAGACCAAATATATGGTCTTTAATCCATATAAGTCTAATAAGAGGAAACTTACCCTGGGCACACATAGACTGGAGCAGCTTTGTTCTTTTGACTATCTGGGTATCCCTATCAACGATAGGCTGGCATGGACTCCGCAGATAGAAAAAAGCATTGCTACCTTTCAGAATGATGATTGTGCTATAGTGCAAAGGGCTAGAGCTTCCCCTTTTCGGCCAATATCTCCCATTATTGAAATTCATAGGGCTAAGGGATTAGGTGTGGCCCTCTATGGGGCCGAATTGTGGGGGTTGAAAAACCTGACAGAACTAACTTGTGCTGAAAACAAATTCATGAGAGCCATTATGAATCTCCCAGTGAATACACCACTCCTGCCACTTAGATTAGATTTTGGCCTAAAACCTATTGACCATTATGCCTTTTTAGGTCAATCCTGTTCTTGATCAGGATCTGGATAAGCAAAACACAGGTGCCCCTGAGGGAGGCTTTGGTAGAGCTGACTGCTCTGCATAATCAAACAGGCTGCATCAAGTGATTTAGTAAGATCAAGGTCTGGTTTATAAAAATTGGGATGGTGCAGCTCTGGGAAGACCCAGGGTCTATGACTAAATTTACGATCCCTTTAGTCAAAAAAAGGTTCTGGGAACTAATGGTCTCAGAAAGGGTTGACTGGTTTGCACATGGCACTTTGACTGCGGGGTTTTTAAATATTAAAGGAGTTTTTGTGTTTGAAGGGTTTCTGGATGATATTGAACCACCCCAGGCTCGAACTCTGTATGTTCAGTTTAGATACGGAACCCTACCTTTGAATGCATTGAAGAGTTCACGGGGAAACTTGTCTGTTAACCCATTGTGTCCTTTATGCCATATTTCACCTGAAACCACTGAGCACTTTTTTTTCTGCTGTTCCTTTTACGCTGAACTTAGGAAAACGTGGTTTGAGCCTGTAGCTCAGAACAGGCTCAAACCAAGGGGGTATGTCATATTTTATCTTTTAATTGTCGATTGGAAGTCATGCATATTTTTAAGTCAAATACCACAAGCTGGTTGGTATTAGCTGTTACAAGGTTTTTAATGTTTGCGTGGTGGAAAAGGTAAAAAATTGGCAAACTTGTTCCTGTGTTGTAGCACTGTTAACATAATTCCAACCAGATTCAGTGGTATCCTTGTTCAGACGCAGACTCTTTTTTTATGAAAAATGCATAAGATTGTCTTTTTGTATCATATAAATTATTTTTAATTGTTTTATACTGCTGCACCTTTTAATGGTATATCGATTTTATATTGTATTTTAAGACATGAATGATCATATTTTTGATCAATCGAATAAAAATAATAAGCATGACTGCTTGTTCACAACAGTTCATTAAAGATGGATTAACATTTTATTTACAAAATGTGACTAACAGCCATCACAGAGTTATGGTGACACATTTTCTTCGTGATATGGCACACTTTTTATAGGTGCTTGGTCAAGGGATTTCCAAGATGTCCGTGGGATGACCCTTCCTTTATTTTGCTTTGACTATGTTATATGGCACCAAGGAGATTTTATTTCAGACCCTTGCTTAATAATGCCTTTTTCAGACTCTGTAGACCAGCTCTCTTATTTTTACAGAAATGACATTCCTCTGAAGTTAGTTTTACAGTTGTATATTTTATGTTTTAGGCAATAAGTATCAGGAAAACATCATATTTCACATTTTAAAGTTTGGTTAATTAATGATTCCTTGTGTACGGAGTCTGCTTACATTTATATGGGTATATTTTAGATGGTTTGTTTAGTGTTGTACTGGATCTTTTATGGTTTATGAAACTGAAATAAAGATTGTGTTGATTGATTGAGTACAAACATATTAGGAGCATGCACAGCATACTAATGACAAAGGCAAGGCAAGGAAAAAGTTGAAGGCAAACACAGAGAGAAGATGTAGTACCCGACAAGCAAAATATTAGCTTCCAGCTAAAGAGGGCAGATAGGCAGTACTCATTCTCATTGTTGGCATCAGCACTAGTCCCATTGTTATCATCAGCGCTATTCTCATTGTTGGCATCGGCACTAGTCCCATTGGTATCATCAGTGCTATTCTCATTGTTGTCATGAGCACTAGTCCCATGGTTATCAGTGCTATTCTCATTGTTGTCATCGGTATTAAGTCCCATTGTTATCATCAGTGCTATTCTCTTTGTTGGCATTGGCACTGGTTCCATTGTTATCATCACGGCTATTCTCATTGTTGGCATCAGCACTAGTCCCATTATTATCATCAGTGCTATTCTCTTTGTTGGCATTGGAACTGGTCCCATTGTTATCATCACTGCTATTCTCATTGTTGGCATCAGCACTAGTCCCATTATTATCATCAGTGCTATTCTCATTGTTGGCATCGGCACTAGTCCCATGGTTATCAGTGCTATTCTCATTGTTGACATGGGCACTAGTTCCATTGTTTTCATCAGCGCTATTCTCATTGTTGTCAGGAGCACTAGTCCCATTGGTATCATCAGCGCTATTCTCATTGTTGTCATGGGCACTAGTCCCATTGGTATCATCAGTGCTATTCTCATTGTTGGCATCGGCACTAGTCCCATTTTTATCATCAGTGCTATTCTCATTGTTGGCATCGGCACTAGTCCCAATGGTATCACCAGTGATATTCTCATTGTTGTCATGGGCACTAGCCCCATTGGAATCATCAGCGCTATTCTCAATGGTGTCATGGGCACTAGTCCCATTGGTATCATCAGAGCTATTCTCATTGTTGTCATGGGCACTAGTCCCATTGGTATCATCAGTGCTATTCTCATTGTTGTCGTGGGCACTAGTCCCATTGTTATCATCAGTGCTATTCTCATTGTTGGCATGGGCACCAGTCCCATTGTTATTATCAGCGCTATTCTCATTGTTGTCATGGGCACTAGTCCCATTGGTATCATCAGTGCTTTTCTCATTGGTGGCATCGGCACTAGTCTGATTGGTATCATCAGCACAATTCTCATTGTTGTCATGGGCACTTGTCCCATGGTTATCAGTACTATTCTCATTGTTGGCATCAGCACTAGTCCCATTGTTATCATCAGCGCTATTCTCATTGTTTGCATCGTCACTAGTCCCATTGTTATCATCAGCGTTATTCTCATTGTTGGCATGGGCACTAGTCCCATTGGTATCATCAGCGCTATTCTCAATGTTGGCATAAGCACTACTCCATTGGTATCATCATTGCTATTCTCATTGTTGGCATCAGCATTAGTCCCATTGGTATCATCAGCGCTCTTCTCATTGTTGTCCTGGGCACTAGTTCCATGGTTCTCAGTGCTTTTCTTATTGTTGTCATGGGCACTAGTCCCATTGTTAACATTAGTGATATTCTCATTGTTGTCATGGGCACTAGTCCCATTGTTATCAGTGCTATTCTTATTGTTGGCATGGGCACTAGTCCCATTGTTATCATCAGTGCTATTCTCATTGTTGGCATCGGCACTAGTCCCATTGTTATCATCAGTGTTATTCTCATTGTTCGCATCAGCACTAGTCCCATTGTACTCATCAGTGCTATTCTCATTGTTGGCATCAGCACTTGTCCCATTGTTATCATTAGTGCTATTCTCATTGTTGGCATCGGCACTAGTCCCATTAGTATCATCAGCGCTATTCTCATTGTTGTCATGGGCACTAGTCCCATTGTTATCATCAGTGCTATTCTCATTCTGGCATCGGCACTAGTCCCATTGTTATCATCAGTGCTATTCTCATTGTTGTCAGGAGCACTAGTCCCATTGGTATCATCAGCGCTATTTTAATTGTCTTCAACACTGGTCCCAATGCTGTCATCAATCTTACTCCCATTCACTTAGAACAGGTCTTGAAAACACTGAAATGAGGTGCCTGTTGCGGTGTTGTTTTCCTGCAGATTTTGAAAAGCCCTTGCTGTTGACTTTACTTAAAGAGCAGATCTGCCTTCTGAAGAATCGGACACAGTCTGGGTATCTGCTACAAGTGATTTTGGAAGGAAGCCAGGCACTGACCAAAGCAACCTCCATGGGTGACAATGTATGTGCTACGAATGCTGTCTGTTGTGAAGCTTAACTATTTCCCCGTCTGCCAACCACACAAAAAGAGGTAGACTCTGTTTTATAAACATCGCTATCCTGGGAGGTGTGAAAGTGGTGCCGAACAAAACACGGCTTCTTTCATTTAGTTGCTTCCCTGGGAAATGGATCCAAAAAAAAAGAACAAGCCAGCGAGTGGCCGGTGTGCGCGTGCCACTGCGAGCCATGTGGTTTTAATAATCGCGCCCGTGTCTGGGCACGATAATTGAAACGACATGACGGCCGGTGCGTGTAATAGACGCCATTAGGCCATGGGTGGAGCAACGCGCCCTCCTTTGGCCTATTGCTTGCTCTCTTGGTAAAAAACACGCACACAAAGCCCAATAGCGTGCCACAAAAGGAAAAGCCCACGCTTGTGCGTGTGCCATTCCTAGGTCAGCTTCTGAAACCCCATTTTTACCTACTAAATGTCTCGCACTGCACGACAGTGCTGTGCACTGCAACACTAGGCGTGAGACCTTAAAAAAGGAAACCCTCAGACCCACTCTTCATTACACTCCTAGACCTGTGGATACTACAGAAGGGCTGCCCAGCTGTCAGAGGACTACTCTGTTGCTTGAGGTCTGCCCTGCTATCTGAGAAGGAAAACTGGACCTGCACCTTTAATCCCAGGCTGAAGTGACTCCAAGGGTCAGCTGACTGAGGTCCTGTTCTGAGCTACAGGCTCAAACCAAGCTCCATAGGCCTCTCTGCAACAGCCCAGTTGACCTCTTGTACTGGACCTGCAACTGGACCTGCCTGAGCTGTGGCGGCCTCTGCTGGAGTGAGTTCCTGATTCCCAAAGAGGTGTCCCTCAGTTCATGGACTCCTGGTTTGGCATCAGTGAAGCTCCCCCTAGATGAAAATGAGAAATCCTGAAGCCCATTTGCATTAAGATCTTTCCGCCTGTCAACGTGAAGCTCCAGAGAATCCGGCTATTCGTGCTTCAGTGACCACCAGCGGCAACCAGCAACACAAGATCTGCACTTTGCACTTCAGCATCGACAACCTGCAGTGACCGTCAATGCGAAGCTCCAGCAAAGACCATCCACGATGCCCAACGGGATCTTTGTCCTACATCGATGACCATTTGTGAGGCCTAGGTTGCTCTTCGCACTACAGCGACAACCCACCTCGACACTCTCCCTGCTCCCCAAGGCCGCTCCCAGCGCAAACTAGATTCTCAACGCTAGAATTTAGGAGGTAACTATTTCAGCTGGACTAGCCTAGACCCTGTACCCAGCCCACGTGCCATCGTGGTCAGCCTGAATATGTGACTTTAACCTGGTTTCACAAGACCAGATAACCATAAGTGGCGCTTTGTGCTTCTAAGCGCTATACTTACTTTAAATCCTTGAAATTGCATTTCTTCATTTCTACTGACTGGCGTTTTATTATTTTGGTATCAATTAAACTATTACATTTTGCGCAATTTTTCTAAATTGGTGTGGGATTTTTCTTGTGTTATGTTTTCACTTTATTAGTTTGTGTGCTGCATAAATACTTAACTTAGAGGCAATATGTAAAGCTTGGCTGCTTTTCTGCCAAGCTACTAGAGTTCTAAGCACAGGTTAATTTAGTGACTGTTTCTGGTTCACTCTGACAAGGATTGTGAGTGTTGCTGGAGTAGGGTTTCACCCGCGCCCCCCTCAACTAACAACACAATTTCTCCCTTAGGCATTATTGAAGACAAAGGGGGGATATTTGTAATCTGAGTATATCCAGTTACCATACACTAGCAAAATTATGGCAATTATTGTATTTGAATACATTTTTGTATTGCATTTTATTGTATTGCTACAAAAGAAAAAATAAAGCAATTTTTCACCTTAACTAGAAATATGAGTATTTGCAGTTTGTGATTTCCCTACATATTTACAATAAACAATGGGGCATATATACTAGGAAATGAGGCAGCGCTATGGGCAATTTTCCAGCGCCGTGTTACGTCACCTAAATAATACAGGGATGCGCTGTGCTTACAAGAATACACTTCCCCCCTATGTTTTCCCTTGCGCTGGCGCTAAAAATAGCTGCCTAGCACCAACACAGACACCCTTGTGCCATAGTGAAAGGGTGTCTGTGTTGCAGGGAATGATTGTTTATGTGCATGAAAGGGGCACTTTCCTGCACATAAACAATCTTTAAAGGTGATTTGCTCTTTCTATGTGTGCTGCAGAATGAAGCACACATAGAAAGAGCAAAAACGAGGAGAAATAAAAGTCTTTCTCCTCATTGGGCCAATCTAACACCTGCGTTTAAATTGCGTTTCTTTTCAGTGCTGCCTCAGATTTGCACATCACCCAGACCCTCGTCAGCAGCAGGCTGGACTATGGCAACGCCCTCAACGTGGGAACCACAGCCAACCTCCAGAAAAGACGCCAACGCATACAGAACGCCTCCGCACGCCTCATCCTCAACATCCCCCACCACATCATGCCTACCTGGAAGACCTGCACTGGCTTCCCGTCAACAAGAGGATCACCTTCAAACTCCTCACCCACTCCCACAAAGCACTCCACAATGCCGGATCAGCATACCTCAACAAACAAATCACCTTCGACACCCCATGTGTGGCCCAGAAGTGTGGCTCACTGGTTAGAGGAGGCAGACCTGGAAGCAGAGGTCAGCCCGGGACCAGGGTTCAATTCCCGGCTCGGCGGGGTCTTGAGTCCTAAAATGTCCATGGACTCGACAATTCTCGCTCTGGTGCCTACTCGATTCACGGGTTCACACTCTGCGACTCTGGGCAATAGCTTGCTTAATCTCCACAACGGCCCCTCGCGGCGGGATGCCTGGCTTTCACCTTGCGGATACCCTGCCGGGGTTATCTCACAAGGGAATACCAGGACGGGTTCCCTAAGCAAGCGCTTAGAAACCGCTTGGTGATTTGCGCTATATAAATTCCTGTACATTTACATTTACATTTACACCCTGAATTGCCAGCTCCGCTCTGCTGACCTCGCCCTCGCCACAATCTCACACATCCACCGTACGCCCACCGGCGGCAGATCTTTCTCCCACCTCGCTGCCAAGACTTGGAACACCCTCCCCATCCACCTGCGACAGACCCAGGACCTACTGACCTTCAGAAGACTTCTCAAGACCTGGTTGTTCTAGCAGTAGCAGCACCCCACCCCCACCCCCCCTAGCACCTTGGGACCCTCACAGGTGAGTAGTACGCTCTACAAATGTTCTGATTGATTGATTGATTGATTGAATCTTGGTCAGTTGAATCTTGGTCAGTCTCAAAAAGCAATGAGTGTTACAGTGGAACGCCCGCTGCAACACTCATTGCATGCTCCTTACGCGCAGATATCTGCGTGAAAGGGTACCATATTTATGAAGCAGATTAAGCCATGCGAAGTTGATTAACACCACCTTGTAAATATGGAGCAGGGCATTGCGCAGGTGGAACGTCAGAAAAAGTGACTTTCCGGTGGCGCAATCCTGTTGAAAATGTGCCCCAAAATGTTTCTTTCGAAATCAATATTTCATCATACAAAAGCAAAAACAAAAGGAATTAACATGATAAACATTATCTATTCGACTTTGCTTTCACAGAATGACTGATATTTGTTTACAATAAAGGTGTTCCATTAAATGTTCAGGCAAACACCCAAAAATTGCAAATAAAGCTAAATCAAAACTAAAATACATGGAAAGAACAAGGCCTGCAGAGCGGGATGAAAGTTAGCATTAGTGAGCACGAAAGGGAAGTAATAAGAAATGAGATTTGTAAGAAAGTGGTCAACAGCTCACACAACCAAGACATGGTAGGGTATGCCATGCCAAACTCTTTTTACTTCGATCAAGGGCAGATGATTAAATCTAGTTCACTTCAGTTTCCATATTTTAGTTGACGATTAAACAATTCGTATTGGCCAATTACGTGGTGCTCATGTGCAATCTTCACAATGCAGGCAATATGTTGTAGGTCACCACTAGCTGATTATAAACACCAGATTAAACCCTATTTGTAAATGTATTTGTAGTGGTACCTGATCGAAGAAACAGATAGCAGGTGTACATTTGACGACCATAGCGTGCAAAAAGTCAAGAATGAATTGAGGGGCGGGTTTCTAGGACTCACAACTTAGCATAGCATAGCGATAATAGCACAGAGTGTTTGATGGGACTCTGCTCAGTGCGAATGACCACAATAGCACCAATTCGAGGGCTGCACCCCACCCAGATTTCAGACCTTTTTACAACTGAATTAATTCAAAAGGTGAACTGCGTCATGTCCCCAATACCTTTCTTCTATCACGATATTAAAGACATTCTGGCCGGACACCAATTGGAGATCTAAAAATGTTTATTAGTAAAGAAAAATATATCTGTGAGTCAAAGAAAGGAGCCCCAAGGGAAAATACGCTACACAAGAAAAGGCAATACAAATGTATAGGTTTACGTTTACGTTTACAGGGCTCCATTCCACATCATGTGGTGAGATTGAAACAAGGAAATTATACAGGTGCAAGAACTGAAGTTAGAAGAAAGTCTGAAGACGACCTTCACACAGACACAAAAATGTACATTTTCAGGACTGAGCAAGGTGGGCAGGATTGTTTTGCATAAGGTACCAAGCATGGACATGAGAGACAACTTTAAGGCATAATTAGCATTGAGCAAAAAAAGGGCTTAAACAAACTGGTGCAGTCGTAAAATAATAATGGTGTTTGTCAATCTGAGGTTGAAAAGTATGCCCGCTATACTGATGCTTAAAGCAACACAAAACATTAGTGGAGAAGTGTGGCTCAAAGGTTAGAGCGGCAGACCGTGATGCAGAGGTCTAACCCGGGACCAGGGTTCAATTCGGTCTTGGGCTCAAAATTCCACGGAACTGATAATTCTCGCCTCGGTGCCTATTCCAATCATGGAGTCCCACTCTGCAACTCTGGGCAATAGCTTGCTTAATCTCCACAATGGCCCCCACAACGCTAAGGATGCCTGGCCTCCACCTTGGGGATGCCCAGGAGGGGACACCTCACAGGGAAAGCCAGGATGGGATCCACAGCGGTATTCGTACAAGCGCCTTGAGACCCTTGTTGGTGAGTAGTGTGCTATACAAGTATCAATTTTTAGTGAACATGTAATAAAACCATAAACGTCAGCTGACCATCTAATACTTAGCCCAAATATGTATAACAATTAACTAGCATCAATGGAATTTCATCAATGAAAAACACTTTGTAAACATGCTATCCTCAAATATTGTTATGAACCTTAAGGGATTGCTTCAGACATAGTTTACCAATACATTATTCAGCTGTCGTAACACCAAGGATATCTGATTGGATGACAGTTTATTAGCTTGGTACCAAGTCTGCACTGTGCATAAAGGTCTGGGATTTGCTGCTGGCCAAATCCCAGAATTTTCTGCACTGTGCAAGCCTACATTGCACTAACCAAAGGCCCGATCATCAGTCACTCAACTGAAAATGTCAATTGCAGCAAATATTCTTTGTCATGCACCCCCTGCCTTGGAAGCTTGAGGGAGAGGCATCAAGTGAGGAGCCCTCAACAATAGCAGCCCAACCACAACAACTGACATTAGAAAAAAGAGGCATTGGGTCAGATGTACAAGCAGCTTTCTGGTTGCAAACAGCCAATTCACAGAATTGGGCCATTTGCAAAAGCATAACTTTTTTGGGTATGTACAAACATTTAAATGTGATTCTACTGAAAGGTATATTTAATCATGTGCAAATGGGAAAAGGTCCACATTGGACCCCTTCCTCTTTGAGAATGTAAAAAAAATATTTTTTAAGAGCGGCAGTAGCCCCCCGGACCTCTGACTACTATTAAAAAAAATTATTTTAAATGTTTCATTTGTTTTTTTTAAACACATCCGGTTTTCCTTTACAGAAAATGGGCTGCATTTCAAAGAATAAAAGATTGCTTTATTCGGAAGCAATCGGAGACATGGTGGTCTGCTGACCCCAGCAGCCCACCATCCCAGTGATAACTATCATTCCTCATGGGCCGCAAACAGCACCATACCTCACTAAGGGCCATATGTATGAACACATTTTCCCATAGACACAGAATGGGTAAAACCCTTTGATACATATGGCCCTAATATTCAAGAGGTAGGTCGATTTGCAACCCGCTAGGATTCACTCATTTTAATTGGAAACTTTCATACATTAGGGATAGTGATTTCCAAATTGTGATTCACAGAAATCACAATTAGAAAATAGCTATTCTTAATGTTAGTACATCTGGATCATAATTTATTGTTTACAGTGACTGAAACTTTTTCTTAAGAGACTGCTGCCAGGGGCACCGAATGCTGGAGCTACAGAATACCAATGGTGCAGTTGTGATTCAACCTCGTTCCTCTTTCTTCCTCTGCTTTACATGTACATTTACTGTCTCTTTATCTCGTTCTTGCAGGCTCGCTGTCATTCAAGCCTTCTCTTTCTTCCTCTTTCCCTATCTTTCTTTTCCTCCCATTTCTGCTTTCCTCTCTATTTGGCCAAGGACCATGCTTTTTGGGGCCTCACACTCAGTAGCTTAACAAAATCTCAGGGGGGGGGCCTTTGCGAGGTAAAGTTAGGGGGCCCCCATTACCCATTGCCTAACTGGCTTGCTGCAGCTGGCCAGCCCAAGGGGACCGTCTTTAAGGGGAACGGTGTGGGGTGCCCCACCCCCGTACAACGGGGACTGCAGGGGCCTCTCTTACTCCTCTGCCCACACTCCTACAATGAAATGTATTGAAATAATTAAAAGCAGGCTGGAGCCAGATTATGAATTGTGCCCTGGCGGTGCAACAGGCATGTGTGCCTACTTTATGCCCCCCCCCCCAAGGCGCTAGAGTAATGCAGAAGGGGCTGCAGCCGCTTGAGCCTCCCCTTCCATAATACTGATAGCACTGGCGCAAACATAGTGCTAGCGCTATAATGAAAGGGCGTTCCTTGCAAATGAGGGAATCACTTTGCCTCTGTGTACGCCTCATATTATGGATGCTGGCACAGAGGCAAATGTTGCCCTTTGGAAGCGCACTGGAAGTGGGCCACAAAAAGTTGGTGCACTTTCAGAGCACCTCTTAATGATGTATGACATTACAACGCATGCTTTTACCATGCATGCCTGAACAACGCGGTTTTTACAACGCAAACCTTTACAACGCATAGCGCTTTGGGGTGCTGGATAGTGAATAGTTTAATTTACTATTCCAACTCCAGTCCCCGTGGACACTAGGGAAGGTGTTGGATAGTAAATTAAACTTATTCCCTATCCTAGAGCGCCCCCCAGCGCAATGCGTTGTAATGGTTTACGTTGTAAAAGTTGCATTGTAAAGGCACTGCGTGGTAAAAGTTGCATTGTAAAGGATGTTTCCCCCTCTTAAAGGCAGCCCTCTGGAGGGGAGGCCCCCAGACATCGCCCTGCAGGTGGGTGCAGTCACTAACTAGATCCGCCTGAAAGGGGATCTCTCTCCCTCTTGAAAGTGCTGGTGGAATGCCATCTGCACTGTGAAACACGGAGAGCCTTTAAAGCAGCTGGTCCATATTTCACTTCAATGAGCTGCCCCAGGGCAGCACAAGTTGGCAGTTGCGGCGCATTCTTTCTAATATAGTGCACTGTCCCAGATTGCACACAGTGAATCTTTTTAAAGGTGCGCCATGGCGCAGACAGGAAACGTGAGCTGTATGGTGTATGTTGGTCAATGGAACTAACATGGTGACCCCACTAGCCTTCACCAAATATTCCGTTTTCTATCCCCAATGAACGTTTTTTCCTAATTCGGAGGTTGGATTACAAAGTAGAGTTGGCAGATTTTACCAGGGACTACATTAAGCTTCTGACAAGTCTAGCAAAGGGCGGGTAATGTTTGCGATGGGCTACTGCAGTGTTGAAATTAAGGGAAATCCATATGGATCCTGGATGCCACAGCTAGCTCTTAGCTGGATCCAGACATTCGCTGACTTTCTCCCAGTTCATTTGATGACACTGGGACATAGTCATCGATGCACAGACTTTGTCACTTTGCCTGCTTTGTGTTCAGAACAGAGATGTGCAGGAGCCAAGGGAAGCCTCTTACTTCCAGTTCCAGTTGGGAGCAACACAGATGGCTCACTTCAAGGGCCTCCAACACTCTTTTTATTTGAGCTTCAACCTGTCTGGGAACTAGCTGAAGCCAAACACCATAATGCTAATGCCATCGAGGAAACAAAGACACTCAGCTTGTCACTTTCCATGTGCTTATTCAGGTGCAGGTTTAAGATTTTTCCTATGTAAGAGATAGGCAGGAACTGTTATAAGGTCAGATATATTTATCTGTCTTTATGAGTAATTACCATAATGTTAAAGCACTAATTAATACGTCTTTATTACTACCCACAGGTATTATTTGTGACAACCTTCAAATAAAGAAAAATTGGGAAAAAACAGTGAGGCTCTCCACTTGCAGTCTGCATGCAGCTCCTAGATGCTGGTACTCACTGGGCTATATTGCAAGGATTATAACTTGTGACTTACAGGTAACACAAGGATCTCTGCAGTAACCCACTGGACTGTCTACATAACATACACATTTGTGACCTGCTTTTGCTTTTCAGTAGACACATAAACCCACTATGCTATTTTATGATGAACTAAACCAGTGACTAGACTGCACACATATTTCTCCACCATTTGCATAACCACCAGAGTTATCTTATTGCATAATACTTCCCACCGTTTCCCCCTCCCGCCATTTCCCTCCTCCTGCCACCCAGCTCCCCGCCCTGTACCAGGACCTACTTACTGGAGGCCGCAGCATGACCTCCATTGAGCAGTTCCTTGTGTCAGCTCCCCCTGCAACAGTTCTCCTGTCCAGCTTGCCCACAGTCCTCCTACCCTATGCTGCCTCTTTACCTGATTCTCACCGTTTGTGCCGATTCTGCTCGTTTTTCTGGCCACTGTTTTGCCTTTTTCTGTTTCTGCTCTCTGTTTTGTCTTTCTGCTCATTTTACTCCCCTCTGTTTTGCCTCTTTCTGCTTGTTTTCTGCCCTTTGTTTGGCCTTCTCCTGTTCGTTTTTCTGCCCTCTGTTTTGCCCTCTTCTGCCCTGTATGCTTTTTCTCCTTGTTTTTTTGCCCTCTGTTTTACCTTCTTCAGCTACCTTCTTTCTTTTTCCTGCCATTTCCTCAAGACTGGCTTTTTACGGAGACCTTGCACCCCCAGCACCAAATACCCACAGGGGTGACGGGGACTGTGCCGTGCTCCACAAATGCTGATCGATTGATTGATAGTCTGTAAATTGCTGGGTACACATAGATCCTTAAGCAAGTGCCTTAAACCTTAGAATATTTTAATTGGAGTCTGTTCGTGACCCATTGAGTAAGCAGGAAAAGGTTTACTATCACATGGTGCTTTTTTGGAGAAAGTTATTTATCTATACTACTATTATAAAGAGAGAACTTTGAACCTTTGAGGCGGGTAAACTCGGGAACCAGAGCGCCAATCCAAACACCCGATACATCGCTGTAATTGTCAGGGTCTGCAGATGGACATAGGCTATATAAAAAAATAAAATATACGTTCTTTAAAATATTTGCGAATAAAAATAAAGTAGTCCCTTGGAAGTAGCGCCGGCGACATCAGGAGCGCGGGGAGGAGCGGCGTACAGGAGCGCGAGGAGGAGCGGCGGACATGAGCGCGGGGAGGAGCGGCGGACAGGCGGGGAGGAGCGGTGAGAAGCGGCGGACAAGCGGTGAGGAGCGGCGGACAGGCAGGGAGGAGCGGTGGACAGGCGGGGAGGAGCGGTGAGGAGCTACGAGGAGCGGCGGACAGGCGGGGAGGAGCGGTGGCTGAGGTAGGTGAAGCGGCCCGTATGCGGGTCATTGGGGGCCCTGAAAGTGGCGGGTGCGCTCCGGGGGACCCACGGACAATGTCGGGGCGGGCGGGGGCCCTGAAGCCTGAGACAACGTCGGGGCGGGCGGGGGCCCAGAAGCCTGATTGCTCCCGGACAACGTCGGGACGGGCTGCTATAGAAAATATATAGGTAAGTCGTCTGCCAGACTTGACCTCGCCCCTTTCAGCTGCACCCTCTGGCACCAAATGTACGGGATCCCATCGTCAATTGCTTCGGTACCAGCACTGGGCTACTGAAGAAAGGAAGGAAGTGGTCACCACGCCTCAGCTCCTGCCCAACTCTCAACGGCCGGTGATGGGGGAAAAGCTGAGGGAGGGGACTACATGTTCATGAATCTATACAATGGTCTTTATATTCAACGTTTCATTTTTGCACCTTGTTTATAATGATGAAAGAGAACATCGACTTTTCGAAACAGCCACCTTTGGTAATATCGCGCAAATAAGGACTCTCACACAACTCTGAATATAGTATAAAAGGTCACCTTTATTACCAGGACAGCCAAAGACAGACCCGCAACATAACTTTTCCAACAAACTTTATCTTTATTTATTTCTCCAAACCTTTCATATAACCATTTCCTTTTTCCAATTCTTTCTTTTCCGATAACATAACTTGTTTTGATACCATCCTTGAGTTTTCCTTCTTCTTTTTCCATCTCTTCCCCCACCTACCCTCCCAAGCCCTCCCCCTTAGAGAAAGGATGAATCCGCTCTAGATTATCCAATCCCCATCACACACGCCGACGAGACAACAAAAGAGTCTGCCTGAGTTGTCCTGAGGTGACATCCTGACACTTTGACCTAAATCAATAGGTAGGCATGCCTGCACGACTTTATGATCAAGCTGCGAAAAACTTTCTTTGCAGCCTTTCTTTTTTTTTTTTTTTTTTTTTGTGACAACTTAAAGACACCACAGACACAACAAAAACACCAACCCTTGATTTGTTGAAATCCGGGCGGGTGGGTGGGTCAAAAAGCGACTCCACAGTTCACCTCACTCGCTCAGAGTGACGTCGCCCTCCCTCCCCACCCTTCACTTGACCCTAAACCCCTCCCACCACCCAATCAGGTCGCGTGAGGTCGTCCCTCGCGCGAAATCCCCCAGGGGGACATTGGCTTTGCCAAGTGCCCCTGGGGGCCCATCGCGCAAATAAGGACTCTCACACAACTCTGAATATAGTATAAAAGGTCACCTTTATTACCAGGACAGCCAAAGACAGACCCGCAACATAACTTTTCCAACAAACTTTATCTTTATTTATTTCTCCAAACCTTTCATATAACCATTTCCTTTTTCCAATTCTTTCTTTTCCGATAACATAACTTGTTTTGATACCATACTTGAGTTTTCCTTCTTCTTTTTCCATCTCTTCCCCCACCTACCCTCCCAAGCCCTCCCCCTTAGAGAAAGGATGAATCCGCTCTAGATTATCCAATCCCCATCACACACGCCACCCAGGAAAACCCTTGAGTTTTCCTGCCCCACCCTCAGAAAACCCTCCCCTAATGCAGAAAAATAGTCCGCTCAAGACAATACCTAATGACGGAGAAGGAAAAACCTTATTTCCCCAACTTCTTCCCTTCCTTACTTTGGTTTGGAGCACCACAAATCGACACACCAGAGGTTGGCTAAAGTATCTCTGAGCTCCATCAAGTAGTATGACTGCCCCATTTGTGATAGATGAACCCCGTCTTCCCTTAACAAGTGCATCATTTCACCATTAAAATGCTCATGGGCAATGACCGTAATTCCCATTGCCACACAGTATGTCTTCAATGCTTTGTTAACTTTCTTGCGGGCCCTCTCAACCGCAGCATGAACCCTGGCACCCCTCCACTGGCTCCTGTACAGAAATTCTGTCCACACAAGCCTGGCCCCTTGCCATCTGTCCTTAATCACAGCCAAATCCAGCTTCATCTGCTTGATTAAAGCCAGACCTGAACACTCCACCAAGTCATTTTCCCCCAAATGTAGGATCAACAGATCTGGAATGCCCCACACTTCAGCCATTTTGTTCAGTACTGAAAACAACTCCCCCCATTTCATTCCCCCTAAGCCCTTCCAAATCACCTCATGATCGTTGCCATATAGTCCCAGCCCTCTCCCACACAGCTGCTGTTCGGCAAAGTTCGCAGCCCACTTTACTATAGAATGGCCGACAATCCATGTCCTCTTTTTTCGAGGAAAATCCGCCACTCGACCTGTGATGGAAAAAATAACATTAACTAACTGACTTCTACAACGAGTAACTCCTTTTTTTTTTTTTTTTTTTACAACCGGACATATTTAAAACAACAATTCGATTTCCATCTACCAATTCGCTGCAAATCTTCTGCCCCCCAACCCAACCTTGCCGCTTCTGTAGCCGCACCTATTCGGACTTCAAATTATCAGCCCAACGTGAAACTCTGGGGCCTTGATAACCAATCCTAAAGCCGAGTCTAAACCCCCAAAATAACTTGGCCGCTCCTTCCAAATCCGGGTATTTTTCCAATGCGCTCAACATGGCCTGTAACCTAATTGGAGTAGGCGCCTTTTGGCATAAGAGGCGGCACAGATCCTCTCCCCCCCCTCTGGCCCCTACCGTGATCTCCCGGGTGTTGGTTAGGGAAGCATTGGAAGACAGCATGTCTGCCCCCACACTGGGAGCATTCATGTTTAAATTTACAATACTGGCGCACGCAGGAACCTCTGTTGAAGCTCCAACATGCTCCAGTTGTGGGCAACTGTCCACGTCCGACGCCAATTGCCCCTTGTGTGTCGGGACGCTGAGAAAAGGGCCGGTAAGGAATCGGCAAACCACTGGCTGTGTGAATCGTGTTGGCAGAAGAATGACCTGTCATCCACTGCAACCACAACTCCTGATCAACCTCCCCCCATGGCTTATCGTGGAATAAACCCATTCGCGCCCGAAACTCCTCATCGTAGTTCAGCCAAGCGTAACCCCCTGCCTGCAAATGTGCTTTTCGTATGACATCTAAATATTTGAAAAGCGAAACCGCCCTCTCAGGGTACCGTTCACTGTATACGCTGGCATAAATCAAAAAGGCCGCTGTCCAGTTTTCTATTGTTTTAGGAACTTTGGGACGGCGGGACAATTCAGCCTCCTCCTCCTTAGAACCTTCTTTTGCTTGCAATTCCCTATGAAGGAGCCGAAACACATCTACATATTCATGATCCCAAATACGCTGCCTAGTTCTGGTTGACAAATGTATGCCCAACGGCATTGATACTCCCATGTAAGGCAATCTCGTACCACTCACTTTCGGCAATTCACTCTGTTCCGAACTAGTAACCGATGAACCCGGGCTTTCATATCCCGGCCTCCCCCCATCCCCTGACACTGCCTTTACATGTTTGCTTTGCTGTGAACCCGAGCCGTCCCCAACCTCCACCCTCACTGGACCACCCTCTGCAGGCGCCCCACCTGATACACCTTCCACCGGCCGTGTCCAAGCAGCCCACCAGTCCGTCTTACCTGCTGGTAACTGCGCAGCCCGTTGCCGAAAGTCCTCCAGACCGTCACGCCGATGACGTCCGCCTTGCATCCCGTGTGCCGGTGAGAGATCCGCTCCAGAACTCTGTAACACACTGGCAGAAGTTAAACTCATCTCCCCCCTCCCAACCCCAGTTCTACCACCCTGAGACAGACCACCTCTCGTCCCATAAACATTCTCTTTATCATAATCACCAAACTCATTTTCGAGGTGTTGTTCACCTTCCGACCTTACCAAACTCCTACCTGGCCTATTGCCAGACGCCAAGTTAGTAACAGCACCTTGAAACTCAGACTCGGGCCTCCGTGCAAAGCGCCCAGTCGCTGATGTGAAATCCGCACCAGATCCGCCTCTCAAACTCGCCCCCCCCCGAAACACCGCGCTCTGCGGCGCCGCCTGTGGATAGCAGAACTGCTCATCTGGTACCATACCAGCAGCTCCAGAAAGGTACTCGCCGCTCGAGCGAGGACCCACACCATACTTACCTGCCTGAGAAGCTGAAATACCCGCCCTGCCTGACCCAGGCAGCTCTGTATGTTCCACCCACACCCATTGGCCTTGTGAAATCGCAGACCCCATGCTATGACATACCTCAGGACACACAAGCGGGGGCCTGGCATTTGAAAACATTGAAGTGGCTTCTTGCACCTGCCTGCCCTCCCCCTTGTCACCCCTGCCCCCCCACCTCCCACCCTTGAACTGCCTTGCTGGTTGTTTCCATCGCACCCCACCCAACCCCTGTTCCTCCTGCAAAAACTGAAAATCATGCGTTAAATCAACATTAAAATCCTCCTCCACCAATTGTCTCGGGGGGCCCCTAGGCCGGGGAACAAGAATGTTCTGGCAGTCCTCGAACTCAACCAGCTGGTGTTGCTCATCGACGTCAGATGCGCCTCCCTCGACCTCCTCGCCTTCCTCCACTCCAGAAAGCTCATACTCCTCAGCCTCGCTATCGCTGGAATAGTCCACTAACATTGGACTCCGCCTGGCAGCCTCTAAATCTGGCGCAATTTCAATTTTCTTTCCACTCGCCTGCTGCCCTGCTGGCCTCACAGGTAGACCTGAGGTAGCCCTCATGCTAGGACGTGGCGCAGCCTCGCAAGGCTCCTGGGACGTCGACGCTCTCTGCGCTTCAAACTCCCTGTCAGCCTCTCCTTCAAACAGCTGGACCTGAGACACGCGCGTGTCAAAACTAACACCAGCGCTGCCTCCTCGCCTGCCAGCTCTATGACGAAGGGGTGCCACACTGACACTGCGGCCCCCCCTGAACTCACTTGGGGCTGACGACGAGCGCGGGGGCGGCTGCTTCTTACCCCGGCCTCCTCGGCTCGTCGAGCGCGCTCTCCTGACCCTCGCCGCTGACGTCCTCACGACGCTGTCCTCCTCCTGACGGTCGCTGCGCGCCGACTGACAAGCCGCCACCGCCCGAGACACGCCTTCCGCTGCCAAGCGACGTGGACGCTTAACCACAGCTGTGTCATCGAAAGCGCCGGGCCTCAACAAGTCGCTCCTCCCTACCGCCACCAAAGCTCGCACTGCCTCAAGGGCAATCTCCTCCGACGACATGCTTCAGCAACTGACTGAAATTCTATCGAAAAATCACTCGCAACAGCGACTGACAGCTCTGACAAGAAGTAAACGGGCGCCTCAAAAAGCGACTCCACAGTTCACCTCACTCGCTCAGAGTGACGTCGCCCTCCCTCCCCACCCTTCACTTGACCCTAAACCCCTCCCACCACCCAATCAGGTCGCGTGAGGTCGTCCCTCGCGCGAAATCCCCCAGGGGGACATTGGCTTTGCCAAGTGCCCCTGGGGGCCCATTCCCCATTAGAACTATGTCAAGCATTCCTAAAGCAACCCCTGTTGACACATTGTGCAGCATGCGCTGTAACCTATCGCCAAGAATACTGGCGTCAAGGCTCTAGGGACAGCAGGCAGTGGGAATGTCTGGAAATAGAGACGATCGATTGGCAATACTTCACACCTGACCTGTTAAATCTGCAGCCCAACACTGAAGCTCTGCGGGCAGATCACTCTGGCAGCCATCATGAAGGTTTAAACGGACCAGACCTTTGTTGCGTTGACCTTGTCTTCACAGTCCGGAAGTCGTGAATGGCGGCAGGGATGGGGCGGGGAGGCTTCGAATGGAATCGCTGGTTCTTCAGATAGGATTCAAATCATAGAGCGACGGCTCCACTTGTCATCACAAGCCCGACTACAAATATTCGTGTTAATAGAAAACTCAAAAATGCTTAATACAGATGGTATGTTTGAAATTCAAGATGGGTAATGACTACATTTTATAATTTTCGAAAGCGTCCCTGGGGCTTCAAAAGATTTTTAATTAGACGTTTCCTTGTGATCTGGGTGCAGTTATGTGCTACTTATCTACATAGAGCTTTTCGTTCTCATAATTTGCAATCCAGTCTTTATTCTGCTTCCTAATTTTCAGAATCACTTTATATTGGTCATAATATTGTGAAATTGCATTATAAAAATCTGAAAAACGAATTAGTTAATTGGATAGAAATGATAAGGCACCCTGTCAGAGACATGGGAGCAACCGCCTATAAAATGCTGTGAACAGGGTTTTACTCCTGGAAGCATTTTTGTACTGCATGACTGGACCAAGCAAGCATAGTCAAAGCCAATAGGTCTCGCTTAAAAAGTAAAGTAAAGTCCACATTTGTAAAGCGCACAATCACCCGTAAGGGTCTCTAGGCGCTGTCGAGAAGATTAAGCGAGCTATTGCCCAGAGTCACATGGTGCTGGGCTAACCTGCCGCCGGAGCCGGGGATCGAACCGTGGTCCCCAGATTCCAGCGTCAGTCGCCCTGGCCGCGGCGCCACACCTCTCCCCTTATGCCTATGCACTTTGCCAATGGGTTTTAGCCGTCATATATACCAGCGTGTCTGCTGTTCATCATGGCTAAATGTTAGTGGGGAAGGGGAAAGTGTAGTGTTGTAGAGTGGAATGGTGAAGAATAGAGTAGACTGTCATAGAGTGGAGTAGCATAGACTTTTGTCTATTGAAGTGGCGTGGATTGGCTGTTGAAATTGGTGCATTCTGTTTGGCTGAGGAGGAGACCTAGCCAGACAGAACCTTTAGTCCCAAACGGGTTAAAAAGACATCAGTAATATGCACACTTGGGAAAGATCCTATTTTACCCCCCACAGCACCCTTATGCGGAGTAAAACGTTGTCAGAACTAGGCCCACCTTAGCAATTATTACAATTCCATACCACACAGTTATAGGGTGCAGCCCAGATCACAACAATTTCAGAAATTTGTACACACAGATAATTATAGCACTTTTAAAAATCACTATGGGCCAATGCTGCACGGGTAAAAACCAATGTCAAACATAGTATTCTATTGGCAGGGAATCAATGTGTAAAGCAACACTGCCATGTGTCGTGTCGTCTCGCCTGACCCCACTTTGGGACAGGGCAGGCAAACAGGAAAAGGCGGGGACGGCAACAGGAACAGGAAAGGGAATTAGTTTGTAAGCCAGTGAGAAGCTGGCAGGGAATAAAGGAAGACGTCTAACCTGTACCTCCAACTCCACTGTCGTTATTGCGAGGGGCGAATGTGACAATGGCGACGAGGGTGGGATGAATACAAACCCCACGAGTGAAGTCACAACCCAGCCACTTAAGTGGCCCGACAGGCGAGTTTGCAGTCGAACACATCGGCAAACCGACAACGGAAAAACCCGCGAAAACCAAGAACAGACGCCGAAACTGCCCAGAACAGCGTCAGCTCACCAGGGGACATCGCGCTCATCCAGAATCGGTGGCGTGGAGAAAGAGATCCCAGCTTGCCGCGCAGACGGCCACACGGAACCTCTCGGACCGAGAGCTGTGCCCTCGAGGACACGAACGTCCCATCCGCCCGCAATGACGCGTGGTACTCAGCGAGAGGCAGGGGTGAGTCGAGTGTCAGCAGAACAAAAAGAAGCAAGAGTGCGTGAGTGCAGCGCCATCGACGCGCCATCGAGAGTGTGAGCGTGCACGTGGGCAGTAAACCAGAGACAGCGTCCCATACGGCGGCCATCTTAAGGTCAGGCGCCAGCCATTGAGCAACCCACGATCCAGTAACGGCGGCCATATTAGGGTCAGGCGCCATCTACTGAAAGACATAAACACTATGCAAAGAGCGGGAAGGCTCTCATTTAGATGCAACTAGATACCCTGCACCAATAAGCGCTTCACAGATTCATGAACCCTGACAAACCCAACAAAAAAAAACCAAAAAAAACATAATTTCCTTGAAATACAGCCAATAATTACGAAAAGGCGGGAACACTCTCCAAAATGTCCAATACTGGAACTGATAGTACATCTGGAGGGAGCACCACGGCAGGTCCAGCCCCACAGGCCAACGCAGCCATGGTGACTCACGCACCCATGGGAGCCCCCTTCATGCGACAACCCCAGCCGCTAGTGTTGACAACAGGCAACAGCATGGGGCCGGCGTGGAAGAGCTGGAGTGAAGACTTTGAGGATTACATGATTGGGTCCTTGGTACAAGACCCTAAACAAAAGCTAGTAGCCTTAAGAAATTTAATAGGCCAAGACATAGCGCAAATTATCAAAGAATTGCCAAACGCAACGACTGCCACGTACGAGGAGGTAAAAGGTGCCCTCGACGGACGATTCCTTCACAAGCGCAATGTAGATTACGAGCGGTACACGTTCAGTTTAGCCACTCAAGAAAAAGAAGAATGCATGAGCGATTTCATCATGCGCCGTTCAGTTTAGCCACTCAAGTAAAAGAAGAATGCATGAGCGATTTCATCATGCGCATCAAACGGATGGCACGATATTGTGACTTTGACAATTTCAAAACGGAGGACGCTTTGCGACTTCGCATTATTGATGGATGCCAATCTGAATCTCTCCGCCGGAGACTTCTAAAGAAGCAATACACCCTAGAACAGATTGAAGAATTAACAAGAATTAATGACCAGGCAGAAAACCATGCCAAACGGATGGAAACTCACAAGCCGGACCGGAAAGATCACGCTCTCCGGGTCCAGTCGCACAGAACTACCAGGCCCACGACACATTCCCACAAGTCAAGCAAGCAATCTTACACTCCTCGGAGATCATCCTCCAGACGAAACTCGCGACACACCACGCATACCAAATCAGTGCCTACTTGCTACCGGTGTGGACAAGATTACCCACACTCAGGACAATGTCCCGCAATTGGTCAGCGATGCCATCGCTGTGGGAGAGACAACCTCTTCGAAATAGTGTGTCAGGCCAAGCAGTCAACCCACAGGTCGTCCGGCAAAGGTCGCAACACGCGACATCACGCACGTGCCATAAAAGGGAGAGAAGGACGTTCGTCCAGCTCCTCCAACTCCAGCCTCCAATCAGCACACTCGTACAGATCACGAGGTCGATCCACAAGCTCTCACCGATCCAGACATCAAACAACAGAGTCCTCCCGGACGCGCAGAACTTCGTCCAGCGATTCCTTGTCACACACGTCCACATCACAGGTCAGCGATGAATATATCTGCATGGTAGCGGACCCGGACCGTCTGAAACGATACCCAAAACAGGACATCATGATAGGAGACCACCCAGCGAAGTTTGTCCTGGACTCGGGAGCGTCGTTAAATTACATCTGCGCTCTTGAATATCACAACATGAAACAACGACCTAAATTGGAGCCAGCAGCCGTTCGCATATTCACGTGGATGTCACGCAAACCTCTACCGTGCTTAGGCTGTTTCCACACTACCCTCACATTCAAGGACCGGAAAATCTCAGCCTACATCCACGTGGTAGAAGGACCAGATGTTGCAGACTGTTTGCTCAGCTTACCCACAGCAGAAAGGCTAAAACTGGTAGAACTCCTCTACATGACCGAAGACGCCCCCGACATCGTGGCGAAATTCCCGAACCTCTTCAAGGGCCTTGGGAAACTGAACCATTTCAAGGTGAAGCTGCACATTGATGAAAGCGTGACACCTATCGCTCAACACCATAGGAAGGTGCCTTTCCACCTACAACAAGCCGTCGACGAAGAGCTCCAAGATCTTCTACAAACGGACATTATTGAGCGCACATCAGGACCTACCCCATGGGTGTCACCGGTCGTAGTGGTCCCTAAGAAGGGCCTGGACAACAAGGTCAGACTGTGCATGGACATGCGGGCACCCAACACTGCTATTGAGCGAGAGCGCCACCCAGGACCCCACATCAGTGATATGATCACGAAACTCAATGGCGCCACCGTGTTCTCCAAGCTCGACCTCAGCAAAGGTTACCATCAGCTGGAGCTTCATGAAAAGTCGAGATATATCACGACGTTTACCACGCATCAGGGCCTCTTCCGGTACAAACGGTTGAACTTTGGCATTTCATCGGCCGCTGAGATCTTCCAGGAAACCATCCGACGAGTCATTCAAGGCATCCCCAACGCCTTCAACTATAGTGATGACCTGCTAGTCTTTGGCAAAGATCAAACTGAGCACGACACCGCTCTGGACAGAGTATGCCACGCTCTGCTGACTGCAAACCTGACTCTCAATGCCAGCAAATGCGAGTTTCACAAGGACACCCTGAAGTTTTACGGACACATCTTTTCCAAAGAGGGGATGAAGCCCGACCCTGAAAAAGTAGCTGCCCTCGCTGACACCCCGACATCCCGGGACGTGAGTGATCTTCGCTCTTTCCTTGGAATGGCGAGCTGCTGCGCGCGTTACATCCGCGACTACGCCACGATCAGCTACCCCCTGCGAGAACTCACACGCCAGGGTCAACCTTTCGAATGGACCGACGCATGTAAACAAGCATTCACAGTGATCAAACGAGCCGTCGGATCTGCCATAAATCTTGCCTACTTTGACACAAAAAAGAAAACTGAAATCACAGTTGATGCCAGCCCGGTGGGGCTGGGAGCCATATTGGCTCAATACCGTGAGAACTCTGACCAGCGTCACATCATCGCGTACGCAAGCCGCAGTCTCACAGACACTGAAAAAGCGTACTCCCAACCAGAAAAAGAAAGCCTGGCCGTGGTATGGGCGTGCGAACATTTCCACCTGTTTGTCTACAGCAAACACTTCACGATCATCACAGATCATCAGGCCCTCATCACAATATTTGGCAATCCCAACGCCAAAATGCCGCCACGCATTGAACGGTGGGGCCTACGCCTACAAGACTACATTTTCACCATCATCCATAAGCCAGGGAAAGCTGAAAATCCAGCTGACTTTATGTCACGACACCCCCTAGTCGGTGCTCGAGCTGATCCATCTGCAGCTGACGACTACGTTCACTTTGTTGTTGACACAGCATGTCCACCCACGGTCCCCCTGGAAGCAATTCAAGACGCATCAGCGAGTGACCCGCTTGTGCAGGCGGTCATGGCCCGCCTTCGCACAAACTCCTGTAGGGCTGTGAAACGTTTGCCTCAGGACTCGGACCAGCTCCTTCACGACCTCACGCCTTTCCAGCGTGTACATGATGAACTTTCCATCAGTGACAATGGGCTCCTCTTGAGAGGGGGGAGGATCGTAATTCCACACAAGCTACGCCAAGGAGTTATCAATTTGGCACACGAAGGCCACAGAGGCATAAACGCAACAAAGACGTCCCTGAGAGAAGGCGTATGGTTCCCCACATTAGATCAAATGGTAGACTGCATGACATGCCAGCTAGTCAGCCGAGAGGAACCACCTGCATCGCTCCAAATGTCGGAGCTACCAGAAGGGGTATGGCAACAAGTTGCAGTCGACTTTTTCGGACCACTGCAGTCAGGACAATACATCATAGTCGTCATGGACGAATACTCCCGATTCCCATTTGCACAGCTAATAACATCCACCAGAGCAACGACGGTCATCCCAGTACTGGATGAAATCTTCGCAGCATGGGGAATTCCCCTACGGGTGAAATCTGACAATGGGCCCCCATTCAACGGCCATGAATTCACAGAATTTGCGACCCATCTCAATTTCAAGCATCAGAAAATCACTCCACTATGGCCTCAGGCCAACGGCATGGTGGAACGATTTATGGGGACACTTAAAAAAGCAATTCAGCAGGCTGAGCTAACACACAGAGACATCCAACAATCACTGAATGAAGTACTAAGGGCATACCGGGCCACGCCGCACAACACTACAAATCAGTGCCCGGCCACCGTAATGTTGGGAAGAGCGCCCCGCACTCGCCTACCCATGGTAAACACTACACCTCAACCACGAACCATCACAGTTGATCACCACTCATTGGTCGAGATGGACCACGAGAAGAAACTCAAAATGAAAACATATGCCGACCGGCGCAGACGCGCTAAAGAAGTTGACATTCAGGAAGGGGACTGGGTGATAGTTCGAGGCGACCGGCGAGCCAAGGCAAACAGTCGATATCTTGATATTCCCCTACAAGTCACTAAAAGGAAAGGAACTATGATCACGGCAAAGGCTGACCACAAGCAGATAACAAGGAATATATCGCACTTCAAGAGATGCGACCTACGCAGCAACTACGAGATGTCCTCGAGTCAAGGCTCAAGTGACTCGGCGAGCCAAAGTGACAGCAGTGACCGAAACTGCCACAGTCCCACGCGGATCACCGGTGCCGGCAATCATCCCGTCCAAACATCAGGGCGAGAGAGACGCCCACAGCGCCTGATCAGAAAACCACGGCGACTAGTCGAGGAAATATAAAGGAAGATGAGACTTTGTACAAAAGGGGGAGATGTCGTGTCGTCTCGCCTGACCCCACTTTGGGACAGGGCAGGCAAACAGGAAAAGGCGGGGACGGCAACAGGAACAGGAAAGGGAATTAGTTTGTAAGCCAGTGAGAAGCTGGCAGGGAATAAAGGAAGACGTGTAACCTGTACCTCCGACTCCACTGTCGTTATTGCGAGGGGCGAATGTGACACCATGGGGTGCACTTAATAACATGCAGTCACTCCCACACACCAACTCAGCACTGATATGCTGTGCCATGGTTATCAGGTAGGTCTGCATGGAGCACCCTCGCACACACACACACAAACACACACACACACACAGCACCGTAATGCAGTGCAACTGATATCCGACAGGTCATTGATAATGCACATGCAGACCTCATGCCCCAACCCTCCTCCACCATTGAGCTAATACTGATTTGCCCACACCCACGGGCTGGAGATAAAGACATTCTTCCCCCCTGATTCTAGGCAAATCCACTTCAGCATCCTATCTTCCCTTCTGGCACTTCAGCTCTTTAGAGGACATGCCCCTGTGGAACTAACAGCTACCTGTTGGGAGAAAGACCCCCGTCCGGAAAGAAAAGGGTTACCCCCGTCCACTAGTAGTCCATCAGGAAACACCTGTCAGCTCCAGCCCTTCACCGCACTCAGGATCTCCCCCACCATCCACTGACCCTGCTGTGTGAGCATTTGCCTGTGCTTGCAGGACTTTCTGACAATCCTCTTTGTGGTACTTCCCATGTCAAGCAACCCCTTCTCGTGGCAGAACTCTTCGAGATGCATCCCTGTATAAAGGTCCAGATCAGCCAACTCAAACAAGTCCCCCTTAGGTAGGACCCTAGGCATGGTAGCAAAGTAGCTGAAGCAGAAATAGAGATCTACGAGGAACAAAAGTCACTGACCCTGAGGTCAAGCCATCCTTCAAGAACACCTTAGGAAAAAAGGAACACTTTGGCTACGTGAAGGTGTGGCACACAATTAGTTACCGTGCAATGCTGTGCAAATGCAAGTCCTATCCACCCCGCTGACCAACAAATGTAGGAACTGGCACATCTGGTTGGCTGAGGCAAGACCCTAGCCAGGCAGAACCTACCACTCCCATCAGGGGTGGGTGATTACACTTACTGTATAACCTATACTCACCCTTGGGTAGCTTGGCACTGAGCAGTCAGGCTTATCACAGAGGCAATGGGTAAAGCATTGGCACAGCACTTCCAAACAATAATAAACTGAGCATCACCAAAGAGACTTCACACGTGGTGAATGCAAATAAAGTTTGCATTTAACACACACATTAACTCTCATAACATAAACAACATGTATTTCTCTGCATAAATTGCATTTTGAAATGTCATTAGCAGAACTAGGCAAACACTGTTAAAATAACATCAGTAATATGCACACTTGGGAAAAATCTTATTTTACTCCACCCAGCACCCTTATGCAGTGAAAAATGTTGTCAGAAATAGGCCCACCCTCGCAATAATTATAATTCAATACCACACAGTTATGGGGTGCACCCCCAGATCACAACGGTATCAGAAACCTGTACACACAGATAATTACAACACTTTTAAACAGCACGGTGGGCCAACACTGCACGGGTAAAAACCAATGTTAAAAGTAGTATTCTTTTGGCAGGGAATCAATGTATAAAGCAACACCACAGTGCAGTGCAATTAATAATATCCAGTCACTCCCACACACCCACTCAACACCAACAGGCAGTGCCATGGATATTAGGCAGATCCGCATGGAGCACACTCACACACACATACACACACAGCACCGAAATGTGGTGCAACTGATATCAGCAGGTCAGTTGATAATGCACATGTAGACCCCGTGGCCCATCCCTCCTCCACCATTCGTCTAACGCCCACGGGCTGGAGATAAAGAAAACCTTTCCCTCTGATTCTAGGCCAATCCCGGCAAGAATCACAGTTTGTCAGGGTCCCAGGGAAGAAGATGGGGGTAGATAGCAGGGCTAATTAGGTGGCAGTCAACAAATGGAGGTTTGGCCACTACTCAAGAAGTTCACCACAGTATGCTGAGCAGAAGTGGGCTGAGGGTGATAGTTGTTCAATCAAAGAATTCCACATTGTGCCTTCCGGCACCAGCCCAGTTCTGTGAAGCCCGGGGGCCACAGAGTCACTTGACTCACTTCCGATTGCTCTTAGCCCTGTCAATTACTCTCACCACCTAGGCCCGATCTGGGAAATACTACCCGGCATTATGAAGTGGTTGGGGCTGGGTGAGGAGAGGCCAATTGGTCCGTCACACTGAGGGCAAAAAACGAGCAAGCAATGAATGGGGAAGAAGTAGGGGAGCCTCTCTGAAGAAGGAGGCACCCCGTCAACCACAAGTCGATGAAAATAGCCCCCAGGCAATGAGGGCATCATGGACGATGAATCTGCTTCTCCACACCTCCCTGGAAACGAGGCACAACGTCTAGTGCATGTTGATCTGAGTCACACCAGACAATTCCGGTCAACACACATCGAAGGGTTGCAAATTTCGTACCTCCCCGGAAATGAAGCACAAAGTCTGGTACTCTTTGATATGGGTGGCACCAGACAATTCTGGTCACACACAACGAAGAGTTGCAAATTCAATACCTACCTGGAAATGAGGCACAACGTCTGGTGCGCATTAATATCGGTCACATCAAACAATTCCGATCACATACAACGAAGAGCTGCAGATTTCGTACCTTCCTGGAAATGAGACTCAACTTTTGGTGCTCGTTGATACGGGTCGCACAAGACAATTCGGGTCACACACACAGGCTCTAGTTCAACAATGCTGCACAAGGTAGAATGAGGAACTACTACGGGTACGCCCTCACCTCCCAGGGTCACAACTTGTGAATCAGACACCACACGCAATGAGCATGCAGTTGGCATGTCACACGAGAGAGATGTGGCACAATTGACAAAGAGTGCCTCGTAGTATCACACAACTGGTGAATGCGCTCACAACCAACAAGACGCTTATGTGTGTTGAGGCCCCGCGATACATAGGCCGCCAGTATTTTTGGGGCTCCGTACAAGGAAATCCGGTCTCCAGGCACAATACATAGTTCCACGCTCACACCGCTGTACCAGTTGGGATCAAGCAGATGATATAGGCACTTTAGGGGTCACCACTCTGCAGGTGTCACAGGTAGATGTTGCGGTTCCTTTCCGGGAGGTCTTTGATATCCCTGAGACCTCCACAAGAGAAATGGGAGGAAGCCAACAAGCCTTTGGAAAGCACACTTAATGGTCTCACACAGCAGCAGGTAGTCAGCTCAGGCCACCGACTATTCAGGAAGAGTGCACAGTCCTTTCCAACTGCAGTAATCCTCCTTCTACACAACATATTCCTCTGGCAGCGTGCACCTTCCAGTTCCAGGATCTCAGTTTGCAAGTCCCCACAAGTGTATCTCTCCCCTGCTGAAGTTTGGAACCACTAGTTATATTGTACTGTGCCTTTCAATTTGGGGGTGGTTCAAAGGGTTTCCCTTTCAACCACAAATGTCACCCTTAAATTTCAATCCTGTCTGCCATAGGGGCATGGAATGCAGAACTTAATCTTTAATGAGGCAATGATCTGGCTTCCCAGAGGTCAATCATCAAATCATCTCCCGACAATTTATCCAGCCAGGTCCTCAAATGGCAGAGGTCTGTAGTTTCAGTTGCATGCCCAATGTTTATAGTGGTCTCTGCGGAATGCTCAGTTGTGGACTGGAATCAAACTAAAATGCACACATGAGTTTTAGAGCAGATAAATGTCCACTTTCTATTAGTGGCATTTCTAAGCTATTAATGACATATCCCTCTTTGCCACTGGAGAGGGTTTTTCATTGTGAATTCAATGATACAACACATTATGAGGCTCTCCACTGTAAGCCACTTTTGCAGCCTGGGGTAATTTCAACCCTTCCCCATGTTAACCTATGGGAAGAGATAACTTCATATGGAGTGAAAACACACATGGGTATTCTTCACTGCCTGGCATGGAACACACATGGATACTTGCCCTGCCTTTCACTTACCACTTGCTTCATCCCTTAAGACTTACCCCAGTGGTGCCATACTGGTAGAGAAAGGTCCCCTCTAGTTTGGCCAGTGGTTTAGAAAGGCCACCTGAGCATAAGTGCAGTTGTGTATACACAGACCTGCAATGGTAGGCTTAACACATGTTTAAAAACCTCAAAGGTGAAAGTGTGCACCCACAAGCCTGCAATGGCAGGCTGGAGGCATGTTTAAAACCCTTAGGTAAGCACCATTTCCTAACATGAGTAGTAAAGGTGCATGCACCTTTATACTGCTTTTACAGTGGGAAAGTGGCCAGAGGCCTAGGGCCACTACAAGAGGATCAGAAAACGCCCAGTTTTGCCCCATGGGAATAGCCGGCCTCCTAGGCAGGGAAAAACCACATGGGGGTTCTTCACTCTCTGAGCAGGGAACACCCAAGTCTACCTGGCCTGCCTTTCGCCTATTACTTGCTCCACCCCTCAGGGCTTACCCTGGGGTGCTCTTTTGGTAGTGGAAGGCTGACTCAGGGTTAGCTAATGAGTTAGACATGCCAACATGAGCATATGCACATTTGCACACCCAGATGCCTGCAATGGCAGGTTTGATACTTGTTTGGAAAGCTATTCTGGTTGGTGGCACTATCAGTGCAGCGTCCCACCATTAGCCAGTGCAGTACCTGCCCTGGGTATGTGGTATACCTTTTTACAGGGTACTCACAGATAGAAACCTTAAACCAGTCAAGTAAGCACCACTTTTTAGCATGGGTAGGAAGGGTGCAAGCACTTTCACATTGTATTACAGTGTGCCCAGAGTCGGAGGTCCACGAAAAGAGAATCAGTGAAACCAAGGAAGAGAAAAAACAAAATGCTTTCAGGAAACCCCCTAAGAAAATACATGTCTAACAGCAAAGTGGTGTAGAGTAGAGTGGACTGGTGTAGAGCTGTTTGAAATTGGGTTTTTGGTTGGCCAGGCTATGCCCTTATGCCAGGCAGAACCCACCACGCTTGTCAGGGTAAGGGAGTTACACACCCAAGATAACCCCTGCTCACCCCCCTTGGTAGCTTGGCAGAGCAGTCAGGCTTATCCCAGAGGCAATGTGCAAGGCGTTTGAGCAACACACACCCACACACACCAAAGACACACTCAATACACCACAAAAGAGACTCCACGTCAGGTTATATAAAAAACATCACTTATATTGTATATAAACACATACACCACAATCACTTTGCCAACTAGGGAATTGTCATATCATCACATTTAATGCAATAAAATAAAGACATATATATTGCACACATCATAAAAACATCATGAAAGACACCATCAAGCTCCTATCATACCATGTAAATACACATCAGTACATCAGGACATAAAAATGCAGTAATTAAATGCAGAGTGTAAATGAGTCACCAAAGCATCATCAAATACACATAAATACCACTAGTCTCACCATTGAGCTACAGGGCACAGCACTCCTGTGCTCATGTTAGGTAGTATACAGCTGTCCCAAATTCATAAAGGATTCCTATTAAGGACAATACTGTAAGCTGCTCTTCAATTACTGAAGCGCGGGTCTCCTTCGAGGACTCACTCGTCATGTGTCCACCATCCTGTGCCTCCAAATATGTGTCAACATGGGGGGGCACACACTGTCTAACTCTGCAGGGAGGCCATGATGGGTCCCCCATGTGTAGGGCAATAAGACGCAGTTGTTCGCCAAACAATTTCTTGTAAGTGTAGCCTCAGAAATGTGAAGCCTGCCTGAAAAGGGTGTCACCAGTGGGCCCAACTCACCCTCTGTGCTCCGGGTGGGGATGGTCTCTCCCTGCTGCACCATGTGCATGTAGAGCGGTCCCTGCATCCCTGGGAAGTTGCTCTATTACCAACGGCAGTGAATGATGGGCATGGCCTTCCTTGCTGGGCCCTACCCACAGCACGACAACAACAGAGCTCATCCGCTTTCTGTTTTGGTAATGCCCTTGGACTGTACCAGACTCCCTTTGCTGCAATGTGTCCCTCTCTCCAGCTGGGGGAGGTGGCGCCAGAGAGCGGGAAACAGAGGGGAAATCCTGTGACGCTTTCAACGTTGTTTCTTGGAACCTGAGATCAGCGCTCACCATGCGCTCCAGTCCTGGTACCAGGCGGTATTTCAAACAACTACCAAAGGGGGTCGGCCCTGCACTGATCCTTTACTTATATCTAGTGCTCACCATGTGCTAGAAGATAAAAGCATAACACGGTCCCAAAGCACTAGTTCTCTTTCAAGATGAAGAATACAGGGCTCACCATGCACTGTTTTGGCAAATTGTGAAAGAACAGTCTAGTCCTTCCCCTGTCCCAAACAGGAGCAGCAACCTATAGGCCATCTCACCCCACACAAATCAGGGACAGGACTCCTCACACAGCTCTCCCAGCTCTCCTTCCATGCAGGTTCCTTTTAGATCCAACAAGGAGCTTTTTGAAATCTTTTATCTCCCTGAGACTTCCAGCAGGAGGCAAGCACACACAAGCCCTTGGAGATCTTCTCAAGCAGGATACCACAGCAGGGCAAAAAGAGTCAGTTCTTTCACTCTGCCCACAGATAGAAGCAGCAACTGCAGGCCAATCCACCCCTCATAAAGAAAAGGCAGCACTCCCCACACAGCTCTTTAACTTTTCTTCTTGGCAGGATTCTCTTGTTTACAGAAGTAATCCTGGGGTTTAAGGTTTCCTACTTATACCCCATTCTATCATTGTTCTCCTTGCATAAGTGTCCATGAGCTCAGTACAAACCAGTTCTGTCCTCCCTGGTCTAGAATGATTGACCCCAGGGGGTGGAGATCCTTGTGCAAAGGAGATACAGCCTATTCAGGTGGTAGTGAAAACTCCTCCCACCAATCTGAATGCAGACCAGGTCTATTCAGCCTAGGGATAAGTCACCCAGGCAAGGCAGGACGTACCTCAGCCCACCTTGTGACTGTCTAGAGTGAATGCACATCCCCAGCTCCTGTCACTCCAAAACCAGACCGTGAATACACAAACAGGCAAAGGCACACAGAATGGTAAACCAAGAAAATTATCCCTTTCTAAAAGTGGCATTTTCAAACACACAACTTAAAACCATCTTAACAAAAATGTGTGTTATTAAATTCTGAGTTCAGAGAGCCTAAACTCCATTTATCTATCTTGTCCCAATGGAAAGTTACACTTGTAGGATGTTAGAAGGCAGCTCCCATGTTAACCTATGGGACAGACAGCCTTATAAAAAATGAAATACATGTGTATTTGACTATCAGAACATGTAACACACACCAGTGCATGTCCTACCTTTCACATACAATGCACCCGGCCCATGGCTGTACATTGGGGCTACCTGAGGGGTGCCTTACATGTAAAAAAAGGGAAGGTTAGGGCCTGGTAGGTCAATACAGCAATTTACAACTGCGCGTGCAGACACTGGAGTGGCAGGTCTGAAACACATTACAGGGCTACTCATATGGGTGGCACACTCTACAAGCCCTGGTACACTCGGTGCACTTTACTAGAGACTTACCAGTAAATCAAATATGCCAATCATGGATAACCAATCACAATTGCAATTTACACAGAGAGCATATGCACTTTAGCACTGAACAGCAGTGGTAAAGTGGCCAGAGTCCTATAGCTAACAAAAACAGGGTCAGAAATATAGGAGGAAATAAGTAAAAAGTTTGGGAATAAACCTGAAAAAAACCATGGTCTAACAAGAATGCATTGCCATAGAGTGTTGTAGAGTATACTGGTGTTGAGTGCAGTGGCATAGAATTCAGCTGTGTACAATGCATCATCGTGGAATGCAGTGACTAGATTGGAGCGTTGCATTTAAGAGTGCAGTGGTGTAGACTGCAGTGGTGCAGAGTGGTGTGATGCAGAGTTGAGTAGTGTGGCGTAGAATGCCGGTGTGCAAAATGCAATGTTGCAGAGTAGAGTAGAGTGGCAAAGTGTGCAGTGGCCTACAGTGGTGCAAAGTATAGTGGCACATATTGATGCAGATTAGAGGACAGTGCCATAGAGTGCAGTGGCATAGAGTTCACTGATGCAGAGCAGAGTACTGTAGAGCGCAGTGGTACAGAGTGGAGTGATGTAGAGTAGTGTGGCATACAATGCAGTGTTATAGTGTAGAGTGCACTGGAGTAGAAGGTGAAGAGTGCATTGGCATAGAGTGCAGTGGCGTAGAATAAAGTGGTGTTGAGAAGAGTGGTGTAGAGTGCAGTGGTACAGAGTAGAGTGGTGCAGAGTATAGTGCAGTGGCACAGAATTTAGTGAAGAGGGGCGTAGAGTAGAGTGGGCTGGTGTAGAGTGCATTGGCATAAAGTGTTGCAGAGTATAGAGGAATGGAGTGCAGCGGCACAGAATTTAGCAGCGACATACAATGAAGTGGCGTAGATTAGAGTGCAGAGACGTAGAGTGAAATGGTGCAGAGTAGAGTGGTGTAGAGTGCAGGGGCATAGGGTGGTGTAATGCAGAGTGCAGTGGCGTAGAGTGCAGTGATGCAGAGCAGAGCGCACTGGCATAAATTGGTGTAGAGTAGAGTGGCATAGAGTTCAGTGGCGGAAAGTGGTGTGTTGCAGAGTAGAGAGTCATAGAGTGCAGTGGTGTAGAGTGACATAGAGTGCATTGGTATAAAGTGCAGTGGAATAGAAAGCAGTGGCATAGAGTACAGTGGTTCAGAGTAGAGTGCAGTGATGTAGAGTACAGTTGAGTATAGTGGATTGGTGTCCAGTGCAGTGGTTTACAGTAAAGTGGTGTAGAGTGCAGTGGCATAGGCTGGTGTGCCACAGAGTGGAGTACAGTGGTGTAGAGTGCAGTGGCAAAGAGTAGATTGTTGGAGACAAGAGTGAAATGGCATAGAGTGGAGCCGTGCAGGGGAGACTATAGTGGACACAGAGTAGAGTGGCATAGAGTAAAGTGGTGTAGAGTGCAGTGGCACAGAGTACAGTGGTGCAGAGTAGATTAGAGTGGATTGGCATACAGTGCAGGTGTGTTGAGTGGAGTGGTACAGATATGAGTGCATTGGCGGAGACTGTATTGTCACAGAGTGCAGTCTCGTAGAGTGCAGTTTTACAGAGTAGGTTAGAGTGAAGTTGTGCAGAATGGAGAGCAGTGGCTTAGCCTGGAGTGGTGTAGAGTGAAGTGGTGAAGAGGGCAGGGATGTAGAGCGGAGTGGTTTAGAGTTCATTGGCACAGAGCAGAGTGGTGCAGTGTAGAGTAGAGAGACATAGGGTGCAGTGGTGTAGTGTGGAATGGTGCAAGCAAAGTAAAGTAGAGTGCAGTGGCACAGAGTGCAGTGACATGGGTGGTGTAAAGTGGAGTGGTGCAGAATAGAGTGGAGTTGCACAGTTTGGAATGTGCATGATGTGGTAGCACACTGCCATTGCTGACAACACATTGTTGGAGGGAATCTGCTGAGGAACTGAACTATTCCTGGGACCACAGAACGTCAGTATGTAGGGGCTGAGCCACCATACCACATTAGTACCTATGAGCCCCAGTCCAGACTAGCTCATAGTGCTTTACCTACCATCCTAACTTTCCAAGAGTGACAGTTAAGGTAGCATCTCAGAACACAACATGCTAGTGCCCTCAGGGAAACGTGGAAACAGATTGTCAATCTTTTGTTTTCTCACTCATGCATGTCCATAATAAATAAAAAAGACACATGAACAGTTTACAATATTTATTGAAATGTATTGTGTTCTATTATAAAACATGTGCACTGTAACTAGGAAGCCTATGCATCCCAACAGCACAAGGAGCATTACAAGAAAACTATAAACAATAAGAAGCCCTACCATGGTGAATTATTCATCTGCCTCATCTCACCCCCACTATGGAAACACAGTGTTATATTATAGATCTCTGGGTTTAGTGGCAAACCCAACACCTGTATGCATTTGCAGTTATTCTACATCTTAGGCAGTGGATCTCTCTCTTGTCAGGACCTTTTCTCTGCTAGAATGTATTCTTTCTGTTTTTAAAATGGCCTGAACCTGTGAATATGTTACTAGGTGTCTTCGTGAAAACAGCAGATTTGAATTTATGCTGTGTCTAAGTGCCAAGCTACATTTGCTAACTAATGTCTAGGTGACTGGGCACAATGTTGTTTGACCTTGTACAAGATGTTTAGACAGTCTGAAGCAACAACAAAAACACGTGCCATGCTTTTCTAAAATAATGTGGTGGCACAAAAATAAACGTGCCAAGTGTAACGTGTGCAAGGCAAATCAGCCTAAATGTGCAAGCAAACTAAGTGGGCCCTAAAGGAAACACACATGGCATTTTAAATTGAAATGACCATTACATTTGCAGAGCCTTACAGTTTTACTAATAGAAACTATACAGGGCACAAATGAAAATGTGTGGAAATGGCATCACCTAGTGTAATTTATTTTCCTCATATTGAAGTATTTGTTTCTAAAGCACTTCAGAATTAACAAAAATGTGATTAATTTGTGCCTTTCAGATTCTGATATATTCTGAAATACTTGCACAGTTCATTTAAATGTTGTTTTGTGCTAAAAAAAAACGTTCCTAAGCTCTGCATCCACAAGATTGTTACCTAAATCCTCTCACTTTGAAGTCAGAGAAAGCACAGTGAACACCAATCTCCCTTGGAAGACAGAGTGTGACATTTGACCTCTGTCTTTGAATGCACAGCTAATGTGACAAGATGTAAAGGCCTGCTTACAGAAAGGAGCGCTGTTGAAGAATACATGGAGAGGTATTGAGAAAACGCTTTATTCCTTGGGAGGTACGAACTCATGCTGGACAGCCTAAAACAAATAAAGTCAGCAAATAAAAAAACGAAAATGTGAGTTACAAACCAAAAGCCAATGGTAAGCAATGGGTGGAATGCATTTTCAGGGAAGCTTTCTGAATGTCCCCAAGATGTCTTTCACAAACCAGACAGCTATGCTGCCTCGTAGGCTTCAACCTAAAAAGGGGGAAATGCACCTGTCTTTCAAGATGTGATTTTTTTGTGACGTGATTTATGATACATTTCGAATGTCCACCTTCCCACACCACTGCAGCTGGGTAGGTCACATCTGAAGGTCGAACTTTACTATTTAACTTCCGTGATAAAAAAAGGACCAACTCATAATTGTGCTATGTTCTTAAGGGAGAGTAACTTTATTATGTATTTCTCAAAGATGTACAGCCATCACTCCTCACAACCTCTTCAAAGTTGTCAAGTGATGAGATGATTCATTGCAGGAGACAGACTAGTGCAGGATAAAGATTAGTGTGTCATCAGTCTGTTTGTCCCCCTCCCTGGGCCAAGCGCAAATTCTACTGAATGGACCTATTGTATGGTGTAGTGATCAGGGCACAAGTAAAAAAGAGTTTTATTTTTAGTGATTACTTTTCTTTTGATTGTAAACTCCTGCTGCAGCTTACAAGAGAGAAGTGAATGGATGTCCTTGGGTTAAGGGAAGGGGCTTTACTTAATTTTCCACTTCTCTGACTATCCTGGCTGGATGTTCCTGGACAAATTTGTGAATCATCACCACAGGTTGCAATATTCTGCTAGGGATACATGAGCCTGCAAGGATCTGGAGATAAGAAGCCTCTTGGGTGCTGTGAGCTGCTATCTGGCATAAGAGGTGGCGGGGGAGGGTCATGTGATTTTGGGGATCATGACCCATAAGATGTCAAATGTAATTTCACGGTAATGTGAGGTATTTTCAAGTTGCCTTATGTATATTTGTAAAAGAATTCACTGTATTTAGTAGTATGAGCATAATAAATATATATTTCCTTTTCCAAAGAAAAAGCACTGACTGGGCAATCATTTATTGAGTGTTGTTATTACGTGACAGCGGACAGAGATTACCAGCCCACACCACCTCTCCTGAGTAGGCCTTGGACTGCTCTGCTGCGCTACCCTGAGAGATTCAAGCGCTATAATGGGGCGCTTGGTTCCCAGTAAGGGGAATTTGTAGAGCTACTTTGTGTGTAGGCCCCACAGTCTGCACAACTAATAACCCAATTTCCTACAGTCAACATTCAGCTGCAGCAGTAGTGCATGTGCTGTGCAAACGTAGCTATATATTGGCCAACAAATGTTCCATCAAACAGGATTTGGTCCACCAGCATAAATGACTGCCCACTGAATCTGTTGTATGTATAACCAGGAGCAGCCGGTGCAGGTAAGAGCGGTGGGGTGGGGTGGGGAGGGATTCGACAGACGCCGCCGTGGGTAAATGAAATAAATAATTAATTTCCCCTTGTCGTCGCCTGTCAAATCCCCGTCCCCCGTCCCACCGCTCTTACCTGCACGGGCCACACCTGTGTATAACATGGTAGTCATTTTGGAAACCAGTATTCCCTTACCTTTTATTCCACTCTTGGAGGTTTAAGCGAGGGTGTCCTGAACTTATGTTGAAGTGAACTCTCTGGAGGCTAAACTCTTGGGATACTGCTCCCTATCTAGAGTGGCAGACCTGTCCTTCTCAACGAGTTTATCTAAACCTGGATTTGATTTGATTGTTACACTGTCTCTTGAAGGACGTTCAGTCCTGCAAGGTATTTCAGCCTAAAGGACTGTGTGGCTCTATTTGGGTCTCAGGTCGTGCAGGGTTTAAGTTCTCACTCACACTTCAAACAGACTTCATATTGGGGGAAATATTAACCATTTTTCAGGACATTCAATGCTTTTATGGATCAAATGATAGCCATTTATTTCAGTCTGGTAAAAGTGAGCATTGTGTTGGCAAAGACCTGCATGTGACTCGGCCTTCGGCTTTCCACTTGTCAATCAAACTGTTCTCAAGCTACAAGTGTTTCAGAAGCTAATAGGAATGTTTGTTCTATCTTTGAATTAAGGCAAAACATTCTGCATTTTTCACGAGCCCACTTGAGGAGGCTGATGCATTGTCAATTTTGTGAAAAACAGCATTTATTCATATGTCACTCAATGGAATTGAAACACAAGATTCTGGTAAACTTTTACAAGTCAGAGCATCAGCCAGCTTGGAATGTCCTTATTGTCCTCAGATATCCCTCTGCGCCCTGGATATCTCTACTGCCTCTGGTTTAGGAACTGCAGAGTCAGTGCAGGGTATAGAAGGGAAACAGGGTTTCCTAAGATCCATGTTTATTAACGAGGGCGACCACTCCTTGTCCCTCTTCTAGCCCCACAGCAGCAATCAGGGACAAGCTAATACCTAACAGAACACGCACTGAAAGCCTGTTTACTAATGAGTGTCAAAGCGTCATTACCATTGAAGAGACCCCCAGTGCCTGTCCAGACATTCCTTCTGCCAGGGCTTGAAGTGGGCCAGGTCCTGCCGGTGGCAGGTGCTGAGACAGGTCCCTATTGGGCTCTACATTTTTGCCCTCTCCCTCAGGGTGGAAAACAAATCTTAACTCTGCAGCAGTACCACCTTTCACTGCCTTTGATGCAACTTCAAAGAGACTTGTTTTAGTTCTTTCACAGTTTCATCATGTCAGAACTGAAGCATTTTTAAGGTCATATACAATGAAGCCATAGTTGTTGCTTATTTGTCTTACGCAACTAACAACCATTGACTAAGTCAATAGTCCTGGCTTGTTGAAGGTGTGGTGTTACTTGTATTGTATATCTGGATGCAATGATAGAAGCAGCAAAATACCAGTCGGGCGGCACACTATACTAAGCACAGATTTTTAGCTTGCATATTTTAAGCCACACCCTTAATTACATTGTCCACGCCCCTTTGAGAGACCCCACAGTGTTTTCATCCCACTTAAAGCCCTGCCTTCTGCACAGTATATTTAGCCTTCCTAGTACTGGACAGGACAGTGACAACAAGGAAGCAGGGAAGGGAAGGAGTCTAAAAAAGGGAATGGCTGCTTGAGATCCAACAATAGGTTTTCAATAGTGCAGAAGACAGAGATGGCTAGAATGAGCACTGGAGATGCTCCAGGAACTCCTGGCAGACTTCATGAAATCACTGTTTTCACTGTAGACAGCTCAGTGGGTTCACAGGGGCTGGATCCTTCTCTTTAGCTCTCTGCTGGCTGCTGTTTATAAAAAGCTCCAAACCGGTATATCTCAGAATGTTTTTTATAATTCCTTGACGATTGTGTAGGGTTAGCATTCCATCATTAAATAGATTCTCGCTCTACCTTGTACGATGGATTATTCTCCTTGAATAGACATTGCTGTAAACTAGCCTTTTGTCTTTTCTTCTTTTTCAGAGTGAGTTTGTTTGCTAGTTGCAAGAGACGAATACAACAAGGGACTGGAAGTGGGATCTGTTGATGGCGACTATCTGCAGGACTGTGACACAAGCTGGGGGTTCCAAAATGGCTTTACCTTCGAGTTTGGGGTGCAAAAGACATGCACCTTTGGGTTATGAAGGTTTTTTTTTGAGCCGCGGGTCTTTTGGAGATGCACGATGGGTCAATACTTTTGCAGGCTGTGATATGCATAAATTAGTTGGGACCAGCCACTATGTTTGCACTTGGGTTGCCCTTTAATATTAGGGTATTTTCATACCTTGAATTCATCTGCTAAGATCTGAGTTTATGTGGCTCTGGGGCCATTGCCATGGCACAGAGGGGCTAGGAAAGAGGATATTAGAGGGAACCTTTGCTCTCCCACATCAGTGCTGGCCAGCTTGAGGAGTGATATTCTAAGAGGAGACTATGCGGGGTGTAAGAAATAGAGGTTTTGGTTGACTGGGGTGTGAGCCATGGTCAAGCAGCAACTACAGTTCTTCTCAGGGTGATGTCACAACCAAACCCTAAATGAACCTGTACTCAACCCTCGGATAGCTTGGCACAAAGCAGTCAGGCTTAATTTAGAGGCAATTTGTAAAGTATTTTTGCAATACCGCAAACAGTAAAACAGTGACAATATACCTCAAAAGGATCCCGCACAAGTTTAGAAAAACAGAGTATGTTTTAATAAAACTGTATGTTTTAATAAATAAAACAAGACAAAAATGACGAACATCCAATCAGTAGAACCGAAAATATGTAATTTTAAAGATTTTAGTGACAATAGTGCTAAAAAGCACAAAGCAACAACTATGAATATCTGGTAGCACCGGACCTAGACAAAGTCACAAGTTTAGGCCAACTGCGATTGAGCGTGGGTCGGCTACAAAAATCTAATTGATTCAATGAACAAAATACCTTAAATCCTGGTTTTGCAGAGCTTTGCGAGGATCCGCTTCAAAGATGCGCCATGCAGATGAATTGTGGCGTTTGTTCTGAGGTGCGGCATTGCTGTGATGCTAGGTCCTGCATCGTCTTTGAGGATCCCATTGAGAAGAGGTTGTAATGTAAGGTTTGACATCAAGGATACGTCGCACAGTCGGGGAGATGCATTGGTCCGAGGAGCTGCGAGGTTGCGATACAGAGTCCAGCATCATTGTCAAAGCTGCCATTGACAAGAGATGTGAGGGACTGCGCCAAGGATGTGTTGCAGAGCAGCGATTCTGAAGAGGCACCGGGCTGTGATGCGATGCAAGTCTTTGCAACGGTTTGGACCCACGCAGAAGCGACGATGAGTCAATTCTGCTCGGGGTTGTGCTGCACAGCAGAGGAGATGCATTGGTTCTGCTGGATTCACAGAGGCTGACAAGGTACCTTTGGCCCACTTACAAGGGTCAAGGACTAGGGTGGCACCACTTGGCAGGGTTGACTCACAGATGGCAGAGTCCAGGTGCAGGTGCGAGGTTGGTTGGAAGCATATTGTGTCCCTGAGACTTAAGATCAGTAGGCTGGCCAACTAGGCCCTGGAGTCTCTCTGGGGTTCTGGGGTCAGGTGATTCAAGTCCATTCCTTCTCACTCAGACAAGGGGGCAGCAGGTCAGCACAGCAGAGTGGCTGCCTTTTCAGCAGCAAAGCAGTCCTTCCTGGCAGAGTATCCACAGATCCAGAAGTGTACGGCAGAGGTGGTGTCTGGGGTCCAGTATTTATACATAGTTGTGCCTTCAAAATGGGGTAGAAGCTTCTAGAGGTTTCCCTTTGAAGTCCCCAGGCATCCTGCCTTCCCCGTCCTTTCTCCAGACTAACTACAGGGGTATGCACCCCTTTGTGTGGAGGCAGGACACAGCATAGACAAGTGTAAGTAGTGCTGTGCTCTGGGAGGAGGATTTACCTCTCCCATTGATGGACGGGGAAGGAAAAGGGCACTAGTGTAGGTGGCTGAAACAATCTGTAATGCCAGGTTCAAGCTCACCCAATTCTCTTTCTTACACCGTACATATCTGACCCCACAGCGTTGGGCGTGGTTCACCCCAGGGCTAATCCTATCCTGTCCATGTTGCGGAACGGACCCTGCCACATTCCTAAACATGACCTGGAATTGCACACAACTGCAAACGTACGTGCCATTCAAGTATAAACAGCCAAATCGGTCTTAAGTAAAACCCAGAAACTCCTCTATTCCAAAATTTGTTATAATGCCTGTACACGGGCTCAACACGGCCGAGAGGTTTACATTGTTTTTGATACGAGGTGAACGAGGATATTGCCTTACAGCGCTTTTGTTACATACCGGACTCTGTAGTCCATAATATCGGCCTGACTTGCATTCTATAGTGGCATTATAAAACATTTTGGAATAGAGGAGTTTCTGGATTTTACTTAAGACCGAATTCGCTGTTTATACTTGAATGACACATGGAAACAATTCACTAGATTTTGAAGTTTTGACTACTTTATCAGAAACTTTTGATGACGGATATAACTAACGTTTAATAACTCCAGCGAGGCAATATAACTGTGAGAAGTCTAAGCCCTGACGAAGCCGTAGGTTAACCCAACCACGGCGAAAGGCGTTGGCACAAAGGGATTGGAATGTGATGAAAATAAAAAAAAGAACTGCAAGAGCTCCACTGTTAATATTCGTGAAATTTGTTTTGTGATATTTACATAACTAGGACTCCAATGTGTGCTTGTGTGCTCCAAAAACCACTGTTTTGTGGCGGATTGCAATACATTGGATCCTCTCTACGCTTGACAAATGGAGTTATGAGATGTGTGAGTGGGGTGTGGCCGAAGAGTGTCACCTCAGAGCAGAGAGAGTGGATGAGAACGCTAAGAGAGACCTGGCAGAGTGAGGACAAATGTTGACAGGGGTGTTCTTGACGATGGACCAGAGCGATGATGAAACTGTACCTACACAATTACCCAACCACACTTTGCCGGTACCTAGCGCAGAAGATGCGAATGGCCCTCTCACGCAAACACCAAGCCAGATATACCAGTTGTAATGCTGCTGGTTGCTGCCGGGTGGGGGGGGTTCTTTTAATGTCCTAATATTATTTTCACTTTCTTTAATATGTTGTGCTTGTCGCTATTCCATCTAAAGCAAAAAAAGGATACATCATGTTTAATGTGCATTGCAGTGTATGTTAATCCATTCGAATGAGTGGAGATTGTTGAACACTGTCATGAGTAAAAATGGCTGACACAATATAACATGTATATGACAAATTTTGCTGTGTAATATGATGCAATGTCACTAACAAAGACAAGTTAAAAATAAAAAGTAGTGCTGTGCTCAGCTCCGCCCTTCCATCCTTCCAGTGATGGCCCATCGAGTCACACCTGAGCTCTCTATTGTGGGTGGCTATCTAGGAGGAATACACACAGGCTAACTGTCAGCTACACCCAGACATGTGACCCAGAGATAGGTTGTGGGCACAAATAATTAAGGTAGGAACAGGCCAACTTAAAAGTGTCATTTTCAAAATTGTAGTTTGAAATCCGACTTTACCATAAGTTAGGATTTTTTATTACAATTCCAAAGTCACCAAACATGAACTGGTTGCCTGTTCTCATTTGGAAACGACAAGTTATCAAATGTATTAAGGTAACTCCAGTGTCATCCTAAGAATGAGCTAGGCCTTGCAGTCGTGAAAAACAATTGTAAGAGGTTTCCACTAGCAGAACTTGTATAACTTAAAAGTACATGTCTCACTTTTTACTTACACTGCACCCCGCCCTCTGGGCTGTCCAGGGCCTACCCTAGGGGTGACTTCTATATAGTAAAAGGAAGGTTTGGGCCTGGCAAATGGTTTATTTTGCCAAGTCAAATGGCAGTTGAAAAATGCGCAAACAGACTGCAATAGTAGGTCTTAGACATATTTAATGGGGTGGCATAATCTGTTCGGCAGGTCAACTAGTAGTAATTAATTTATAGGCCCTGGGCACATGCTGTGCCACTTTACTAGGGACTTACAGCTAAATTAAATATGTCCATTTGGGATGAGCCAGTGTTATCATGTTTTTAGGAGGGAGCAGAAGCACTTTAGCTCTGTTCAGCACTGGTAAAGAGCACAGGCCAGCAAAAACAAGAACAAAAAATTAGGGCAGTAGACAAAAAGTTTAGGAAAAGACAAACACTAAGGCTGACAGGTCTAACAAGGGGTCAAACGTTTCACAATTGTTACTGGGCAAAGCCTTCTTCCTTAGGCTGTGGCAGGAGATGGTGTGAGAAAGACTATGCACAATCACTCTAGGGCAAGTTAAATCTTGTTAATGACCGCTCCCTAACCCATGGTGCAGTGCAGCAAGGTAAGGCATCTCCAGTTCCGGATCTAAATGCATGGTGAGGTTCCTCGACATCCGAGTGCCTCCCACACCTATGGAAGATGAGATAGCAGGATCGATGCTGATGAGGGGAGGAAATGCTGGGGTTGTGATATGCCAAGGCTACCCACTGCAGTGACGTCAAACAATTGGTCCCTGTTCCTGGAATGGATGATATGTTGGCTCCATTGCTGTGTGCACATGCAGCGGGTTAACTAACTCCCATCTTGATTAATTCCAGCATTTCCGCAGCGTCGGCGATTCGTCGCGCATTTTACAAATATTTTTCAGCTCAGTTTATGTGACATATTGTGGCAGAAGTTGAACTGCAGTCAAGGCCAGCGTGAAACCGCTCGTTAACGTGCCCCTTCAGAAAGCACAGTGGCCATTAAACATGGAGAGTGACATTTATGACTCATTTTACGGAGGAAATGCTCTAACTTGTTTATCACACCACCTTTAAATATAGAACAAAAAACCCTACGTGAACCTTGCAATATATAAAACACCTTGATTGTTTTTTCAGTGTTTGACCCTGAACTTTTCCCCCTGGCTTATTAAATTGCAGCCATAAACACGCGTGCAGAGCCAGCATCTAACTGTGTAGGATTGCACCGCTGGCTGCATTGTCATTAGTACAACTCGGGACACAGGGCACCCCTGCAGCAGATTGACTCCTGCAGCAGACTGACGGACCATTGCTGTGGAGTGCTGCGGGGCAGTGCACGTCACAGCTGGAATGTACAGCCTACCATGTGATGCTGGGGGCAGGGAATGGACCGGACAGAAGCGATGCACTGTGCACACCACGCAACATGTGCAGCACACTGCTATCTATGGGGCAGGCGGGCACTGGAATAGACCCTGCCTCTGCACCACTGAGCTTGGAGGAAAGACCATGCATTGCTGGCATCTTGAAACCCGACCCAGTAATCTGAATGTCCCAGCCAATGGGGTGTCTCTCAGACAGGTATAGAGAGCCGGCGGTTGGACGAGGTGGAGTAGCGAGTCACTATCTGGCCAGAGAGAAAGAAGACAAAATGCATGATCAATTTCAGTGATTGATTTATTTATGCATATTTTGGGACTTTACCCAAAGGTGCTAGAGCGCTTTACAGGAGAAATAATTTGTTACATGGAAGTTACGGGTGGTTTATGATCAGGGCGCAAGTCCTATAAAAAGAAGTGGGGGGCTGATAGTATGCGAATGACCTCGTGACGTCACGTGCTAAACGTGTACCGGTGTCTGAAATTTACACCAGGACACGTTCAGCATATTTCTGTGGAGCCCAGCTACTTGGCAGGGGGGACGGCGTCCACCCTGTGAAAAGAGAGGGGGGACGCCGTCCACCCGCGTGGACCCCCGACTCGGGCCCTGTTTATGATAGATAATACAGCTATAAGTAATTGCAAAGGTTGAAAATATAACAGGGCAGATCATTACATGAAACAGAGGTCATGTGCCGTAAAAAGGTTGAGGTAGTATACAAGTGTACAAAACATGTATATGGCCATAAGAAGGTTGAGGTAGTATACAGCTGTAGAGGAGGTAGTATAGAAGAGGTCTGTGCCTGGAGTTGATTACAGTGTTTCAGCTAAAATACCATTGGAAGAGAAGGGCTTTCAGCTCCGTGTTTCGAGAAATTATGTAATCAAACAATTGATTCCTTGTTTTTCGCCTCTGCTGCTAAGGCACCAGCTTATTGTGCTGGGTCAGGAGCTAATGTAACTCTTATCACATTCTGTGTACCGTGAGTGAAGCGGTGAGCGAGTACAGGTTATACAGCCTTCTGGGGTGTTATGGGTTGTGCCAGTGAGAAGTAGCTCTCAGGGGCGTAAGACAGGTCCCTGCAGCCCCTGTGCTGCATGGGGTCCAAGCCCTGCAGAGGGGCCCCATTCTGCCAAGTCCAATGAGTATTTGAGATATGAGAGACTCAATCAATCAAATAAACTTTATTCGATATTTTGGATTAAAAATCATAAAAGTCACATATTTACAAATATGGGAGACTCAGGGGCCCCTCTTTTCCCTCTGCGGGGGCCTGCATCATTTTGCATCAACCCACTGGAAGTTGTGGGTGTGAATCTGAAGAGCGGTAATAGAGTGGAATGGAGTGGACAATCCCTATTTTGGTTCCTTCATGTGTGGAAAATTAGTGCGTTTTGGTGAACATTATCTGCGCCATCTTGCCTCTTCCCCTGATGCCACACTTTTGTCGTGCGCGCCCGCCATTTTAAAATGCCCCGATCAGAACCAACCCTTTTGCATGCCGCTGGCCCCTGACATAGCCCTTTGCCTTCGCTAAGCCTGCCCGCTGACCACCCCCTGCTTGCACCTGCCTTGAATCATAAACCCCTCTTCGGCGCTGCTCTGCCCCCGGCCCTCATCCTGTTCCCAGCGCGACACCTCCCTGCTTTCCTTTCATGATCTCCGGCCCTTAGATGCAAACCCCCCTTTTTCCCCGTGTGCCCGTTTTGTCCTCCCCGTTCCCAAGCCGACACCCAGCTCTGCCGATACCACCCCTCGCCCCTCCCCGTACAATAGAAAGCTTCCCCCATCAAAGAAATCCCCGGGTTGATCAAAGCCCCCACCCCATGAGATCCAATCAAACTCCCCACATTCTGTGACTCGGCGGATTATCCAGCTGCGCGATGCTCATCACCTGTTGTGATTAGGGTGGGGATTTCAACTGTAAATGTGTGTGGGAACGGGCCCTAAAGGGGGATTCCGGGTATGTCTTTCCGTATATCAAAGCTTTGTCACATATATGTAAACTGCAATAAAACCATAAAACACTGTATATAAGGGGCCAGGCCTCAAACGTAAGTTAGAGCACCTCTGAACGATACCTTCTGTCCGTTTCGTTGTGTTCTCCTCCGGAGAGAATAAAAACCTTGTTTCCTGCCTTCCAGTCTCCAGCGCCTGCCTCTTCATTGATTTAAATAACTAGAGGGTCACAGAGGCAATACCGCCGGGCAAATATCGATTGTCCCCGACCCGATTGAAACTGTTTTTACAATTGGCGCCCAACGTGGGGCCCATCAGCGACTCGTGGATCCAGTGGGAGAGGTCCCGACGACAGAGTGAACGACTGCAACGATCGGGAGAGCTCTTGCCCAATAGACCCTCGTCTGGCAGCCGATCATCCGAACTTCACTAGTTCCGAACAGACCTCTCTCGAGTGATCTACGGTCCTGACTGGGAACCATCAGGAGTGCCGTGAGAAATACGAGAAAAAGAGGACGATCGGGCGCTGGATTCGGAAGACAAGAAACTGTCCACATGGTCCGGGTAAGGTCGTGTTGCCACGACTAGTTGCGAAATTTGTCTTGATTGCTTGATTGTTCAAAATACTAGTATTGCCTTGTTTATTTTTATTTAGAGATTCACTGTCTGCAAACGGAGAAGCAACAGGCTCTCTCTCCCTTTGCAAGCAGTGGAGGATAAGTAGGGTAGCAGCCGTGCTTGTTCTTTTTCTCCCCCACTCAATAATTGCTTGAAACTGAACTGTTGTTCACAAACTATTGTTTCCTGGAGATTCTCTGTCTGCAAGCAGGGAAGAGACCATCCTTTTTGCAGATAGTGAAAAGGGTAGGTGACGCAGATCTTTGCGGTCCTACTCATTCTCCCCATTGTTATTTTGTTGGTCTATTGGTTTTTTTGGGATCCATGAGGTATTCACTGCCTGCAAACAACGTAGAATAGAAATATTCTGTCTAGTCTTTGCACCTAGTGATAAGATAGGCAGTGCTGACTTTTTAGTCCCTCGTTACGAGCCGTCATGTCTGTCTTCTCCCCATTGATAAATAGCCTGTTTAGCCCGGACCGGGTGTTAGAGGTGGACCATATGGCTCCACTAGAAGGCACCCCTAATAAGGACATGTTCATAAACTATGGGTTAGTTACCATAGCTTATAATAAATTATGGCACAGGTATACCGAAGATAGCCAAGACAAACAGTGGCCACTGGCAGGATCCTTCGACCTTGATAAAATAGAAACGTTAGAAATAGCCCTTCGAAATAATAAGACGACGCCAATTATGCTCGACAGTCTCGGTATGTGGCGCAGAGAGGCTACGAAACGACAGAGAAAAGACGAGGATAAACCAAGTAGGGAAATATACCGACAGGACAACCCCAGGACACCGCTACCCACAACTTACCCCCCGACACTATACCAAGGACGACCAGACTTAGGGTCAGACCAATGCGCTTTTTGTAGATATGTCGGACACTGGAAAGCCCAATGCCCGACTCTACTGAGCGTGAGTAGGAGCAGAGGACCGACAGGAACGACAGACCGACAGTACGAGAAAAGGCGCGAGACAGAGAAGAACCCGACTTACATAGACAGGCCAGACAGAACCACCACGTTTGATTATGCCCGATGGCACAGATTTCGCCAGGAAAATCTCAGCGGCATGATCAAGTTCTCCTAGGTCGGGCAATGTCAAGACGGGAACCCAGCCTCGTTTAAAAACTTACAGACGGAAAGAGATAATTATGACCGATAACTGTTTTTATATTTGTCTTGGGTCTTTGTATGTCGTACTTGTACTGTCCCCCGTCTGAGTTCGTGTGTATGTAATGTACAAATCTGCGTCATCCCTTTTACACGTGTTTCCGTGTTACTCGACCCCTGTTAGCAGAAACTTAACATAAAAGCAACCTGGAAAGAAAGAAATGATAAAACAAAATCCGTAGAACATTAATAAACTTGAACTTTTAATTTAACACAACAAACAAGGAATAATAACGATAAACTGTAGAAAATGAAAGTCAAACAGAACATTCGCCCCCCCCCCATTCTGGAACCTTCCAAAGTAGGGCAGGGTTACGGCTACGCCCAACCAACGGCAACCCATATAAGGCGAGCCCCGCCGCCAACTCTTGGTCAGGAAATCTTAACGTATGGGGGAGCCGGAGGAGAGGCGGGAGCCCGCAGCCTGGGCATTTGCAGGTAGTCCCGCCACATGTCTCTTTGGCCGGCCGCAACGGGCCTGGAAAGACTAAGGTAGTCCCGCCACATGTCAAGAGGAGAGCGAGGCACCTCTTCCTTTTCTCTTCCGTCACGGCCGCAGCAGTCCTGGACGGCGGGATGTCCTGCACGTACCTCCACAACAATTTGTCCAAGTTGGGCTGGGAGGGAGAGGCGACGCGGACGAGCCTCTCCCACCTCCACCGGTAGGAGGTTTCCCAGCCCCCAGCCCGGCGCCGAACACCCCCAGTCAGGCGATGGTGCCCATACTTCCACAGCACCGGACACACCATGGCGGCACCCCAGTACTTGCGCAGCACCGAACACACAATGGTGGCACCCCAGTATTTGCGCAGCACCGAACGTACAATGGTGACGCTTGGGGAACACCGGATGTGGAGAGGCCTTCATGCAGGGCGATGAAAAGGAGCGGCATGGAGTGCACCGGGAGAAGGAGACGATGTGAACGAGTCTCCCTCGCCCCCCCCAGGTGGGGGCATCACAGCTGCACCCCAGCTGAACGTCCCGCTCTCACAAAACAGGGACCTCTTCCCTTCACTCCAAAGGGTCTCTTCCATTCTTGCAAACTCGACGAGAGTGGCCCCTGTAGGGCCTCAAAATGGCGTCTGGATCCGCTGGAAGGCGGGCCCCGGCCACTAGAGTAACTTTGACCAGCCATACAACTCGAACATTTGTCCCATGGAGCACGAGCCCCCATCTCCGACAGCATCTCCGCAGCCTTGAAGATCATGCAAAGGTCCCCGGCGGAGCCTTCGGCCTTAGCAGGTTTCCGGTAAGGGACGGCTGCTTCGATCGCCAACGAAACAAATATGACATTGCCACACCTTCTGTTAGCGTGAATTCTAGAACCACCGAAAAGGACTCTGGTCCAAACTGCCAGTAATGGAAACATTTCCCCCTGATGCTGCTTCCGGACTGTGCCGGCCCCGCCCAAAATGGCGCTGGTATCAATCGGAACTTACGAACACCTCGTGGTGTTCCTTCGCACTAATATAAACTTGATGTTCTGAGATTTTTGTGATCCTTTGTACACTTGGCTAGAAAAGACAAGGAGAGCTCACTCGACGAACAGTATGAAAGGATCCCCGTTACAAATGTTGATTACGAATATACAATGTATTATATTTTTATAACTGATGTAAACCTCATTTACGATGCGTACGTACGGTATGCATATAGGAAATCTGATTACAACTGTTATGATTATGTTTCTAAATTATGAAAATATATGCCCCCGAACCCCCGGCCAATTAATAGACGTTTTAGTCTCTTACAAATGAATGAGTAAAACTTTCCGATGTTTTTTACTGTTGCAAACGACACCCCCCACTGTACGCACTTTAGCCATTGCCACGACCGACCAAATACGACCACACCCTCCTAATCCATATGCTGAAATGAATTTGCAAATTAAAGTCTTAGAAACTATGGACGGGTATTGCATGTTTTATTTTAAAACAATATGGGATGGGTAGGAAAGTTCTTTTTCTGTGCACCCTACTCTGCTCTCTCTTTAAGGTTAAAGGAAGATGGTTGCCCGGCCTTGGAGGACGAATCGGATCGACAACCCGACGCTCCGCATTAAAAGTACGCGACTGACTCATGAACTCTCGCGTAGAGGAAGACCGTGACTTCCAAGGATGGGTAAAACGAATGGTGTAAATGAGGGAATGTAAAAGGAGGGTGAAATGAAATAATGTAAATATTGTAAAGTACAACGTTCCGAAGTAGCAGGGACCCAAGAACCGAAGAACTTTAGAACGCCACGGCGTCGAAAGAGGTTTAAGGATCCCGATAGTGAGATATATCCTTTGACTAGATACCTCGCACTAGGCACCTCTGGTTTCCTTTTTATGTTCCCCCGCACACGCCCTACATGAACACACTACCCCCCCTCGACTCCGAAAACCATATCCCCGGGGACCCTTCCCCAAGGAGGAAAAGACGAGTAAGAGGTAAGTAAAGGACTTATGAATCCATGTATTTGAATGCGCGCGAATGCTGTCTCCCCCACCCCCCCCTCTTTTCCTCCCTCTGCAGGTTACGTCAGAAATTACAGCCGAGGTGTGGCGAAGATCTGAGACCTTGCCATGTCCAAATACACGAAACAGACTAGCGCCGCAGGGTAGTGCCCAAGCACGCCTGCAAACTACTCACGTATCGAACAAGCCCGAAAAATTAGCACAACCTGATAAAAAGTGACCACCCTTAAACCAGACCGGAAGAATGAACCCATGTTACGTATGATGCGAAACTGTGAGGGAATGTGTGTGTGTGCGTGGCTGAGGCGTTGACCCAACTGGTCAAAGGACCGAGAATGCGAGAAAGTGCGACAAAATGGTACCTCCTTTTTCTTCTTTCCTTTTCCCAAAGCACGTCCCCTCTACCCTGTCTAATGCTCAAACTGCATGATTACAAGATTCTAACGTGGACTCGTGAATACCCTTTACTGTGTAATGCACTAAATAGCCTTTCTTGAATGCACTGCCGCCCTCTCCGTTGCACGTGCACTATTTAGCCTGCCGTTGCACACTCTCTCTCTCTCTCTCTCTCTCTCTCTCTCTCTCTCTCTCTCTCTCTCTCTCTCTCTCTCTCTCTCTCTCTCTCTCTCTCTCTCTTTTTGCACTACCACTCTCCCGAGTGGTTAGCCCCGAAATTGGCAGATCGCCACCCCTAGCACACCACCTAATTGGCTTCAAATACCGTCAGTATTTGCACAAACATTTGTCTTTAATGCAATCACCCTGAGGCCGCGTCATTACCTCTCCTTTTCCGCTAGAAGTCAATAAACCCAGGTTGGGCCGTAAGGGAAAGGACAGGTAAGACAACAGAGGTTCCCTAATCTGGCCCGAAATAAGGGAACTACATGTCAACGGCTCCTATAGTATAAAACAAGGACCTCAGAATACGCGACCCTCCCCTCCCCGAATCGTCGCAATACCGAAACCAGAAAAACGATCACCCCCGTTGCCTCCCCTGTCTATGTCCCTGGTTGTTTCCCATAAATCCCCTGTCCTTCCTAGTTAAGTGACCGGGCTGTAAAAGGTTACGTAGGACCCAGAATGATGTTTTACAAGGTTAACAGACTAGAGCAAGGTAAAGAAATCGTCAAAATGAACCCCGCAGTAGTTGAAAAACAGGATGCACCGATAGAAAGGAAATGTTTAGCCATGTTCGTCTCTCAGCAAAATACCTGTGTAGTACCATGTTGACGACTCACTGTACCCTTTTGTAAATGTGAAACTCTAGAGAACGGCATATCTTTGCCAGATTTGTCTCCCGAAGGTGGGTTACCATCAGATGAACCGTCATGCCTGTAATAAATGATTATGAAGGAAGGCCATAGTAAATCCAGCAGGTCCGCCACCGGTCATTCATATGCCAGTTGTGAACGTTAAAAATGACGGACATTTTCATTCTTTGCCTGGAGCTGGGAGAGAAATAGACTTTTTTGATTATCTTCATCCGAAAATTTTCTAAAAAACTGTCTTTTCAAACTTGTTTAAGGGTACTGCTGTTGGAGGAGAGAAGGACCGGATGTGGGAGCACGAGGCCCGACTACAGACTAAGGGACACCTGCGACATTAGCCAAGGCGAGACCACGACTGAAAAGAGCTGCAGGACGAGGCACTGTTTTCGACAGCATGAAAAGAAAGGGTCGACCTGATGCCCCTGCTCGACGTCCAGTGCCTGTCGACAAGTCCCCGCTCTCTGAATTCCGTCACACGCCCGCCTATTTGAAGTCTCTCGTTCCCCTAGTTTGTTCCTAATTTGGCCTTGCTCCATCCCCCTTTTCCCTCTGACCTACCCTATGGACTGTCTTGAACGCTCTTCTTTCATCGGAACTTTCTGACAATCACCTCAAAGGACACGGGGCGAAAAGGACCTTTCCGACCAGAAACGCGAGGAAAGGGTCGTGCCCTGCAACGCAGAACTTAGAACAGAGCCGGACTTGTAGCTCCACCGCCGGTGCTCAACAGCGCCAACGAAAGATCACAAAGAACAATGAGAACTCGTAAACTTCGAACATTTGACATCCTCAAACCACCGTTTTTTCTACGCCTCATTTCTCTCCCAGCCACCATTGTATTGATCCTGCTCCAATCCGAATCCGAAATATGTATTAACCTGCCAGTTTATGTTATGATATGTACTTGCTGCTCGCCGTTTTTGTATTTCATTCCTATGACTTTCCTGCTGAACAAATTTATCAAAGTTCATCAAATAGGTGCACCTCCTAAAAACTAGAAACCTCAAAATGTATTGTTTACAACTCTTTATCTTGGGTTTCCTACCGTTTTTCTCTCTCATGCTCACCACAATAGACCCGAGTAGAAAATGAACCAACAAGATGTCTTGAATATGTTAAAGGAGGGAGAGTGGAAAATTAGTGCGTTTTGGTGAACATTATCTGCGCCATCTTGCCTCTTCCCCTGATGCCACACTTTTGTCGTGCGCGCCCGCCATTTTAAAATGCCCCGATCAGAACCAACCCTTTTGCATGCCGCTGGCCCCTGACATAGCCCTTTGCCTTCGCTAAGCCTGCCCGCTGACCACCCCCTGCTTGCACCTGCCTTGAATCATAAACCCCTCTTCGGCGCTGCTCTGCCCCCGGCCCTCATCCTGTTCCCAGCGCGACACCTCCCTGCTTTCCTTTCATGATCTCCGGCCCTTAGATGCAAACCCCCCTTTTTCCCCGTGTGCCCGTTTTGTCCTCCCCGTTCCCAAGCCGACACCCAGCTCTGCCGATACCACCCTCGCCCCTCCCCGTACAATAGAAAGCTTCCCCCATCAAAGAAATCCCCGGGTTGATCAAAGCCCCCACCCCATGAGATCCAATCAAACTCCCCACATTCTGTGACTCGGCGGATTATCCAGCTGCGCGATGCTCATCACCTGTTGTGATTAGGGTGGGGATTTCAACTGTAAATGTGTGTGGGAACGGGCCCCAAAGGGGGATTCCGGGTATGTCTTTCCGTATATCAAAGCTTTGTCACATATATGTAAACTGCAATAAAACCATAAAACACTGTATATAAGGGGCCAGGCCTCAAACGTAAGTTAGAGCACCTCTGAACGATACCTTCTGTCCGTTTCGTTGTGTTCTCCTCCGGAGAGAATAAAAACCTTGTTTCCTGCCTTCCAGTCTCCAGCGCCTGCCTCTTCATTGATTTAAATAACTAGAGGGTCACAGAGGCAATACCGCCGGGCAAATATCGATTGTCCCCGACCCGATTGAAACTGTTTTTACACATGTGGAAAGCCACCTCTCTGACCTGGATATGGTCTATGTGCCATTGCCAATGGCATACCTTTCCAGTGTTCCATCTTGAAAAAACCTTGCCTTCTGTGTCAGGCAGGCTGTCCATTTCTATGCATACACCACAGACTTGCATGGATTGGTAAATTACAGTGGCTAAAGTTATTCCGTATGTTTCCTAAGTGTTGACAAAAGTAATACACTGCCCTGCTCCCTCATCTAGACTTTATTTACTCCAGAGTGAAGCCCATTGCTATGCTGAGGATGAGTGGAGATCTGTAGGCGTTGCCTTTGGTGCTCTTTCCAGGGCACTTCTGTTTCACTTCGGGTAACACTGCTCTGCCGCATGTTGGGTTTGCTAGATGGACTGTTTACCATGCCAGGAACACGATAATTCTGCATCACCACCATGGAAGAACACCTCGACTTCTATATTAAGCCCTACTTAAGTGGCGTTTTTATAGCACAGGTTCAGGGGGCTGCCGGCACAGCTCGCATGTGGAGGGTGGCGGGTGCGCAGGAGGCTTATGGGCTGTCTTTTAAAAATAATAATATAATAATAACAATTACCTTCCAGCTACCACCACTGCCAGATCCCGCGTCTTCTCTCCTGCTCGCCGGTGTCCGACTCCAGGTCGGATCAGGAAGCAGGCAGCCAGGCACCCACCCCTAAGCCAATCACAATGCTGCAGTGCAGTGTTGTGCTTGGTCTGAGCGCTGTGCCACGTCGCTCAACCAGGGGCTGGAGGGGTAGGCATGTTCTCCATGCAGGCTGTAATGCAGCTTGCATGGAGAACAGGAAAGGGCGCATTACTGTTTTGGGCGGCCCGAGACTGCCGACCAAACAGTCATTGCGCACAGAAGTGTTCTACCACTCCTCCCCTGCTCTGCAGCCCTGCCCGCCCTTCGTGTATGCTGCCTCAGCAGAAGAACAAAATTAATTTATAATAATATTCTGTTATTATCATTTTATTTTTTCCTTTCTTTTGCTGGCAGTTGGGCGACCCTCCTCCGCCTTATCGGAGGAGCAGCCACTGCATGTATTCCTCAGTAAAAGTGTATGGGGCAGCAGTCTTGAACAAGCATTGACAGAGTCAATAGGTTTAGCCTTTGTGAACTATTGGCTTTGGCAATGGTGTTTAGCCACGCTGCACAGCTTCTGGGGTGCCGTAACCTTTTTTAAAAAATCGTTAATGCGGTCGCCTACGTTATATACGTGAAGGTTTTTTACTCCTTGCTCCAGACAACAGCTCTAACCCCAGGCCATCAAATAGGGCTTGTACTTTATTTAGCTTTGCACCACTGTCGCCTCCTGAACTGTTAATTACATCAAGCAACTCCTGAAGGTCACCAGTTAACTTTCGCAAAGTGTTTAGATGGTGCAACTTTGCACATCTTTACAGTAATTTTACTAACTTGTCATCCTTTTGAGACAACAACATTTTTTGTTAAAATCTGCAACAAATTCAGCAGATGGTTATGAAGATTGCAGCACATTTATACTGCGAACTCCCAATTGTAGTTTTTAACTGACTTTGCACTTATATGAGCAGTAAATAACACCAAACAATTACCTCTTGAAAATGTTCGAGCATCTTTTTTTATTCAATAAGTTTCAGTGGCACATGTGCAAAGCACGATAATAACCTGTGTGTTTCACAGTATTTTCACTTTGAATCGATTCTAAATACAACGATTTTATATCTGAACCATATTCAATGATTTACAATAGGCACGCATTTATTTGCCGTTTTGAGTATAGTACTGTTTATTTTGTTTAATACTTTTATAGAGGTAACATGCAGGCAGCTAATATATAAACATAACATAAGTACAAACCATGCTTTGCAATGTATTCCTGTCACGTTAACACAAGAATGCAAACCTTCTTAAAGTTTTTTTTGTCATTCCTTAAATGGTATTTCGTCATTGCCTAGCAGGTTTGAATAGGGTTAATTAAGTTATGCAAGCATAGTAACGTGAAGTAAAGAATAACACATTCTCTTGCATGCTTATATGCATGAGCTAGTCAGTCATTCATCCTCATAGCTCCCAAGTGGCCCTATGACGCTTGACATGCTCGACCAGTCCCAACCTATTAGTCAACAGGACATGTTAAGGCCACATGTGTAATGGGAAAATGTGAACTACAATTCCCTGAAGGCACAGTAATAATGATTGAAAAGCCAGGTCCGAATGGCGACAAGGAGTCGCTCACGTGCCACGAGTTCAAGTTTTATTTCATCCCTTCTTTATTTTGTGTAAAGACAAGCATTTTCCCCTGCACATTTCTATTTTTAATCAGTGCATACGCATGTTATATTTTCCCACTGGTCTCCCCTTGGAGAGGGCCGATGACTGCGTTGCTGTCTGCACCTAAAACAACTTAACATGAGGGTGCCTTTCACCAAGTAGTTTGCGTTTCTGCAACACACATTTTAAAAGGAGTTCTTGGGGGGGCGTGGCTAGCGCCTGGTGAGGATGGCGGTGCCGGCGCAGGCGCTCCGCTGCAGTCGGGGGATACCAGCCGTTCGCGTCCTTATTTTCCTGCATGGACGGAAGACAGCACCGTCGGAAGCTTCCAGGCATGCCGTGAGTCTGTTTGCGGCTCTGGGCGGCAGCCCTAATAGCTCTCTTCTCTGCATAACGTTCGGTCGCGGCTAGTCACGGCCGCGACCGCCATTTTAAGCCTCTTTGACGAGTCTACGACGCAACGCTCCCTCGTTACTGCTGCTAGCCTACGATGTGCACACCCTCTGTCGAGGCTGCGTTGGGCTATTGTTTCTCATAATTAATCTCCTTTTCTGCCACCATTGGGTTTTGTATACCCATTTTGGATGTTTTCTTTTTTTTTCCAACTCACCTTTTTCTCTCAGCTCTGGCGGCCATTTTACACCATTCAGACTCTGCTCCTCGAGCTTGTTACCTGAAACTGCAGTTGATGCTCGCCCTTAATATTTCATGGAGGCTTGTTTTTGTTTCTCCACTTGTACATTTCAACCTCACTAAAACCAGGCTGATTTACTAGCGTTTCTTTCCTCACGTTGAAGCCTTTCCACATTGATGAGCTTTCTTCTTCTGCGCATATTTATTTCTGGAATGCCCGCACTGATACTTTTGCTACTACAAGACATAAAGCAGTCGCTTATTGACCAGGGGTTCTGTGCCAGCGGTTCCTCTGATGTATTGCTTGGAAGCTCCTTTCAGTTGTCGCTGACTTCTCATAGATAGGCTCTGACGTTTCTTTCTTCACGCTGAAGCCTTTTTATATCTGCAAGCCCCTTCCTCTGCGCATATCTGCTCCTAGAACGCTCACTACCTGCTCCGACATCTTCACTGCGACAAGCGATTTGTGTTGTACTAAGACACATAGCAGTTGCTTGGTTTCCTGGTGTTCTTCTGCTGTGTTACATGGACATTCCTTTCAGCAATTACTGACACCTCATGGGCAGACTCCGACCAGTTTCTGCTGATAAAACCCCGAAACATATTTTTATTAAGAACTCCAAGGTGTTCCCTGCATTTGCCCAGTTGGAAGCCTCTCATCCATCTTCTATCTCCACGCCACCGTCTACGATGGAGCACCCCGCGCAACCCTCAGGAAAAGTCACTACCAAGAGACTTAAAAAAGACCCTCCCTCGCCAACTAATTCTACTCAGGCCATATCCATGGAACTTTTGCTGGAGGAGATAAGGGCGCTTCGTCCCTTTATGGAGGAGACCAACGCGAAATTACAAGTTCTGACTGACAATTGGTCACAGATGGATGCGAGGGTCACATCAGTGGAGCGGAGTGTTTCTTCCCTTCAGGAATCGTCCAATAAGGTTTCTCATATGCACTCGCAGATCTCTCTCCTCCAGAAACAGGTAGAAGATCTTGAAAACCAAAATCGTCGCAATAATTTGCGCATCTACGGCCTGGTGGAGGGCTGCGAGGGGACCGACCCAATTGCTTTCTTCAAATCTTTCTTGCCCACACTTCTGCATTTGCCAGAGGACACTGTGCTCAACATACAACGGGCCCACAGATTGGGTCGGCCCGCGTCACCTACTTCCTCCTCACCAAGGCCGAGGGGCGTCATTACGTATTTTCTTGAATACACTGACCTACTAAAAGTCCTTTCGGCAGCCAGAGCTTCTCCTCGTCATACTTGGTCTGGGTCTACCTTGTTCTTCGCACAAGACTATGCTAGATCCACAGCTAATCATCGCAAGGCCTTCCTGGACATGAGACCTGCTCTTCGTTCCATTGGTGCCAGATATGGACTTTTTCACCCTTGCCTTTTTAGGGTGACCTACAACAATAAAACGACGACTTGTGAAGATCCTGTTCGACTTCAGAGCTTCCTGAACTCTTGCCAAGTTGCTGACATGGACCTTTCGGGTCCTTCCTCTTCCTTCCCTCCATGACTTTTCTCTTAACGTGTTCATGCTTCTCCTAGTTTGACCTTTTTCTCTCAGTTGGTTTACCAGTTATGTTTCTAGTTTTTATGTATTGCGCAATCATTTATGTTTCCTGTTGTTCATCTCTTCCTGGTTTATCTACTTTGTTTCATTACCTTCCACGTCATCCTTTATTCCCATTGACTTATTTTCCTGGTGTTTTCCTCGTCTTTTTACAGATTCTGCATTGCGTCCCGTGTTGCTCCCCCGACCAGGCGGCTTGCCGGCCTGGACGTTCGCCTCCTTCAGTTGACTCTACCCCCCTCACGTTTGACCGTTTTTCCTGGTTGTTCTTCCTCATCTCCCTCCCTTGTAAGTACGTTTTTTCTTCATTGTTTGACATGTTTGCTTTCATGTCCAATTCCATTTTCCTAACATTTTACCCATTTTTATCTTGTCTTAAGGTGTCGTTTTTTTCTTTGTTGGCTTCTATTTCTTTGCTTTCTCACTTCTTGCATCTTTTCATCATTTCCTGGGAGCCGTTTTTCCCATCCTTCTACTTCTGTATATTTTTTTCCAACATACCTTGTCTTTAACACTTGTTCCTTTACTCCTTCTCTCTTTCTCTCGTCTTCCTCTTTCCCTTCTACTTCTCTTCGTCTTGTCTTGCTTCTTCACGCATCTATCTTTCATTTGTTCATGAATGTAACTATTTTATACTTGATCCATGCTCATGATATCCTTCTTATGTTTTTATCGTATTCTATGCTTTCGAGTATATACATGCTTTCTATCTTTTCTTTTCTTTCCTTTACTTATTATCTCTATGAGCTCTTTCCTTTCGAACTTTCATCCTTTATATCATTCTCTTTAGTCTCTGCCTTTCTACTCCATCTTTGTCTCTCTTGCTTATTACTCGTCATGGGCTTTCCCTTTGAATTTGCTTATTATCTTTTTTATTTTACGCTTTATATGCTATGTCACTGAAAATAATCACATGGAATGTTAAGGGTATCAATTCACCGATCAAACGGCAGAGGATTTTATCTCATCTTGCTAAATTGAATGTTGATTTTGCTTTTTTGCAAGAAACTCATCTCTCGGACACAGAATCTGCAACTCAAGAGGGGTTGGGTTGGCGAAGTTTATTATTCTCAGGGGGATGGTAAGCGTAATGGAGTAGCTATTCTATGTCGTAAGTCCCTTTCTTATTCACTGATTTCCCAAGAGTCGGATACTGAGGGACGATGGATACATGTTAAGTTGTCTCTTAGAGGTGTTCCAATCTCTTTCCTCAACGTTTATGCTCCTACCGGTGGTGACCCTGCGTTTTGGCACTCCACCTCACAACTTATCACTCGATTTGTTGATGACAATTTTGTCTTAGCAGGTGATTGCAATCATCCCCTAGATCCCTTCCTTGATAGGAAGTCCGCCACTCCTTATATCCCAAATAAATCTCATAAGTTTTTTACTCAAGCCATTTCTCAACACAAACTCATTGACGCTTGGCGCCTTTGTAATCCGGCGATTGAAGAATTCACCTTTTATTCTCCCTGTCACCACTCTCAGTCACGCATTGATTATATTTTTGTACTCACCATTTTGCCCAAACTCTTACCACGGCCAAAATTGGCCCGATCTTCTTTTCAGATCATGCCCCTGTCTTAATTACTATTGATATATTGCCCAAATCTACCGGGCCCAAACGTTGGCGTTTTAATAATGCCCTCCTCTTGGACCCCAAATTCACTACTTCCTTCACCGAATTTTTTGATGAGTTTTTTTGTTTAATGATAACTCCCCCACTCCTAGATATACTATCTGGGATGCGTTTAAAGCTGCAGCAAGGGACTTCATAATTGGATATGTGGCGAAAAAGCGAAGAGCTGCCCGCACCTTTACTGCAGATCTCCTTCAAGATATCAAGAGATTGGAACACGCCTATTTTACATCTCACTCGCAGGATAGTCTGACAGCCCTTGTTAACGCCAAAATGAAATTTAACAAAAAGTCCACAGAGGATGCATCCTTGTATTTACTGAAGTCTAGTGCAACGTTTTATGGGGGCAGAAATAAAGCAGGGAAAATGTTAGCTAACTACTTAAAAGTTAAGCACAATAAGCTGAATATTGAATCCATTTACGATACCAATTTGCATCTCAAACATAAAGACGCTGATATCCTTACTGAATTCTCCCATTTCTATAAAACTCTCTATTCTTCTGAAACGCAGCCCTCCCCACATTCTTTAGAACATTTTTTCTCTACCATACGCCAGCCTGACCATTTCCCCCTTGATTTCTCACATTTAGAATCTGACATCTCCCAGCGAGAATTGCTTATGGCACTCCAACACCTCAAAAAAGACAAAGCCCCTGGACCTGATGGTTTCACTGTTGAATTTTTCCTCCATTTCTCAAAGCTACTCATCCCAAAATTACACTCTCTCATAGACACTTTTGTTGCCCTAGGAGCTTCCTCTGGCTCCTTCTCCGACGCCCACATATGCCTCATACCTAAGGAAGGGAAAGATGCTCAACATTGCAAAAATTACAGACCCATTTCTTTGGTCAATATTGACTATAAAATATTTGCTAAATCCCTTGCAGCGCGTCTTGACCTTCTACTTCCTGAACTCTTAGGTGAGGAGCAGTCTGGCTTCGTCAAGGGTCGATTTATCACAGAGAATACTAGACTTTTGTTTAACGTTCTATCAAAATCTCCCAAATTACCTCATTCCCTTGCAGCAATCGCATTAGATGCTGAGAAAGCATTTGACAGGGTTGAATGGCCTTACCTTTTTCACACCCTTAAATGGTTCGGTTTTGGCCCTAGATTCATATCCTTGATATCCCTATTGCATTCCAGTCCTATTTGGCATAATACTTCCCTATTGATTCATAACAAACCCTTTTACTAGAAAATCTGGAGACAGAAAGGCTTGATCTGGATTTCCCAGTTGTTTTCACTTTCTATTTTTATTCCCTTTTCCACTCTCTGCTCCACTTATGATTTACCTGCTTCATTTGCCCCTAAATATATCTTACTCAGGGAGGCTGTGATGGCGACCTACTCCCATCTTCTGCAAGTACACAACCCCCCCACGCCCTCCACATGTATTTCACGTCTTTACTCCTTCCTGCGCACCACCCCCAAAGCCTCTTCTATCTACCAGTACCTTCACGCTAAAGACTAAGCCAGACTCAAGTCTAAAGTAGAGGAACAATGGGAACATGACCTTGCTATCTCTTGGCCGATACCCTTATGGGACAAAATTTGGACTAAGATCCGCAAATCATCTAGAGCAGCGTCACTAATGCAATCTCTTTTCATCATCTATAATAGACTCCTTTTTACACCATTTGACCTTCACAAACGATTTCCAGCCTCTCCAGATCTTTGCTGGCCTTGTTCTTCCCCGCAAGCAACTTTATTTCATATGCTATTCCTCTGTAAATCAGTTCATACTTTTTGGCTACAAGTCTGGGCCCAAATTAATACGATTTTCCGCACTCGTATTCCCTTTTCCCACAACAACATTTTCCTGGGAAGTCTCTCTCCATGCTGGGATGATGTTGAACTTAATGTCCAGATTGTTGATTTATGGTTAGCCGTTGCATTTCAGCAAATTACACTTAATTGGAAAAACTTCTCTAATATTTCCTTCAAAGCTTGGTGGTACAATGTCTGCCACAACCACAGGCTGGATACGGCTTTTGTCTTCCCTATTCATATGGCTGCGAAGCGTACGGCCTTATGGCTTCCCATCACACTCTACTTTGACGCATCTGCCACATTTCATTTACAACCTTCCCAGCAAGAAGTTCCCAAACCTCCTTAAATGCCCTTTACATTTCTCATTTCTTTCACTATCAATTTTTGTACCTTTCTTTATTACATAATCATATTTTGAATCGCTATTTTTCCCTTGTTTGATTCTATTGCCCATGATTAGCTCTTACTATTGATATTGCTGTATTGTTTTTATTAATTACTGTTGTTATTCTTCATGCTATCTCTGTATTTTTTATTGACACCTTGTTTTTTCTTCCTTTACCCAATAAATTTTTCCTTGAACTCAAAAAAGGAGTTCTTGTTTTATTTGTAATGCACTACCGCCCGATGGAAAGAATAGTGGAAGCTCATATGCGCTGCACAGAGAGACAGGCGGTCTTATTGTTTGTTAAGTAACACAATTCTTTCTTTTGTATGAGCAAAAATCCCAAAGAAGCAATGACTGGGCGAGCAAAAAAAAAATCTGAAAAAACAGCAACAGTATATGACGGGGTCAGCGCCTGCTGCGTCCCTTCATCACCCACGCATTCCTCCATCCCCTCTTTCATCCATTTAGACATCCGCAGCATTCAAAGATCCGTTTACCCACACACACTGTGTTGCACGTATGTCGATTGGTATGTATGTATTTGTGTCTGTGTATACATTGATTTGTGTGTGTACATGGATGCCTGTAGGCATTCTACGATTAATCTCCAAATGAGCTTGATTATATGGCACGTATGTACGTGTTTTTGGCATGCATGCGTGCCTAAATGTTGTGTGTTTTTGTGTGCATGCACTACAGTACAACTAGAACTGCTGGATTTGCCAATGCTTGGTTAGATTCAATCTGTTTGTTTTATTTCTGTAGGCTTGGAGCAATTCTTTTTCTAAAATACAGTGCAATCTTTTCACATTGACTAATACTCAGTGCCAGCTCATAACTTGTCTCTTGTCAATACAGTTCCTGAGAGATCTGCCCACAGTACCAATATTGAATAAGAACTATGCTACACTCATTCTCAAGAGCCAGTAAGAACTCTATTCTTCCTGATGCCAAAGCCTCTCATAGGTCTGCCCTGAACACCAGCACTGCATCTCACTCAGACCTCTGTTCCGAATATGAAACATGTTAACTCAGTGCTTGCTCTTGAGAATATCCAGAATTAACTATGTTGTGCTTTTGGAGACACACAGATTCACTTAGACCTTTTCATTATACCTAGACTCACTGAATATTCAGCATCAATAACAATCAATGGAGTACTATAAAACCTTTTGCTAACTTCAAGCTCTGTTCCTTAAAATCCAAATATTCATTTATAGCTTTGCTATGAGAGGTACATTTAGAGTAATGTTCTAAATACATGGGGACAATTTACATGCCCCTTGTGCCTCCTTGTGCCACCATTGCATCCCTTTTTTTATTTTACGCAACGGCGGTGCAAGCAATGCAGCCAATTTACAACGTGACACATATAGGGAGATGCGTCACGTTGTGAAGCCCTGCGCCAAATTATACCTGGGTCTGGTTGGGGGTTTTGGAGCACACTGCCTCACAGTCCCAGCACAGTCTCCCCTTTGCATCCTGGTAAATGCAGTACACAGTTCAAACTTACTTCCAAATTAGCTAGAGTTTTTCATCAAAGTTGGTGCGGACACTGCTGTATATCTATAGACACATGTTTCTGGGTTGAGCCCTTCATCAGTAGAGAGCAGCAGTATTAAAGAGCAAAGAAAATTCATCTGGGGTTGCTGGAAATGCTGCCAAGTTCCTCTCAGCTCACAGTACCTCTCACAGGCACACAGGTGCATCTCCAAAGCTCGTCAGCTTGCTGGCTCAAGGGAGCCTTGTAAACAGAATGGGGGTTGGGAGCACACTGCCTCACAGTCCCAGCACAGTTCATCCCTTTGCATCCTGGTGAATGCAGTACACAGTTCAAACTTACTTCAAAATTAGCTGGAGTTTTTCACCAAAGGTGGTGCAGACATTACTGTATACCTCTAGACACGCATTTACCATAATGCTAAGGGGGGAACTGTGCTGGGAGGTGAAGCAGTGTGCTCCCACCCCTTCCTGTTTGAAAAGGCTCCCTTGAGCCATTGAACTAACAAGCTTGTGGAGATGCACCTGTTCGCCTGTGAGAGGTACTGAGACCTGAAAGGACTGTGGCAGCCTGCTCAGCAACCCCAGATTTTTTTTTGTCCTCATTTGCCACAATGATCTGCTTCCATGATGAAGTCGAGTGGTATACGAGCGGGGTGCTGTCTCAGCAGATATCTTAGCTGGTGGGTTCAAGATCAACTATCCAAACTCAACCCTCAGCTCCTCCTTCTCAACCAACTCCATTTCACCAGACGGAAACCAACCATTAAAAAGAAAACTGGAAGATTCCACAGTAATGCCAGGCCCTGGGGTATATCCACGTGGCTTAATCATTGGACCCGGGGAAAAAAGAGAAAAAAAACAACAACAAAAAACCCGGAAACTCAATGTGCCCAATTTAGTAGATACCAAAACGCCTTTTTATTTGAGTTACTAGACCTACCCAGGTCTAGTCTAGAGACGGATAGAATCGAGGAGTACCAGTCTTCTATTGTAGGGGGCAAAGGGTCTTTCCATCTTCTGCATATCTCCCTCCTAGCAAGCAAGATAGAATAGAAAACTAGCTTCTTCTCTGCGCGTTGGAGACCCTCCATAATGCCAAAGATGATCAGTGGGAGATCGAGGACTATGCTCAAGTTCAAAGATAGAGACAAAGTTCTTTTTATGCCCTCCCAAAAAGTTGACAAAACGGGACACTCAAAAAACATATGACAGTCCGAAACAGCTACCTCACCACATTTAGGGCATGCTACCTGGCTCCCCTGTGTAAATTTAGAAAGCCTTAATGGGGAGTAGTAGGCCCTGTGAATAGTAAAGATGTGATTTCTACGGAGCCAAGATGGTTTCACTACGTCCCACAACATTCCACAGGATAGGCTCCAGAGGGTTTGTAGATTACGCCCCGTTATGGTTGATGACCAAAGGTCCTCTGGTAGTGAGAAAGCTCCATCCCTTTCCACCATAATCAGGTTATACCATGTTGAAATTTCCTTTTTAGCGGGAGGTTTATCAACCAAGGACGATATTAATTGGCTGTAACCTCCTATAGGAAACTTATTTCCACGCGTTGTACGGGAAGTATATGCGTGGAACCAACTGTCTATTTGCAAGTATTTAAACCTAGCAAAGTTTATGCCAATGATGTTTCTAAGATACTCCCACGGAAGTAGCTCTCCTTCTGTAAACAAATCCCCCCAGACAGCCAATCCAGCTTCCCTAATTGGTGTCGCTAGACTATCTCTCAACCAGGTGGGGGTCTCAGGGAGATCCCACAGTGGAGTCCTACTGTTGTAATACCCTACCTTAATAGTTTTAGTTATCTGTGCCCACATTTTGGCAAATCCTTGCAAAATCTTCAACTTAATTTTTTTAAAAAACTTGGGATCCCCAAACTTAAACAAAAACCCTGAATGACTAACCCCTTCACCTGTGAGAAGGGTGGAATACAAAGATTCAACCCCATGCCCTGATGGATTTTTAAGAAGTACTCTGGCATGTGATAATTGAAATGCCCATGCATATAATTGAAAGTCTGGGGCCGCGATTCCACCTTTTTCTCTACGCCTTCTAAGCTTTTTCCAGGAGATCCTCGAAAGTCGGTTACTCCAGATGAAGGAGTTAATATCTGATTGTAATTTATTTATTAATAAGGGATCAAAATATAACGGAATAGTGTTAAAAAGAAAAGAAACCTTAGGTAAAATAGACATTTTAAACAAATTAACCCTTCCTAAAAATGATAAAGGAAGTTGTGCCCATGACGTTAATAGTTTACGGCATTCTTTAGCTACAGCAACAAAGTTTATCTTAGCTATCTGATTGATGTCCTTGATGATGTTAATACCCAGGTATCTCAACTTATTCCCTGGGCGTATCATGATATCTACTGGAATCTGATCTACGTTCCAAATCAACATCTCTGTTTTATCAGGGTTAATCTGATACCCAGAGATTTCTCCAAACTCCGAGGCCAGCTTTAAAACTGCTGGTAGCGCGGTGTGTACCTCTGAGGTGTATACCAGAATATCATCGGCATATAGGGCCACCTTTCTCTCCCACCCCTTATACATGAACGGTCTGATGTTAATGCTCTCCCTTAGACTCTTGGCAAATGGTTCAATGTATAGATCGAACAGGAGTGGGGAGAGAGGGCAGCCCTGCCTGGTACCTCTCGAGATGTTCAAAGGTTCAGATAGTACACCATTTACCAAAATGCAGGCACTCGGATTCTGGTATAAGAGGGTAATTGCTCTCCGCATCTTTTCACCCACGCTGAACTTCGCCAAGGCCTTCGACAGGTAAACCCAGTTCACTCTGTCAAAGGCCTTGGTTGTTAGGGGTACTACCGGTCGTCTCACTTGATTTCTGAGATAATTCTGTAAATATTGTAAATGTTCTGTGAATTCCTAAAGAGTCTTTTAATGGTTAGGAAATATGAAACCAAAATTGTTTTTTGAAAGCGTTCTGTAAATCTACAATTTAATTCTATGCAAGTTAAGGACATTTTAAATTTTGCATTTGACAATGCTTGTTTATTAGTGGTATTTTAAGTAACTGTCTAGATTGTGCGCTCAATTGAGAGAGGCGCGTGTGGGCTCTGGTGTTAAGTGACATCAAGAAACGAGCTCGCGCAGAAGCCTCGTGGCTGAGGCTTTAAATAGGTTTCCCTGCCAACGGCTGACGCTTCGTCTCTCGTTGCTGTCTTGAAGAGCGCAACTGATCCCGAGACGGCGTCGTCGTTGGTTTGATTTATTCCTGTCCCTCTAGTCTGGGCTCTTCAGAGAGTATCATTGCCCCTAAAATCTAAAAGTCATTTCCCTGTTACTGCGGAAGGTTCAACTGCTTCGTGATCTTTAGTGCGATCGCGTGTCCTGCTTCCTTCCGCCTCCCGTCAGCCGGGAGCCCTGGTTAATGTTTGCTGCGTCAGATGACGGCTGAGGATCCTGAACAATTGAATTCCTTCCCCGTTGGAAAAGACAGTAAGGTCTGCTAACTTTATTTCTGTAGCGCAGGAACAGATGCGCATCGCGCTAACACAGTGTGCTGCCATCAGTGAATCCAGTGACAAGCAAGCCCGTTTTCTGAGTTGAAGTTGCGAAGCTAACTGTGCCAAGTTAAAACAAGCATTGGCTAAGACAAGAGTTAGACAAGTAGAAGAGTGAGTTTTATGCAGCGTTTGGACAGTAGGGCAAGCGCAATAAGGGTTTATTGTCTTCTGTGAACTCTAAGTTTAATTAGCTAATATGTTAAATCTACAAACAAGACTTGGCAAAGGCAAAAGTTCATAAAGAGGAGATTCCTCTGGACAGACATTAAGTACTGATTTAGAATTAAAACTAATTCTAGAATTGATTAATTCCTGCTTGTAATCTGGAGAAACTTAAGGTCTCATTTGTATAGGGAGTAGGATGTTGTTTTTTATTGTCTTCCTAATACAGATTCTCCAGTTTCTGATGAAAGCTGAACCTGTAAGGTATGACCAAGTTTGCAAGTTATAAGTTCTTCCACTAAAACTTATTAACTAACTAACCATTGTGTTAAAGAAGTGTTTAACTAAAGTGATACATTTACCTAATGTGATACATTTATTTTTGAAGCCTTGAGTCTGAGTCAGAGCATAATCAGCTTCAACTAAGTGTGAACAAGGGTCTACAACCTAAACGGTCAGTAGCTGTGAATGTTAAGAATTTTTGGTGATCTAAAAGTCAGGCTGAAGAGTTAAACGTTTGTTAATATTGTACTGCAGAGTTGCAAAGGATTCTGTTCTGAGTTCCCATCAAAAGAAGGATCCTAGACCCGGAACACTGCCTAGAGAGACTACAACGGAAGCTCTTGTTTCTTTATCTGTTGTGAGTCTTCTCTGTCCACTTCCCCTTTCCCTGAAGGAGAAGTTAACTCAGTCAGCGTTAACTTCCTGATTGAGTTGGTTGATCCTTGAGGGAGTTGGGAGTTTGCAGCTCAAGAGGAAACGTCAGTAGTGTCTCTCAAGACTTCTCAACAGTAGACGAAGCCCATAAAAAAGTCGTTTCCACTTGAGCTTGTAAACCCATCCCCATGGATACTTCTCAGTTGACGCAATTGGTTCAGAAATTGAGTGCTGAAATGGCAAATCTCCGTTTGGAGAATTTATCGCTTCGTCAAGAGTTAGACGAAACTAGAGCAAGTTTTTCTATGTGGAGGGATCCAACTAAGGAAAGAAAACCAGTTTTAGCGCCAACTAGATTTGGTTCTGATGTACATTTGTCCCATTCCTCAGGAGAACAGTCTGGGACTCAACCAGTCCAAGTCACTGTAGTTACCCCAGCTCCTGTTCCATTGGCAAACCCTGAAAGATTTACCGGAGATTGTGGTAGATTTGCCACTTTTCTTAGTCAATGTCAGTTGCATTTTATGTGTAAGCCTCAAATATTTTCTTCAGATACGACTAAGATAGCTTTTATAATTTCTTACCTTGGAGGGGTTGCAGCAAATTGGGCAATGCCTTTGGTTGATAGTAATGATCCTTTACTTCATAATCTGCAAAATTTTAAATCAGCTATGTCAAATTTATTTGCGAAGCATACCTTGGTTCAGGCTTCGGATAATGAATTGCTGAATCTTCGTCAAGGATCTAAGGATCTAATTTCCTACATGACCACTTTTAATAGACTTTTGACTGAGACACATTGGCCCGAAGAGAAAAGAATTTCTTTGTTTTATAGAGGGCTTAAAGATGACTTGAAAGATTCTCTAGCACATATTGTTAATCTGCCTGAGGATTTTAAGGAATTTCAGGATTTGGTGGTTAAACTTGAACATAGGTTGGGTGAACGTAGAAATGAGAAAACTAGGAGTGATTTTAGAAGTTCACATTTTAAGATTGAGAAAAAAGAGCCTGATGTTAAAAATTCAATAGTTGAATCTGTTCAGTTGGGAGGTTTCAAGGGGCCATTAACTCCTGAGGAGAAGGAACGTAGACGTAAGGGGAATTTATGTTTATATTGTGGCAAGCCTGGACACTTTGCTAAAGATTGTTCTGTTAAGCCTGCAAAGAAAAAGATCTTGGTGATTGAGACTCCTTCATCAGATCTGTCGGAAAACTAGGTTTCTCGAAGAAAGTTGAGATCGTTTCCTCGAGAAAATCTTCTTCTAAGATCTCTCAATTTGTCACTAATGTAACTACTCTCATTCCTAAGCATTTTACTATTCGGATGGTTTTTATTCTAACCTCTCTTCAGAGACATAGTATTCCGGTACTTTTAGATTCTGGTGCCACTGGGAATTTTTTCGATATTGAATTTGCACATAAGTTAAATTTAAAATTTATCACTAAGAAGGAACCGGAGTCTGTAAGAGCTGTGGACGGTTCTGTTCTATCTTCTGGTATGATTCAACATAACACAGAACCATTAACTTTAGTGGCAGACAATGGACATACCGAAAGGGTGGTTTTTGATCTTATTGATGCCCCGACCTTTGGAGTAATTTTAGGTATTCCTTGGTTGGAAACACATAATCCAAAAATAGATTGGGTTAAAAGAACTGTAACTCTAGAGTCATCTTTTTGTAAATTGCATTGTTATCAGGAGACCAAGGATCCGGTAATGCCCCTTTTTTGTGCTGCCATGAATCCTGAGATCAATAGACTCCCGAATGAGTATAAAAGTTTTTCTAAGGTCTTTGATCCTGTTGAGGCAACTAAATTACCACCGCACAGGATTTATGATTGCAGGATAGATTTAGTACCTGGTGCTATGCTACCCTGCAGTAGGATTTACGCTTTAACTGAACCAGAAAATGATTACTTGAGAAAATATCTGGATGAACTTTTAGAATTAGGTTTTATCCGTCACTCCACCTCGCCAGTCTCGTCTCCTCTTTTCTTTGTTGCTAAAAAAACTGGTGATTTGAGGGCTTGTATTGATTATAGAGCGGTAAACAAAGCAACAATTAAAAATAGATACCCTCTACCTCTGATACCTGTGCTTCTTAATCAAATTAAAGGTTCCAGTATTTATACCAAACTGGATCTAAGGGGGGCATATCATTTGATTAGAGTCAAAGAAGGAGATGAATGGAAAACCGCTTTTCGTACGAAATTTGGTCTTTTTGAATATACTGTCATGCCTTTTGGTCTATGCAACGCTCCTGCAGCTTTTCAGTATTTCATTAATGAAGTCTTACATGATCTGTTGGATGTATGTTGCATAGTTTATATAGATGATATTTTAATTTATTCTAAGAATGTGGAAGAACATGTTCAACATGTTCAGTCTGTTTTGCAGAGATTGAGTGATCACTCACTTTTTGCGAAGTTGGAAAAATGTGTCTTTAATGCCTCTGAAGTAGAGTTTCTTGGTTATTGCTTATCACCCGAGGGGATTTATATGGATCCTAAGAAAGTTGAGGCAATCTTAACTTGGCCAACTCCTGTTTCTATTAAAGACACACAAAGAATACTTGGATTTGCCAATTTTTATAGGCGTTTCATTTCAAAATTTTCAGAAATTGTTACCCCCATTACTCAGTTATTAAAAAAGGGGAAAGTTTTCTCTTGGACTGAGGAGGCTGATCAAGCTTTTTCTTTATTGAAAAAGGCTTTTACTTCTGCTCCAATATTAGTTCATCCTGATCCGGATAGGCCATTTTTTGTAGAAGCAGACGCTTCGCAGACGGCTATTGGTGGTGTGTTGCTTCAAAAGGATTCAAATTCTGGTCATTTACATCCCATTGCTTTTTTTTCTAGGAAGCTATTATTGGCTGAGCAGAACTATACTATTGCTGAACGAGAACTATTAGCGATTAAAGATGTGTTTCAGGAATGGAGACATCATCTTTTGGGGGCTAAACACACTATCACTGTATATTCTGACCATAAAAATTTACAATTTTATTCTACTGTTAAGGCTTTTACTCCTAGACAGATGAGATGGCTACAATTTTTTAGCGAATTCGATTTTTTGATTATGTATCGGCCTGGTAATAAGCAGTTGTTATCCGATACACTTTCACGATTGGTTTGTGAAAAAGAATCTAGTCCAATTAAAGAACCGCCTAGTATTTTGCCCGTGGAAAAAATATGTGCTGAGATTCATTCTGAAAATTTTTTGAATTCCATTAAGGAGGAGTTGAAATCCTTTAATTCTGATGAATGGCTTTCTAAGAAAGGGAATTCTATCAGTGAGGGTCTTTTTTATCATTATAATAAATTGTTTGTTCCCACTAAAGTTTTGCAAGATCAGGTTATGCATTGGAATCATGACTTGGCAATGGCTGCACATCCTGGTATTAATAAAACCTTGGATTTATGTCAACGTCATTTTTGGTGGGAAAAGATGATTCCTGTAATTCAGAATTTTGTTAAAACTTGTCCAGTTTGTTCACGACAAAAAGCCTTACATGCAGCTCCTATGGGGTTACTACGCCCTATGACTATACCTCCTCAACCGTGGCATACGATTAGTTTAGATTTTATTACGGATCTCCCAAAATCTAATGGTTTCACAGCAGTTCTTGTAGTGGTGGATTTGTTATCTAAAATGGGACATTTTATTCCTTTACTCAAGATTCCGACTGCAGTAGAATTCAGTACGGTGTTTTTATCTAATATTGTTAAACTTCATGGTCTTCCCTCAAAGATTATTTCAGATAGGGGTCCCCAATTTATATCTAAGTTTTGGTCACAACTTAGTAAACAGTTAGGAATTGAGTTAGCATTGTCCTCTTCTTTTCATCCCCAGACTGATGGTCAAACGGAAAAGGTTAATCAACATTTAGAACAGGAGCTAAGATGTTTGTTATCTACTTCCTCTAGTCCTTGGGATGAAGTTTTACCTTGGGCGGAGTTTTCTTATAATAACACCACTCATTCGGCCTTGGGTTGTTCTCCTTTTTATTTTCTCATGGGTCTACATCCTAGGTCTCTCCCCATTCTTTTACCTGAGGAGCAGCAATCCATGCCAGCAGTTACAGACAGATTGACCTTTTTGATGGGTATTCAGGAAAAAGCTAGGAAGCTTTGGATGAAGAGTAAGTTGACTATGAAGAGAACAGCTGATTCTCATCGTAAACCTTCTCCTGAATATCGAGAAGGTCAGTTTGTTTGGTTATCTACTAGAAACATTCAGTTAGAGGGTCCTAGAAAGTTGAAACCTAGATTTATAGGACCTTTTCAGATTAAGAAAATTCTGAATCCTGTGTCTGTGAAATTGATTTTACCTGCTGAATATGCCATCCACCCTGTATTTCATGTATCGCTTTTGAAACCTTTTGAGCCTGGTACTCGATTGGATAATCCACCTCCACCTGTGGTTATTGGTGATCATGTTGAATATGAAGTCAAATCTATCCTAGATTCAAAAAGGGTGCGGGGTGCCTTGTTCTATTTGGTTGACTGGAAGGGCTATGATCCTTCTGAGAGATCTTGGGAGCCTGAAAGGAATGTTCATGCTCCCAGGCTTGTTAGATCTTTTCATGCCTTACACCCTGAAAAACCTCGACCTGTGAGACGACCTTTGGGGGGAGGAACTGTTAGGGGTACTACCGGTCGTCTCACTTGATTTCTGAGATAATTCTGTAAATATTGTAAATGTTCTGTGAATTCCTAAAGAGTCTTTTAATGGTTAGGAAATATGAAACCAAAATTGTTTTTTGAAAGCGTTCTGTAAATCTACAATTTAATTCTATGCAAGTTAAGGACATTTTAAATTTTGCATTTGACAATGCTTGTTTATTAGTGGTATTTTAAGTAACTGTCTAGATTGTGCGCTCAATTGAGAGAGGCGCGTGTGGGCTCTGGTGTTAAGTGACATCAAGAAACGAGCTCGCGCAGAAGCCTCGTGGCTGAGGCTTTAAATAGGTTTCCCTGCCAACGGCTGACGCTTCGTCTCTCGTTGCTGTCTTGAAGAGCGCAACTGATCCCGAGACGGCGTCGTCGTTGGTTTGATTTATTCCTGTCCCTCTAGTCTGGGCTCTTCAGAGAGTATCATTGCCCCTAAAATCTAAAAGTCATTTCCCTGTTACTGCGGAAGGTTCAACTGCTTCGTGATCTTTAGTGCGATCGCGTGTCCTGCTTCCTTCCGCCTCCCGTCAGCCGGGAGCCCTGGTTAATGTTTGCTGCGTCAGATGACGGCTGAGGATCCTGAACAATTGAATTCCTTCCCCGTTGGAAAAGACAGTAAGGTCTGCTAACTTTATTTCTGTAGCGCAGGAACAGATGCGCATCGCGCTAACACAGTGTGCTGCCATCAGTGAATCCAGTGACAAGCAAGCCCGTTTTCTGAGTTGAAGTTGCGAAGCTAACTGTGCCAAGTTAAAACAAGCATTGGCTAAGACAAGAGTTAGACAAGTAGAAGAGTGAGTTTTATGCAGCGTTTGGACAGTAGGGCAAGCGCAATAAGGGTTTATTGTCTTCTGTGAACTCTAAGTTTAATTAGCTAATATGTTAAATCTACAAACAAGACTTGGCAAAGGCAAAAGTTCATAAAGAGGAGATTCCTCTGGACAGACATTAAGTACTGATTTAGAATTAAAACTAATTCTAGAATTGATTAATTCCTGCTTGTAATCTGGAGAAACTTAAGGTCTCATTTGTATAGGGAGTAGGATGTTGTTTTTTATTGTCTTCCTAATACAGATTCTCCAGTTTCTGATGAAAGCTGAACCTGTAAGGTATGACCAAGTTTGCAAGTTATAAGTTCTTCCACTAAAACTTATTAACTAACTAACCATTGTGTTAAAGAAGTGTTTAACTAAAGTGATACATTTACCTAATGTGATACATTTATTTTTGAAGCCTTGAGTCTGAGTCAGAGCATAATCAGCTTCAACTAAGTGTGAACAAGGGTCTACAACCTAAACGGTCAGTAGCTGTGAATGTTAAGAATTTTTGGTGATCTAAAAGTCAGGCTGAAGAGTTAAACGTTTGTTAATATTGTACTGCAGAGTTGCAAAGGATTCTGTTCTGAGTTCCCATCAAAAGAAGGATCCTAGACCCGGAACACTGCCTAGAGAGACTACAACGGAAGCTCTTGTTTCTTTATCTGTTGTGAGTCTTCTCTGTCCACTTCCCCTTTCCCTGAAGGAGAAGTTAACTCAGTCAGCGTTAACTTCCTGATTGAGTTGGTTGATCCTTGAGGGAGTTGGGAGTTTGCAGCTCAAGAGGAAACGTCAGTAGTGTCTCTCAAGACTTCTCAACATTGGTTGCGTCCAGCGTGAGGACCGCTAAGGGGAGGGCCTCCAGAGAGGCCATATCTATTGCCCCTATTAGATCATAAGTTAATTCGTATAGTTGTCGTCCCTTCACAAACCCTTTCTGATCTGAATGAAGGATTTCAGGAGCCACCATTGCCAGTCTCTTAGCAAGTATTGTGGTAAAGATCTTATAATCCACATTCAGAATTAATATGGGTCCATACGACCCACATGCGGAAGGCGCCTTTCCAGGTTTTAGGATTAAGGTTATAGAGGCGTTATCCCAAGATAGTGGAGGGCGCATACCGTCCTGTAGAATTTGATTGAACAAAATTGTCAAAAAGGGGGCTAGTTCTTGCACTAATGCTCTGTAGATTTCTGCTGGTAGACCGTCCGGTCCTGCAGCCTTCCCTTTTTTTGCACATTGAATGGCCTTTTCAACTTCTCCCTCTGTGATTATACTATCCATGTATTCACTCTGTTCACTCGATAAAGTCGGCAAAGCTATTTGGTTTAGCCATTTCCTAATTTGGCCAGGTTCAATTATTTTATCTTCGTAATAGATTTCCTGGAAAAAGTCTCTAAAAGCCTGTCTTATATCCATATCTGATGTTTTTGAGATGTTGTTAACCGTGATCAAATCTATGTTGTTACGAATTTGATCGGTTTTGGATTTCCAGGCTAATAATTTCCCTGCGCCCTCACCGTACTCAAAATGGGCAATCTTACTAGCGTCCCATCTTTCTTGAACACTCTGGTTCAAGATTGAGGTTAATTGCCCTTTTAAGGAGAGAAGTTTATTTTGTAAATTTGATAAACGAGTTGCCGAGGAAGCCCCGTTGGTATCGATATCATATTGAGCATTAGCTATGTTTGCTTCAACCGAAGCAACAGCCTCCCTATACTCCCTCCTTCTATAGGACAACTTAGCGGTGATAAGGCCTCGTAAGAATGCCTTTAGGGAGTCCCAGACAATACCATTGTCAACTGACCCAACATTCTCATTAAGAAAGTGCCGGACCTCCGTTTTAAGAAATAGGATGTCATCGGGGTGGGAGAACAGGGAACGATCAAATGTCCGTCTTCTACATGAGGCATTGGGGGCTACTAATAGATCCAATACCATGGCCGAATGATCAGATAAATGTATAGGTAAATAATGAATATCTTTAACAGCAGCCACTAAACTCTGGCTGACCAATACAAAATCAATCCGAGATTGATGATGGTATTTATAATTTCTAAAAGAGACCCCTTGCTGAGTCCCAGACCTTTCCCTCCAAACGTCCACATACCCATACTGCTTCATCGAACTAAGCAAAAAAGACCTAGACTTTGAAGGGATACGGGACCGATTGTTTTGAGACTTGTCCAAGATTGGATCAAGTACGATGTTAAAATCACCTGTGAATATTACTGGCTCAGGGAAAGATAAAAGATGAAAAAAGATGGTCTCTAATACTGAGGGGTCATCTTGATTCGGGCCGTAATACCCCACCAAGGTAAATTGGGCCCCCAAGATATTTAATATTGCAATGACCCATCTACCCCCTGGGTCCGCCATGGAGTTTAACAATCTTGCCTTTAGCTGTTTTTTAAAAATCAAGGATACTCCCCTTGTATTTGTACTTTGGGAGGTGGAGACCACAAAGTCGATCCACCTATTTTTCTTCACCCAAACATCTAACTCAGCTTGGGTCAGATGGATTTCCTGGAGCAGGATAACCTGCACGTCCATATCGCGAAGGTACTGAAACAGTTTTCTAGCTCTGGGTTTAGTCTGCAGGCCATTTATGTTCCAGGAACATATCTTTAGATTAGCCATCCCCAACGAAGAAGAAGAAAGAAACGAAAATCAGCCAAGCTCTTACCATATAGCAGAGCCTGGGAATACCGCTATACCACTTGAAACAGGGCTCTAACAAGAACAAACTCTTCTCCAGGCCATACAATGCCCACTGAACTTCATAGAACAACATATTAAAGTGACAAATGAGATTTTTTTTATTTTTAACCCCCCCTCTCCCGAACTCCCCGCCCCTTCCCACCCCCCCTCCCGTGGAGAACCCTAGATGTATCTAACCGGATCAAATCCAGTAGATGGCACCCCCCCTACGGACCCTGACTCACCCACCCGGTCCCAACCTAAGCTAGAACCCAACCCCTTGTGTAGAGGCCATTGCGGCCTATCTTATGTGCTAGAAGATATAGAAGGAAAAAGGTAGTAAAAAATGACCAAGTGTCCTCACTTATATATATATATTTTTCTTTTCCATTATGTGCTTTTATATCTGTAACTACCAGGTATTTTTTTTTTTTTACTCTCTCTTTTTTTTCAGTATCAAGTAACAAACCTTTGACTATATTCCTAAACAAAGAGGGGAAACCCCACACGTTGCATGACTAAGGGCCCTTTAAAACCCGTTCTCCCCTATAATGCAGAAGCCTTATTACCCAGCTCCAACAGAAGCTCATCCGCTGCGTGTACTGTCCTAATATTATACATTTTGTTATTATGCATAACTTTTAACGCTGCGGGAAAGGTTATCTTCGCTGTGGCGCCCACCCTCCTGAGAGCGTCTAAGCGCCTACCTAGTTCCCACTGTCTTTCAAGTGTGACCCTGGCCAGGTCTGATCTTATTTGAAAAGAGAATCCCTTCCCTGATAGAGATTTCTGTTTAAGAGCCTGGTTGATAATTTGTTCCTTGAGGGCATATGTGTGGAAGTTAATCAGAATCTTACGAGGTTTAGTCCTTTGTGGGTTATGTTTAAAAGGTTCTCTGTGCACCCGTTGGATGTCAATGGTGAGCTCCTCAACCGAAAATCCTAGGCTTAGTGAATCCTTCAAAAGCTGAACCATAAACTGTTTAATTTCAGAACCCTCAGATCCTTCAGGCACATTGAGAACCCGTATATTACTGCGTCTGGCGTTATTCTCTAACACCTCCATCCTGTCCTGAAGTGTTTGGTCCTCTCTCTTTAACTTCACTATGTCCTCTTCCGCTTTGTCAACATACAGTGACAATGCTCCCATATTCTCTTCTAGTATGCCTGTCCTTGATGCCAGGCCCTCTAGTTTGGTATCAAGGGACTCGTAATAACTCCGCATCTCCGCTTGATTAGCCGAGGACTCCTCAAATCCCCTCTTTATATTTTGGGAGAGTGTAGAAAACATTGCCATCAATGACTCTGCTGTTATGCCAACTGTGGTATCTATTTGTGTTAAATTAGCAGAGACAGACTGTGCAGGAGACTGCAATGAGAGCTCAACACCGACTTTGTTTAGTATGGGGCATTCGCCTCTTGTTCCAATTCCGGTTACCAACTCCTCCATAGGCTCAGCAAAAATTGTGACGGGAGGCTCCAGCACCGACTGTTGTTGCGAATCAGGACCTGTACCACCCCTTGGGCTTCCGACGCTGTTCGTATTTATATTCATCCCCTCTTCAACCAAATTCGAGGCTGATGATAGGCTGTTCGCTGCAGGTAATACACTCCCTTTACCTAGAGAGTCTAAAATACCAACTGGGGATTCAGTTTGAGGCATTACAGGCACTGTAGGCATTGTGGATACTGCACCTTCCTGGGCTGAGGACATGAGGGTAGTTGTGCCCAAATCTAGATCTGTAGACGGAGCCGAGCACAAGCTCACTTTTGGTAGAGAGTTAAAGGCGGTATCCTGTTCCATTGCAAGCAAAGGGCCAGCATATACGCCATCATTGAGGGCTGCCATTTCCCGGTTCTTAGAAAGGCGCAACACTTGCGGCAAAGCCTTAAAATATGAGCGCAATAATGGTGTAATTTTAGAACCTTGTTCTATGGAAAGGACGCTCTTAGTTTTTGCCTTGGTTTTAGCCTTTAGTTTAGCAGTGTTTGTGCGTGTCCCCTTACTCTTCACCTCAGTTGTTAAAAAAGAAGACCCATTTTCCTTCAGTGCTGGTTGATTAATAGATGGAGTTGCTAGCACTTTCCCACCTCTCTTACCAACCCCAGATTAAATGTAAATTTGCTTTTAACTCTACTGATGACAGATGATATCCCGAAACACGTGTCTAGAGATTTACTGCACGAACCTGCACTCACTTTGGTGGAATACTCCAGTAAAATTTCAAGTAAGCATGTACCATGAACTGCATTTACCATAATGCTAAGGGGCGAACTGTGCTGGGAGGTGAAGCAGTGTGCTCCCGCCGCTTCCTGTTGAAAGGCTCCCTTGAACCATTGAGCTGACGAGCCTGTGGAGATGCACCTGTGCACCTAGGAGAGGTACTGAGACCTGAAAGGATTGTGGTAGCCTGCTCAGCAGCCCCAGATTAAATTCGTTTTTAGGTCTTGCCTACGCAGCATGCATGCGCTGCATAGGATAAAGACCTTTAGCCATCGAGTCGGTTTTGAGGCCAAAAACGTGCACACGTTGCATTGCTTTCAATGGCAACGCCTGCATGTGTTGTGTAGTTCCTATATTCCCAATAGGCTCTGCGGATTGGAATAACATAAACAATAGTTTAGACGCAGGACGGAGGTCGACTAGGTCTCTATTGAATATGTTAGACTTAATTATGAATGCCAGCTAGCTCAGAGGTCACTAGAAACTTTCTCGAGTGAACAGGAAGGAGTTAACTTTCCTGAATAGACAAGAAGGGATTAGTATCTGACAACCGCATAAACATGACAACTTTGCTCCCTCCAGAATAAGGAGTATATCTCCAGAGTCGCGGAAACAATAGACAGCTATTTCACTCAGTCAAACGTGCATGCTTAGTTTCACCAGGATCAAGAATTCTCTAAGGGTCTAATCAGCTCCGTACCTTGGTTATAGAATGAAGGAGGTCTTGCATCTCTCTCTCAGGACTCGATCTCCCAGCAACCCGCAAGGGCGATTGGAAACACTGGAGCTGGATTTCTCGGCAGGAGAAATGACAGCATCTCTCTCAGTGCGTCAATGGGAGGGTCGGCTTCCTTCTGCACTCGTTACAGCAGGGCGTCGGGTAAGTAGATAGCCGATCTGTTCCAAACCACCGTGTGTTTGCTAAGGCAGATGCTGGTATATTTATACCTGGAAGGTGCCGAGTTTGACGTAAGGTTGGACATAAGCTTGCTAGTTTCTTCTTCTCTAAAGTAGACGATATTTACCAGACGTTTACGTCCAAGCCCAACACAATTAACCTCCCGCTCTCCAATAAGCATACAACCCTCTTAAACAGCTTCAATCTTTTAACCGATAACCAAGTAAAGACCATTGTCACCTCTATTAAAACGGGATCTGCATTAGATCCCTGCCCGGTATCAGTCCTTCTCCCTGCTCTCGACGTCTTAATACCAATAATTACTCAGGTATCCAATGCTATTCTCAGTTCAGGAACCTATCCCACTGTTTTGAAAAAGACACTTCTGAAACCCCTTTTAAAGAAACCGGGCCTTGAAAAAAGTGACCTGAAGAATTACAGGCCCATTGCCAGTCTCCCTTTCATAGCAAAAGTGGTCGAAAAGGCTATGAATCTACAACTCTCGGAGTATCTTGAGAATTACAGACGGCTTGATGACACACAGTTCGGATTCCGGAAATATCATGGGACCGAAACAGCCTTAATTAAGGCGGCAGATGAAGTGCGAGTTATACGAGATCAGGGTGGGACAGCACTCCTGGTAATGTTGGACTTGTCTGCAGCCTTCGACATGGTCGATCATAAGATCTTGATCGACCGTGTCGGTAATATGGGCATTGGACAAACGGCAATTAAATTGCTCGCCTCATTCCTCAAGGACAGAACCCAGGCTGTCGCCCTGGGGACATACCAATCTGCTCAGTTGTCTCTGCCGTGTGGAGTTCCTCAAGGCTCATCCCTAAGTCCGACACTATTTAATATCTATGTGTCGGACCTTGCTAGTGTCATCAAAAGCCATGGGATGAGCCTAACTTCCTACGCAGATGACACGCAATTGGTACTCGCCATTAAAGGCGATGGTCTGGAGGTGGCTCAACGCTTTCAAGAAGGAATGTTGGCCATAGATGACTGGATGGGGATAAACAGCTTAAAACTAAACTCTGAAAAAACCGAGGTGGTCATTTTTGGACCACTTGAACCACCTTGGTCCTCAACCTGGTGGCCATCTACTCTCGGAGCTCTCCCAACCCCAGTGGCTAAGGTCAGAAATTTAGGAGTCACCTTCGACGATGCTCTCATTTTCATAGACCATGCGAATAAAGTAGCGTCAACGGCACACTATAAGCTACGCATGATCAAGAAAATAAGTCCGTTCTTACCAGCAGCTGCCATTAAAACTCTGGTTAGCTCCCTGGTTCTGTCGGCCCTTGACTACTGCAATGGTTTATTTTTAAACACTCAGGCCAGGGTCCTTAAAAAGCTGCAGCACGTCCACTCTCCGGACTTCCAAAATTTGCAGCAATATCAGGAACCAGAAAAGATTTACATTGGTTGACCATCCATAATAGGATTAAATTTAAATCCTTATGTTTAGTCTACAAGTCCTTAAACAATAAAAGTCCCCAATTTCTAAAGGACCAGTTGGTTCGATACCTGCCCCCTAGACAGCTCCGGTCCTCCAATCTCAACCAACTAATGGTCCCTCGGTCCAAAACAGTTTCATGGGGCGACCGTCGTTTCTTGACAGCGGCACCTAAATTATGGAACACCTTGCCACAAGATATCAGACTAAGCCCATCACTTCTGCAGTTTCGCAAGAAACTAAAGACATGGTTGTTTAACCAATAGTTGTTATCTCTGAATCAATTCGGATACTACAAGCTGCACTGAACAACAATTCTGCAAATCTCAGCGCCAAGACGCCCTCGGGTATAAGCTGCGCTTTATAAATGTCAAACATAAACATAAACTTGCAGTTCTTTCAGGACTCCAGGAGTTCTTGGACAAATCAAAACAGAAGCAGGGGTAAATCCTGGGCTGCTGGAGGCTTGGTTTGTTTTAAGAACACGTTGTACTTTCTAGGAGTCTATGGGAGTAGCCTTGCCGTATTTGGACTGCATTGGCTATGACTAAATATGGATATGATTATTGTGCCTTTATAAGGATATGATTTGTTATAACCACATAAGGGCATAAATCGGGAATATTTAAATAGGGTCCTAGATACGTTCACAACACCCACTCCACGTATAATGTCCATCATTACTAAATACTAAGCAATACTAATCATATAACGATGCATGTGTTTTCCAACCCACCCCAAAATACATAAAATGTATTTAAAATGGTATATACACGAAAAATGAGTATTGTACTGTACGTTTTCAAGCAGTGTTATCATTCAGATAATGCATATAGTACGTTGAAATATTGAAATATTGGCTGAATGAATTGTGAAAATTACATTTATGAAATGGCTCTTAATACAGAAGAGAAGGTCGAGACCATTTCATCACATATTTATACAAGATTGTACATGTGCTAGAGGCTAAGTCGAAATCTTGTCTCTAGAGTCTCTAAAAATAGAAATTCTGTTCTCTAAGAATAGTTCTACTTTAAGCAGAGTACCATGTGCCAAAAAAAAGGTAAATATTTTGGGAACCGAAAAATAATTTCGCTTTCAGGGGAAAAAAAATAGTTCCAATGTTTTCAGTAGTGTTTGTTTATCAAAAACTGAAGGTCGAATTCAGAGTTCAGGGAACGCTGTGTGCTCATGTTTTGTTTTAAAAGTTATGCTCGTTGTTAGGGGAGAACATAGGTTCAGATAGGCTGGCAAAGAATTTGTCTACAACAGTAGGTGAAAGTTTGACAAAGTCCGAAAAAGTAGAAATAGTGCAAATGTGAGACTCATTGCCATCATCGATGTCTGGATCAGCAATGTTCACAGAAGGTTGTACCTGTTTGCCGCTTTCATCTCGTACCTCACCGCCACCTAATCGTAATGGTGAGGTCTCAACGAATGCCGTCATCAGAATAGGTAGCCGCTGGGGACAACACGTTGCATGAGCTGTTACCGAACCAAGCAAAGTATCGATATCCATAGGTACTGCTGATGGTAGTGTAAGACAGACGTCCAACACGCATTCTTCTCCGCTTAGCAGACATCGTAGAACAGGTAAGATGCAATCTTGCCAGACTGGTCTGAATGAAAGAAACCAGGTAGTATTCAGATCTCTTAGCCGAGCCAAGCCGAGTACTTTAGTTATCCTTTCTCGGTATCTCATTGCTAGGATCGTGTCTTCCATTGTTGCCTGGGTTTTGTCTGTGACTTGACTTGCCATATCGAGGCAGAAGGAACAAAAATAAAATTCCTGCTACGAGTCCCAAGAGGAGAGGCAGGCCGCCGAACACAGAGTGCACGAAATTCGGGAAGATGTTCAGGACAGCTTCAAAGGGTGCTAATAGTTCCGAAAAATTTGTCTTAAATACAAGTGTGATGCCACTGGTATCAGACATGTTTAGGATTTGACCTAACATTTCTACGAAATGCACAGGGCAATTTGTCGATAATAGTGTATGTATCTCTGCCGCTGTCCTTGCAACTTGCAGATCATACGTTTCTCTAGACGAGGTTAAAGGCACAGTTGTCTGTAAAAGAATAGACTTCATTCTGCTTAAAGTATCAATTCGAATAGAAGAGATATTCAGAGAAGGCCATATTGCTGCCTCCTTGTCTGGTTTGCTGTTTGGATACAATACTTGCATACAGCAAATGACCCTGGAAGTAACGCTCACGAGATAGGCTATTCCTGGCACCATGCCACAACAGCTGTGGTCACTTATTATAACGTAGCTGCCGTTGGAAAGCTGTCTGACAAAAGGCTCTATCTGTGTTGCAGGAGTTCCGTGAAGGTGACATGAAAGGTTGTTGATGAACCTTCGCAGGCTCCATGCAAGTTAATACCTTGACACAGAAGTGTACCGCTTAGTGAATTTTTACAGTTGTTACCACTAAGAAATACCTCTTTTTTCCCTTCACTATAACATCTATGTGTATAAGGTAAATTCCAGGTTAACTTGCTGTATCCTTTACCCAACCTTTCATACAGGCCTGCTGGTATATACTTTTGGCAATATTGAAACTGAAAAGTCGTTATCGGAATTGTAATTGTACCATGTATTATTCATTCAATGACAGGTCGTTCTGACATTGTCAATGGTAATTTTGTCCAGTTTTTCAATGCTCAGTACCGTTATGTCTGCTCCTTTTTGTGCCAAAGAGATTTGTTTATCTCTAAGGTTAAAGATAGAAAATAATGACGTTGTGTTGATTAGACGCCATGGCACGTAGCCTGAACGGAGGTTTTGTAACGTCCAGCCTAACTGTACAATAGAACGTATTTGGGACTGGCCATGTTGTAACATTAGCATATCCTGTTCTATTATATCAATAGCAGATGATACAATGCTGTCCAGTGAACAAATTCTGGAGGACAGAGTCGTTAACTCATTGTCCACTACAGACAGTGATTTTTCCAATTTAATACGATCAATTTCTCGTATTTTTTCGGCAGTTTCAATTTGCATTACTTTCCAAGCTTCGTTGTAAGCAGCGTATATACCGGTGTATATGAAAAGTTTTTGACGCTGTTTGCGAGGTCCCAATATAATATCTCGCAAGTTAGCACCTTCTTTAAGTAAAGTCAAGTGTTGCTTAATTTCCGGCAGTGTGGATTTCTGTAGCCACTCGAGGCATAGTTTCCCTACACTGTATGTTGTAATTATCCCTGGATGTTGTCTCTGGGAATATCTTGGGTCTGGCCTGGTCTGTTTGAACCCCTGTGTTTTGTTCGGGAATCTATCTTGACAGTTATTGGTGTCTGTGGGCCAGATGAACCATTTTTTCCAATCAGGATTAGTTCTGTTTCGGTGTAAAATATGGGATACGTCTATCTCCACATCTGTAGTGCTATTACTATCAGGTATGGGCTTTGGAATAGACGGTTTGTTTAAGTCTTTTATCTTGGCTACGCCAAGACAGGTTGTTTGTTGAATGGTGTCATTCAGGAATATTATCTGTTCTGGGATCATGCAGGCTCTGAATAATGATTCTAAACCTTGTACCTGCCAGTATTTTGTACCCCAGATGGTTTTTGTCTCAATGTTGTTTTTCCAAAATTCAAAACCAAATGTAGACATTTTTTCATAAAATCTTTCAGAGTAAATCAATTTAGTATTTGTCAACATGTTTTTCATTCCTGTCTTGTTTAACATTTTAAAATAAAACGTTTCTGGATCAGTGTTGTTAAACCCTGAGAAGTATGGGAATTTCTCATAAAATGTTTTCGAGCTGCCTTTTGGCGGTGTTGGATAATGTTCCCATTGATTATAAGTAAAAACATTTCTAGGATTAGCAGATTTATGCAAATAGTGATGCCCATAATGATTAAAACAGTACATTTCTTCATAATTTGATGAACCTTGTAAATAATCATGTTCTGTAAATTTTGCTGACATTTCTAAATCTGACATCATATTATTTATATTTTCAAAGTCCCAATCATCAGAGAAAGTACTTGGTAATACAAAGTCACTTAAAGAAACCTTGAACTGGTGTGGATATTTCAAGAGTTCAACCGGGCCATAGATTTAATAATCCGTTATATCCCATGCTACACCACCAGGTATAGGAATGGCTGTGATGTTCACTGACGATAGTTCTCTTTTTCCAATGTGAGAAGATCTGTGAGGCTTTAGGACCAAGTTGATGTTCTGACTTGCTGTGTCCATTGTACTATATTTTCCATCAATGAATTTTCCCAAGCTTAAAATCAAAATGTGCCAGAGTAGGAGGAAAAGTACACCTAACACAATCCATAATTCAATCCATGGTGATATCAGATATGTTTCTTTGAGTTGATGAAAGAGTTCAGTCATTTTTTCTTTGAAAGTTTTGATTGTTGGCGTTTCTTCATGTTCACTTGGATCATCAGAAAAGTCATCGAAATTGATGAAGTAACCAGATGCAGTTCTGTCAATTGTTGGAATTGCTTCCGGATTTTCATTAATCTTTGGATATGTATGTTCAGAGGCTACATCATTGTAGACAGGTGTTTCTTGACGACTGTTGCAATTTGGGTTTTAAGAGGCACAAGTTCCATGGCTTTGTTGCATAGTCCTTCTTTATTCACTGCAGGTTTATCAAAAGTGATTAGTCTTTCAGTTTGAACCTCTTGGATTGTAGCAAGGTTTGGTCTTCTGCTACTTCTTGGGAGTCCACTGGGCCTACTACTTATTATTGGCCACATGATTGTGGTTTTACCAGGTCGATTGATACAACTCTGTTCTCCTTTTTACCAGCAAAGGGCGGTAGTACTACTGATCTTGTTCCGCTGACAGCTAAGACAGGTACTGCTTTTCTGTTAGAAGGCTCAAATTCCTTCTTCACCGCGATCTTTTCTCTGACCAGATCCCCAATCTTTGGAATCCAGACAGGTCTTGCTGGGGCAGGTGGTTTTTCTTCAGTGGCCATTGGCTTTAGCTTTGTGTTACTTAGACTTCTTCTTGTTTCATTTAAGTCCTGTAAAACAGCCAAACGATCTTTGATATCAAAGGTTTTTTGTTTCACCACTGAAGTCTGACAATCGAGATCATGAATGATCATTCTAGTACCAAACAAAAGTTTGTACGGAGTGATACCTCCTAGAGAATTTCTTGGCAGATTATTAAGACTACGTTGGACACTTATTAGATGTTTGACCCAGCCGTCACCCGAACCTAATACCCTCGCTGTTATAGATTGCTTTATGTCACGGTTTTTTCTCTCCACTACCGCATTTCCCTCAGGATGGAATGGACTAGAGTACCGCAATGCAATGCCCATGCTGGCCATGGCCTCCTTGTAAGATCGAGAGCTAAACGCAGGACCCTGGTCAGAATGTAGCATGCCAATTGCGTATGTGCTGATAAAGACTCGCAAATCTTTTATAACAGTTTTGGCGTCAGCCGAGTGCTGGGGTCACATCTAAATGAATCTCGTCTTAATAATTATGGTATCGCATTTTTCCGTCTGGATGTGTGCGTATAGATAGCCTAATGCTGTCTAATAGAGGTGTCTGGGCAGGTGTCTGGTTCGGTTCACAACTGCGATCTCTATTGCAGTTCTGACAATTCATTGCAAAGTTATAAATTTGCACGCTCATCCCCGGCCACCAGTATTGTGATTGCAATTCTATTAGAGATTTCAAGATCTCTTGGTGCCTCAGACCCATTACAAAAAACAAAAGGATGGGTTGAGGGTCCGAGGGAGTATTTAACGACCTCAACACAGTTACATTCCCACTATCAAGATATAGAATACATAAAGAGTAACCGTGGGTCTAGAGAAAAGAATGTCTATGTGTGTGTTGATGACTATGTGTATGCCTCTAGCTTAGGGCAAACAGCCGGATATCTACACAGTGTGAAAAATATCCATCAGTTACTTTTCCTCTGCCGCCCAATTCATCATCTGGACTACTTCACATAGTAGGCAATCCGTGTTATAACCATCCCTAGAGGTATTATAAAGAGATGGTTAATTGCTGTGATGTTGATGCCCAGAATGATCAGTGGCTGTTGTATGTTTGTAACTGAAAGCAGTGCATTTGTGAATTGTGAGAAAAGAAGATGTGCTTGTGTTAAAATTGGAGAGTATACGCAATAATAACTTTATTCTGGAGCCGTACACTTCCAAAGATATAAAAACATATGAGTGCAAAAAAGTCAGATGGCTCAAACAAATAACTTCTGACTGGGTTTACTGGTCGACATGTTTCTGCAGAGATTTAAAGACCCAAAGTGGTGTCTCCTGCTTCTTCAGGACCCATTAACTTTTTGCTACTGCTCAGAAATAAAATATACAGTGAACACATAAATGATAGATATCACCTGTTCACTCCTGGTAGTCCTCCTGTGTAGATAGAAGAAATCCAGGTGTCAAAGTCACCAAAACACACAACACATAGACAGACACAAGAACAAAGCAGGATGACAGACCATTATTAATCTGGGTTACCACAAATTAGATTAAATTACTACTTAGTAGAGGTTGCTATTCACATCACTCAAACGCTATACGAGTAATGTTTATATAAAAAAATGCAGACATTTTGATCTGTGTATGTTCTCTATGAAAAAGGTTGACACAGATGTTCCTCCCTTTGAGCTCTATTATCTATTAGATGTTGAGTACAACATTTAGAGCCATAAGTACTATACGGGATAACAATCACTGTGTCAGCCCTTTGAACTAAGAAACTTATAGAGTCTTGATCTGTTCAGTGGTCGTGGAGGCTGTTATAACTGAACAATTTTCTACACTCCAGAGCGGTACCCCATTATCCTGAGCTGCATGCCAGGTGAGGCGAAGCACGTTCCTCTCGCAATTGAGGTGAGCCAGAGGTTGAATTCACAATTTTGTTTTCAAATCATGGTCAGTTGAACGCATATGTAATAAGAACAACAATTTAATCTAATTTATGGTAACCCATATTAATAATGGTCTGTTGTAAATTGTAAATTTGTTTTTCCACAATGTAGTGTTGTGCAAATCTGTCCGTGTAGATTACACAGGTGTATTGTTCTAGAGGCAGAATTTCAATCGGCAGAGGATAATCATATTCGTATTCTAGATCTTCTAGCTTTTTCATTTTGGGATCAAATGCGTGTTTCACGTCTGTTGCAGCAAGAGAATTTTCCCATTGTATCCATTTTGGATCTAAAGCCTTAGCATTTGGAATGCCTGGTCTTGTTACTGCCTCAAGGGCTAATACTGCTGTTAAAACAGATATGCTCTTCCCTTGGGCTAGGGCTCTTTCTTTTGCTACAGCAGTTTGAACCGCAGTCAGAATTTTTTCAGTAGAACTGAATTTCATTTCAGCTTGCGTGTACAAGTGTGATTTATAAGCTATTGGTACCGTTTCTCCCTCATTAGAGGTCAGGTATGTGAATCCCCATCTTCCTGGGATGACTGGGATTACAAGGTTGCGTTCGTTTGCGCGTGTTTGCAGTTTTGTTTTAGTTAACATGTCTGTTTGTAATGATCGTAACATTTCTGTATGTTTCTGAGTCCAATTAGTTGGTTTGAAATCAGGTTTTATTAATTCGTAGAAAGGTTTAACCCTCTCTGCATAATTTAGAATGTATGTTCTTCCGAAATTCAGGAAACCTAGAATTGATTGTAAGTTCTTCAGCGTTTTTGGAGCTTAGAGTACTGCACACTTTTCTAAGAAGTTGTCTGCTAGGCTTTTGCCTTCACTTGATAATTCATATCCTAAAAACAGGACAGTTAGGTGGGCTATTCATGACTTTTTAAAGTTGAATTTGTACCCTTCAGCTGCGAACCCAAGTATTATGGTGTTCACTCTTTTCAAGTGTGTCTCCAGGTTGTCGTCTGTAAGATAGATGTCATTGACATAAGATAATGCCTCATCATCATACATTTGTAGTAACTTTGTTACCCTGGCTGATAATAATCCTGGGCTATTCTTGAATCCCTGTGGGAGACGACAAAATTGCCTCTTAGCCCCCATACTTGAGAAAGCGGTCAAATACCTGCTTTCTGGTGCTATGTTTTGACAGAAGAAGCCATTTGAAATATCTAATGTTGTTTTATATTTTTTGCGCACGATGTTATTCATTAGTGCTGCACTGTGTGAGTTTTGTACTGCAAATGTTTTGCAACAAGAGTTTAGGCGTCTGTAGTCCAAAACTAGACGATATGAATTGTCTGGTTTGGAGACAGGAAACAAAGGATTGTTCATTTGTGAGGTGCATGTTTCAATCATCCCCTGATATTCAAGTTGATCCAAGATCTCCCTGACTAGTTTTTTAGCTTCTTGCTTAACAGGATACTGCCTCTGTGCAGTAGGTTGATTTTTTAACTGAATTTTATGGTGAGGAGAATCCTCAACCCATCCTACATGATTTTTATATAATGTGGAATGTGGAATGTGGAATGTGATTTGAGAAGGCAGGCATAATCATCTCTTCGCCATGTGGGCACTCCCTGACAAACTCTGGTGGCCAGTCTTTTTCTGCCAGCAGGATATCATAGCCTTTTGATAGGTTCTCCCAAAAGAGACCTTTTATTTTCCTAGTTTTGACCCCTTCTATACTCAATGTTATTTCATATAATTTATGGGGTATGCTAACTCTGGTGTCTGCAGTTTACACTTGAATGTATTCATTCGTGTCCACTGTCTCCAGAAGATTCATCAGGATCTTGCAAGCTATGGTCACATCTGCTGCGCTGTCTAGCATTGTCTGGGCCCATTCTCCGTTTTTCAGTTGTGTCCTCAGAATCCTCGGCATGTTTTATTTTAATACTAGCTACCTTCTTTTTTTGAAATTGTAATTTTTTACTTTGATGAACAGGTTCCTTGTCTTTGGACTTGACGTGCTCTTCTTTGTGTTCTGACCGTCCTCTTCTTTCCCAATTCTGTGAGGAAGTCTGAAAAGATCGAGAGGGACGTGTATCAATATCTTGATATATGTCAGGTTTTCTCAAATTGTCCCTATTTCTAAGGTTATATCTTTTTTCTGAGGGCTCCCTTTGTGGAGACTTGCCCCGTCGTTCTGGAGATCTATCTCTCCATTGAGGAGACCTTCCTCTGGACTGAAACTGTTTTTCCCTGGGAGTGGTTTGTTTATTACCCTCCCACCTCTTTTTTGGAGTATTGAGATTATTTTTAATAAAGGTTTTTTCAGGATTTTCAGTTAGTTGTGGTTTTAGTGGTTTCCCACCCAAACTATCTCTACCTAGTTCTTCATAGGATTTTTCAATTATTCTGGCAAGTTCAAAAGGTTGTTCTGCTATATCTGTTTCTTTCAATTTTTGGCGGATTGCCACAGATGCTGATTCTCCTTTTATGTTGGCTAGTAGTATAGCCGAGATTTGTTTAAAGTCTTTCAGTAATTTCATACCTAGAGTTAAAGCAGGTTCTGGACCGTATTCATTTTGAATCTGTCTTAGTACGTCTGGTATAACCGCCATAGACGGAACACCATGTGTTTTTGTGTATATTGAAGCAAAGACTGTTCCTCAAGTGTCACAGTCCTCCATATGTGGTGCGATCCCCATTGGTAGGCAGATTGTCAGAATTCTGTGTTTTTCATGAGGGGTAGTATCAGGAAATACTGCCTCTATCAGAGTAATTTTCTGAGCTAACCAAAATGGAATTTGTTCCCGTTTTGCGGGTAATTTGCCAATGACTGATTGTATAGTCTGTGGTGTAATTTTATTTGTGTTCCCCTGGTGAGGGGTGTGCTGTGGAATTATAATTGCTGGTTGGACTGTTAAAGTCCGCATGACATATTGGACCAATTGTCTATGTATTTTAATTAGTTGTTTTAGCTGAACTAAAAGTTCTCCGCTTGACATTTTTTCAATGTCTGGATGTGGTGTATAGCCGGCTAGAACTGGCCATGTGGCTCCTGGTCTACCTAGTGGACCGAGCCTGGTGAAGTGATTTTGATGTTTTAGGGCGCCTTTAAACCAGAGCTGATGCTCTTGGTATGTTATCGGAATTTCAATGTCCTCGAAGGGGACGTATTCCTCAGGAGATTCATCTATTTTGTAGTAGTGAAACTCGCGTGTCACAGCATGTGCTGCTGGAAAGTGTATCCACGAATAGAATACCATTTCAGAATACCTCTGTCTGCCGATATTCATGGGCCTCTACCACAAATATGACTGTACCACCTCTTGGTGATACTCCATTTTTTATGTTTCATAGTTATAGTTTTTCTTATATTGACCGGGATGATTATAGCATCCGTGTCATTTTGTTGGAGAGTTGTATCATCTAACAACAGTTGAGCTACTAAAGCATCTCTTTCTTTATCCTCTTCGCCTTCCGACATTTTACTGACTGAAAGGTTTTTTGTTGCAGAGCAAGTTTCAAGGAAACAAAGATTAGGTGCACAATATTTTGGAACACTGTATCCTTCAACGTTGACTATACCAAAAACTAATACATAGGAATCTCTTCCTACTAAGTTCTGGCGAATATTAACCTTTTACCCACTCCAGACGTCAATTGGAGTTTTTACGGGAAAAGGGGTCTGTGTGAAAAGCACGACTGAGTTACTCTAGTATCTAGCGTTAGATTATCGCCTTGCCAAACGTTGGGCGCCATGTAGTGTAGTTCCTATATTCCCAATAGGCTCTGCGCATTGGAATAACATAAACAATAGTTTAGACGTAGGACTGAGGTTGACTAGGTCTCTATTGAATATGTTAGACTTAATTATGAATGCCAGCTAGCTCAGAGGTCACTAGAAACTTTCTCGAGTGAACAGGAAGGAGTTAACTTTCCTGAATAGACAAGAAGGGATTAGTTTCTGACAACCGCATAAACATGACAACTTTGCTCCCTCCAGAATAAGGAGTATATCTCCAGAGTCGAGGAAACAATAGACAGCTATTTCACTCAGTCAATCATGCATGCTTAGTTTCACCAGGAGTGCAGAGAAATAGGGAGACGGGCGTTTTCAATAAAAGTGGTTATTTATTGAACAGTCTTCTTTCTCATGCAAGAGAAGTAAATTGCCACAATTGCAATACTTGTCATAAAGTAAAGTGCGTACAGTAAAAAGAGTATTATGAAATAATACTGTAAAAGCATTGATATGGTTTCTAAGCCATAATATACTTAAAACTGATAAAATTCATACAATGATAAAAGTTGACTAAACGTACTCAAATGGTTTTTCTAAAATACGCCTAGCCCCGTGTACCTAACCTAAGCCTAGTACGTGGGAAGGAGTAAGTGAGATATAGGGGCCCATTATGATGTCAGGCGGATTGCCTCCGCCAGGCTGGCGGTGGCCACTGCCGGCCTGGCGGAGGCAATCCTCCCGACATGCATGTCCTGATTCCCCCCGCCAGATTAGGATGGCGGAGGGGACAGCGGCGGATGGAAAGACCGTCCGCCGCTTTACCGCAGCGGTCGCCCTGCGACCGCGGCGCTGAAAGATTAATGTGGTGGCGGTGTCCAATGGACACCGCCAGCCATATTACGATGGCTAAATTTAGGGCCCTTTCCGCGGCGGCAATGCCGCCACGGAAAGGCAGGCGGTGATTGCTGCGGGCCCCCCCCCCTCGGGGCCCCCAGGTGATGCCAGTGCTGGGGGTGCACATGGTACCCCCCCCACATTTGCATATGCAAAGCGGCAGGCAACGTGCGGTGCCTGCCGCTTTGCATATGCAAATGTGTGTTGAAATGTTTATCATTGTGGCGGGCGGTGCTGAGTGCACCGCCCGCCACAATGATAAACATGTAGGATGTGCCCAATCCCATCTACAGGACCCCCGCCCTTATGGCGGGTGGTCCCGTTCTCCGTTAGGGTGGCGGGCGGACAAAGTCCGCCCGCCATCCTAATGTGCCCCATAGTTTGAGTTAAGATAGTTTTTGCCAAGTATCTGAATCATGAATTCTCTAAGGGTCTAATCAGCTCCGTACCTTGGTTATAGAATGAAGGAGGTCTTGTATCTCTCTCTCAGGACTCGATCTCCCAGCAACCCGCAAGGGTGACTGGAAACACTGGAGCTGGATTTCTCGGCAGGAGAAAAGACAGCGTCTCTCTCAGTGCGTCAATGGGAGGGTCGGCTTCCTTCGGCACTCGTTACAGCAGGGCGTCGGGTAAGTAGATAGCCGATCTGCTCCAAACCACCGTGTGTTTGCTAAGGCAGATGCTGGTATATTTATACCTGGAAGGTGCCGAGTTTGACGTAAGGTTGGACATAAGACGTCACTAAGAACTTGCAGTTCTTTCAGGACTCCAGGAGTTCTTGGACAAATCAAAACAGAAGCAGGGTTAATTCCCGGGCTGCTGGAGGCTTGGTTTATTTTAAGAACGCGTTGTACTTTTTAGGAGTCCATGGGAGTAGCCTTGCCGTATTTAGACTGCATTGGCTATGACTAAATATGGATATGATTCTTATGCCTTCATAAGGATATGATTTGTTATAACCACATAAGGGCATAAATCGGGAATACTTAAATAGGGTCCTAGATACGTTCACAACACATGTTTGGCGATTCCCTTGCAGGAGCGAGCAGCTGGCACCCTATGTTAGCAATTATCGAACCTTGCTGCTCGCTCCTGCAAGGGAATCCCGCAGACCCCCTCCTCTCTCCCCTCCCCCTGCTGCTGCACGTGCTTGTTTAATCTTATGTTTTAACTTTTGTTAATTGCTAAAAGCCAGACCGGCCTAGTTTAAACATTTACACATGGCTCTTTTTTTGAAGGTCAATGCATTAATGTGCCAATCGCAAGTCATGCATGTCACTTGAATAGAAACAGAGAGGTGCCACACTGAACCAAACATACCAGTCCCTGAAAAGTTCAAATTCACAAGTACATACGTTGCACAGAGTAACTGGCAGATGGAGGGTTACAGCTGAAAGGGGTATATTGCTATCTGTTGCCCAAATGCCGCTCTTAATGGCATGCAGTAAGACCTACTCTGTGCTGAGGGACGCTCTACCTACCGCCCGTGATTCAGGAAGTCCAGGGACAAGGCTCCTGCCTGACAACAGAGCAGCAGGACGGGCTTACCTGCCTCATAGCAAGCTGTAGCCGGCTCGAGGAGGGGTATGCCACTCCGGGGGTCTCCGGCGCATGGAGGGGGCCTCCAGCAGCTGTCAGCGCATGCCCATGGCGATCCCTCGAGGCCCTCTGCGCCACCTAACCCGGGCTCGAATAACCACCTCCCTGCCACCCGGAGCTCTGGACAGGAATGACCTGTTTGATATTTGAAGCTAGATTAACGTCCGCTGACTCAGGCCCCTTCAGGGGCCGCGTGCGGCAGGCAGGGCTCACGCAGGTGAGCGCGCAGCAACGCCATCGCTTATCATCTCCCCCCGGCCTCGTGAATCCCGCGCTCCCACTTCAATGAAAGCCGCGAATGGCGCGTGATGCTCCTCACTGTGGAGTTAAGGCGCACCCTAATTGTTTGAGGTTCAAAAGGAGGGGGAAATTAGGATAATACACAAAAGCTAACCTCTTGTCTGACCTATATACTTTACATCTGGCAGCCGCTCTACTATTTCCTAAATGCACAGAACATAAACATTTAGAATGAACAGAACCTTAATTTCCATACAAATTTCATTTTTCTTAGTATAAATTTATTTATCATCTTTTTTATAGAAAACATATTTATTATATATTTCAGTTTTTGCAAGTGTAAATAAATATATTTTTAGCGTACAAGACAAAACAATCAATTATTGTCATCCATATGTACATTTTTCATGAGACATAAAAATACTAAATAGTTAAAGCACCCCACATGCAGATGGCCCCATTATGGAACATGAATGAAATCAAAATGGCATTTTCACACAAACTATTTCATCAGGCATACTATTCAACCATACTGACTAACATACCATACAACACAATTATTACAAACAAGAAAAAAACATCAGAGAAAAAGGGAAAACACATCTGAGAGTTCAAAAAATTAATTTGTATAGAAGATAGTCATAAGAGAAAGCATTGGTCCATACTTTTATTGTTCACAACTGTTGCTTCTTTGGGTGGCGTTTCTAATCCTAGGCTCGTCAGATGTGCAGGACTGGCCTACGTACGTTTCGGTGATTGGAATGGTATTATCACCTTCATCAGGGCAGAAAAGGGGAAACAACGGGGTCCAGAGTAGATAAAAAGGGGTGTTTGCATATCTGAAATAACATGGTATAATATTAATGTATCTGCTCTGTGCATCATATTTCAAAAGTCATTTCTTTTTTACTCTTTATTTATTGATTTGTTATTGTGCTTAGCGATAAAATCTCATAAGTGGTGACCTGAGAATAGCATTATGTAGTCACAGTCTCTTATGGGATAACCCTGACTTCATAATTAGATCTGGAAAAAGAACCAAATGTCCCCAAAGTAGAAGAAAATAGTTTCACTCCCAAGTGACAAGACAGAATATGAAATGTGTATTTTTATTACTGGTCCATAACCCTTCACCAATGTAAAAGACATCTAAAAAACCGTAATAACCTACATCTTTGTGTAACACAGATGTATTTTCGGAATTCGAAGAATACAGATTGTAGATCCCACAGGGTGGTGACCGTAGGAGTTTCTATGAATTAGACAGTGAAAAGTGGCAGTTAGCTAAGTTAACTCTCAAACACCATCAGAGCAAAATGCACTTTTCAAAAAGGAACATACTTTTCATTGAATAATGATCGTGGTCAGTAGGGAGGGTGTCCTGTATACTTTTCAGGTATGAGGCATTTCTTTAAACTTAAACATTCCAGCCAGGGTAATATCAAATATTTTATCTGCGAAAAGAAAGGATGATAACTAAAAAATGGTTCTGAATAAAAGGTTTCCCTGCAACGATGCACTCTCATTATGCTCTTACCTCAAAATATAGAGAGGATTATTCTCTTGTGCGTGTTCTTTCGGACTTTATTGTGACATCCGTACTCATTCGATTTTATAAGGTCCTGACTTGGGCTGTACACTTTTCAGCAACAGTAAGAGAAAATGTAGACCCTTAAACGCTCTGATAGTTTTTGATAGGGAGGTACATATGCTGTCTTGTTTTTAACATTTCTAAGGAGATAGGAAGGAGCCTGATCCGTATAGGTTAGTTCTTTAAAAGAATGACGGTATGGTGGGGGTTGTGAGAGATCGCTGGTCCATAGTTTACTCTTACATTACATTAGTCTGTGCTCATAGTTTTTTGTTATTAAGGGGAATGCGATGGAATACTATTACTGGCATCTCCCCGTACAGAAAACAGCCTATTATGCCGGTATCGCCATGTTTTGTGAAAAAGCAAGGGCCCATCATTCGTGGCTGAACTATACCGTCGAGTGGTGAAAAGTATTGCCGTCTAAGAGAAAGGCTTCATGACACGCTACCAGCTGCCATAGCTCAGGGGTATGCGGTATAAAGTATCCCTGCTTACCTCTATCGTACTCCCAACAGCCCGACTATGTGTCCTCACCTCTCCACAAGAGAAACGATCTTAACGGCATCGTCCACTTTTTAATAATTTTGCCGCGGTCGTCAGTTGGTGAGGTGCTCTCGCGAGAGTACAAAGGGTCACGCGAGAGTCTACCAAAGACGAGATTCAGTCCCGCCATCTTAGGACGGGTCCACGCAGTCGTTGTGGCTCCATCCATAGGGGCGCCCACGATATCAAATATCTCGACATAAAACCCGATCTTGGTAATTTCATGGTCTTTGTCAAAAGGTAAAGAATTTTTTACCATTGGAAACAATTATCAGACCTGAACTACCTAATAAACATAATGTGCTATGATTGTAGGTAACAACAGAAATACTAATAATGGGCGCCATCTTGGATTATTTGCTCAAAGTACATCAGAAGTGATTAATTATTATGACATAGAGGTGGTATATGATTCCAAGATTCTGAAATATACATACTACTAGCAAGGTAGTGGCGTAGTGATTGTGAAGAGTCCTGATGAGGAGTATGTTCCACAGTACTTTAAGAGAGGGGGGCTTGCTTACTAACTAATACTAAATGGTGGATTTGCCAGAGTATTTGATAACCACCAATTTGTGAGAAAAACAAACATTGTATTGGTACATACCACAGTATTAGGAGTATCAGCCCTCTACACACCATTTATCAGATATCGGTAGGGATAAAAGATGTTAGGAGGTTACAATCCATATTATTTTCTCATTCAATCCTCTGTGTACAGTGTCAAGGGAATATATCCAATAGGTTTCCTTTTGTTTCCTAAATTTAGTTGGATCTTTGCCAGGTTTATTATTGACACGCTCCAAGATAACCCATCTCATGTCATTTTCAGTGTGTTGTTTTTGTAGATAGTGGCTTACCATGGGTGCCTGTATTTTAGAGGTCTTTATGGCTGACTTGTGTTCTGGCAGTCTAATGCGAAATTCTCTTGCTGTTTCTCCAATATAGCCTAGCCCGCATGGGCAGAGTATTAGATAGACGACATTGGAGCTTCTGCAATTGGCCAAATGTTTGATGTTGCCTGACTTGTCTCCACAAGTCCATGTCTGTGTGACTATGGCTGATTCGCAAGCATGGCAGTTACCACATTTGTGATTTCCCCTAGGTGGAGGTAAGCCATCTATGGTGGCTTGTTTCAGAGTTGTAGTGTGTTTAGGTCTACTATGTACCAATTTGTCTTTAAGATTGGCATTTCTCCTAAACGCTACCAAGGGCTTCTGTAGGGGATCATGTTCCTCATTGGTGTTGAGGATTTTCCAGTTTTTGTCCAGTACTTGCTTTATTTTGTAATTGATGCTAGAATGGTCTACTACACAGACCAGTTTGTCACTTGGATGTTTAGGGACACTGTTGAACAGGGCATCTCTGTTATAATATTTAGCCCTTTTGAGGGATTGTTTTATGAGTCTTTTAGGGTAGCCTCGCAAAATCAGACATTTTTGTAATTGTTCAGCATGGAACATAAAATCTTTCATACAGGTGCAATTCCTATGAATTCGTAGGAATTCCCCAAAGGGGATAAAATCTTTTTGGCAAGCAGGGTGATAGCTGCCATGTTCCAATATAGTATTTTGTGCAGTTGGCTTTCTAAAGAGGCTGACTTCCAAATGGCTGTCAACTCCCTTAATCCAGGTGTCAAGAAATTCTACTTGCGTTGATGAAAGATTGCAGGTGAATTTTAAGTTTGTATCTGCCAAATTGAGCCAGGTAACAAATTCCTGGAGGTCAGTTTGTGAACCCGTCCAAATAAAGAAAATGTCATCTATAAATCAATGCCATTTCTCTACATTCTCAAAGAAAGGGGCAGCTTCATTGAAAATATGTTTACGTTCGAATTCCCCCACATAGATGTTCGCTATGCTGGAGGCACAAGAAGCCCCCATGCTGGTGCCCTTGATTTGATGGTACAATTCTTGGTTGAATTCAAAGTAGTTGTTTTGTAATACTATGGCCAGGCACTCTAAAATGAAGGTGTCTGGCCTATCCCCCGGTGTCCTAGCCAAGAGCGCTGCCACCGCTTCTATGGCTAGGTCCTGGGGGATGTTCGTATATAATGACTCGATATCCAACGTTACCAAGATTTGTGTTTCTTGGTCAAAAGGGGCATACTCAAGGGTGGTTATTATGTGCCCTGTGTCCTTGATATAGGATGTATGTAGAGTGGTTAGGGGGCATAGAAAAGTATCGATATACTTCGATAGTGGTTCCGTACAGGAATTGATAGACAACACAATTGGTCTGAGAGGCAGATCAGAGGTACTTTTGTGTGTTTTGGGCACTCCATAGAGTGCTGGAGTTACTGAATTGGATTTTATCAGGAAGTCCATTTCCGTTTGGCACATATAGCCATCCATAAATGCTTTTTGTACAGTGGTTTCCATTGTTGTTTTAAGTTTGGTCAATGCTCTCATATTCGCCTTTTTGTAATGCTCTGGTATTTCCAGCATATTATTATTTTTGGGGAGAGGGGTTGGCCTAACGGCTAAGGCGCTCGACCTCGGACCTGGGGAACTTGGTTCGAGTCTCGGTAACGACGCCAAAAACCCCCTGTGATTCTGGGCAAATCACCTAATCTACCCGTGCCTAAAAAAAAAAAAAAAAAAATGAAAGTGTGTCCTCATGTAACGTAACTGGTGCTATGTAAAGCGCTCTGATAACTGATTCGGTTCGGTTCTAGTTCGCGCTATATAAAACTCTGCAAAAAAATAAAAATATTCACCTTATCTTTGTATTGTATTGTATCCATTACCACTATCCCTCCTGCTTTGTCACAGGGTTTGATAGTGATAAATGGGTTGTTCCCCAAAGTTTGTAAGGCATCTGTTTCATTATTACTTAGATTTGGTTGGGATTTCGGAACAAACTTCATTATCTTGTCTATTTCTTTGATGACATTCTTTTCAAAGATACTAACTTCAGGGCCTAACATGTCCAGGGTTGGTGTAAAAGTTGACATAGGTTTACAACCTGAGAGATTTAATTCCTCCTCGTTGTGTTCTACAGTCTGAAAGTACTTTTTTAATCTGACTTTCCTGAAAAATGAGAACAAGTCTTGATTTAATTTAAACTTGTTAATTTGTGTATTCGGGACAAAAGATAATCCTCTACTAAGTAAGCTTACCTCATGGGTGGATAACAGATGCTGAGATAAGTTAAAGATAGGGATTTGTGAGTCTTGTGATGTTTTCAAGATCTCCAATATTGTTGAGTCCTTGTCCGCATGTAAGGTTGTGGATGTGGATGGTCTATTGGATGGTAAAAGTTCCTGTCCGTTGTGGGGAACCGCGTTTTGGCTCTGCCTCTGCCCTGTGATAAAAAATGGGAATGTGTTTGCCTCCTTCGATATTGTCCAGAGAGGTGCCCTCTCTGGTTTCTGTCTTGATAATTGTAATTGGAGTCATCTCCTAGCCCTGGTCCATCAAAGTCCGAATCAGATGAGTTAGTTTCCGAAAAAGTAAGAATTTTACCTTGTCGACTAGGCCTCAGGTTATATTGGGCTTGGTTTGGTTGTCCCTCTTGATAAAAATTTGTCGCAAAATAAGGGTAGATTTTCTCTTGTGAGAACTATCTCACATCTTTTTTGAGTTTATCAGTCTTTTTCTTTATCAAGTTCTCATCAAATTCTTGGATTTCCTGGTTGAGACTATCTAGTTTTGTTTTCGCGTCATCTAAAGCTGTACTCGTTTTTAGTTTTTCCTCCAGTTCTTGTATTTCTTGGTTTAAGATAACTATCATTTCACGCACTGTCTCTACGATCAGTAACATCCAATCTCTGGAGCACCCGTTGGCAATAAGCGACCAGCGCTACAGAAATTTGCGTACCTCAACAAACAGAGCCGGTACGTTCCTGACTCTCAAACCGGATGGTATTACACCCCCTTTTAAATATTCTAGCATGTCAAAAGCATGCGATTCCATTCGTTTGGCTTTCTTCTTGAGATTGACCAACTTAAACCACTCACTGTTGTCATTGTTAGTGGTTCCTCACCCACAGCTACGGGAGGCGACTCATGGGGCTCGAGGGCACCGGGGGCCAAACAGAGGGCGGCACGCATCTCAATCTCTCTCAGACTTCACAACCCGTGTCCCAGTTAACCTCGACATTCAAAGAGAATGCAACAAGGATACAACCTGAGAGCAGAGACACAACTCCCGGGCGGCACCTCGAACCCACAGGACTCCAGTCTGTGGGGACACTAACACCAGAGAATCCCATCCATGACCTTGAAGGGTATGCGCAAATAGCATCAGACAAATGTTAACTGCCCCAAAGATTGCTCCCTTTATTACCTGAAGTTTTGAGAGCAGGACGGCGACCTGAAGTAAGCTCAAAATAAACGATTCTGCCACGCATTTCTCTTTATAGAACAATTTAAGTCTTCTTTTTCTCAAGTATTTTCTTCCTTTTTTCTATATCATAGTTCAAAGTTTAAACCCAACCATGTCCTACTTTGTGCTCTCATGAATCCTGGCCTCGCACAACCAGCTTCATGTGTTCTCGCTGTGCGCCTACTAGCGGTGCCGGAGGTTTATACAACTACGAGCCGATAGAAATGTGAATCAGGGACGATACAAAGATAAAATGTATACAATAGGCACGTAAACTGTACAGCACCACTTTTTTATTATTAGAAAAGGAGTAGTTCTTGAATGCGTTAGAGTGGAGAATTATACTCTATGCACAAAGTGCACAACAACGCGTAACTATCTTACTACTGACACCACTTTTAATGACATTTCGGTGCATCCGCTTCAAGCACCGGCTGGCAGTGCTAAGACGCTTGCATGATATTCCAAATATGCAAGTGCAACACTATTTTTAGAAGGAAACTCCAGCCTTAACAGGTTTCACAAGCCTGAAAATCACCTGAGTCCATGACTCCACCCCAACATGACCACACCCCTAGAACTCTAACTTGTAGACCACAGTCCCTGTGAACAACTTCAATACGTAAAGCTAGCGGAGAGCTTATGAACGGACAACCTCTTGTTCAGGAAGCAGCTCTTCATGGTATACCAAATATGGAAAAGGTGAGGTCAGGGGACAAGTTCTAAACAAGCATTGGCATAGCCAGTAGGTCTCGCCTTTGGGACCTTTTGAGTGTTAAGTTATCAAGCACAATATTCTTGGTGCAACAACATCAACTGTTGCATGGCTAAACACTTATAAGGTCCCAAAGGTGAGACCTATTGGCTATGCCAAGGCCTGTTATCTCTACTGATGACGGATTATATACAGAAACACGTGTGTAGAGATTTTACAGCACTAACCTGCACGAACTTTGGTGGAATACTCCAGTAAAATTTCAAGTAAGCATGTACCATGAACTGCATTTACCATAATGCTAAGGGGAGAACTGTGCTCCCACACCTTCCTGCGTCAGGTATAATGTATGCAGGGTGGGCCCTCCCAGGGCCCTCCCATGCTAAAAGCCTTGTAGAACTGACGCAGTGAAATTTACATTTCACTGAGTCGCTCTACGCCTTCACTGTGTCAAAATCCCTACGCCTGCTCAGGCGTAAGGAATCACACAGGGCTTTTTTTAATGACACTCATCTATCTGTTGTGGCGCATTGCTGGAATTGCATCACTTTCATGAGCAACTCCAGCAATTCGTCACTTTTGGGCCAACAGATGCGTCAGAAATTCTGATGTATCTGTTATTCCTTGCGCCATGGAGCAGTGTATTCTAAATACAGCGCATCCATGGTAGCTAAAGGACATTTGGCGCTAGCGCAAGGAAACTGATGCATCTATGCCGATGCATTAGTTCCTTGTAAATCTGCCCCTTGGTGCTCGCCAAAGATGTGCTACTTAAACTATTGAGAATCACTGACAGGTCTACCATGAATACCTGATCCGTGTCACTAAAACAACTTGTCTTTGCAATACGCAGACCCTTGTTATGAGTTGCCATAAATTATGATAGGCTTGGTAACTGGAGTTCTGGAGAAATAACATATATTTCATTGGGCCACTATTAATGAAGGCCTCAGACTCACCAAGAACTAAAAAAGCAGGCTCACTCATAAGTCATAACTTGCCTTTTGATAGCTCCCAGGGACAATCAGAGATCTCTCATTGTTAATAGAGACTCACACTGACCTCTGATTTTTATAATACTCGGAGAACACCAGGTTTCCGTTTCATATCACACTGAGGGGATAAGTTCAAGGAAATGGCTAAGTGAGGCACTAGCCATCATGGCTTAACGCCTCACTCAGCCACTTCGGAAATGCAAGGCTGTACCATATTTACAATGATATGGTTCAGCCTTGCATTTCCCCCTGCACTGGTGGTACAATTAGCAGTGTAGCGCCAATGCAGGCACCCTTGCCCCATAGTGCAAGAGTGTATGCGTGCAGTGGAAAATTGTTTATGTGTAGGAAGGTGTCCCATCCTGCACAAAACAATCTTTAAATGCCATTGTGTCACTTCTATTTGTGCTGCTTAATGCAACACACATGGAAGTCACAAAATGGCATTTTCTTAAAGCTTGTTTATGTACAGGAAGGGGGACCTTTCTGTACGTAAATAATCCAAGCATTTTGCTTTTTCCATGTAGGCAGCACACATGGGAAAAGCAAAAACGATGAGAAATAATGCATTTCTCCTCGTTTCACCAACTTGGTCTTAATTTTGCTGCTACCTCCTATTTACGCCCTTGTAAATAGGGGGTAGCGTCAAAATCAATGGGTGTTGCGGTGGAATGCCCACTGCAACACCCACTGCATTGCGTGAAAGGAGGCCTTATTTACAAGGCAGTGTTAACCCACGTTATTGGGACAATGGAAACTCCTTTAGTGATGACAGCATATTAGGTATAAATGACATAAATGATATGGGGAATGTGGTGTTAAATGTTAGTGGCACAGGCAAAAATAAGACAATTTGTGAAGTAGACATAGGTGGGGTTGACTGGCAAATTGTACCTGACTCAGGCTCACCTTACACTATCATACAACGTAATGTATGGGAAAGTAAATTTGCAACTGTTTTTTAATTAAAATTGAAACCTCCTGACATGCAGCCAGTAACTTTCACTGGTTAAAAGATATCTTTGGTGGGATATGTAGAAGTTCAATTTCAAATGCAAAGACAGAAATGCCATGGGTAAATTATATGTTGCAGAAAAAGGACCATCCTTATTAGAGTGGATTGGTCAAGGGGATCTTGGGATCATTCTTCATCCCAAGATGGCAGCCCAAGTTATGCTATTAGAAGAGACATGAATGCCTTGTTAAGGATATCGTTAAACAATTTCCTAATGTTTTTTCTGGTAATGTGGGAAAACTGTGTGGGTTCGCACATAAAATTATACACAAAGACAATGCTGTACCAGTTTGTCATGAAGCCAAAAATATACCTATCAGTACAAAAGAGGGTGTCATGGCTGAATTGGACATTTTGGAAAGAAAAGGGATAATAGAGCCTGTAGAGAGCGCAGAATGGCTTGCTCCGTTAGACGTAGTGCGCAAACCTGATGGCCGGCTGCGCTTATGTATTGACTTGAGAGATCTCAACAAAAACATTGTTGTAGATAAATTCCCCTTACCAAGAATTGATGAGTTGTTAGCACAGACCAATGGGGTTAAATGGTTTTCGACGATAAATTTGACATCTGCATACCATCAAATTCAGTTACACGACAGCAGCAGAATTTTAACAGCCTTTATAACTCCTTTTGGATGTTATTGCTTTGTACGAACGCCTTTTGGCCTTTCTTCTGCTGCTGCCGTGTTTAAAAGGTTAATGCAGAAATTATTCAAAGGATTAAAAGGCATAACGTATTTCCAAGATGACATACTAATCATGGGTCGCAACAAGATCAAACATGATCAAAGATTAAAGAATGTTCTTCACATATTATCTGAAAAAGAATTAACGGCTGAACAATTATTATTATTATTATTATTATTATTATTATTATTATTATCTTTATTCAGCATATAAAAAATACCATAAAAGATACAATACATTAAAATAAAAAACAACAATCATTAGAAGGTATATCAATTCAATTCAATTTCAATCTTTATTTCGGCCAATTTGACCATCAAAGATATACAGTAAAACACATGTGATACAATGTAAAACCTTGCCACCATAAAAAAATAAAATAATACTTCTTAAGTAACAGTAGATGAACAGTAGGTAAACGATCATACATTAAAATTCATATTCTTGTACTTAAATAATCAACTGCGACTTTAAAATACGGGTGCGGGTATGCCAGACACTTGTAAGGAATTTGGCTAGTGCAAACACCGTTGGTCCCGAAACATCAGTTTTTAAAATTCTATACATCGGGAGGTATTGCCTACAACCAAAGTTTCTGACAAGGGGTAAAAGCCAATATTTCCTAGCGGCCTTATAAGTTGGACAAAACAAGCCCACATGTAGGTCGCTTTCCTCAACACAAGTGCATGCCGGGCATTGCTTGGTGGAGGGCGGTGACGTCCAGGAGCTGGTGTATGACCGGAAGGGCAGTGTGCTATATCTCCATTGGAGAAATAGCTTCCAGGTCAACCCCGGAGTCATCCCATCCAAGACCCTCTCCAACCTATAGGAATCCTTGCTTTGTGTAAATGCAGATGTTAGTGACCCCTCGCGCTGGCAATCTAAAACAATAGCCAGTTTCTGCTCATAATAAGCCTTGGCCAAGACTCTTCGGGGGATCATAAGTGACGCATGGGTTGGATCGGACCATAGATCTGGGAACCCTAATCTCTCACAGGACATTTTTATATATTTTATCCAGGGAATCTGCAAGGCTTTAGGGTGGGTTAGAAACTCCCTCAGTTCTGCCCTGTAAGTAAAGAGTTCCTCACTGCTCCATAGCCTTCGCCAGAAAGCTATGGGTCCGAGGCCCAATTCATCTGCTATGGGTCTCAGGCCCAAGTCCATCCTCAAAGGGAGGAGCGGTGTACTAGGCGGGAGTGCAACTATCTGTCTAATGAATTTATTCTCAGTTATAGACAAATTGTGGGCAGGTGTATGGCCCCACAATTCCGCCCCATATGTGATGGCACCCCTGGCCTGTGCCTTGTAGATTTGAATGACCGGCCCCAATGGTCGATGTGTGGAACTTTTCATCATCCGTGCAATGCCACCTGTGGTCTGCACTAGTTTGAGATTAGAAGGTATAACTTCCAAGAGATTGTACAGGGCACAGCCACAACAGGTAAACATACTATCTTGTTTCTGAGAGAATTTCAGAAAACAGGATCCCTTGACTGACATTTTTTTGGCCCAATTAACATAAATTACACAGTGAATTAAAATACCATAAAATACTCATTTCAGAACAGCGAAATATAAAAGGCGATGCAGTATTTCATATATCACACAGTGAATTTAAAATACTATAAAATACTAGTTTCAAAACAGCGAGGTATAAAAGGCGAGACAGTTATTCATTGAGCCCAACCATCCTTTGAAACCCTTAATATAAGAGCAGACCTTAAGAAATATGTAATATAAAAAAGAGTGAGAGCATCTGATGCCAGAGCAACACGTGCCTGCCTAAATCTGGCTTTCTTTAGAAGACCCTTCAGAAAATGTTTTCTGGGGAATGCGTAATACGGGCAAAGCAGAACGAAGTGTAGGGTATCCTGCGGAGACCTGTCGCCGCAACCACAGGGTCCTTTCTGTTCAATGGTCGCTGTAAAGCCTGCCGGTACTGCCAATAGGTGATGAGAAAGATTTAGCCTGAAATGTGTAATTAAAAATCTATCATGGGCCCTGCATATAAGAGACAGATAAGGTTCAATATCCTCGGTAGTCTTAACTACTAGATGTTCTCTTACTGAAGGCTTAATGAACTCTCTGTCCTCCTGTAGCCTCGTAGAGTACTTAACAAACCGTTCCTTAACGAGTAACTTTTCCTGAGTATTCATATTAGCTGGGTTAGTAAATAAGTCTGCACACCCTATTTTATCAAAAGACTTCTTCACATACCCTAGCCAAGGAATTTTAAGCCCATGTTCAAGAGAAAGACAATCTTGGATCACCAGCACACTAAAGGCCCCCTCCTCATTTGCCCAGATCTTTACCCAACATAGCAAAGGTCTAACAGCCATCAAATCAGTTATATAGCTGGTTCCCAACTCTTCATGGATAATGTACGTGGGAGTACTCTGGGGAACTTTAAGTAGGCGCCTAAAATACTTATTTTCTTCAATTTGCAGTCTGCTAGCCTCAACAAATCCCCAGACTTCGCTTCCATATAACACTTTGGAGCAACTAATTGAGCTACATAATATTAGAAACCCTTCTGGGGTCCATCGTCCTAGCCTATGTGCAAAATTTGAGATTGAGCCTGTTGACCTTGCCAGAGCTAAACACTTTTCCTCCAGCAAATGTTAAAATGTAAATGTTCATCGAATAAAATGCCCAAATAGGAAAAGGACTGTCTTTACCTAAGGTATGAGAACCTATTGTATAGTCATAGGATTTGCGTGACTTCTTCCCTATTTCCATAATATATGATTTTGTGAGATTAGGGACCATGTCCAATTTGTCCATAAAGGTCACAAAACCATCTATTAGAAGCTGCAAACCCCTAGGAGTACGAGCAAGCAGGACCGCATCATCTGAGTAAAGCAGAACCGGAACCACACAATTGCCAATCCTAGGGCTATCTGCCTGTATGGAACTCAGCGCAGAATCAAGGGCTTTAATATACAGAGTGAAGAGGAAGGGTGCTAATATGCAACCTACAGAGTGAAGAGGGAGGTTGCTAATATACAACGGCCAAACTAAAGAAATACAAATTCAGGATGAAATCTGTAACATACCTAGGACATGAAGTAAGTGGTGAAGAGTTTTCTACCAAATATTATTTGATTGAGGCCATTAGGAAAGTACCTGCACCCAAGTCAAAAGACGAGATAAGGTCAGTTCTTGGCATGGCTGAATTTTATTCAAAATTCGTACAGATTTTTGCCACAAAGACTTACAATTGAAGACAATTACTTAAAATAAAACAAGAATTCTTCTGGAACAAAGAACTGGAAGAGGATTTTATGATATAAAAAGTGATCTTATCTCAGCTTTTCCTCTCTAAGCCTATGACAACCTTGCACAAAGTATTATCACCACGGATGCAAGTGGCTTAGGAGCAGTTTTATCCCAAATTAATGACAGAGGTCAAGAAGTAACAATAGATTTTGCTTCTCGATCATTATCCCTAACAGAGGAAAGATACTCTGTTATTGAGAAGGAAATGTTAGCCACAGTTTGGTCGATGGAAACATTTAGGCAGTTTGTGTGGGGCACTAAATTCATCCTCTGCACAGATCATAAACCATTACTCAGTATTAACATCTGAAGGTGTATTAACCCCTTCCAGGCTGATGACGAGCTCAGCTCGTCATGAGCCTAACCTGCCGTGCGCTCTCGTCATGAACCGCGGGGTTTTTAAAATCGCCGCGCACAGCGGGAAAAGCCGCCGCAGCGATGGGGTTAAAGGCCACTCCAAGAATAGCCAAAATGAATTTAAAACTCTTAGATTTTACTTATGAAATTGAATATCTTCCGGGGAGAAGGAATCAGGTAGCAGACTATCTGAGTAGATCCATATAACCATATGAACATTTTCAGCAGAACGATTGAGATGATTTTAATGTGGCAGTAATTTATGACAATACCAAGCTATCTCCAAAGAGGAATGGAACAATGAGTATGCACATGATGAGGTATTGAGTAAAGCTACAGCCTTCATCACTCATGGATGGATCATTAAAAATTAAAGGCAAGGAGAATTGAGAGCTATGTGGGAAATACAAAATGAACTATCTATTGACAATTCTGGTTATATCTGCAGAGGAGAAAGAATTGTTGTTCCTACAACATTACGATCAAAAATCTTGGAATTAAATCATGAAGGTCATTTGGGCATCCTTAAGCTGAAAGCCAGAGTAAAAATGTCATATTGGTGGCCAGGCATGGACAGAGATATAGAAAAATGTGTTAAACAATGTTCCATTTGCCAAGATTCTGACAAGAGCCAACGGGTATTTAGACCCACTCTTGGTACTAGACATCTTCCTGATCGGCCTTGGGAAAATCTCAGCATTAATTGGCTAGGTCCCATTGATGATGAAGAAGGCAACCATAAGCACATTCTGGTAATTATTGACGATTACTCTAAGTGGCCAGAAATAGAAATTACTGAAAATTTTGACACAAAACAAGTCATCATATTCTTAGAAAGTGTGTTTTTACGAGAAGGAATTCCAAAGTTCATTCTAAGTGACAATGGACCACAATTTTCATCTGAAAAATACATGCAATTTATGGAGAGAAATGTTATTTGTTGGAAGAAAACCCTGTATATCATCCTGCAGGGAATGGTATTGTGGAAAGATTCAACAGAGTCATAATGGGCAGCGAACAAGCATCATTGAAGGCTGGACAAAATTGAGAAAAAAGAACTTTTCAGTACACTTTGGGCTTATAGGATTACACCCACAAGTACTGGATATAGTCCTTGTCGAATCTTACGAGGGAGAGAACCTTTTTCCAAAGACAATGTTGCCTGAAACACCATGAAGACTTATGGTAAATGGTCACCAGCTGTTGTTAGAAAAATGCATGAAACTTGTAAGGCTAACGGTGATAAGACACACAACACATACGTCATTAAACTGAAGGAAGGTGATTGGGTGAAGGTAAAACTCAGTTCTAAAGTAAAAAAAGGTCAAAGTAAATATTCAGTACCGTTGTGTGTAGTTGAACCTTTTTCCAGGTCTGCTGAATTGAGTGATGGGAAGATTTGGCATTACAACAGGTAGTCCAAATATAGTAATGAAAACCACAATAAAAGAGCAGAAAAACCTTCTTCTTCAATGAGTTGGATGTGGGATGAAGTCACAGACACCACAGTTGGTGATCAAGTTTGTGTTCATCCCCACTCTCTCAAGATTGCTCCCAGTGTTGATGTTCAGCCTTTTTGTAAAGTTACGCAGCCCTCCAGTAGCTCTGGAAAAGTGACATGTGTTGGTAGAGCTATAAGATGACCAGTGAAATATGGAAACTATGCTATGTAACTATATTTAGTTGTTTATTTTGTAAAGAAGGAGGGTAAAGCATCCATCTTGTATTTCATATAATTGTTTCATATATTTATTCTTGCCTAATGATTTTCTTGTATTCTTTAGTTTGAACATAACCATATTTACATTCTTAAATGCTGCCAAGTATTTGTAGGTTTATATTTATTAGATACAATTGTTCTAGTTTGTTTTGCTGATGAAAGGGAGGAGATGTGACATAACAGCTATCTCAGTAACCATTACTCTGGTTACAGTCGCTGTATGCCTCTGAGTGAGTATTCTAGATGTATGTGAGAACAGTTAGAGACAATGCATCCTGCTGAGTAGATGTACCTGCTTGCTCTGAATAAATCTACTTTACTGAATCTATTTGACTGGAGCATTCTTACAGTCTCCTTATCCCCATAACTATAGTCCACCAAGTCATAACAAAATTGATGTCCCTCAATGTGCCCTACTGCAGAGCAATATTGTCTCAATAGGGTGTACATATCACCGGGCTGCACACCCAGCCTGCCAAGAATTGACACAATAGAAAGTGAATTATTCTAAAATAACTCCCCAAATGGCATCAGTAATGTCACTATAGGGTGTGCGTATCATGGTGACACAAATCTGGTAGTGAAGGTGAGCGAGTCACCATGACGTACACACAACTCTCATCTCATGAAATCAACCCCTTCAGAAATATGTGCATGTCAAGAAGAGGACACCCACCACACCCGGAAAGGAGAGAACCCATGGCACAATTCTCTTTTAGGTGTGCAAGTCCCGCAACAAGAACCAAACTCCTGCTCCCTTCCGATTTCTAAGGTGTGCGTGTCACTGCAGGGATTCACACTGCACTTTGAACACTGTACTCAAGATGAGGCTCCGAAGTTATGTAAGCAGTGCAGGTTACTTCTCAGACGGTGCTGGTGTGTCATACAGCCATAACACACAGACGTACAGCATCAGGTAAAGTGCAACTAGGCAATGTCACCACCAAAGCTGGAACTTGTTACAGAAGACGTCACCGCTTGCTTCGCTCTGCTCAGCCCTCCAGCTCAGCTCTCCTTTGTAATCCCCAAAGCAAGTGCAATTGGTTTTCCAAACCAAAAAATTCTTCCACGCTCACTGGAGGAACTGCTCACTCACAGAAGCACCCCTAGTAGAACACCAGGAAGTTAAACAGCCCTGTAATCCAAGGGTTTGCCAAAGAACCACTGGACAGCATCCTCAAGTTCTCTGTTCTTTACTCTCCTCCCCTGCGCAGCACTTCGGTCACTAGTAGAAGGTCGTCGCATCAAGCTCATTGCTGATTTTGTTGGACTATGAGAAACTGGAATTGTAAGTAATAAGTACCTTTATTGGAGAGCAAGCTGGTAGACTCCTCACACTACCTAAACACCATCTAACTGCCTCACATTCTACTTCTACTACCCCACATTCTAGAACCTGTGTCATCCTGTTACCTAGACACAGAGGTTTGGTTTAAATGGGAATCCCAGGATATGGTGATACAGGTCTTAAGGAATCTATGACAGTGTGGCTGAAGGAGGGAGGGGTAAAAAAGGCACAAAGAGTGGCAGGGGAAGGTGGCAGCATGGCACGTTTTACTTTTTACCTTTTAATCAAGTAGGGGAGATTAAAAAAGAGCGAGGGGGTCTTCAGGAGGACACTTTTTGTCTTTTTTTAATAAGACAGGGGATGTGAGTGCCATGGGGGGAGTGGATGGCGGGCGCCAAATATCATATTGTTATTTATTTAGGAGGTAAAAATGAGCGACATGCTGGGATTGATGTGGGAAGGTAGCAGGAAGCCAATTTTTTTTATCTCTTTCAATTGTTGGGAGAGGGAGGGATGGCCAGCAGAGATGGGGATTGGTGTGAAGACACTCATTAATTTATTATAATTGGGCAAGGAAGGGTAGATTCGTGCTGTGGGTGACGAGGGTGCACAACAGGACAACAGATACTTTGTTTTTGAATATTTGAGAGAGAGACAGTAGGGTTAATCTGAGAGGTGTGGTAGGGTGGCAACATACCCTTTTTTTAAAATTCAATTCGGTTGGAGCTGGCCAGTGGGTGGTGGGGATGGGAAGCAGGACTTCAGGTATAAATAATTTTTTATTTACATAAAAGAGCCAAGGACATTTAGGTACTTGGGGTCATGTTACAGATGGCACTCCCAAGATTCCTCCACCCTTGTTTAACTAAGCATGAGAAGAGGATTTAGGGGTGTGGTCCAGGGGATTAAATTTCCATAAAAAATTGGAGCATTTTTCACCTTGGAGTTCTGTACGACATCAAAGACAACTGCAGCTTCTCTCTAATGCTCTATTTGACCTCAACACATGTTGGTGGAAAAACATGCATTTTCCTGATAGGGGTTCTGAGTGACATCATATATAACTCTTCGTTCTGATTTCTTGATTATTTGATGTCACTTCGAAACACTGGGTGAACAGCATCCCCACTATTCATGGTTACCCATCTATGATTCTACATATTCTCCTAAAGGCATCTTCTTTATAGGAAATGATTATCAGCTGTGATGATCATGATCTGTCATCAACATTTTAGATCTAAATTTGGATACAATTATTTTCACTTGGACTCACAAAACTTCAAATAATATTTTGCATTTCTATATGGCTTTTGTATCTTCCCTTTGTACTTTGCCATATATAGATTCATATAACTTTTAACACAATACCTTGCTACATGACATTATCAATATATTTTACTAGTGCTTAGACCCTTAAATGCAAATGTTTTGGGCTATTGCTCGTCCTCATTCATCCAACTTATCAGCTGTAAAATCAATCAAGAAGCACCCATTTAAGTCACGCCTTTTAACAAGGTTCATCTTCTACTACTTTAATGCAACAACTCATATGTTTTAGGTCAAATAAAATCCCTAACAGGCCTTTGTTATGATCCCACTGACTTTTCACTTTCATGCTACTTAATTTTTAGATAGTTTTAGCAACAGTTGAAAATGCCTGAGTCCTTTTATTGCATTTAGGACCTTATTATTAGTTGTGCATTATATGATGTTGAGACACCTGGAGCTGCAATCTCTGATCCAGGCAGGTGTTTTCCCTACCAAATAAAGGGCATCACAATGTTGTCCCCCACTGAATTGGGAATAACCCATTCACTTGGGAGTACCTGTTTGTTCCCAGCATGTAATCTTCCCATCCTGGTCGAACAATGGGTCCTTTTACATTGACATTCACCATCTGGAGGGTGGAGCTAGGTCACAATGAAGATGGCTGCTCTTTAGTGTAGCTCTGGAAGCCCTTGCCTGCGATTCTCACCCTCTGTGCACCTCCAGAGAACACCTCTGAGATCATTTCCCACCCTGGTTCCCTTTCTGCCTGATTCTTTACACTGGTGGTCGCAGAGACTTCGGGTGCGCCACACAAGCGGCATTAGGTGCAGCCTAAATCTGAACAGCATCGACATCCGGGAGGTGCTGGTGCTGCCGAGCACTTCTTGATCAGAAAGCCACCTCCTGGGTCCTCTCATCGTACCTTCAACACGCCAGGCCGCTCCCCTCCTAACACATCGCTCAGCCTGGGGCTGCTGTCACCAGACGTTGAGAGCCAGGGGCAGGCCTCCCTCAAATGCATATTTACCCTCTCCTTTCAGCTCGTTGCAATTGGCAGCAGAAGGTGTGCTGTGGGTTGGGAGGCAGACGGCTGGTGAATGAATCTTAGGAATGGCAATGTTGGGAGACTATTAGCTACTCCCCTGTGGTGCATGTAGGAGGTGCGTTGAGGGCGGGGTGCTCCTCTAACCACAGCCATGCACTAAGTTTCACAGATTGCATCTCCACGCCTGGCAGGTTATTGGTTCTGAATACTGCTGGTGACAACTCACAATGAGTCCCTAATAGACCTGTCTTTAAAAATATGAATTATGGATGTCAATAAGTATCCAGAGCTTAATTGGTGCCAGTTGTTGCAGGTGGTGGGAACCAATCCTCAGTTTTTGAGACCAGAATGTATGTTTCAACAACATCATCAGACTTAAAACAAGAGAGAAAAAAGGCCAAGAAAGGGAGGAGGAAGAGAAAGAAAGGAAAAATTAGGCAAACGGAGAAACAGGGATGAAATAAAACTTGCAAGAGAATGAAATAAAGAGACCGAAAGTGTAGGTTGGTGGATGAAAGAGGCATGGAGAGGAGTGAAAACTAGGCACCATTTGTATTCGGCCACACTAGCATTCATCAGCACTTGAACTTTTATTAAGCAAATTATGCCCTTAAGCATCTAATACTTCTGGCCTGCCATTTCTCCCCATGTATTTCCGCTGTCACTAAGACAGGAGTAGCAAAAAGCAAGGCCATTTACGTCCTGTAGTTTCCAGTCTTTGTCTATCCCTAGTCTGTAAAAAGAATCTAATATTAAGGGGCTGAGGATAGCACAAGGAATTGACCCAATAATGCTGCAGGAGTCAAAGGGTATAATGACATACCCTCTGCTACTGTTGAAGGGATTGTGACTTAATGTCCATGGTGCAAATCCAGGAGGAATTATAAATATCGTATGCAGTCCAAAGACTAATCAATCAATGGATTTCTAAGGCATTGGATCCCATTCAACTCTTCAAAATACTCATGGTGAAAAGATACGTCATCTGCTCCCTTGTTTTCCCCTGCCCTAAGAGCGTAAAAAATATTTTGTAAAAACTTGAGTGCAGCTGGAGACTGTCTTATGACCCTTTAGCAAGATACTCCTATAAGGTGGATCTCAAAAACTTCTGTAAAGTCACGCCGCACACTATGAGAGTCCATTTTTCGTTACGCACTGAGAAAGCTGGCAACACTTCCAGGGAAGTCTCGAATATCACATATCATATAAGTCCTTTATCCCTCTGAATTGGTTAAAAGCCCCTTTCGCCTGCCTTCTGCTCTAGCGTCTCAGACTTCTTTGATGAAAAAATCCCAAAACTTTCCTCCAGTTTTCAGAGAGAAGCAGGCACAGTGGACTTACTGATGCCCCACTAGCCAAGTACCTGCTCTCACTGGGTTTTAGTGACATAGCAGGAGTGGGGCGCCCCAGGCAGCAATCTTTTTGGGGGCGGCGGAGGTGACCAAGTCGTGTCTGATGACTAGAACCATCCCCTCGCCCCTGAGACCAAGCCATCCGTCACTCCCTGAACAAGTCGTCCGTCGGAAGCCATCATCCCCCCACACTCTTACCAGCACCAGACGGCAAAATTAGGGGCCGCCCTAGGTGGCAGTAGCTCTAGCTACACCACTGCTGGATTTTGTGCAATATCTAAAGAAGATTTTCTCAAGGAACTGCTAAAATGCAAATGGGGCTCCTCAAATTCTAAGACTTGTTACTCTCACTGTAAATTTCTTTTACTATTGGATTTGGAATGCCTCTTTGAAATCTGGGTTCTTTCTTGCTGTCTGGAAACAGGCATTCCTGCTGCTGCTCCTAAAGAAGCTTAATGTGGACCCCGGTGTGCTCAGTATTTTAGGTCCATCTCACTGTTGTCTGCACCTGCAAAGATTCAGTAAAAGTTGGGTAATCACCAACTATCTACCTTCAATTAAGCAAACGGTTTGCTCCATGACACTCGATTTGGCTTCTGTTCGGGATTTAGCATGGAGACTGCCTTCTTAGAAGTGTTGGAGTCCATCAGAGAAGGCTTGGATGGTGGGACCTCTGCCATGGTGGTATTGTGCGACCTGTCTACAACGTTCAAAATGGGGGTACCCTCCACCTTGTTGAATAGTTTAAGCATACTTAGATTTCCGAGGACTGTTCTGGATACCATCATTCTTGGAAGATCGCAGCACAGCGGGTTTAGTACACCCTTTTTCCTCTTTTTTCAAACCCCTGGTCAGTGCATTGCTCTTAGTCTTCTGTTTTTCAACCTGTACTTGGCCCCCTTGGCCATCCTTATAGAAACCTGCGGAGTGAACGTAGTATCTTATGCGGATGACAAGCTACTGCTGTTCTCTTTCCGAGAACGTTCAGAAGCCGACTTTTTCAATTTCAAAAAGTGCTTAAAATGCATTGCCATTTAGATGGATTCCAACTTTTTAAACTTGAATACGGATAAAACAGAGGTTCTCTTCTTCAGCCAGGTGGCTTCTCCCCCTACAAGCCTCTGGTGGCCTGATGAACTTAATCCACCTATGGTACCACCCTCATTGGCTAGAAATGTAGGGATAATGTTTGATTCTGATCTCTCCTTCACCACCCAGGTCAGGCAGATCTAATGTACCTGCTTTCTGAAGCTAAGATCAGTCAATAAGCTTCTACCTCCGCTCCCAGAAGAAGCACGAAAAACCATAATCCATGCTCTTGTGACATAGCATTTGTACTACGCTAACAGACTTATTCTGGGTCTTCCTGCTTTCCTGATCCTCAAACTTTAGATCATACAGAATGCGACTGTCAGGCTGATCCGGTGAGTCCTCTTCCATCAATACATCTTGCCTCGTTTGAAGCAGCTTCACTGGCTTCCTGTTTCAAAGAGGATTGAGTTCAAAGCCCTTACATTGGCGTTAGAATCCACTAGGAACAAAGGCCTGAGAAACAGACTTGGCCAGTACCAACTGGGGAGATCCTTAAGATCTAGTCACCTCTGACTTCTGTCATCCCCAGGTTTGCTAAAGTTCATTGGTATGGTAGGTCATTTTTGCTACTGACGGCTACACTTTGGAACACCTTGCCTATCAAACTCCGTATGGCTGAGTCTGAGCACTGCTTCAGGAAAGATCTAAACTGGCTCTTTCACTATGTTTAGATTTGCATGTCCGACCTTGTTCTTCATTCTCTGCTTTTGAGCTTTAGGAAGCATCAGGCGACGCAGCTGCACACTTTTCAAATGTCTTGGATTGATTGATTGATCAAGTCCCCTTGGATTTAACTTCTAAAGTTCACTTATATAAAATGTCTTCTTTCGCCTGAACATAATTTCCCTATGAAAAGCTCTAAGGTGTTTGTCTATAAGGTTCAACACCAAAAATATGAATTGTGCTGCTTGTGTGCTTAAATTCACCAACGTGTCTTGCTACCTGTGATTTGGCATTATTGGGCTCCCACTTGTGAATCTTCAGTTTTTGTGTAGTCTTCCACATGGTCACTTCATTCAATACAATGCAACATCCCTGTAACATGTTCTACAGCGCGTTAAATGGTATTCACTTACCTATCATACTGTGTGGAATCATATCTCACTTTATAACGATTTTGCAATATTTACTCCCTAAACAGGAAAACACTGCTTATCTAGAATGCTGGTTGTTGGAAAGGACCATCTTGTGCTTGGTATTCACCCAGATGTTTGCCTTCTGTATCTGAATCCTTTTTTGTTGCCATTAGGACTCTGCACACTTTAATCCTGCGAACCAAGGGTAAAGTGCTTGTGCCAAACATGGTAAAATTGGTATACATCACATTTGTACACCTATTTTACTTATAAGCCCCTAGTAAAAGGTACTAAATATACCCAGTACTGTAAAGAAATACTACTGATGTGTTGCATCACTCATTGTGCCAACCACTAAAGTAGTAATGTAAAATATGCCTCAGGCCTGCCATTGCAGCCTGTGTGTGCCATTTTAAAACTGCCATTTTGACCTGGCAAATGAACCCTTTTGCCAGGCTTAAACCTTACTTCTTAATACTTATAAGTCACTCCTAAATTGGCCCCTAAATCCTCCTAGGACAGGGTACAGGGTATTTAAAGATTTTAAAAGTATGACATGTGTGCTTAAGTTTAACATGCTCTGGCAGTGCAAAATCCCCACAGTTGTTTTTCACTGTGGCACGGCTGGTTCTCCCATAGCAAAGGACAGGGTTACAATATAAGTCAGATTTTAAATTACTATTTTGAAAATGTCACTTTTTTGAATAGGTATTTCAAATCAGGAGAGGGGAGAAGGAAGGGATTGAGACCCATTCAGCTTCCTAGCATAATATTAAAAAACAATCAAGAATGGATCACTTGACCTGAGTAACCAGGGTTACTCAGGTCAAGTTATCCATTCTTGATTGATTTTGAACTTTTCAATAGTTGCCATTTACTTGTCTAAACCAAAAATGTTTTTCTTCCAGTGTCAAAGGCCATCTGACTCTTTAGTGGATCTCCTGTGGTGTTATGTGTATTCCTCCCAGTCAGCAGACAAAAGGCCCAGGGCGTTGGGAAAGATGTGCCTCTCCTGGTTGTATCCAGTCCCTTCCTGAGCTTCAAAAGGTAGCCTGTGGGCTGTACTCAGCCTCTTTCTGACTTCAGAAGATGTCTACCCTGTCACTGGCACATGCAGCTCACATCTGGGTCTGCCTGCCCTTTGTTTCACTAGACTGGCTGGAGCCAAACCCAGGGAAAGAGAAGAATAAACAGAACTAATTTTAGGGCTAGACAAAGGGTGTTCCCATTGACAGGGTAGCACTGGGTATAAGGGTGAGATACCAGAACCTGAAATCAGAACACTCTTGGACCTGAGAAGATTTAAAAGTAAGACTGCCCTGCTGTCTGAAGAAGTAAGACTGTACCTGCTTGCTTTGAACCCAGGACACCATAAGTGTCAAAGCCTGTTTCCACTCCTCCCTGCATTATGCCAGTGACGTGGCTCGTGAGGACTGGGGCTCTGACCCACCATCCCTGCCCTAGACCACAATGTGGTTTACACCATTTTAGGGCCTATAGCAAAGGCCTGGTTAAACGTTGTCCTGCCTTTTGGAACACTAGCAGTCATTTTAGATCTGGGTGTGGCCACACAATAAAAACGGACCTCACCCTGCTTCACCTGCCAGTGGATCTGGGCATGACTCCACAGTAAAAGGAGACCACATCCTGCTTCGACTGCCAGTTATTGAGTCTCCATTCAACAAAGCAGCAGCATTCCTTGAGAGAAGAGACTCAAGATTTAAAGGGTTAAGGTAAGGCCATAGTGAGTAAAAATAAATTTTCTTAAAAGACAAAATCTCAGAAAACCAGGACTTAGTGACATTTTTTAAAGCGAGAAAAATATTTTGTATGAGCTTCCCTGGCAAAAAAGAAAATACATTGTTTATGGTAGTGAATTAAACTACATGGGTTGTGAATCTGAGATTTTGTTTGTGGATTCTTAGAAAGACAAAGGCTTATTTTAAAAGCTTAACGGATCTCTTTTTTTGCACAAAATGAAAACAGTTTGAGTGAGGGCCATTCTCAAGGGATCATAAGAGAATCCTGAAAAACAAATCATGAGAATCAAAGATAAAACAGACTGCTTACAAGCACAAGAGAAAGATTATTTTTTCTTGAATAAAGAGAAGCGCTCAAGTACTCATTGCCACACTTGAGACTGCAGATCTTGCAAAGAGTCCTCAGGATAAAATAGGATTTTGAAAGTTTGGCAAACGTCTAGGCAGGTACCCTGATACTTTGTTTAAGTGTGAGGTTGGTATGTGAGATGATAGGATTAGTTGCACACCAATCACGGTCAATGCATTTGTGATTATGCCCATGTAATCTGGTTGCTAATTTTCTACATACCGGCATCTAAACAGTCTGTGTCAGGCTCATACTTCCTTCCATCACCACACTGGGAAAAAGGCAGAGTGTTAATCAGCCACAGTTGGTTTGGAGATCTATATGTCAGGTAGGAGAGGTCTTTATTTGTTTCATACTCACTCATTCGAGAACGTATTCCAAAGACCACACTCTAATGAGTTTCCCCCTTCAACAGGATCTACTCCTCAGCGTTCCCTTCCATACTTAGAGCCAGCTCACCGGGTGATTTTATCCCTGGCTGCTGCAGCAATGTACGGATGGCGAGTGGTTGCATTGTGCTCCCGAGTATGTATTCACATGTACCTGACAATAAGTGACTACAAAGGTCAGTTAGCTGACCTCCTGTCTGAGCTAAAGGGACACAACGAGCCTTAAGAGGCCTTTTCTGCTTTAAAGCTGACCAGTGCCAACTAGACCTGACCTAGTCCCCTCTGCAGGACTCTGTGGGTGTGAGAGATGACCCCCAAATGCTGTCTTCAAGATAGATCCTGGACCACTGGCTGGAGTCAGAGTGTACTTCTCCCTGCTGGATCCAGCAAAGAAGGGTGCAGAGAATCGCAGGCCTTGCACTGCAGCACCACGCAGCGTCTGATCTGCGGCGTCACTGGATCTGACACGGAGTAGAGCAAAACCTTGCATCGCAGAGGCGTGCAGCTCCCGGCTAAATGGATCTAACAAAGTTCAACGCATGACTATGCAGAGCCATGCAGAGTCACACCACACCATGACCGGATCAAACTCAGAAGGTAACACTTCCAGCAGTACGAAACTAGTCCTGTATTTGGCCTGTGCTCCATCGTGATTGGCCTACACTTGTGACTTTGTCCCGGTCCAGCGCAACCAAATACCTGCAGTTGACGTTTCAAGCCACTTTTGGAGCTATTTTTACCTAAAAACCTTTACACTCATCAATCCAGTTCAACAAATTGGATTTTTCTTGTTTTGGCATCATTTTGTTCATTAAACTTTACTCTAGTTTTCTAAAATAGGGTTGGAATTTGTTTAGTGTGGTGCTTTCATGTTATTACTGTTTGAGTACTGCATAAATACTTCACTCTTTGACTTTAAGTTAAGCTCAACTGATTTTGTGCCAGTCTAGCAGAGGGGTAAGCATGGGTTTGTTTAGTGACTTTTGTGGTTCACCCTGACAAGGATTCTTATTGTTATTTGGAGTGGGTTCTCACTCCTTTCAACCAATAATCCAATTTCTTACACTGGTTTAAGAAAGGTTGTTCACTTAGAGTGGTTTACTTGTGTGTTACGAGCATTGCCTGTGTAAGTGTGCAATTCAGGCAAAAAGATACTTGCACAGGAGCCCTGGTTTTGATGAACTACTCCAATGTGGACAGTCTGCTTCGTTTTTTTTTAGCTAATTCTGTGCTTATTGCAGAAATATTATGATTATGGTAGAGGTGTCGTACAATGTGTCATATTTGTTGAGCAAAAGTCTGATGATGACATATAACAGTCCCCAAACAAGTATTGGCAATGTAGTTTTGACATGTTGTACACCAGTGTGGCTGCTGTTCAAAATAGCTTAAAGTCAGTGGCGTGGAGTATCCTAGAGTGGAGTGGGGGAGTAGAATGTTGTAGACTGGATTTGTAGGAGTGGAGTGTTGTACAGTGGAGATGGGGAAGTTGAGTGTCATAGAGTTGAGTACAGTGGTATAGAGTTCAGTGGTTCAGTGGCAGAGGGTGTCGTAGAGTGCTGTGTCATAGACATGCAGTGTCATAGAATGGAGTGGTGTAGAGTGGAGTGGGGTGGAATAGAGTGGATTGGGTTAGTGGTATGCTTAGGACTGGAGTAGATTGGATTGAGTGGAGTGGGTTGGATTGAGTGGAGTATGGTGGATTGAAATGTGGTGAGATGGATTGGTTTGGGGTGGAGTAGATTAGTTTGGGGTGGAGTGGATTTGAGTAGATGGATTGAATTAGAGTAGGGTGGGGTGGATTAGAGTGGAGTGGAGTGGAGGGGTGGATTGGATTGGAGTGGGGTGGATTGGATTGAGTGGGGTGGATTGGGGTGGATTGGACTGGAGTGGGGAGGATAGGATTGGAGTGGGGTGGATTGGAGTGTGGTGGGCTGGATAGATTGGATTAAGTGGGGTGGACTGAACTGAGGTACGGTGTTATAAACTGGATTGGAGTGGGGTGGATTGGAGTGGGAAGGATTGAAGTGGGTTGGACTGTTTAGGATTGGAGTGGGGCCGACTGAATTTAGACAGACTGTTTTGGATTGGAGTGCGTCAGATTATTTTGGATTGGAGTGAGTCCGTTTGCTTTGGATTGAGTGGGGCAGATTGTTTTGAAGTGAGGCAGATTACAGTAAGGAAGATTGGAGTGGTGCAGGTTGTTTTAGATTGAGTGGAGCAAGCAGATTGGAGTGGAGGGGTTGGGAGGATTGGGGTGTGGTGGATTGGAGTGGGTTGGATTAGGGTGGATTGGATTAGTCTGGGGTGAATTGGATTGAGCAGGGTGGGTTGGTGTGTGGTGAGGTGAGGTGGATTGGTGTGGAGTGGAGTGGGGTGGATTGGGATGTACTGCCCGATTATGTGTTAAAGCATCATTACAGAAATAAAACATAAGAAAGATGCAATGTCGCTTTGCGCACGATCACCTACCAAACGAAGATCATAGCGCTAGCGCTTGAATGTGACCAGGATTTCTGCAAGCTGCTATTTCGTTTTTAACAATTTTAAAAACCTATTGATGTGAGAATATGTGTTTTTAAAATTACACTTCTGCAAGCTGCTATTTCGTTTTAACAATTTTAAAAACCTATTGCTGTGAGAATATGTGTTTTAAAATTACATTTCTGTGCTCTTACTTGTTTTCTGGTCGCTACTCCCCGGTCCACCACAGCCTGTGCTGATTGTGTGGAGGGAGGCTTAAGCGACACCACTTCCTGGTTGTCCCATCCTGGGCAGCCATCTTGGGGAGGTTGACGGGCTAGTCTCCCCCCTCGCCCTCACTATTTTAGGGCGGGAATATTGCGCGCACGATCACCTACCAAACGAAGATCATAGCGCTAGCGCTTGAATGTGACCAGGATTTCTGCAAGCTGCTATTTCGTTTTTAACAATTTTAAAAACCTATTGATGTGAGAATATGTGTTTTTAAAATTACACTTCTGCAAGCTGCTATTTCGTTTTAACAATTTTAAAAACCTATTGCTGTGAGAATATGTGTTTTTAAAATTACATTTCTGTGCTCTTACTTGTTTTCTGGTCGCTACTCCCCGGTCCACCACAGCCTGTGCTGATTGTGTGGAGGGAGGCTTAAGCGACACCACTTCCTGGTTGTCCCATCCTGGGCAGCCATCTTGGGGAGGTTGACGGGCTAGTCTCCCCCCTCGCCCTCACTATTTTAGGGCGGGAATATTGCGCGCACGATCACCTACCAAACGAAGATCATAGCGCTAGCGCTTGAATGTGACCAGGATTTCTGCAAGCTGCTATTTCGTTTTTAACAATTTTAAAAACCTATTGATGTGAGAATATGTGTTTTTAAAATTACACTTCTGCAAGCTGCTATTTCGTTTTAACAATTTTAAAAACCTATTGCTGTGAGAATATGTGTTTTTAAAATTACATTTCTGTGCTCTTACTTGTTTTCTGGTCGCTACTCCCCGGTCCACCACAGCCTGTGCTGATTGTGTGGAGGGAGGCTTAAGCGACACCACTTCCTGGTTGTCCCATCCTGGGCAGCCATCTTGGGGAGGTTGACGGGCTAGTCTCCACCCTCGCCTAATCTATATTACCTCTTCCCACCCCGCGCAGCGGTGACGCGCAGCGGTAGCGCCGTATACGCGCCGAAGAGGCGCCAAAGAGAAGCCAGTCTGCGCCAGTCCGCGTCCAGACGCTTCTCGCTGGCCCGGGTCTGGGGTGGTGACCGGCACCATGGTGGGTACTCGAATTGCCTATAACTCCACGAGGTTACACTCCTTACGTCCCCCCGTCAGTCTTTCCTGTTGCCATTCTGTCTCCCCAGCTAATATCGACCATCACTGTAAACATTGTACATGGAGCACCTCCCGCCCATATAGCGACTCCCTCCCTTTGGGAGAGACTTGGAGAATGTATCTCCTTAATTGCCGGTCGCTACCCAAACATTTCACAGAGCTGCATCTGTTGATCGATGAGCTTAATCCTGACGCCCTATTTTTAACGGAAACTTGGCTTCAGATTGACAACGACCCGTCCTTAATATGGGCCACACCTCCAGGCTACACACTTAAGCGCCTCGACCGCCAATCGGGGAGAGGCGGAGGCCTAGCAATTATATACAGGGACAGCTTTAAGTGTCGGGTCACTCCTAATTCCCTGCTGACTTGCGAGAGCTTACACTTTGCACTTGATCTCTCCCCTACCACCACTTTTTCTGGTATTTTACTCTACCGCCCACCGGGTTCCCTGAATAATTTTATCACTCAAATTACTGATCTCACTGCCAACGCAGTCTTGACCTCATCTAACCTCACCCTGCTTGGGGATTTTAACATCCATTCAGATGACCCCCAGGATATGGCAGCTAATAACTTGCGTGCCAACATGCAAGCGTTAGACCTCTGCCAGAGAGGCCATCAGGCGACCCACAAGAAGGGACATCTCCTTGATCACATATACAGTAATACCAACCTTAATGTAGAGTCCCCTGTTCCACTGCCTTGGACTGATCATTTTTTGATACCGTTCACCTGGCTTTCTAACTCCTGTTCCCCCCGTGAGGCCTCTACCAAGTACATGGGCAGGAAATGGTCCTCACTTCCCCTCACCGACTGGACATTGGCTCTCACTCAAGACCCCCCGAGAAGGGCCTTGACCCCTGCCTCTGCTTCTAGCAACTTTGATCACTGGATCTCCAGCACCCTAGACCGAGTTCTTCCCAAACGCCCCTGTAAACTCATCAGAAGACCTAAAGTTGCACCCTGGTACACTCCTGCTCTGAGGTTATTAAAGCTTGACTGCCGCAAACTAGAGAGAGCGTGGAGGAAGGACCATTCTCTGTCTAGGAAAGATGATTATAGGTCCGCAATAAGGCTCTATAAATCAGAGATTAAATTGGCGCAAACCTCCTTCTACGAAGGGAAAATTAGTGCTGCAGCCAACGCGCCTAGGGAAATCTTTAGGATAGCCAAGTCCCTTATTTCACCCCCGGCTGAGCGTCCTACTGCTGAAGGGGCACAAGACCGCTGTAATGAGCTAGCTGCCTTCTTCTCCAAGAAAATTTCGACCATATACTCTTCTTTTAGTAATCCTACGGTCAACGCCCCCTCCGTCCCATCTAAGCCAGCTGATTCTCCGGCTCTCTGCAAACTGGATATAATTCCGCTTCTTGATGCCGGCAGCCTGGATAGATTAATTTCTAAAGTTTCTTCCGGGTCTCCCAATGACCCGGCACCCCCCCGGATCCTTGTCAAGGCACTGGACGTTATTCGTCCTGTCATCCTGGAAGCCTTAAACACCTCCATCGTGGCCAGGTCGGTCCCACTCCCCTGGAAGTGCGCCATGGTGAGGGCGCTTCTCAAGAAGCCCTCCCTGGACCAGAGCAACTTGTCCAACTATCGCCCCATTTCGTTGCTCCCCTGGCTGAGTAAACTGCTGGAGAGGCACGCCAACAATATCTTAACAGACTATTTGGAGTCCAACTGTCTGTTGCGTGCCTCCCAGACAGGTTTTCGCCCTCAACATGGCACAGAAACCGCTATGTTAGCGGTTACAGAGGAAGCAAGAACGACTTTGGATCGGGGAGGAAAGGTGGCCATTATCCTGTTAGACCTTAGCGCCGCGTTCGACACGGTGAACCATGCCACGCTATTACACCGACTGGCGGGCATGGGCGTGTCGGGCGCGGCTCTAGACTGGCTTACCTCCTTTCTGAGTGAGCGCTTTTTCCAGGTCTTCGAGGGTGAGATAGTCTCTCCCAAACACCCTCTCAGGTGTGGGGTCCCTCAGGGCTCCTCCCTGAGCCCGACCCTCTTTAACGCCTACATGGAACCTCTGGACAGGATAGTCCATCCCTTTGGTGTGCGTATAGTCACCTACGCGGATGACACGCAGCTTGTGGTCTCGTTAGACCACGCAGATGGATCATCCGACACCTTAGGCCCCTGTCTAGAGGCTGTTGCCAGATGGATGCAAGCCTCCTGTTTGAAGCTTAACGGGGAGAAGACAGACATCATTCTACTCGGAAATCCCTCCCCGTCTGCTCTTGCACCCGTCTGGCCACCATGTCTTGGCGCTCCTCCTGCCCCCAAGTCCCAGATAAAGAGCCTCGGGATCTGGCTTGACACCGCCCTTGATTTCTCGGTCCAGCCTACTAAGACTGCCGCCACTTGCTTTGGACTAATGAGGATGCTCCGGCGGGTGCTCCCTTTGCTCCCTTTCCAGGCGAGGAGGACCATGGTCCAGGCCCTGATTCTCTCTCGCCTGGATTATGGGAATGCTCTCTACCTAGGAGCACCGGCTTCGGTACTGCAGAGGCTTCAGGTCACACAAAACAGTGCGGCCCGCCTACTGTTCAATCTCTCCCGTCGGCAGTCGGCGAGGAAGGCTCTGAAAGACCTCCACTGGCTCCCAATGGCTGCCAGAGTGCAGTTTAAAGCTTTGTGCATTATGCACAAATCCTTTCACCGTGTAGGCCCAGCGATTCTGCACCCTTTGGTCACGCCTTATGTCCCAGCACGCCCCCTTCGGTCTGGTACCTTGCAGCTGGCCACCTCCTCTAAAATTAACAAAGCCCGTTGGGGTGGCCGCTCTTTTTCCCATTCGGCGACCAGACTTTGGAATGCCCTCCCCTTTGCCATCCGAGGAAATAGCAACCTCCTCTCATTCAGAAAGGCCTTGAAAACGCATTTGTTTGCTAAATCCTGCTGATCTGCCCCGAGCCTGCGCTAAACCATTTTATCTTCAAGCGCTGCGAGGCCCTAGGGCAGTTATGCGCTATACAAATGCAATTTTTCATTTCATTTCAAACACTCAATCCTCATCATTTCATAACAGTGCCCAAGATCAAAAACAAAAGAAAACATGAGTGTAAAGTAAGAAAAGAAGACTTGTCAAACTAAAATAAAGTTAGCTATAGAAAATAGATCTTTGTAATTTCATTTGTCCTGTTGGGCACATTTTTGCAAGTCACACACCTTCTACTTGGCAGGGTACTAAAAGTTAAAAAGAACAAAATATTATCAAGTACTTCGAGAGCAGGAGACGGGCACTGGTTAAGTTGAATCAATCAGTGCTTGGTCCCTGCTCCACATAGAGGAATGGATTTGATGTTAAGCCTGCCTTGACAAATTACAAGGCTGTAAAGAAAAGTGCCACGTAAGCCAATAAATGGTAAGCAATGGGCGGGCTCCAGGCCCTTTTATGTATACAAGAGTGCCTCGCAAGTGAAATGCATATGCCAGCGCATGCTTGCAAGCTCGAGTGAAAAAGAGAGCCGGTGATCACCACCCGCAACCACCAGAACAAAATAACCACATGTATTCAGAGGCTGCAGCTGCTACACCTGATTTACTCTTGGATAGCCTTCACTCTGCCTTAGTGACCGTGATCAGTGTAGAATGAGATAGTCCCGGGGATATTTCAAAGAAGAATTCTTCTGATGAGACACTGAAATTATGCAAGAAAAGATAGCATTATGCAAATATCAAGCAAACTCTCTTCGTCATGTCGTACAGAATTGTGTTCTATATCTGTGTGGCAGACTCGATGTAGATGTAATAGTTTTGGTTAAAACATGGCATATCACTTATAGTTTGAACATAAACTGTAATTTCTCAACTAGGAGCAGTTCTGGTGGCAGAGTAGTGCGCCTGTCCCGCTTGCGTTTATGGCAGGTACATCGAGATCTGGAAACATGAACATGAAATATGTGTGTAATTTATTTCATAAGAAAGAAGGGCATGATTTCAGAATTCCTTATTTTTCTCCTTAATGTAGTGAAATGACACTTTTATGATTTACAATTCACATTCAGTTGAATATTTTAAGGGCAGGCATGAATAGGCCTGGCTTACACGCCATTTTCACAGAAGCTTTCCCTTCACATTGCATTTTATTTCTGCTTCTTATCCACTAATCTCCCAGAAGCGCACGGTTACACTGACCTCTGTAACATTGAGAGGAACTGAATAATAACATGTCGACACCATTGTCTCAGAGAAAAGGCAATACCACTCGGGGTGGCTCTTCAGTAATCTTCGTGTCTATATTGAGGAAACCTGCACACACGTTTTTAAAGGTCGTGACATCACTTCCTGTGATGGTATCAAGGCCACAGACCACATGATACCATTTTGTATGACGGTAGCATCAAAGTGCTCGTGATGGCCCTTCTGTTACATCTGGTATTTTGGTGAATTGAGGTACTCTGAGTTCCAGCATGTTCCATCCTTCCGTTGCTGGCGTGTTGTGAAAAATGTAGCTCCTTCTCAGTTTTACATTGTCTAATCCGTTCATTAGTAATTGTAGAATTCTAACACTTTTAGGGATGGTTGCACTTGGCATGGTGCCCATCATAACAATTACTAAATTGTGAGCCCCTTCCTCAAAAAATTTCGTTTTACGAATTACAAAGGAAAGCACATGCAATATGGATAGAAATACATTTCTTTTGTTTTTAGGTTTGAAAAAGACTTTATTATGAAAATTAGGTGTCATTAAGAAATGTTACTAATAACAATTAGCGAATCACCAATATATATCAGCATAAATGTGAGAAAAAAAAGAAAAGAAAGGATCAGCGAACATTGTCATGAGGAAAACAGTGTAAAAAGATAGATTATGCAAATAGAAATATAAACAATGTACATAAGAGTATATAAATTAAGGAGGTTTGAGAACTTCTTGCTGAGAGGGTCGCAATAAGGAATGCGATTTAGCAAATTCATCAAAAAACATTGTAATAGGTAACCAAAGTTGAATCCTCTTTGCAATCATGGGTGAAGGTAAACTAGAGAATGTATCCATTCTATGATTATGACAGATATCATACCACCAAGCTTTGTATGTTATGTTAGAGAAATTCTTCCAATTCCTCGTTATTTGTTGAAAGGCAACCGCTATTAATATTTAAACAATTTTAAAGTTAGTTATGCCATCCCATGCTGGTGAAAGGCTGCCTAAAAAGATATTAGTTGTGGAGAATGGGATATGTGTGTTAAAAATTAAATTATTTGAGCCCCAACACGTGTCCAAAAATTGCTTACTAGGGGGCAAAGAAATAATATATGAAATAAATCAGTGTCAGGAGAAGCACAAGACCAGCAAATATTTGGTGTGTCAGGAAACCTTTTATTTAGGATCTGTAGGGACAGAAAAAGTATGTGATAAATATAAAACAAGGTTTGTGTGAGGCTAGCTGATCTCGAGGATTTGCGAATTTTTGTCCATATGGCCTTCCATACTAATAAAGACCAATCAACGTCGAAATCCTTCTCCCACCTTTCTTCAATCAGTGATTTATGTCTAGGTGTAGGAGTAGATTGGAGAAAGGTATACAAAGTTGATGCTTTGGGTTGAAGGCGTAAAAGCAAGGACAGATTTGTATGTGTGGGCAAGGGTTGAGATGGTTGAGCATTAGTGGAGAGGAGTGAATATGCATCAAAAACAGTTGTTCGAAGAACAATATATTTGTTGAGAAATGAATTGGGCAAATTATACAGCTGACTGAGTGAAGGAAAAGAGAGAAATTCTCCATTTGAGAAGAGTTGGGAAACCCACAGCAAACCACGCTGTCTCCACGTTTTCCAATAAAAGGGCTTGTTCCGTATAAGTAGACCTGTGTTATGTCAAATTGTGGAGGTTAGAAAATAGGCTAAAGTATTAGGAGCTAAAGGTTACAGAGGACTAAGGAGTTTAGAGGTGAATTTGAAAAGTGGAGTAGAAATAACTTGGGGTTTACGAGAGAAAGAGAGGTACTCTTGAAACGAAAAAGGAGAGATAAAGGAAAGTTCAACTGAAGCCCATTAAGGAGAATCATCAATAGAATCAAGCAGCCAATATGATGCCTGTCGTAATTGAAAAGCTCTATGATAAACTGAGAAAAGAGAAAAATTAACCCCTCCTTCTTCTTCGGGACGAGCACGTTTGAGGATAGATATACGTGGTGTCTTCCTATTCCATAAAAAGGTTGATAAAACTGAGTTAACAGCTTTGAAAAGTTTAGCGGATTTAGGAACTGGAATATTAGATATGGTATATAAGACAATGGGTGTAAGCATCATTTTGATGGTATCTAACCGACCCCACCAGGACAAATATAAGGGGTGTCATTTGGTAGTGAGATCTGAGATTTTTTTAAGGCAGTTATTCAGACATAAAGTGACTGTTCCTTTGATAGTTGGTGCAAAGTGTAAGCCCAGATATTTATTAGAGGAAGACTTCCAGGTAAAATTAGTGGACTTAAAATCATCCTTAAAGGTATATTTAGTTAAAGGTAAAATCTTGCACTTATCGTTATTTAACTTATAACCCAAAATCAAAGAAAAAGTATTGACTTCCTCACAAAAGGCAGGAATCGAATCAGTTGGGTTCGAGATGAAAAGCAAGATATCATCAGCCTACGCCGCTAGCTTAACATGAGTAGCAGGGGTATGGAATCCCGAAATTTGTGAATTTTGTCGGATTTTGGAAAGGAAAGGTTCAAGTGCTAAATTAAATAGAAAAGAGGAAAGGGGACAACCCTGACGTAAACCTCTGCCAAGATTAAAAAGGGGCGACTTAAGACCATTGGCAAAGACAGCAGCTCGAGGATTAAAATATAAAAGGGACACTAAAGAAATAAAATTGGGACCAAAGCCAAACCATTTAAGGGTATAAAACAGATAGCGCCATTCCACTCTATCAAATGCCTTTTCAGCATCCAAGGCTATGGCTGCTAAAGAATGATTTAAATGGGGAGCTTTAGAGAGAATATCAAAGAAGAGTCTAGTATTATCCTGTATGACTCGTCCTTTCACAAAGCCAGATTGTTCTTTGCCCAGTACTCATGGAAGATAGGGATTCAAGTGAAAAGCTAATGCTTTTGAAAACATTTTATAATCAATATTAACAAGGGATATGGGTCGAAAATTCTTGCAATACTTAAGATCTTTCCCCTATTTGGGAATGAGGGAAATGTGAGCATCTGAAAAAGAGCCCCCAGATTTCCCCAGAGAGTGGAAGGAATCAATTAGAAGATGTATTTTGGGCATTAATAAATCGGAGAAATGAAGAAAATATTCAACTGTGAACACATCAGGCCCTGGTACTTTGTCTTTTTTGAGATGATGTAAGGCATTTAAGAGTTCTGATTGCGTAACGTCGCTTTCTAAAGTTGAAAGTTCAGCTGTTAGGTGTTGGGGAGGATGTGAGGTTGAAAAAAGTGTGAGAGTGTAACTTCCGTGGGGTTAGTTTCAGATGAGTACAGTTTCTCATAAAAAGCAGCAAATTCATTTAAAATGTCTTAATCTTTAAACTTTAAAACAGAGTTATCGTCGTAAATTGAGTCAATATTCAATTTATTGTGTTTAGTTTTTAAATAGTTGGCTAAAAGCTTGCCTGCTTTATTTCTTACACCATAAAATTTTGCACTAGATTTTAGAAGGTACAGTGAAGTGTTATCAGTAGATTCTTTATTAAATTGCAATTTCGTTTTAATAAGTGCATCAAGAACCTCTTTTGAGTTGGATGTATAAAAAGAATGCTCCAATCTCTTAATGTCTTGAAATAGCAAATGTGTGTGATTACTGGCAATGTTGCGCTTTCTGGACACATATGTTATAATAAAGTTCTTCGCTGAGGCTTTAAATGCATCCCAAATAACTGAAAACGGCATTGACTTAGTGTGATTAATAAGGAAATATTCATCACAGAAGGTCTTGAAGGAATTGGAAAACGAGGAAGGGCGTTATTAAAGCGCCATCTTCTTGGAGCGTTGGTTTTGGGTAGAATATCTAAATCCATGGAAATAGGGGCGTGATGTGATAAGAGTATGGGTCCTATATCAGCAGTTATGAGCGATTGTGAAATGTTATGTGAAATGAAAAAATAATCAAGCCTCAATTGAGAATGGTGAACTGGGGAGTAAAAGGTGTATTCCCTGGTAGTCGGGTTACAGAGCCTCCATGCATCAAGAAGTTTGTGTTGTGTTATCATATGGATGAAAGATTTATGGGTCTTGGTGGGAATAAATGAAACTTTAGAATTACGATCTATAAATGGATCAGAAACCTGATTGCAATCCCCCGCCAATATAAAGTTATCTTCCATGTGAAGAGTAACCTGTTTAGCCAGTGAAACCCAAAATGATGAGTCACCTCCAGTTGGGGCATATACATTAAAAAAGGAGACTGGAACATCCTTCAACATCAACTTAACATTAAGCCATCGGCCCTCCGTATCTGAGTCTTGAGAGATCAATGGATGACGCAAGGATTTACGACATAACATCATGACTTGATTACGTTTACCATCACCACTAGGATAGAAGACTTCACCCACCCAACCTTTTTGTAACTTGAGAGATTCATTCTCTGTAAGGTGAGTTTCCTGCAAGAAAACTATATCTGCATTTAGTTTAGCTAAATGAGAGAGAACTCTCTGTCTTTTATTGGGAGAGTTTAGCCCTTTAACATTCCATGAGATTAATCCCAACGGCATAACAAGTCAGGGTGAACAAGGGCAATAGGGTAGCGTGAACAGTGATAACATAAGTGAAACAGACAACTCAGGGATATACAAAGAAAAAATGAAGGATGGTATATGTACAATAATCATGAGTAAAAAAGGAGAGTAGGAAAAAGACCTATTAAGGAGGCGTACTGGAGAAAGCACTTGATGATCAAAAACAATAACAAAACCAAAAAAGAATATAAAGCTTAAGACAGGATACAGAAATGGAAGAGAAGTGGGAAATTGAAAATTATGTGAAGAAGTCAATAATAAAAATTGGGAAATAGCAACAACAAGAGTGTAATGAAGCAGGAAGATGGAAAATTCGCAAGGAAAAGGAATATGAAGAAGAAAAGTAGCAATGACACCTAAGAAGTATGGATGAGAAATACCTGGGAAAGGAGAAAAGAAGGGAATGACGACTAAAGACAGGTGGAGATACAATGGAAAAATATACTTACATGGGGAAGAAAGCATAAAGAGACGGAGGAGGGAGTGGAACCACATAGGACAGACGGCAGATCTGACGTCAGCTAAACGGAAGCCAGGAAGACAACTGAGAACTTGGACTAGAAACCTGTGAAGAGGTGGGAAAAAAAGAACAAATTAGGACAAGATATCGGAACAAACAGAGCCAATAACTATAGCAAGCAGAGACCAGAAGTAACAGATAACGAATAAAAGAAGTTACGAACTGCAGGCAAAAACAATGCAAACTGAAGAAACCAATTGCTAGAGTAATTGGAATCAAAAAGAAAAAATAACAAACAGCATCAAAGCTGAAATTACGACTCTAGTTCAACCATGGAACGAGGATGAGGAACCAGACGTATCCATAGTAGGTGCGTGACATGATTTAATGAAACTCTGCAAACGAATTGGATCCTCGTATGTCGTTGTCTTGTTATTGTAAGTAACCTTGAATAAGCATGGATGAAAAAGGCCATATCTGGCACCCAACTGGCGAAGTACGGCTCTCATGTTTAGGAAGGCTTTACGGCGGGCTGCGGTAGCTTTAGCATAATCTTGGGCAAAAAATAAGGAAGAACCGGACCAAGTGATCTTTGGAGAAGACTTAACTGCTGCCGAAACCTTCAGTAAGTCTGTGTATTATAGAAAATACAAAATGACTCCCCTAGGCCTTTGTGATGATGACAATGAAGAGGATAGACGGCCAAGCCTGTGCGCTCGTTGAATGTTCAGAAGCATTCCCTGCGGCATGTGGAGAAGTTTTGGAATAAAGGATTTGAAAAAAGCGAGAGAATCAGATCCCTCAATCCTTTCCACCAGTCCGTAAATACGAAGGTTATTCCGTCTATTACGATTTTCCAAATCTTCAACCTGTTGCTGAAGCACCGAAACTTGTGAAAGAAGAGTGGATACATGAGCACAAGTCTCTTTGAAAGAAGTGATGCTCTGTTCAACTGAGAAGACCCGCGTCTCCAATTGGGACCAATTTTCTGTCAAAATTTGTAACTTAGCGTTAGCTTCTTCCATGAAGGGTCGAAGGGCCCTAATCTCCTCCAATATTAAATCCATAGAGGCTAGTGTAGATGATTTAGGAGGTGACGGTGGGTCTTTTTTCAGCCGCTTGGTGTTAGATTTCCCGGAAGGAGCTTGGGAGGACTCCATCATTGCGTCGAAGCTGTGCGAGGAAGAGGTGAGGGAGTCTTCAAGCCTAGGAAACTCAGAATTTTTTGGGGAGTTTTTTATAAAAGTACGCTTTGGTGTTGTGGTCAAAGGAGATGATGACTTCAATCTTCCCATAAAACTTCAATTAGCAAACTCCGTCTCAATAAAAAGAGGGTATCTTGCAATGTAATCTTGCAGGAGATAAAGAAACTTATGAGAGGAGATGCCGTATAGATGAAGTGAAGGGAGATATGAGAAAAGTCAAGCGGTCTGAGGCAATAGTCCATAAAAAGAACAAAACACCACCATAAGAGGCTGGGCACAGCATGCAGTAGAATGCAACAAAATAGAAGTATCAATACAGCCTGCATCTCATAGATAGGCTCTATGTAGCTTTTACAGTAACAGTTAATGCCACTTTAATTGGCGAACAGAAATGTAATGAGCAACAGACCTGTAATTAAAGCAGAGAGCCTGGGCTATAAATGTGGTGATATGATGTTGCAATCATGTCATGAAAGAAAGATTGTGCAAGATAAAAAAGCTTGCTGAGATATAGAAAGGCGCTCCGACATGAAGGCACCTGGAATTGAGGCTGTTGAGAAGATGGGTGTCATCGCGCCAAACACACAAAATGACGGCTGCGATGCGAGCCGAGACCGTTGCAGACTTACTGCGGTGGAAAAAGGTGATGAGCTCACACTCGGACGGCCGCCGTATGTTTTAAAATCGTCCCAGCATCTTCCAACGTCTTGGTGAGCCCTCCACACAGGGCAACGAGTGTGGGAAGCGGTGAGTCTTCAAAGCGGTCCGCGGAGCTTCAGTCGTCCACTACCATGACCGCCGGGTGCCAAGACACGCCCCCCAGAAATACATTTCTGAGAAGTTGTTGGTGAACCGAACATGCTGGTGGTCTGCTGGTGCATGGCCTGTAATCTGGCCCTGCGTGACTAAATGTGATCTGAATTGGGCAAGCAGCACCCAAAGGCCTACAGGATCAAAGGTCATAGAGTCCCTCACGTTTTAGAGAAAATCACCAGGACATAGCCACTACCTTTGCCGGGCCCAATTGGATTCCTTATCTTGCTAAGTCTGCAGACTCAGGACAATCTGAAAATAAATTGCAAGCTGGCTCTCCATAAAAAAAAGCCTTACTTCAGTCCCACATACTCACCTGCAATTACTATTTTGCTCGTATTAAGAGAAAGGGGAGCAGAAGTAGTGCGAGGAATCCCACTCCACCTGATTCTGAGTTGGCTGGTTTTTCCACTACTACCTGTAGCATACATCTACCACCTGTTATGAGCAGATTGCAATGTGTGCAGATCTTGAAAATCTGTGGGGTTTCACAACCAATAAATTTGAGCCCACATGGTTATTCCCTATTCCATGGAGCTTAACTCATAATTGCACGGTAGTGGTGCAGTGTTACCATACAATAATATAAATTCTGCATGAAGAGTTAGCATCTTGCCAGTGCTGTGCAACTCATAATTGGGGCCTTTGTCTGCTAGACCTAGGGAACTGAAAACATACTCTGTAACGTGGTCTACTAGGATTTGAAAGTCAACTCCATCCCAAACATCACTAGATCTGTTGCACGGAGGCCTCCCCCGTGCCATGCTATATTTTAGGTTTCAAAAGTCAACCCAACTCTAAAGCCACTGGTATGTGTCACCAGTGTTTCTATTGATGCATATACCATGATTATACCCAGGGCACGGAGGTCACTCTCTATTGCATGCTATACTAGTGTCATGGCTTGCAGGACGTGAATGCCATAGTCTGATGTCAATGCTCCCCCTAACCAAGGCATAGCACTGCCCCTTCATGAGTAAGCATGGATAGCAAAACTAAAGGCTAGAGGGAAGGTGGAATGGAATGAGATAGAAAAGAGACAGCCAGAGTGCCATGGTCCCATCCAAGGTACGTTTGTAAAGGTTCAGGAACTCACAAAAATATTCTTATAGGCTAACATCAACCATTTACCATCAATGTGAGAAATAAACACACAATTACCACAATTCACATTCAGAAGCAAAGTAATAAGAAAGGTGGTTTTCGTTGTTATTCTTATCGGCTTAAGAATGGTTGCCTGCAGTGGACCTAAACCAATGAGAAGGAGGCCAAGATACACAAAACCAGTCCTATGTGTCATCCAGAGTCCAGTCAAAGTTCAGGCCTATGGTCGGCAAACTGAGGAAACAGAAACAAGGAGCAAAACAAGAAACGTGAAGGACAGGTAATACAATGAACAAGCTATAGCGACAGTGAAGGAGCCAATGCAACATGAGAAGTTGTCAGGAGTCTTCCCAAGAAACTGAACCGTTTCTAAACCACTGCAGTCACTCATGACCTGGAGGCCTCACTCCCTGACCAGCAGTTCGGCCACTCCATAGGCCAGCCTGCCAAAGTGAAACTGGGAATCTAGTGCAACGGATGTTATTCCTTCCTCCTTCAGCAAGTCCCTGTGTTTGCACACAATGCAGAATTTTACAACTGGACTTTGGCTGTCAGACTCAACTCTAAGTATGAATGTGGTATTTCTTTACCAAGAATCTAGTAAAAAGAAGGGGGGCTCTCAATAAGATAAAAGACAAGCTTAAAGTCAAGTGATGGGAGAGATAGCTGGTTTGGGGACTGTTGATAGATTGTGATGTTGTGTTCTTTAAAGAAGTGCGTCCTCAACCGTTTCCCAAATTGGAGCAGTGTTGAAACAGTTCTGATGGATACAGGTATGTTGTTCCAGATCCTGGGTGCATAGATGGAAAAGGCCTGCTGCCTTGTTTTTTTCTTTTTTAGCCATCTCAGACTGCAGGCTGGTGTTGCCCTGGCTGCAGGTGTACTAAGAACCACAAAAGATGGTGAGCTTGTATGCAATATATGCAAGGGTGCGGGCAATGATGGCTTTCTAAACGATGCAGCAGGTTTTGAAAATGGTGCGGGCTGGCAAGGGGAGACAATGGAGTTCCATCAGGGTGGTGGGAGACAATGTGATCTAAGGTCACCAGTATTGGTCACCATGTACATATGACTTGGGCGAGAGCCATCTGGTGCCTGTTCCCACACAAGAACTGAAAACACTGGCAAACCTTGGCAGCTCTCACAGACTAGATGTCACTGTCGAGAATATGAATGAACATCTTCTAAATGTGTTCATATGCGGCAGCTCAGACTGTCGTTGTCTGAACTAGCTGAATGATTGATGGGTAATGAACACATTTTGCTTCTTTTATTATGATTTGATATTCCGCATAGACCCCTGCTCAGTTCTGTTAATCTTCTGTGTTTATGTCTCAACATTTCTAAGTAATTAAGGTGTCATAATCTGTCATTATGCAATTTGTTGAACCTCTTAGGAAATATTTTTCAGGCGTTTGCAATGTCTCAAAGGAGGATTTCTGTAAAAACTCCCAAATGCTGTCATTACCGGGAGTGTTGAATGTATTGTCTGGTCAGATTTTGCATTGCTGGCTATGACTGCTTGCACTTTGTAATTTCGATATCAGACATCTATGGAAATGACTGGATGGCTCGGCTTGAATTTGAACATGTAGTTTGATATCAAACAAACCTAATGTAAGATAAAAGACAATGTTGTCTTGTGCCCAGGACAAATCAATGATTGGATGGGAAGCAGCTGCCCATCCTGATTGGGCCCAAATTGTGATATTGTAAATGTATTTATATAGCGCTTACTACCCCTGACGCTAATCCAGAAACCATAAGGGTTAGTGGTGAATTAGTAAAGTATAGTGAAATATGAAAATAATTTGAGTGGTGGATATGTTAGTCAGTTATTTGGATTGAGAAGGATAGTGTAGGGATAGAAGAGGGAAAAGGTGAGTAGCACACTACTCCGGATCATATATATATATATATATATATATATATATATATATATTCACTTAAAAAACCATAGGTTTCAGGCCTTATATAGTTAGGAATAAGCATTTAAAAAACCATTGAAATTGCTCCTATATAGTTAGTTGTACTAATTATATTTCGCGCACCCGCAATCCACTGCTGATGATGTCACATATTACATCATTCATGACATGGTCAGTGACATCACTGATGACATCACTGATGACATCTCAAATATCATCACTGATGACATCACTGATGACATCTCATTTGACATCACTGATGACATCACTGATGACATCATCCAGTGACTGTGTGTTTCTGTAAAGTTTAAAAATGTTTTACATATTGAAGAATGAGTGGATGTATAAGTGTCTGGATGAAGGATTTAGTAGGTGCGTGACTGACTGTATGAGTGAGTGATTAAATGTGTCTTACTAAATGCATGGGTTAGTGACTAAACTGTCTGAATGTGTGCATCAGTATGTCTGTTGTTGTGTAAGCTGCTGCATGTGTTGATCAGTAGCTATATGAGTGGCTATATGGGTTATTGATTGGTTGTCCAAGTATTTGAATGGGCGACTGAGTGTGTGTGTGTGGGTGGCTGGGAGGTGTGTGACTCTGTGCATAGATGTGTGAGCAGTTGATTCACTAGGTGTATGAGTTCAAGAGTGCATGTAGAAACAGCTATATGGGCGGTTGACTGTGTGCATGGGTGTGTTGGTGAGTGAATGGATATCTCAGTGCTACATGTCCAAGTAAGTACATATGTAAAACACAGTGCATGTGAGAGTTGGCATATATAAATGACTATACATGAGAGCCAGTGAATGTGCGAGTGGCTGTATGGATCATTGTGTACTTGTATCAGTGATTGTATAAGAGAGTAAGTATGTGTTAGTATATGTTTGAATAAGTAAGGTGTTGTTTGTATAACTGTATATTTGAGGAAATGGAAGTGTGATTGATTCTTTGCATGACTGACTAGGTGTGTGAGTAACTCCATGGATGAGTGGCAGTGTGTGAGTGTCTGTATAGGTGTATGAGTGCATATGATAGTGTTGTACTGATGAGTGACTGTATGTATGAGTGATTCTATGGGTTAATGAGTGAATGTGTGTGTAGACCTAGGAATCAGTGAGTGTGTATGTAGTAACTGGTATTGGTGTGTCAATGGTTTCAAGAATGGTAGTCTGTATTTAACACTGGGTGTATCAAAGGTTATATTAGAGTGTGAAGAGGTGCATCGTATTATCACATGAATGATATCATCAGTGATGTGATCAGTGATGTCAAATGAGATGTCATCAGTGATGTCATCAGTGATGTCATTTGAGATGTCATCAGTGATGTCATCAGTGATGTCACTGACCATGTCATGAATGATGTAATATGTGACATCATCAGCAGTGGATTGCGGGTGCGCGAAATATAGTTAGTACAACTAACTATATAGGAGCAATTTCAATGGTTTTTTAAATGCTAATTCCTAACTATATAAGGCCTGAAACCTATGGTTTTTTAAGTGAATTTGCAAGGTTTTTAAAATGCTAATTCCTAACTATATAAGGCCTGAAACCTATGGTTTTTTAAGTGAATTTGCAAGGTTTTTTAAATGCTAATTCCTAACTATATAAGGCCTGAAACCTATGTTTTTTTCAGTGAATTTGCAAGGTTTTTTAAATGCTAATTCCTAACTATATCAGGCGTGAAACCTATATATTTTTTTCAATAAATTTCAAAGGTTTTGTAAATGCTAATTCTATTAGCGGATAACGTTTATATATGTTATTATCCTTCTGGGACCACCTGAGCACCCATCTTGTTTCTCAGGAGAAGTGAGGCACAAGAGAGCACAAAACAAGAGTGGAAAACGCGAAAAGGGGGCAGGGTAGAGACCCCCTGACCCCCTAGTCCTTCTCAGGGGGTCCCAGAAGGACCACCAAGTGCAAATTATTATTTTTAACACCAGGTGTTGCTGGCTGGCTGTGAAATTAAAAAGAAATCACGAAGAAAAACGTGTGAAGGATTAATTTTCGGAAAAGCTTGGGAGTGCGCAAGGAAAAGACTTTCCCCCGGGGAAAACCAGAATAGGAATATATATATATATATATATATAGAGGGAGAGAGAGAGAGAGAGAGAGAGAGAGAGAAAGAGAAAGAGAGAGAGAGAGAGAGAGAGAGAGAGAGAGAGAGAGAGAGAGAGAGAGAGGGAGATGTTCTTCATTTCCTAGGAATAACAGCAGTTTGTCTTAGCATGCCATATTTTCCAATTTTTACTAGACTGCCATAAAGTGGATATGATGGCCTTCGGAGTACACATCATTTGCTAAGTTCCTGATTATGAGTGTCATGGAATAGGTGTGGTATTTTACGAGCACAAGCTATACCAGTGTCCCAGGTATGAGGTTTTAAACAGTGCAGTAAATGCCTCTTATTCGAAGTCTGCAACTTGGAAATGAAGCATAACACGCAAGATCACTATTTAGTACACCAAGTTCCCTCTGTTTTTTCCTTTTTAGGGGCATTCTAATCTGCTAAATTATAGCAGGTATGACATGACAAACTCTGAGAAACTCAGAATTTCAATCCCTGTGCAAACTTCAGTTTATGCAAGAATCAAAATTCTTCTCCAAACTTGCAATCAAGAAGAACTCGTTTCAAAAACAAGATAGTATGCATTCGTTTTCCTTGAGTATATTACAGCACTGCAACACTGAAGCAATTCTTCCATTCAAGTAAAATGGATTGCTTAGCAGCAAGTGGCTCCTCTCTGGCACACACAATAATAATTATTGAATTTCCACCAAGCTTGTGTAGAAAATATTTGCATCCGTACTGACATGTTTCAACCCAATCAAACCATTTAACATAAGAAATACCTAGCGCCAAGGATTCAGGATATGATAAATCAGTTAAATGGAGACGTTGGGACCTTTTAGGATGGCGGCCGTCCGCCATCCTAGCGGCGCTGGGACCGACCGCCTGTGGTGCGGGGGTCCCGCACCGGCAATTAGGATGCCACCACTACGGTGGCATCCCCTATTACCAGCATTGTGGCAGGCGGTGCTGTGAGCACTGCCCGCCACAATGCTGTGAAAGCACCTTGGGCATTTGCATGCACAACGTGGCAGGCACTGCGCGGTGCCTGCCACGTTGAGCATCCAAATGCAGGGGGGTACCATAGGTACTCCCATGTGCGCCCCTACACTTGCAGGCCCCCAATGCCACAGACCCCATGCCTTTAAGGCTTATCTCCGCCTGTATCCTAATATGGATGGGGTGTCTTGCAGACACTGCCACCGTATTGGAAATGTTGTTCGCCCAGTCGAGGAGTCGACCGGAGGAAAAGCGGCGGACCGTCTTTCCGTCTGCCGCGGCCCCCCCGCCATCGTAATATGGCGGGAAGAAATGGGATGCGGGCGGAGGGAAATGTCGGGCAGATCGCCACCGCCATGCGGCCGGTGGCGATACGCCCGACATCCTAATAGACCCCTAAATGTTCTCCAGCCTAGATGTGTATCATTGGTAGCTGTTCAAAGAGGGGTCGTAATACATCCTAACATACGCCATCCACTATTGGTTATATCCAGACAAACGCCACCACTTTGGTAGCTCTTCTGCAGCTGAAATATTGCAATTAGTGATAAGAAAGGTCATCTAAGGCATACCTCTTTTGCTTAACTTAGGTTAATGAATCACTGACAGAATATTGACGTCAAAATATCGGAGGCGAAATATCAATGTCAAGAATTTCGAAGTCCTATCTACATTATGGTAAGTACAAATATATCGGGGAAAAAATATTGTTGTCAAAAATATTGTTGTTAGAAATATCATTTTTTTTAAAATGTTTAAAAATGTTGTAAAATAAAGTAAATAATACATATATTTAAAATAAACATAGTTAAAAATATGTTTCAAAATATAAGTAATATATATAATGTAAAAATAAAAATAAACATATACATATAAAATATAATATATACTTACTTAATAATATTTACAAATAATTATTGTAATAACTTATAAATTGTTAAAAAAATATGTTATAAATTATCAATACATACATACACATACAACAAAAATATAAATAAAAATATAAAATATATATTTAACCAAGTAAAAAAAAATGTGTTATACATTACCTAAAACAGTAAATATTGGATAGCGTAGGGGTAAAAATTACTATTCCCACTCCAGATAGTGCAAGAGTAGGGAAAGTGTTGGATAGCGTTGGGGTAAAAATGACTACTCCCACTACACAGAGTGCAACAGTAGGGAAAGTGTTGGATAGCGTAGGGGTAAAAATAACTTACAAATAATTAAAATACGTTTTTTTAAATAAATAATGATTTCATTTTTAAATAACGATAATTTAATTAACAATACCAATAAATAATTAATAACAAATAATTACTAATTAATAATTATTTACCAATTAAATTAATGATAAATACCAATAAATAATAAGTATTCAAAATTAATTACCAAACAATAATGAAATAACAAATAATTAATTTTCAATACCAAAAAACTATAATTGTATAAAGTTTTTAGGAATTCACAATTAATTAGCAATACATTATTGATAAATACCAATAAATAATAATTAATAAAAATGCATTACCAATTATTAATTAATGAACAATACATTAATTTCCAAAACAACAATATTAATTATTAGACATGTATTACCAATTAATAATTAAGTAACACTAAATTAATTATCAATATCCAACAATAAAATAAATAATTAATTAATTAGAATTAAATTACTTCCCACCCTATTCCACTATAAACTCACAACACACTTCAATAAGAAGTTAATACACTTAATAACTATGACCAATTAATCAATTAATAAACTTAATTATAAATTAATAAAAAATTATCACCAATTAATAATTATTTAACATAAAACTAATTATCAATACCAATAAATAACAATAATTAAATACTTCATTACAATTAAATTACTTCCCACCCTATTCCCCTCTAAACCCACAACCGGCTACAGAACTAAAACGCAGAGGGGGCCGTTAGGATGACGGGCGGACTTTGTCCTACGGGTGAAAGGGGCCGCCTGCCATAAGGGCGGGGGTTCAGTGGCCAGCATTAGGATGCACCCGCCTCAGTGGCGGGCGCATTCTGCCGTCCTACCATTGTGGCGGGCGGTGCACTCAGCACCACCCGCCACAATGGCAAGAAGGCATGCTGTGCACTTCCATGCACAGCATGACAGGCACCGCGCGGTGCCTGCCGTGCTGTGCATGGAACTGCTCGGTGGTACCATAGGTACCCCCCATGTGTACCCCCCACCCCCCAGAGTCCCTGGGGGCCCGCATCGGGCCCCCAAAGCAGATGCTGCATGCCTTTCCGTGGCGACATTGCCGCCAGGGAAAGGCATCTGAAAAAGCCCATGCTAATATGGCTGGCGGTGTCTGATAGACACCTCCACCATATAAACCCTTTTCGCCCGGTCGCAACGCGACCCGGGCGGAAAAGCGGCGGACGGTCTTTCCGTCGGCCGTGGACTCCCCAGCCATACTAATATGGCGGGAGGTCATTCCGGCTAGGATGGCGGGCGGATCACCCCCGCCAGGTCAGCGGTGGCTACCGCCGGCCTGGCGGGGGCGATCCGCCCGCCATCCTAATGAGCCCCAAAATGTACTAAAAAATAATTACTAATTCCTATTTATTTAAATTAATTTACTATAACTAAATTACTTCCTACCCTATTCCCCTATAAACCCACAACCCGCTACGGTACTAAAACGCATAATTTACTTTAAAAAAAATTACTAACTTCTAAAAATGTTATACATATATTATAAAACTAGTACAATAATTAACAAAAAATATAAAACACAAACATATAAAATACATAAAATACATAACACAAATATAAATATCGATATTAGTAACATCAATATTTTTGCTATCGATATTACTAACTTCGATATTAACAAAAAACAATATTTCTTACCTTCGAGTCGATATTCTGGTCGTCGATATTCTTGATTTCGATATTCTGTCCCTATGATATTTACAACTCAATATTACTGTAGGTCGAAATAAAAAACTCAATATTTAGACTGTGCACCATGCCTAATTGCCTTAACTACAGTGATGATATCCTAGTCTTCGAAAAAATCTAACTAAAAGCATGATGACCCATCACTAAAAGAACAGACACTCCTCTTACTCTGAATAAAGAAAAATGCCAATTCCAAACAAGTTCTCTCAAATTCTACATACACCTTTTCTCAAAAGAAGGCATGCATCCTGTCAGGTTAAGTTTCTACATTAGCACCAGCACAGGCTTCAGAGACACTGCCAGTCCTCCATTTATGAGTGGGACTAACAATGGGCTGCTCCAGACAGATATAATGAGTCTGTTAGCCCACCCAAAGATACCTCACAATAAAGAGATGCTCTTTTAAATAGTCCCAGAAGTGTAAAACTGTATTTTGAAACATTTTCACCAAAATCACAAATCCTGAAAACCTTGCATGTTTTGATCCAACTCTACACACATACATACATACATACAGATGACAGTCCTCTGGGTTAGGGAGGCACAGTAGTTTGAAGAAATGGTGATTCCAAAGAACCACGAAGCGTAATACCATACACAGACTGCAGTCTCCTAAAGCCGAAAATAGCATACTTGCTGGTAGAAAAGGAGAGTCTTGCAGTGGTGTGGGCCTGTGAACAGTTGTATCTCTTTTTATATGGTAAATTGGTCTCACTAGTAAGTGATCATCAATCTTTGCTCACCATGTTTGAAAACTCCAATGTCATCTCAAATAGATTACAGCTGGTCAGGCAAAAGAAATAAAGGAATGCCTGCATCCAGTTCCAGGGGTATGTATCCTAACACATCAAAAGCGTACCCAAGGTCTGTGACACCTGCTCTAATATGGCAACGGTGAGCCCAAGATACCAGCGCATCTGTCCTAACAGTGACAGTCGGCCCATAGCCAAAAGGCACCAGCCATAGCATTTACAGTTGGCTCAAGACCCATTTCACCAGACCTAACACATTGTGAGTTGGCCCAGGGTCAAAGGCGCATGCACTAATACCGTGACGGTGGGCCTGAGGTTGCTTGGTACCTGCCCTAGCACGCAACAATGGATCCACAGTCCATGCGTATCTGTCCTGACATGATAGCAATGGCAAAGAACATAGGAATAGGACATAACAGCACCACATAATTTCCCCAAAAAAAGAACCAGGATTAGTCAAGCTTGACCAAAAGTATTTTACTAGTGATTACCGAAAGTACAAGATAGTGCTTATTTTAACAACAGTAGGTTCAAGACCAGGTATCTGCACCCATGTGTACTTAGGGATGCCCAAGTCATCTGCATATTTTCTTTCAAGCATACAAAATCAGGCACAGAGGCAGATTTCAAAGAACTAGAACAGGATCTAAATGCATTATGCTGTTATCAGTGTTGTTGACTCCAAGCAGGACAGTCCGCCTTCCGTATGATTATTATTATTATAGAATTATAAAGCACACAACTACCCCATAAAGGTCTCCCAGCCTTACAATATCAGGAAGGATTTAATCCAGGAATATTACATTAGAACAACCATCTCTTAAGCTGCTTACAAAATGGCACTAATGACAGGCATTTACTCAACATCTCCAGAAGCCCCTTCCATAGTTTTGCACCCTGGAATGCAAAAGGACCAGCCTCGCATATTTGTGCATTTAAATGGCGGATCAAGGCATAGGAAGCGATCACTGGAGTGTAGTGTTCGGGAATCACCAATTGTTGAAGGTAGCTTGGACCTTTCCCTGCTCTGGCCTTGTGAATATAGC